>NC_088408.1:73750626-74388126 GCF_034236695.1 Oncorhynchus nerka
TATAGCAGGCTTTACAAGGAGGGGATATTTTAGAGAGCCAATATGTTGATCGATCCACAGCACATTCAGGTTCTGTCCCAAATGGCACCCTATACCCTATATAGTGCACTACTTTTGATCAATCAATCAATCAATTAAATGTATTTTTAAAAGTCCTTTTACATCAGGGCCCTTCAAGGGGAAATTTTCCTCTGCTCTCCCTCCCACTCTCTACAGGCATGGACATTAATTTGTCCATGCCACTAAATGCAAATTCAGCACCTCAGTGGCACCTCCTCGTCCTAGTGAGAGGGCATGCTGGGAAGGGAAAGTGTGTGAGTCTGGCCTGGGAACCCACAGTGGTGCTGTAGGGTTCTGCTGCATGCATGATGACAGGGTTATTGAGAAATAGCAATTCAAGAGGCCAGAAGAAAAGTTCATGCAACGACTGTAGATGACGGTCAGTTACACTGAAACAGTCTGTACTGAGTTCTACATGGTTTCTGGTCACGGTTTTATCTGAGAGTAGTGGGGTAAGGACCATACCAGTATCGTGATACTTGTTAGTATCGTGGCAAGGATTTAACTTCTTTAGTAAAACAGCCCTAATGTTGAAAACAAACATCATTATGTTGTCATTCAGAGTCACATTTCCTATCCAAGCTATAGCAGAATATTTTACATACAGCAGGTTTTTAAAGGACCAAGAGTTTAGTCTGCTTAGTGTTTTCAGTTATGCTACAGAAAACATATTGCAATACTGGCAGGGGTGAAAGTAGATTTCATTTCTTACCAGTACGGCAGCTGAGGCTTGTGCAAACCGGAACAGCTCATAGGAGCAGGAGACTCTCTCCTTACCGGTACGGAACTCCCTATGTGTGTGATAGACTAGACAAGATGCTAGTCTATCGCAGGGCCTTAACCCCAATCTACCTCCTTAATGCTGAGTCTATCGCAGGGCCTTAACCCCAATCTACCTCCTTAATGCTTAGTCTAGTCTATTGCAGGGCCTTAACCCCAATCTACCTCCTTAATGCTTAGTCTAGTCTATTGCAGGGCCTTAACCCCAATCTACCTCCTTAATGCTGAGTGACAAGCAGAGACGCATCAGGTCCCATTTTTAGTCTTTGAAAAAAAAAAAACGCTCTGTGTGTGTGTGTGTGTGTAGAGCAGAGATAGTACAGAAAGCCCAGGCAGAAGCACACAGCTGTCCTACTGAAACATCACTACCAGCTCCAGGGGGAGAGAGGGATAGAGAGGGGTAATGGAGGGTGGGAAAGGGGGATGGAGGGAAAGAGAGAAAACATGGTCATTGTGCAGTAGAATCTACGGCAGGGGTAGTTTTGATTATTTTTTGATTATTTACACAAAAAAAAAAAAATTCTCCCCAATTTCGTGGTATCCAATTGTTGTAGTAGCTACTATCTTGTCTCATCGCTACAACTCCCGTACACGTACGGGCTCGGGAGAGACGAAGGTTGAAAGTCATGCGTCCTCCGATACACAACCCAACCAGCCGTACTGCTTCTTAACACAGCGCGCATCCAACCCGGAAGCCAGCCGCACCAATGTGTCGGAGGGTACACCGTGCACCTTGGTTAGCGCGCGCTGCGCCCGGCCAGCCACAGGAGTCGCTGGTGCGCGATGAGACAAGGACATCAAGCCCTCCCTAACCCGGACGACGCTAGGCCAATTGTGCGTCGCTCCACGGACCTCCCGGTCGCGGCCGGTTACGACAGAGCCTGGGCGCGAACCCAGGGACTCTGATAGTACAGCGCCCTTAACCACTGCGCCACCCGGGAGGCCCATGTTTTTGATTTAACTGACCTGGAAGACCAGGTGTGTTGAATTAGGCAATCATTGAACTGATCAATTAGCCTAGTTGGAACAAAATCCGGCAGGAACAGGATTGCCTACCCCTGGTTTACGGTATAAGAGACTGTGACCAATCAAAGCACAAAATTATGACAATAAAAAATACATACTTTAACTGACATAATTTCAACCACAGCTCAACTCACTCAACACACAAACCGTAAAGTCCATGAATGGGTTCATCCCCATCACTTCACCTCACATACCATGCTTGGTTAGCTTGGTTAGTTACACAGACCTGCACCAACAGTCACACATGGCCCACTCTGACACACAGCTGACATGGAGTTCCCCAAATGAAGTTTCAAAACTCAAGAACCAAATCTAACCTTGGACTGATAAACTGCTGTTACAAATGTGTAATCACCTAACGGAAACATAATGTAAATCAATTGCATATTCACATGGTGATAAAGTAGACTAATTTCTTAAACTTACACCCAGAAAATAAATATAAAGTCACCCAAAGTTGATTTATGCTGGTACAGTAACTATAGTGCAGTATCACACACTGCATTGAACTGCATAAGTGTGGTCATCATCTCCATGACTCTGCGGAGGGGCTCTAGGACCCAGGGAGCCGCAAGAGCTAGCATCTTTACAATCCTCAATGTCATCATTATATATGGACTCCTGCTACTATTAACACTCTACTCACATACTGTACATGCACAGACAACTACGGCATGCAGATATACACAGCTAGGGGCTAGCTAGCATGTGCAAGTTTCATAACTTCCAAGTGCAAACACAAAGTGAAGCAGCCGGAAGACAGAGGGAGTGAATGGGAGAGGGAGAGAGAGAGGAAGGGAGAGCAGGAAGAGAGGGAGGGAGGGAAAGGAGTGGGAGGGGAGGCTGCATCCCTATGAACGCACGTCCACCCATCTCAACTCTGCTGCTGCTGTGGATGGTCCAAAGCACTAACACCGGCCAGGCTGCAGTCGGTCCCAAGCAGCACGGAACTGAGCCAAAAGCCAGAAAGCTATACAGAGAGATGGATGGATAAATGGATGGATACCTCCGAGGCATACGAGGTGGAGGAGGTGGCAGGCCGAAGTTTTCCTCCGGGGTGGTGTGAGAGGAGTGTGGAGGCTGTCTCCTCCTGAGGCTGAGCTGTAGCTGCTGTACTGACCCTGGTTCAGTTTACTGAGGCAGCCCGAGTTGCAGAAGGAGCGGACCGTCCCTGGTTCCCAGCAGCCCCGGCCCTTCATCCCCCTCTCTCTCCTCTCTGCTCTGCAGGCCCGGCGCTCCCCGAGACGCGACACTAGCCTGGGCCGCTACATCATCCTGGCGCGGGGGGGCGGAGGCAGCAGCGATTGTCCTTATTCAGCATTGCAGCGGGCACACACACTGCTCACACACACATTCACACGCCCGCACGCTATGACAAGGGAAGGGAGGCTGGCGCTCCCCTCTTGCATTCGTGTTCTCTCCCTCTCCTAGCTTCGGCTCTTCTTCTCTGAAACGCTCTCGCTGCACACACACTCAGAGCACAGCACATTTACAATTCTCCTCCACATGCTTCTCTCAATGCAGTGCAGAGTGGAAAGGAGGGAAGGAGGGAGGGAGGGCGAGGCAGAGAGGAGATAGATGACTGCCGGCTGCCGAGACCTATAGAACCTCGACCAGAATGCATTACTACTTCCCCACTGCCACAGCCCCCCTCCCTCCCGCTGCTTGCCGGCATAAATCAATAGTTAACGGCTTCACTGCTGCACAGATTACAGTGAGCATTAGGGACAGTGCTTCACAGATCACCAAACTACCACGGTGTGCAGGTGTGTGATATGATACTGGTGTTAACCTCATGTGGAAACTACAGTCAAGGACATACAGGTCAAGCAATCTGTCATCTCTTTGCTGTCTTCAATAAAATATCTATCTACCGATCACCTCTCTGCTATTCTCTGCCTCTTTCCCACGACCAGTGAAGCTTTCCTGGAGAGACCAATAGTAGCGATCAGGCGACTGCGCAATTCTGACCCCCTCTAAAAGGGCAAGGTCAATGCAGAGATGTGATAGCAGAGATATACTACTGTTACTGTGGCTCTTCTCCTCAGCAGCATGCACTGCTCTGCTGCACCCACAGCAGTGTTCAGAAGGGGGGAGGTGATCATTTTAATACGGCTGCCAAGGGTTCATGCAGTGTACTGCATTTGCATTCCAAGGTGACCTTGACCGCCCAAAGCTTTCTGCCTCCCTCTGTGTTGCGCTCGCACACGCACACACCTTGAGAAAGGGGAACAGTCTCACACACACATGTATTACCAACAATAACTAGGCTGTCCTCTGATCATATCCTCTGTTACCCTCTATAGGCTCATAACAGCAGCTAATGTCGTCGCTGTCCGAATGAGCGGATGTTAAGCGTCGCAATTCGCATACACATTGGAGCATGGCAACAGAGACCGTTTATTTATAGTGATCCACTTGAATTCTGCTCAAGCTGCTGCTGACTCCTCTGGGAAGGACACACCATGACAATGTGTTTGTATTATCGGCAGCTGTATGAGCTGTCATTAACCATGTCATGGTTCCAGGGGTGCAACTTTCATTGGGGACAGGGGTGGACATGTCCCCCCGACATTCTGAAATTGCATTTTTGTCATTGGAATGTAATACAAAATATGGCAAGAGTGTGCTTTAGGACCAGGCGGACGCCTCCGAGCAGTCGGGAAGACTATTTGGAGTGTTTATCCGACTGGATTTACAGTGGTTCTTTGTTTAAAAGTTGTGTCGTACTGCAACACAGCTTGCGGGCTGCCGCAGAATTCTACGGCACGTTGTGTGTCAGCCATTGTTGCCATTAATGCTAGTTAGTGATAGTTTGACCACCAGAGGGCATCTTTGAGAACACTTTTACATTTTTAATATTGGCTGTACTTTTTTTATAAGAACATAGTATATGGGATTGATTAAGAAATGTAGCTTAATTCATTTGATTAATATTATGGTGTTTCTATTTCTAGAAAAAAAAGTATACATCTGACAGACAGCGTCTGATTCAGTAACACTAAACAAGGATTAGATGGAGGCAGATGTTATAGGAAGAGACTTGGATGTATAGCTGAGGGAAAGGTGGGAAGCATCTGGGAACCTACAGTACCTTTTATTTAGCAAGAAGAAAATAGGAGAATAAGAAAGAGAGAAAAAGTTGTGTTAACATAGGGGGGTGGGGGGGAGCATTGAGTGGCTTTCAAACGTTGGCGCTGTACAACGTGACCGGTTGGGAGTAGGCTACTAAGTGACTGCGTGTGAAGAGCAATATAATCCTAACATTTCCACACCCTAATTGTAGTCTAGCTAATACCCAAACGGAGATTGAGTGAAAATAAAACCTCATTGATTTATTAATACCATTCCCCATGCTCATCTCAGAGCAGCGCCAAACGGTGTTGAAATAGTTGACCACACACGGGTAGACCATTGCTTCAAATCCTATTATAACAATTGGATGAATTTGGGTGTTCCAGTAAGCAACAATTTGTTGCCTTCTTTGTTGCCTTCATTAGCCTACTTTATTCTTAAAAGACCTCCAGCACAGAGAAGAGAAAATGATTTAACTAGGCAAGTCAGTTAACAACAAATTCTTATTTACAATGACGGCCTACACCGACCAAACCCGGACAATGCAGGGTCAATTGTGCGCCATGGGACTCCCAATCACAGCTGAATAAAGCGATTGAATTCACAAACTAATTTGACTGTTTTTCATAATTTGACCGTGGTATTCCATTTCCAGCAAGATTATTCAAGCCATCAACTCACTGATGGTTGAAGATGATGAGCGATCAGCAAAGGCAATCTGGAATCTGCTGGCATCAGCGTACAAGATCGCTCTAATCACAGTCAGAAAACAATTGAAGAAACTTGAGTGGATTTATGGAAAGGCTCTGTAAGAGATTATATATATAAAACATTAACCATGTGTGTTCTCTTGTTTTGTACTGTTCTGTAGTTTTAACCTAATGATTCGTCTGACAAACAAAGAACTTTGCTCGCCGCAAAACCTGTTCGTATTGAAGTATAACTTTTGTATGACTGACGCATTTAGTGAGAGGTCTAATGCTTTAATATTTAATCATTTCTGCCCTCTGAATTCATATTCATTATATAAATAGGCCCATGTGCACCTTCATCAGATGAACCGCAACATGTCGGCTAAAGCGATTTAATTAATTAAATGAATTAATGCAACTGAAAGTTTTTAATATTGTGATCGTGAAGAGCAATATTATTTTATTTCCAAATAAAAATCTGATTGATTATCAAGACCAGTCCCTATGCTGTCATTCAGTGATATTTATTCCCATAGTAATTCGCTATGGAGCCATTAATATATTTAAAGTCCATTAACTCGGGCAAGAGTCAACTGTCCTGCTGATAGTTGAAATAAACACCTGCATTTTGAAAAGGTATTTTTATTATTTTAACAAAAGCATAAAGATGTTGATGAAGAAATCCTGTAGAGTATATGGCTTACACAACATTTTGCGGTTGCATGATGTTTGTAGTTAGAAACGTAAAACTTTAGAGTACTTAATACATAGCAAATTGGGGGGATTATTTAAAAAATAATAATTCACACCTAGCGCAAGCTATCCTTTTGTAAAGGTTTTAGAGTCTATTGTCCTGCTAATAGCCCATTGTGGAAACGTTGTTTGCACCCATAGGTTTTAGAAGATCTCATACAACGGCTGTGTGCTACTCTCTTCACAGAACAGCACAAACTGGCTCTAACCAGAATAGAAAGAGGAGTGGGAGGCCCCAGTGCACAACTGAGCAAGAGGACAACTACATTAGTGTGTCTAGTTTGAGAAACAGACACCTCACAAGTCCTCAACTGGCAGCTTCATTAAATAGTACCTGCAAAACCACAGTCTCAACGTCAACAGTGAGGAGGCGACTCCAGGATGCTGGCCTTCCTTTCCTGTAGCGGTCATGAGAGCCAGTTTAATCATAGGACTTAATGGTTTTGTGACTGTACTTGAAGAAACGTAACTTTTAACAAAGCACACCTGTTAATTGAAATACATTCCAGGTGACTACCTTATGAAGCTGGTTGAGAGAATGCCAAGAGTGTGCAAAGCTGTAATCAAGGCAAAGGGTGGCTACTTTGAAGAATGTAAAATATATTTTGACACTTTTTTGGTTACTACATGATTCCATGTGTTATTTCATAATTTTGATGTCTTCACTATTATTCTATAATGTAGAAAATGCTAAAAAATGTGAAGAAAATGTGACACCCCCCCCCCAACTTCTAAAACCAAAGTTGTGCCCCTGTATGGTTACACTTTTATAAACAGTGCATGTCTGTAAGATGGATACTAAAAAGCCATGTCAGCAGTGTCCTGAGATAAGGATTTGGAATAGCATCTCTGGTGCATTTCTTGTGCGTGATGTGCACTACAGGAGGTTGGTGGCACCTTAATGACTGGAGCGAAATTAGTGGAATGATATCAAATTTATCAAACACATGGTTTCCATAGTTTCCAGGTGTTTGATGCAATTCCATTTGCTCCGTTCCGGCCATTATGAGCCATCCTCCCCTCAACAGCCTCCTGTGATGTGCACATAAAGAACACATATGTATGGATATTTTACACACTGTCTGTGACATTCTGCTATGAAGTAGATCTGTAGTGAAGGACATGGTGATAAACAGTCTTATATACTGAAGTAGAGCTGTAGTGAAGGACATGGTGATAAACAGTCTTATATACTGAAGTAGATCTGTAGTGAAGGACATGGTGATAAACAGTCTTATATACTGAAGTAGAGCTGTAGTGAAGGACATGGTGATAAACAGTCTTATATACTGAAGTAGAGCTGTAGTGAAGGACATGGTGATAAACAGTCTTATATACTGAAGTAGAGCTGTAGTGAAGGACATGGTGATAAACAGTCTTATATACTGAAGTAGAGCTGTAGTGAAGGACATGGTGATAAACAGTCTTATATACTGAAGTAGAGCTGTAGTGAAGGACATGGTGATAAACAGTCTTATATACTGAAGTAGATCTGTAGTGAAGGACATGGTGATAAACAGTCTTATATACTGAAGTAGAGCTGTAGTGAAGGACATGGTGATAAACAGTCTTATATACTGAAGTAGAGCTGTAGTGAAGGACATGGTGATAAACAGTCTTATATACTGAAGTAGATCTGTAGTGAAGGACATGGTGATAAACAGTCTTATATACTGAAGTAGAGCTGTAGTGAAGGACATGGTGATAAACAGTCTTATATACTGAAGTAGAGCTGTAGTGAAGGACATGGTGATAAACAGTCTTATATACTGAAGTAGATCTGTAGTGAAGGACATGGTGATTGATGGTCCCCTCAATGTAACATGATGCTTCGTGCTTAGGGATTGGGAGAGGGGGTGTAGGGGTGGAAACAGTTCACACACCCACCCACACACCCCTGTGGCTATAATCCCCCGCGCCCCAACCGGTGGAGGAGGGAATGACAGTGTTACGGAGGCTGTCAGGCTGCCTGGTAAATTGGGGCGTGTTCGCTTGATTAAGGGAAAAAATAAAAGTGACAGTTATTTTTCGGACTACAGTGTCATAAATTCCGCAGCAACTTTCCTAATAGCATAACGTGAGAAAACAGGGGCTGTGGATTCAGAGCTATAATAGTGTATCAGTGAGAGAACTGAGGCTGCTGTTGAGTGGTGGCTTGTGTGTCCCAAATAGCACCCTCTTCCCTATAAAGTGCACTGCTTTTGACCCTAGCCCTACAGGCCCTGATCAAAAGTAATGCATTATAAAGGGAATAGGGTGCTATTTGGGATGAATCCAGTGTGTTGGGGAGAAGGCGTGTTCTTCCGTATGTCCTAAGTCTTATACAGGGGAGGGAAACAAAGCCAGGTACCTCCAATTAATATCACACTCACTTGACCTGCATTTATTATTATCTCCTTTAATTAACAGAGCTACGGGTAACAGCGCAAAGACAACTGGAATGGGTTCCACCGACGTGAGTGAGTGAGTGAGTGAGTGAGAACTACAGTAGCAATGGTCTCTGAATGTCATGCCACTTCATCACAACAGTAGGATCCAGCAGAGAACACGCATTTTCTATGGAGATGAGACATTTTCGCAGTTTTGAAGCCAATTCCTGCAATCCTACACATTCTGCCATGGAGCTGAGAGAAAATGTTGCAGTTATAAAGCTAATTTCCTGCAATTCCATGCATTTTGCCATAGCTAATGCTGTGTTCAAGTTGACTGGATGTTCTTTGGGTGGTGGACCATTCTTGATACATACGGGAAACTGTTGAGCATGAAAAACCCAGCAGCGTTGCCGTTCTTGACACACTCAAACCAGTGCACCTGGCACCTACTACCATACCCTGTTCAAAGGCACTTAAATCTTTTGTCTTGCCCATTCATCTCTGAATCGCACACATACACAATCCATGTTTTAATTGTCTCAAGCCTTAAAAACCCTTCTTTAACCCGTCTCCTCCCCTTCATCTACACTGATTGAAATGGATTTAATAAGTGACATCAATGAGCGTTCATAGTTTCCACTTAGATTAACCTGGTCAGTCTGTCATAAAAAGAGCAGATGTTCCTAATATTTTGTTCACTCAAGGTATGTCCATTATATTATTTACATACTTTATACAGTGGGGCAAAAAAGTATTTGGTCAGCCACCAATTTTACAAGTTCTCCCACTTAAAAAGATGAGGCCTGTAGGTACACTTCAACTATGACAAAATGAGAAAAAAAATCCAGAATATCACATTGTAGGATTTTTAATTTATTTATTTGCAAATTATGGTGGAAAATAAGTATTTGGTCAATAACAAAAGTTTATCTCAATACTTTATTAGATACCCTTTGTTGGCAATGACAGAGGTCAAACGTTTTCTGTAAGTCTTCACAATGTTTTCACACACTGTTGCTGGTATTTTGGCCCATTCCTCCATGCAGATCTCCTCTAGAGCAGTGATGTTTAGGGCTGTTGCTGGGCAACACGGACTTTCAACTCCCTCCAAAGATTTTCTATGGGGTTGAGATCTGGAGACTGGCTAGGCCACTCCAGGACCTTGAAATGCTTCTTTGGGATCATTGTCATGCTGAAAGACCCAGCCACGTTTTATAGTCAATGCCCTTGCTGATGGAAGGAGGTTTTCACTCAAAATCTCACGATACATGGCCCCATTCATTCTTTCCTTTACACGGATCAATCGTCCTGGCCCGTTTGCAGAAAAACAGCCCCAAAGCATGAGGTTTCCACCCCCATGCTTCACAGTAGGTATGGTGTTCTTTGGATGCAACTCAGCATTCTTTGTCCTCCAAACACGACGAGTTGAGTTTTTACCAAAAAGTTATATTTTGGTTTCATCTGACCATATGACATTCTCCCAATTTTCTTCTGGATCATCCAAATGCTCTCTAGCAAACTTCAGACGGGCCTGGACATGTACTGGCTTAAGCAGGGGGACACATCTGGCACTGCAGGATTTGAGTCCCTGGCGGCGTAGTGTGTTACTGATGGTAGGCTTTGTTACTTTGATCCCAGCTCTCTGCAGGTCATTCACTAAGTCCCCCCGTGTGGTTCTGGGATTTTTGCTCACCGTTCTTGTGATCATTTTGACCCCACGGGGTGAGATCTTGCGTGGAGCCCCAGATCGAGGGAGATTATCAGTGGTCTTGTATGTCTTCCATTTCCTAATAATTGCTCCCACAGTTGATTTCTTCAAACCAAGCTGCTTACCTATTGCAGATTCAGTCTTCCCAGCCTGGTGTAGGTCTACAATTTTGTTCTGGTGTCCTTTGACAGCTCTTTGGTCTTGGCCATAGTGGAGTTTGGAGTGTGACTGTTTGAGGTTGTGGACAGGTGTCTTTTATACTGATAACAAGTTCAAACAGGTGCCATTAATACAGGTAACGAGTGGAGGACAGAGGAGCCTCTTAAAGAAGAAGTTACAGGTCTGTGAGAGCCAGAAATCTTGCTTGTTTGTAGGTGACCAAATACTTATTTTCCACCATAATTTGCAAATATATTCATTAAAAATCATACAAAGTGAATTTCTGGATTTAAATATTTTTTTTTGTCTGTCATAGTTGAAGTGTACCTATGATGAACATTACAGGCCTCTCTCATATTTTTAAGTGGGAAAACTTGCACAATTGGTGGCTGACTAAATACTTTTTTGCCCCACTGTATCTGGCTGGTTACTGCGTTTGAGAATAAAATCCAGACATTTCTTCTCACGGCCCCAATCAAAGAACTTTGTGCTCATAAGTTCTAAACCCACTCACTGAAGTGTCTAAGTTCAAAAGAGCAAACATTTCTCTCTGAGAAAAGGAAGCAACATTATAAAAAAGAAAGGTTGTGTTATGGATGAAACCGTCTCTGCACAAAGATGGCACTAGTTATGGTGATGGCAGCCAAATTGAACGGAATGTTCAAATCTTGTTCTTTTTTACATAAAGGACCAAGCAATGCCTACTACAAACTAAATGAGCATGGCGATTCCCTCTGAAATATGATCTCCATTCCTCCTGCCCTCTCCCTATGGACGACGCTAAGCCAGACATCAAAAGGAGGTTGAGGATCTTCAATGAACCATATGGTTAGAGCAGAGAGTTACTGCTTCTTGCCTGAGGCTGGGCCTGGGGCTGCTTTATTGCAGGGGGTAATGTATTGACGTGATGATTTGGCAATTACAGGCTGACACAACACTTCATATTAATGTCCCACGGAGCACCGCCCAATTATAGCTGACCGTCAATACACTAGACCAACGAGTCATCCCAGCTAGCAACTACTAAATGAATATGCATAGCCACTCGCTACACACACAAACACCAAACTGAGAATAATCTGAAATAACTAAATGTAACTCCAATGACAACAGTTAGCAGAAAAGACCAGAGGGAGAGGAAAGGTGACAGGAAGGAGGACAGGTCCTTGTCTACATTGAGCCTGGTGCCAGGTTTGCCCTCTTGTGGTGAGGGGGAAGGAAGGCACAGGTTTCCCAGCAGACCTAATGAAGCTGCTTTATTCTGTGTCCCAATGGCACCCTATTCCCTACATAGTGCACTACATTTGACCAAAATCTTTGGCCCATGGTCAAAAGTAGTGCACTATATAGGGAACAGGGTGGCATTTGAAGCAGCTTCAGTGTTCCTCCCCTGCTATTCCCATCAGGATGAAACCCCTCCATGGCCCCCAGCCTCAGCCTGCCAGGCCTGGCACAATGCCCAGCTGGAATAGTGATCCTCAGCCAGCCAAACAGAGAATGACTGAGTAAAGCAAGTCACTAACTAGAAGGAGAGGCAGCTGTCTGATCTTACTGTACAGGAGATTCAAGACAGACTTCAACATCAGGGTCCTGAGACATGGTGATGTGTCAGAGTCCCAAGCCATACAGATGAAAACTGATCTAGATAAGCCACGGGACAACAATCCAATTATGAAGGAAACCAGAGCAAACCAGAATACAAAAACCCCCCAGCTATACCTGTCATAACCCAACGTTTTAGGAGTTTAGAGGTTTCCCTGTTTTAAGAGGGGGGGGGGCACTTCTTCCATCTATGCACTGAGTGTGTGTGACATTCTGCATCCCAATGGATTGGTCTTTGAAGCAGCACAGCATACAGAGATCCTCATTGGACACACCTAGGACTGAGGCGGTCATGACATTTTGTCACCCGGTGATTGTCAAGCAAAAAACTGCCGGTCTCTCAGTAACTTACCATTAATTAACAAACACATTTAGCATCTCCTGGCTTCCACACATGGAGACCTTTGGAACATCTACATTTTAAAAGTATAATAAATAAATGTAATATAGCCTACACCTTCACAATAAATCCATTATTTATTTTAGACAGTTCTAAAGAAACATGATATGAAGAAAATGTCATGTATTTCAGAGGAACAGAATAGCATACTCTGAGTTGTCCTTATATTAGGCCCTGATCTGGCTATGCCATATGGCTGTGGGCTATACAAGTTCATTTAGCAGACAAGATTTGCGTAGAAAGTAAAAGTGCAATATGTGCCATGTAAGAAAGCTAATGTTTAAGTTCCTTGCTCAGAACATGAGAACATATGAAAGCTGGTGGTTCCTTTTAACATGAGTCTTCAATATTCCCAGGTAAGACGTTTCAGGTTGTAGTTATTATAGGACTATATCTCTCTATACCATTTGTATTTCATTAACCTTTGACTATTGGATGTTCTTATAGGCACTTTAGTATTGCCAGTGTAACAGTATAGCTTCCGTCCCTCTCTTCACTCCTCCCTGGACTCGAACCAGGAACACAACGACATTAGCCACCCTCGAAGCAGCGTTACCCATGCAGAGCAAGGGGAACAACCACTCCAAGTCTCAGAGCGAGTGACGTTTGAAACGCTATTAGCGCGCACCCAGCTAACTAGCTAGCCATTTCACTTCAGTTACACCAGCCTCATCTCGGGAGTTGATAGGCTTGAAGTCATAAACAGCTTATAAATGCTTGACGCACAACGAAGAGCTGCTGGCAAAACTCACGAAAGTGCTGTTTGAATGAATGCTTACGAGCCTGCTGCTTACCACTGCTCAGTCAGATACTTGTATACTCAGTCAGATTATATGCAACACAGGACACGCTAGATAAACTAGTAATATCATCAACCATGTGTAGTTAACTAGTGATTATGATTGATTGATTGATTTATTTTTTACAGTCAAGTTTAATGCTAGCTAGCAACTTACCTTGGCTTAATACATTCGCGTAACAAGCAAGTCTCCTTGTGGAGTGCAACAAGAGGCAGGTGGTTATAGCGTTAGACTAGTTAACTGTAAGGTTGCAAGATTGGATCCCCCGAGCTGACACGGTGAAAATCTGTCGTTCTGCCCATGAAAGAGGCAGTTAACGTTTCTAGGCAGTCATTGAAAATAAGAATGTGTTCTTAACTGACTTGCCTAGTTAAATAAAGACTAAATAAAGGGCTCTGTGCAGGCCAGTCAAGTTTCTTTCACACCGATCTCGACAACCCATTTCGTGATTATGATCTTGTCTCATTGCTGCAGCTCCCAAACGTGCTCAGGGGAGGCGAAGGTCGAGTATGCATCCTCCGAAACATGACTCACCAAACCGGCCCGCCACACAGAGTCGCTAAAACACGATGAGCCAAGTAAAGCCCTCCCGGACAAACCCTCCCCTAACCCAGATGACGCTGGGCCAATTGTGCGCCGCCCTATGGGACTCCCGGTCACAGCCGGTAATGACAGTCTGGAATCGAACCCCAGGCTGTATTGACGCTGCAACACTGCACGCAACAAAGTTCTTTGAAGAACCTTAGGGTTCTTGCACTGAAAATTGCCCCGAAAAGGTTCTTCCAAGAACCTCATAGGAGGTGGGGTTCATTGAGGAACTTCCTTAGTGGGTGGGGTTTCTTACAGGAACCTAACTGCCCAACTGAAACATTTGGATTTTAATTTGAAAGGACAGCAGGTGCAAAATGTAACTGAAAAATGTAAAGACCTCTTCAATTGACGGTAAGATGTGTCCCTCTAAATTGATATTGTTTTATGATGTAAACATTCATCTTTTCATATTTGTGCTAATCTTTCTAAAACAGAAAATGGACAATTCAATGGATATCAATCAACAGAGGTAAGAATATGTAGGCTATAAGAATATGTTGAAAGCTAGCTGTACTGGGGGCAGATGACTGAACTACTCATTTTTGTGACTGTAGGTATGTAGACAAGGAGGCATACAAAGGTATGTCAATTGCTATTGGAATGTTAAGCAGATCACATTTACCATCCTCCTCCCTTACTTTTTTTTATTTTTAGAATTTTACCCCCCTTTTTCTCCCCAATTTCATGGTATCCAATTGTTAGTAGTTACTATCTTGTCTCATCGCTACAACTCCCGTACGGGCTCGGAAGAGACGAAGGTCGAAAGCCATGCGTCCTCCGAAACACAACCCAACCAAGCCGCACTGCTTCTTAACACAGTGCGCATCCAACCCGGAAGCCAGCCGCACCAATGTGTCAGAGGAAACACCGTGCACCTGGCAACCTGGTTAGCGTGCACTGCACCCGGCCCGCCACAGGAGTCGCTGGTGCGCGATGAGACAAGGATATCCCTTCCGGCCAAACCCTCCCTAACCCGGACGATGCTAGGCCAAACTCTCCTTAACCCGGACAAAACATTTCTGTATGGACCTCGCTTTGTGCACGGGGCATTGTCATGCTGAAACAGGAAAGCATCTTCCCCAAACAGAATCACAGAATCGTCTAGATTGTCATTGTATGCTGTAGCGTTAAGATTTCCATTCACTGGACTAAGGGGCCTAGCCAAACCATGAAAAACAGCCCCAGACCATTATTCCTCCTCCACCAAACTTTACAGTTGGCACTATGTATTTGGGCAGGTAGCGTTCTACTGGCATCCGTTAAACCCAGATTTATCGGACTGCTCCAGCAGACGCTGCTCGGCCATGGAAATCCTTTTCATGGAGCTCCCGACGAACGGTTCTTGTGCTGACATTGCTTCCAGAGGCAGCTGAGCGGTTGTTGCTCCTAGACATTTCTACTTCACAACAAAAGCTAAAGTAGGGCAGAAATTTAACAAACTGACTAGTTGGAAAGGTGGCATCCTATGACGGAGCCACGTTGAAAGTCACTGAGCAAGGCTATTCTACTGCCAATGTTTGTCTGTGGAGATTGCATGGCTGTGTGCTCAATGTTCTACACCTGTCAGCAGCGGGTGTGGCTGAAATAACCAAATCACTAATTTGAAGGGGTGTCCACATACTTTTGTATATATAATAAATGTTTGGAACCTCCCATCACAAAATTGCAGTATCGAATCGCAATACATAACATATCATCACCGAAGTACCGTGATCATATCCTATTGGGAGGTTCCTGGCTATTTCCAGCACTACTAGATAACACTACCCTCTCGCTAACGCACATCAGTGTAAAATGTAACAGGAACAGAGAGAGCCATACACTGGCTCTTTATGAGTATTGCCTCCAGCCCTGTGCCTGAGCAATAAGGGAGGGACTGGAATGGCATCATTGTCTCGTCCATGCAGCGGTTTTCCCCAATGGGGAATGTTTAAAGACCATTCAAACCACAGGTGCTAAATATCTGGGACACGGTCTACCTTGTGTCACCTCTGAATGGGATAGGAGAGGAGGGAGAGAAAAAAACAGAAAGAGACGAGGAAGAGATATTGCGAGGGAGGGAAGCCAATGACTTTTTTTGAAAGATGCAGTGGGAAGGAAAACAGGGTGAGACAGATGGAAGTGGGATGACAGACTGGAAAGAGTTGAGGGATGAGTGAGAGAGAGAGCGATGTGTTGGCATATCAGTGCAGCGGGTCCTGGAGTTCTGCACTGTTCATCTGCGGAATGTGCTGGTTTAGAAAGGTCAGACTTAGTATGTGACAACACAGCTTCAAACTCAGGCTGACACCCTGCCCAGAGCACAGCAGCAGGCCAACAGGGAAAGGCAGGGAAAAGAGAGGGGGGGTGAGCATGGAGCCATACACATCACCCCCCCCCATCACAAGGACTAGAAAGGGATGGAGGGACTTGAGCTGCTGTCACAGCATAGAGACACAGAGACAGAATAACAACAGACAGTGGGAAAGGATAAGAATGGAGAGAGAGAGAGTCCCACTAATGGTGGCCTAGTTTTAAAACAGTAGCAGGGTAACTGGACTGCTAATGTGTTACTGATCATAGAGCTTCTCTCCTCTACTCCCAACCCACCCTCCATCATTCTCCTCTCCACACAGCAACGGCTTCGTTCAGCTTCATTAGAGGGACAGGATCACACTCCCAAACAACCGGTGTGTGTCTCTGCCCAAGCCTGCAGATCTGAGACCAAACAGAAAACACAACCCAGACACAGTGATACACACATTTTAAAACGGACTGATTAGCGAGGGAAAAACCATAAGGACCATCTGTCAGCTACCCCATGTCATTCTGAGCAGGTTGTTATACGTGTTCGTATCTGAAACATTGAGATATAAAGTACTGAGATACAAAATTGAGCGCAATACACACAAATACAGAGATTGATCAAATGTATGTTAACTGATTTGCTCTCATCTACACTTACTAACACACGCACGCGCACACACACACACACACACACACGCACGCGCACACACACATCTGAACAAAAACATCCAGGAAGCAGGAGTCCGGTCCATCAGTTCAGTATCTGAATATAGCAGTGTTGAGAGAGACAGTGGGAATAGCAGCACCACTGTGTTCCACCATGGTAACCAGGACAAAGACAACATGATTGACTCCCCCTCAACAACTCCACCACAAACCAAGCATATAGGGGACAGTGAATAGCCCAATAACCTATCCACCACACACACATGCATGCATAAGCACACACACGGACACTCAAACAAATAACCAACCTACCCCAACTATATCCTCAACCGTTTATCTCAGAACGTCAGTTGAATGGAGAAAAAGCTGTACTTACTCACAGGTCTGAATGTGCCTGAAATCCTGCTCTTGCCTTTTTCCCTGTCAGGTCCAGTCCCAGTGGGATAGAGGAACTCTTTAGGAATGGGAAGAGGTACGGAGCATGAGTTGGAAAAAGCAGAAAAAAGTCATTCCATTCAGAACCGAGTCCCTCAGAGTGAGAAGCACAGTAAATTGCATACTGAGACAGAACGAGAGTGGGAGAGAAAGAGCGAAAGATAGAGTGAGCAAGCAAGAGAAACAGAGAGGGAGTGAGTGAGAGAGAGAGGTAGAGAGGGAGTGAGCGAATGTGGGGAAAGAAAGCAGGGAGATGGCCAGGGAAAGGAGACGGGAGGGAGTGTAAAGAGGAGGGGGAGTAGGAGAGAGGGAGAGAGAGGGGGAGAGGGAGGAAGAGAGAGGGGAGAGGGAGGAAGAGAGAGTAGGGAGAGGGAGTAGGAGAGAGAGGGGGAGAGGGAGGAAGAGAGAGGGGGAGAGGGAGGAAGAGAGAGGGGGAGAGGGAGGAAGAGAGAGGGGGAGAGGGAGGAAGAGAGAGTAGTGAGAGGGAGTAGGAGAGAGAGGGGGAGAGGGAGGAAGAGAGAGGGGAGAGGGAGGAAGAGAGAGGGGGAGAGGGAGGAAGAGAGAGGGGGAGAGGGAGGAAGAGAGAGGGGGAGAGGGAGGAAGAGAGAGGGGGAGAGGGAGGAAGAGAGAGGGGGAGAGGGAGGAAGAGAGAGTAGGGAGAGGGAGGAAGAGAGAGTAGGGAGAGGGAGTAGGAGAGAGAGGGGAGAGGGAGGAAGAGAGAGGGGGAGAGGGAGGAAGAGAGAGTAGGGAGAGGGAGTAGGAGAGAGAGGGGGAGAGGGAGGAAGAGAGAGGGGGAGAGGGAGGAAGAGAGAGGGGAGAGGGAGGAAGAGAGAGTAGTGAGAGGGAGTAGGAGAGAGAGGGGGAGAGGGAGGAAGAGAGAGGGGGAGAGGGAGGAAGAGAGAGGGGGAGAGGGAGGAAGAGAGAGGGGGAGAGGGAGGAAGAGAGAGTAGGGAGCGGGAGTAGGAGAGAGAGGGGGAGAGGGAGGAAGAGAGAGGGGAGAGGGAGGAAGAGAGAGGGGGAGAGGGAGGAAGAGAGAGGGGGAGAGGGAGGAAGAGAGAGTAGGGAGAGGGAGGAAGAGAGAGTAGGGAGAGGGAGGAGGGAGTAGGGAGAGGGAGAGAGAGGGGGAGAGGGAGGAAGAGAGAGGGGGAGAGGGAGGAAGAGAGAGTAGGGAGAGGGAGTAGGAGAGAGAGGGGAGAGGGAGTAGGAGAGAGAGGGGGAGAGGGAGGAAGAGAGAGGGGGAGAGGGAGGAAGAGAGAGGGGGAGAGGGAGGAAGAGAGGGGGAGAGGTAAAACAGAGGGATGCATTGAGGCATGTTCCATCATGCTTTCCTAATCAATCCCCACACTGTCCCCTTAGATATGCTCTCGGGTTTCAGGACCACGGACAGAGAATTACCATTCACTACTGTCCACTACCCACCCAGCCTCCTCAGTGGACGGGGTGGGAGAGAGATGAAAGCAGGAAAAGAGAGAAAGAGGGAAGGATGTAGCCTACTTGTATTATTATGTGAGAGAGGATAGAGGGTGGGACTGTGGGGATGTGTGAGAAGAGGAATGTCGCGTGGATGGATGCTTCCCATCCCACGGGACCGTTCTAACAGACAAGGGGTGTACATAAACAGAGGTGTGGACAGGGATAGACATGGGAAGGGAGGGAGTTGTCCCATAAAGCTGAGCTTAGCGGAGGGCAGGCAGATATTAGGCAGATATCCCTGGTCCCCTGGGTGTACTGGTCCTAACCTACAATACACAGATGAATCACTTCACACTTCAGCAAACAAAGGGAAGGAGGGGTGGTCAACAACAAGGACAAAAATCAAAAGGACTAATTCCAGCAGAAAGCAGTTGGAACACTCAACAAAAAAGGCAGAGATGTATTTATTTTAGCTCACTTTAATCCATTGTACAGGTGAGAAGGTGACTGACGTTTCAAAGACAAGCTGACGTCTTCTTCAGCTTGATGTCGAAACTCCAGTCACCTGCTCTCATCCTGTACAATGGATTAAAGTGAGCTAAAATAAATCCATCTCTGCCTTTATATGCTGAGTGCCGAAACTCCTTTCTGCCTCAAATTAGTCCTTATGGAAGTTTTTCTTGATAAACTCTTCTCACAGAAATGAATCACTCACTACCATACTGACCCCACCAGCCAGGATCCACAGATTACATATGCAAAAGCATATGCTCTCGTCTCACACACAGCAGCAGCACCACCACAGCATACTTACATACTGAAGATTTGTGTCCGATAACAGACTCATCGACATTGCGTATCGAGCGTTTAGCCAGTCAGATCAATGCATGGCCATGGCTTTCACTGTGAATCACTTACTTAGAGAGTCACAGAGCTCTGGTCCCACATGGAGTTGGAGAGCACACAGAGGGAGAGGCACAGAGCTCTGGTCCCACATGGAGTTGGAGAGCACACAGAGGGAGAGGCACAGAGCTCTGGTCCCACATGGAGTTGGAGAGCACACAGAGGGAGAGGCACAGAGCTCTGGTCCCACATGGAGTTGGAGAGCACACAGAGGGAGAGGCACAGAGCTCTGGTCCCACATGGAGTTGGAGAGCACACAGAGGGAGAGCACACAGAGGGAGAGCACACAGAGGGAGAGCACACAGAGGGAGAGGCTGTGTCCCAAACAGCACCCTATTTTCAATAGTGTACTACTTTTGACCAGAGCCCAATATGGGCACTAGTCAAATGCAGCGCATTATAAAGGGAATAGGATGCCATTTGGGACGCACACATGGACAGGGAGCCTCCTCTGTGCTGCTCCCCCCACCTGACTGGTCCCATTCTTCTGCACCTGAAGCAGCCCAATCGATTGGCTCCTCCTGCAGCCCATCCATTAGTCTAATCTAGCAGGGAGGAGAGGACTGAAGGGGCTGCATGGAGCTTCATGGAGAAACCAGGAAGGAAGGCAGCTGCCCACAAGCTGCTTGATGTTCACACAGAGGCTCTGCTCTGAATTGCCATTTAACACGGATGATTCATTGCCAACTGCTGCACAATTTGTTTACCTTACTCTTGTTTATTATTTGTGTTCTACTACACATTTTCTTGAAATATTTCTCATTGAATTCATATTGGTTATCAAACCAAGTGGGAAATGCATTGAGTTGGGAATAGGAGGGGAATCACTGTCCCCTACTGGCTGCTTACGTAGCACGGGGTCTGCACATGACTATTAGCCCTAACAGCAGTGCTGGACTTTTTATATATATCCATATATATATATATATATATATGACAAAACACACCATGACCAGACTTGGGCAGGAGCTCACCGAATCAGAGTACTCGTACCTCACATGTTTCACTTCTGGAGTTGTGGTACTTCTAGAATATTAGCTGTAAATGATGGTGGAGTTCCAGCACCTAAATATAAACAGCATCTATTTAAGTACAAGTCAAGCGCTACCTAACAGCCAGTTGTGCCTCCAGAGGATTCGTTCTGTTCAACCATGGCAATCCTGACTCCATTAATGAAGAAAGATCGGCAGCAGCTCTGGCACTAACTACAGATTAAAGAGGAACTGACTGTGCTGCTGTGCTGGTCATGCCTGCTTTGGTGTGAGTCTGTCCACCATCACAGATGAATGGTTTATGGATCTAGTACAGACAGAGCGCTGGAGGCAGGGGAATATGGAAGGGATATTAAAGGGTCTATTGGGTCTCGGCTGAGAGGGAAGGATCAAAATAAGAGTGAGAAGACAGCTAGCGGTAGTGAGAACAAGGAACGGAACACAAGCTGGACTGATGATGAAAGGTGTTTAATGATAATATGTGAGTGTGTGTGTGTCTTCCTCCTCAGCAGATCAACAGGAGGTGGAGAGGATGTGACAGGCAGCAACACTGGGAGACGGTACTGTACCAAGACCTGTTCTAAAAGCACCTAACATAACACTTTCACCAGCCACGTCTTGAGTTTGATGACCATCTATCTCAGGCCCACACAGTTATTCATCCCCCCACACTGAGTTAGTCTATTTACTCTTCCAGCTCCTAAGAGCAACTCAACTGACTGTAAACATGGTTGTGTGTGTCACTCTCTCCCTGTTAAGTCTGCGTTAACTCATCCTCCTAGATGCAGTAAGGCGTGAGGGAGCTGGAGAGAAAAGGATCCACATAGTAATGATACTGCATGGTCTCCCTGAGAAGACAAACGTGTTCACTTCTGAAACACCATGACATAAAGCACTGAGATCAATGTAGCGCAATACACACAACCACAGAGATTGATCAAATATATGTTAACTGATCTGCTCTCATTTACACTTTCTAACATATTGGCCTAACCGGCTCAGCGCATGCGTCTCATTTGTTCTGTCCCCAACAGACACGGTCATAACACGAAGGTTAAAATACCACAACCAACTGTGAACCAACAATATGAATTTGGGAACTTGTAAAAAAAAAACACATGAAACATTCATGGACATTTAGCCAGCCTGCTGTTGCTAAGCTACGTTGTCCTGGACGATATTTTACCTGAAATGCATATGGTCCTATTTTTTTGACTGGATCTTTAAAGAATTTGTACCAATTTTGAGTCATCCAAAATTGTGTGTTTTCTACTCCAACAATCAATCCACAGATAAAAAGGGGAAACCTAGTTAGTTCTATTTTAGCACCTAGCTACGCACACGCCTGTTGACGTGCACAAGCAGCTTGGATGAAATGATTGAATAACATGTACACTACCAGTAAACAGTTTGGACACACCTACTCATTCAAGGGTTTTTCTTGCCTTGATGACAGTTTTGCTCACTCTTGGCATTCTCTCAACCAGCTTCACATGGAATGCTTTTCCAACAGTCTTGAAGGAGTTCCCACATATGCTGAGCACTTGTTTGCTGCTTTGTCTTCAACTCCAACTCATCACAAACCATCTCAATTGGTTTGAGTTCGGGTGATTGTTGAGGCCAGGTCATCTGATGCAGCACTCTCCTTATTGGTCAAATAGCCCTTAAACAGCCTGGAGGTGTATTGGGTCATTGTCCTCGTAACGTGTATGCTGGGAGTCGGGAAGCAAGTACAGGGAGTGACTTTAATAATAAATAACACAAGGAGCCAAACAAGAAACAAAACAAGAAACACAACTAGCGTACAGACATGAAACACTGAAACAGAAACAATAGCGCCTAGGGAAAGAACCAAGGGGAGTTACAAATTTAGTGGAGGTAATCAGGCAGGTGATGGAGTCCAGGTGAGTCTCATGAGGCGCAGGTGCGTAATAATGAGCAGCCTTGTGACCTGGAGCACCGGAGGGAGTATACATAACAGTCCTGTTGAAAAACAAATGAAAAGTGGGACGAAGCACAAACCATGGGATGGCCTATTGCTGCAGAATGCTGTGGTAGCCATGCTGGTTAAGTGTGACTTGAATTCTAAATAAATCATAGACAGCGTCACCAGCAAAGTACCCCCACACCTCCTTTCAAATCATATGCTATTTGTCACATACACGTGTTTAGCAGATGTTATTGCGGGTGTAGCGCAATGCTCCTCCTCCATGCTTCACGGTGGGAACCACACATGGAGAGATCATCCGTTCACCTACTCTGCGTCCACACGGCAGTTGCAACCAAAAATCTCAAATTTGGACTCATTAGAACAAAGAACAATTTCCACCGGTCTAATGTCCATTGCTCGTGTTTCTTGGCCCAAGCAAGTCTTCTTCTTATTGGTGTCCTTTAGTAGTGGTTTCTTTGCAGAAAATCGACCATGAAGGCCTGATTCACGCAGTCTCCTCTGAACAGTTGATGTTGAGATGTGTCTGTTACTTGAACTCTGAAGCATTTATTTGGGTTGCAATCTGAGGCTGGTAACTGTAATGAACGTATCCTCTGCAGCAGAGGTAACTCTGGGTCTTTCCTGTGGCGGTCCTCATGAGAGACAGTTTCATCATAGCGCTTGATGGTTTGTGCGACTGGACTTAAAGTTCTTGACATTTTTCTGATTGACTGACCTTCATGTCTTAAAGTAATGATGGACTGTCATTTCTCATTTGCTTATTTGAGCTGTTCTTGCCATAATATGGACTTGGTATTTTACCAAATAGGGCTCTCTTCTGTATACCACCCCTATCTTGTCACAACACAACTGATTGGCTCAAACGCATTAAGAAGGAAAGAAATTCAACAAATTAACAAGGCACACCTGTTAATTGAAATGCATTCCAAGTGACTACCTCATGAAGCTGGTTGACAGAATGCCAAGCGTGTGCAAAGCTATCATCAAGGCAAAGGGTGGCTACTTTCAAGAATCTCACATATAAAATATATTTTGATTTGTTAAACACTTTTTTGGTTGCTAGATGATTCCATATGTGCTGTTTCATAGTTTTGATGTCTTCGCTATTATTCTACAGTGTAGAAAACAGTAGAAATAAAGAAAAACCCTGAATGAGTAGGTGTGTCCAAACTTTTGACTGGTGCTGTATGTCAAACATTTTTTGCTGCGCTAGCTAATGCAATGTGGGCGGTTTGGTCAGCATGTAAGGCCTACCACACAAAAGTGATATTGCATGGTCTCCCTGAGGAGACAAACATCACATATACACACACTCAACACAGGCAACCGCCACCAACAGATGACGCAATCTCCATTGCCCTTTCCCACCTGGACAAAAGGAACACTTACATGAGAAAGAAGTTCATTGACCAAAGCTTAGCGTTTAACACCTTTAGTGCCCTCCAAGCTCATCACTAAGCTAAGGACCCTGGGATTAAACACCTCCCTCTTCAACTGGGTCCTAGACTTCCTAACGAGCCACCCCCAGGGGGTGAGGGTAGGCAACAACACATTCGCCACACTGACCCTCAACACAGGGGCCCCTCAGGGGTGCATGCTTATTCCACTCCTGTAATCCCTGTTCACCCAAGACTGTGTGGCTGCGCATGACTCCAAAACAATCATGTCGTTTTGCAGATGACATGACGGTGGTAGGCCTGATAACAGACTACAATGAGGCAGCCTACAAGGAGGAGGTCAGAGACCTAGCACTGTAGTGCCAGGACAACAACCTCTCCCTCAACGTCTGCAAGACAAAGGAGCTGAACATGGACTACAGGAAACGGAGAGCCGAGCACGTCCCCATTCATATTGACGGGGCTGTAGTGGAGCGGGTCGAGAGCTTCAAGTCCCTCTGTGTCCACATCATTAAGGACATATCATGGTCCAACCACACCAACAGCATCTTGATTGGCTGCATCACTGTATGGCAACTGCTTGGCCTCTGTCCCCAAGGCTCTGCAGAGGGTACGGGTACTAATTATTTTACTGTGTTACCATTTCATTTTTTTATTTGAACTCTGCATTGTTGGGAAATAGCTTGTTCGTTAGCACTTCACGGTAAAGTCTACACTTGTGACACATGTGACAAATAAAATGTGGTTTGATTTGAATGTCCCTTTGGCCTCCTGGCCCTCTCCTCAGCACTGGTTTACTGGGATTCTCCTGAGTAAAAGACATCAGTGGATACTAGTCTAACACCTCCCCTTCTAATCAAGGCTGTCTCCAGGACATTTTAGGCTCAACACAAACTGATCCACACTTCCACCTCGCTTCCCTCTGTATCAGTCTGTTCTAGGGTAGAGAGGATCAACATAAATCCAGCCTATAGCGATCTGTTTGTGGGTCTCTATAAATCTATCTATGTCGCTGTATGTGTATGTTTCACTGGCTCTCCTCTCCTGCCTGGTTAATGACTCTACAGGGGGAGCTGGTGTCCAGTACTCACCACTCACCACCCACAGCCTCAGACAGACAGCAGAGACGGCTCAATTACCACACCTAAGACTGAGGCGACCGAACACCCACACCACACACACTCAGAGACAGACACACAGGCCTGGCTACACAAAACACACAGGGTAGAGCCTAATGGTGTAAATACACAAAACACAGGGTAGAGCCTAATGTTGTAAATACGCAAAACACGCAGGGTAGAGCCTAATGTTGTAAATACCCAAAACACACAGGGTAGAGCCTAATGGTGTAAATACCCAAAACACACAGGGTAGAGCCTAATGGTGTAAATACACAAAACACAGGGTAGAGCCTAATGTTGTAAATACGCAAAACACGCAGGGTAGAGCCTAATGTTGTAAATACCCAAAACACACAGGGTAGAGCCTAATGGTGTAAATACCCAAAACACACAGGGTAGAGCCTAATGGTGTAAATACCCAAAACACACAGGGTAGAGCCTAATGGTGTAAATACCCAAAACACACAGGGTAGAGCCTAATGGTGTAAATACCCAAAACACACAGGGTAGAGCCTAATGGTGTAAATACCCAAAACACACAGGGTAGAGCCTAATGGTGTAAATACCCAAAACACACAGGGTAGAGCCTAATGGTGTAAATACCCAAAACACACAGGGTAGAGCCTAATGTTGTAAATACGCAAAAACACACAGGGTAGAGCCTAATGTTGTAAATACGCAAAAACACACAGGGTAGAGCCTAATGTTGTAAATACGCAAAAACACACAGGGTAGAGCCTAATGTTGTAAATACCCAAAACACACAGGGTAGAGCCTAATGGTGTAAATACCCAAAACACACAGGGTAGAGCCTAATGGTGTAAATACCCAAAACACACAGGGTAGAGCCTAATGTTGTAAATACGCAAAACACACAGGGTAGAGCCTAATGGTGTAAATACCCAAAACACACAGGGTAGAGCCTAATGGTGTAAATACCCAAAACACACAGGGTAGAGCCTAATGGTGTAAATACCCAAAACACAAGGGTAGAGCCTAATGGTGTAAATACCCAAAACACACAGGGTAGAGCCTAATGGTGTAAATACCCAAAACACACAGGGTAGAGCCTAATGGTGTAAATACCCAAAACACACAGGGTAGAGCCTAATGGTGTAAATACCCAAAACACACAGGGTAGAGCCTAATGGTGTAAATACCCAAAACACACAGGGTAGAGCCTAATGGTGTAAATACAGAAAGTGTAGTTTCAAACACACGTGTGCCAGTCTAATTGTGAATGACATGTTTCCTTCACATCCTCTTTCACTCTCTCTCTCTCTGCTTCGCTCAGTCACTCTAAAATTAGAGAGCTGACTTTAAAATGGAGCACAGGGGAATATATAGCCTGTCTTTCTTGAGACACTGTGTACTGTAGTTAGTAGACTAGACGAGAGCAAGCAGGGGTTGGGCTGCTGCCAGGCAGGGTTAAATGTGAAGACGAAAGCCCTTCCAGGCTTTTCCCACAGCCTTTTGACAACAGACACATGCAACAAGAATGAGTCATTTTGGAAAGGAGAGAGTTCTTTTATCAAGAGTCTGAATGAGCGGCTGGTTCTCACAGTAATGGTAGCAACATACAGTAAGTAGTCTGTGTTCCAACCTCCTCACTGAGGGAGGACCACACTGCCCCCCTGTGGCCACAATGGGGACTCTACAGGGTTTTCTAGTTAGAATGTAGACCCAAACATCCGGCACAAATACCAGTGGACACTGGAGACCTGAGCAGAGGCTGGATGTCAAATATAGCCAGTCTGTCTGGACAGAGTGACATTCTGAACATGCTGGACCATAAAGTGAGTGAAATACCTTTCACCTACAGGGTATTTGTTCAACTAAACTAACAGACCTGTCAACAAGACACACAAAACGCAAATCCTCCCTCTGTAAACACTGACAATCTCCTCCTCCAGTTCCCTTGCAGAGTAATCTATCTATTCCACCTTTATGTAGCCTGGTAAGATATCGAGATCAAACTCTCTTTTACAATGACTGTCTAAATAATCTATTAGCAATACAGGACTCCCAGTGTGAAGTCACCTTACATTTAAAGTGTGACAGAACCAAAACAGCAACTTATCCTTTTCAAAGGATCGTTATTAGTCTAAAACATTTATTCTTGTGTCAAAATGTACTAAAATGTGTAAATAGGATCATTTTGGTCATAAAGTCAGTCTTCTCCAAAACAGAAATTTGCAAGATAATTAAGGGGGAAATTAAGGGTATTGTAACAGTTCTCCTTGAGTTGGGTTTATTTCATCCTGCCCACAGATAGCAGCACCCAAGTAATCATCCATTCAGAGCGCAGCTGCACACAAACTGATCATCATGGTCAATTTGGTTTGATATAGTTGGCAGTATACATACGGGTTTGCTGACAAATTCACGAAAATGATATGTGCACGTCGATGTGGCTGGAAACCGCAAGTTGTTATGAATCTGAACAGTCAGATAGTAGCAACAATGAAGAGAAGCTGCCGTGTGGGGAATTGTAAGTGGCTCGTTTCAGATAGTATCAAGATCAAGACAAAACTGTCTTATTTTGAGGTGTTTTTACTGATTTCATTTTAATGCTAATATGGCTAAAATTCACTAGCTAGCTAACCAACAACTATAACAATGTATTTGAAAGACAACAAGTGCTCATTGTGCAAATGTATTTATGACTAAATACAATTTACATGTTGTCAACAATCTAAGCTCCCGTTTCCCCCCATAGTTGCGTACGCCTGGGTTTTGTTGCTAAACAACCAACCCGTCTCCAGACACCAGGCCTGGAGGACTGTGTATCTAGTAGGGTGAGTGACTAACTGTGTATTGTTTTGGCAAAGTACAAAACGCTTCCCACGTTCGAACACTCACACACAAGAGACACCCACATCAAAGCACACCTCCAAAACTCAAATCTTCTTCTCAGTCACATTTCCTAATGAGGACAATTGAAACCGAGGCGCAATCAGCAAGTTCAGCCTCCCTTTAAAAGCATAACATTATCAAACAACACGCATTCTTACCAGACTGGTCATTCATCATGCGGATGGCTTTGGCCTTGGCCAGCTCCAGCGCTGTGACCCATCTCTGACGTTCCACCTCTGTGCTGGCCTTCAGGTGGTAGGTGCGCCCACCGCTGCTCAGGACGATGTTACAGGCGTCCTCCGTGTCGATGTGGGCCGTGGCGAGGTTGATGGTGCCGCGACACGTATGGGCCATCTCTGCCTGAGTCCTGCAGGGGAACAACCACAAAGACAGACAGAGAGACAGAGAGACGGACAAGACACCAAGTCACAGAAGCAGAGATGGAGACACGGGGACAGAGACGGGGACAGAGGAGGGGATAGAGACGGGGACAGAGGAGGGGACAGAGGAGGGGACAGACACGGGGACAGAGACGGGGACAGAGACGGGGACAGAGGAGGGGACAGAGACGGGGACAGAGGAGGGGACAGAGACGGGGACAGAGGAGGGGACAGAGACGGGGACAGAGACGGGGACAAAAACAAAAAAGATAGAAAGGCTGATTAGTAGTCAAATCCCAATGCTTTGTATCTACTACTAACCTACTGTAACTTATGTCTGACTGGACAATGTATGCAGTCGCTTGATAAACAGTCATGACAAAAAACACTCAATTATTCCAATATTTGGCAATGGGGCCCGGCTCAGGTACAGGTTCAGGTGAGAGGAAGCTAGTAAGCAAGGAGTCAGAGGGATAGAGAGAGTCAGAAATAGGGAGGGACACATGCAATAGTGAAATTAAAAGACAGTGGCGTTGAAAGTTAAAACAGTCAAGAGCCATCCTTGGCTTACTGTCTTGTAGACTGTATTAAACCACTGTGTAACAGTGTTCTCTGTTCCCAGCATGTCTATACACACATTCTTACATACAGCCAGCAACAGAAATCCCCACAAGGATAGTCAAACAGGGGTTGGGTTTAGGAGTTAGGGTTAAGGTTAGGGTAGCAGGGTAGCTACCCTGCAGGGTAGCCTAGTGGTTAGAGCGGAAGGTTGCAAGTTCAAACCCCCAAGGTACAAATCTGTCGTTCTGCCCCTGAACAGGCAGTTAACCCACTGTTCCTAGGCCGTCATTGAAAATAAGAATTTGTTCTTAACTGACTTGCCTAGTTAAATAAAGGTTAAAAAAAATATATAAAAATAAAAAATTAGGTTTAGGAGTTAGGGTTAAGGTCAGGTTTAGGAGTTAGGGTTAAGGTCAGGTTAGGAGTTAAGGTTAGGTTTAGGAGTTAGGGTTAAGGTTAGGTTTAGGAGTTAGGGTTAAGGTCAGGTTTAGGAGTTAAGGTTAGGTTTAGGAGTTAGGGTTAAGGTTAGGTTAGGAGTTAAGGTCAGGTTTAGGAGTTAGGGTTAAGGTTAGGTTAGGAGTTAAGGTCAGGTTTAGGAGTTAGGGTTAAGGTTAGGGTTAAGGTCAGGTTTAGGAGTTAGGGTTAAGGTCAGGTTTAGGAGTTAGGGTTAAGGTCAGGTTTAGGAGTTAGGGTTAAGGTCAGGTTTAGGAGTTAGGGTTAAGGTCAGGTTTAGGAGTTAGGGTTAAGGTCAGGTTTAGGAGTTAGGGTTAAGGTCAGGTTTAGGAGTTAGGGTTAAGGTCAGGTTTAGGAGTTAGGGTTAAGGTCAGGTTTAGGAGTTAGAGTTAAGGTCAGGTTTAGGAGTTAGGGTTAAGGTCAGGTTTAGGGTTTTAGGGAAAATAGGATTTTGAATGGTAATCAATTTTAGGTCCCCACAAGGATAGTAAAACATATACTGTGTGAACACATACTTTGGGCAAAGAACCTTGTATTGCACTTTCAGTGGGCCACAGAATGTTGGATAACAAGGCCATTGTGTGGCTCCAAACCCCCATGGTAGAAAAAACAAACAGTGAATAACAACATTGCACACAAAGGACAGAGAGAAAGGGAGAGGGTGTGAGAGAGAGGAAAAGGCAGAAAGACCAGAGAAAGAAAGAGAGAGAATTGCCTTCGACCAACTTGTTTCCACATTTTCAATAATCATCATCAGTCTGAGCTAACCACAGACGCTGGACTATCATCAGAGAACAGACACAGGTGAATGAAATCCTTCAAATCCTTGATGCAGATAAGTCATCAGGAGAAGAGCAATACAGTTATTACTCAAACAAATAGTTTTGTCATGTAGGTACATTGGGACACTTCAGTCTAATTAGTATTGGCTAGGCTGTGTGGTAGGACCAGGGTGTCAGTCTAACTCCCCTCTGAGGACAGAGCAGGAGCTCAGTCACAACTCACAGGCTTTATCCTCAGCAACCCAATAAGGAGCAGTTTAATGTGAACAGGCTCAAAGAACAACAGACATTATACAGGATAAGGGGCTGGGACGGGCAGTGTGTGTGTAGGATATCTGTTTGTACACGGTTGTCCAAGGCCCAGACATAAGTTACTTAGTAACAGTTGCAGTGCCCTGGAGCTGTGTCCGATCGCTGACCTCCTGTAATGGTGAGAACAGCTAAACTCAACCAGCTTCTGAGGAGGTAATACAGCCCACGGTGTGTGTGTCAATAACGTCCCACGGTGTGTGTGTCAATAATGTCCCACGGTGTGTGTCAAATCAAATCAAATGTATTGGTCACATACACACTGTTAGCAGATGTTATTGCGAGTGTAGCGAAATGCTTATGCTTCTAGATCTGACAGTGCAGCAGTATCTAACAGGTAATATCTAACAAATTCCACAACTAAACCTAATATCTAACAAATTCCACAACTAAACCTAATATCTAACAAATTCCACAACTAAACCTAATATCTAACAAATTCCACAACTAAACCTAACACACACAATCTAGTAAAGGAATGGGATGAGAATATATAAGTATAAAATACACTGCTCAAAAAAATAAAGGGAACACTAAAATAACACATCCTAGATCTGAATGAATGAAATATTCTTATTAAATACTTTTTTCTTTACATAGTTGAATGTGCTGACAACAAAATCACACAAAACTTATCAATGGAAATCAAATTTATCAACCCATGGAGGTCTGTATTTGGAGTCACACTCAAAATTCAAGTGGAAAACCACACTACAGGCTGATCCAACTTTGATGTAATGTCCTTAAAACAAGTCAAAATGAGGCTCAGTAGTGTGTGTGGCCTCCACGTGCCTGTATGACCTCCCTACAACGCCTGGGCGTGCTCCTGATGAGGTGGCGGATGGTCTCCTGAGGGATCTCCTCCCAGACCTGGACTAAAGCATCCGCCAACTCCTGGACAGTCTGTGGTGCAACGTGGCGTTGGTGGATGGAGCAAGACATGATGTCCCAGATGTGCTCAATTGGATTCAGGTCTGGGGAACGGGCGGGCCAGTCCATAGCATCCATGCCTCCCTCTTGCAGGAACTGCTGACACACTCCAGCCACATGAGGTCTAGCATTGTCTTGCATTAGGAGGAATCCAGGGCCAACCGCACCAGCATATGGTCTCACAAGGGGTCTGAGGATCTCATCTCGGTACCTAATGGCAGTCAGGCTACCTCTGGCGAGCACATGGAGGGCTGTGCGACCCCCCAAAGAAATGCTACCCCACACCATGACTGACCCACCGCCAAACCGGTCATGCTAGAGGATGTTGCAGGCAGCAGAACGTTCTCCACGGTGTCTCCAGACTGTCACGTCTGTCACATGTGCTCAGTGTGAACCTGCTTTCATCTGTGAAGAGCACAGGGCGCCAGTGGCGAATTTGCCAATCTTGGTGTTCTCTGGCAAATGCCAAACGTCTTGCACGGTGTTGGGCTGTAAGCACAACCCCCACCTGTGGACGTCGGGCCCTCATACCACCCTCATGGAGTCTGTGTCTGACCGTTTGAGCAGACACATGCACATTTGTTGCCTGCTGGAGGTCATTTTGCAGGGCTCTGGCAGTGCTCCCCCTGCTCCTCCTTGCACAAAGGTGGAGGTAGCGGTCCTGCTGCTGGGTTGTTGCCCTCCTATGGCCTCCTCCACATCTCCTGATGTACTGGCCTGTCTCCTGGTAGCGCCTCCATGCTCTGGACACTACGCTGACAGACACAGCAAACCTTCTTGCCACAGCTCGCATTGATGTTCCATCCTGGATGAGCTGCACTACCTGAGCCACTTGTGTGGGTTGTAGACTCCGTCTCATGCTACCACTAGAGTGAAAGCACCGCCAGCATTCAAAAGTGACCAAAACATCAGCCAGGAAGCATAGGAACTGAGAAGTGGTCTGTGGTCCCCACCTGCAGAACCACTCCTTTATTGGGGGTGTCTTGCTAATTGCCTATAATTTCCACCTATTGTCTATTCCATTTGTACAACAGCATGTGAAATGTATTGTCAATCAGTGTTGCTTCCTAAGTGGACAGTTTGATTTGACAGAAGTGTGATTGACTTGGAGTTACATTGTGTTGTTTAAGAGTTCCCTTGATTTTTTGGATCAGTGTATATGGATGAGCAGTGACAGTGGCTAAGATGCAGTAGATAGTGAGAGATGCAGTGACAGTGGCTAAGATGCAGTAGATAGTGAGAGATGCAGTGACAGTGGCTAAGATGCAGTAGATAGTGAGAGATGCAGTGACAGTGGCTAAGATGCAGTAGATAGTGAGAGATGCAGTGACAGTGGCTAAGATGCAGTAGATAGTGAGAGATGCAGTGACAGTGGCTAAGATGCAGTAGATAGTGAGAGATGCAGTGACAGTGGCTAAGATGCAGTAGATAGTGAGAGATGCAGTATACATTATATACATACGAGTTAATGCAAGATATGTAAACATTCTTAAAGTGGCATTATTAAAGTGACCAATGATATCAAGTCTGTAGGTAGGCAGCAGCCTCTCTGTGCTAGTGGTGGCTGTTTAACAGTCTGATGGCCTTGACTCAAAAACAGCTTCTATCTCTCGGTCCTAGCTTTGATGCACCTGTACTGACCTCGCCTTCTGGATGAAAGCGGGGTGAACAGGCAGTGGCTCGGGTGGTTATTGTTCTTGATGATCATTTTTGCCTTCCTGTAACATCGGGTGGTGTAGGTGTCCTGGAGGGCAGGTAGTTTGCCCCCGGTGACGCGTTGTGCAAACCACACCACCCTCTGGAGAGCCTTGCGGTTGTGGGCGGTGCATTTGCCGTACCAGGCGGTGATATAGCCCAACAGGATGCTCTCAATTGTGCACCTGTAAAAGTTAGTGACGGTTTTCGGTGACAAGACACATTTTTTCAGCTTCCTGAGGTTGAAGAGGCGCTGTTGCGCCTTCTTCACCACACTGTCTGTGTGTGTGGACCATTGCAGTTTGTTGGTGATATGAACACAAAGGAACTTAAAACTTTCCACCCTCTCCACTGCCGTCCCGTTGATGTGGATGGGGGGGGGTACTCCCTTTGCTGTTTCCTGTAGTCCAATAAAGTCCAAAAATAGAAGAACTGTTTGGCCATAATGACCATTGTTATGCTTGGAGGAAAAAGGGGGAGGCTTGCAAGCCAAAGAACACCATCCCAACCGTGAAGCACGGGGGTGCCAGCATCATGTTGTGGGGGTGCTTTGCTGCAGGCGGGACTGGTGCACTTCACAAAATAGATGGCATCATGAGGAATTGAAAATGATGTGGATATATTGGAGCAAGATCTCAAGACATCAGTCAGGAAGTTTAAGCTTGGTCGCAAATGGGTCATCCAAATGGACAATGACCCCAAGCATACTTCCAAAGTTGATGCAAAATGGCTTAAGGACAACAAAGTCAAATATTGGAGTGGCCATCACAAAGCCCTGACCTGAATCTTATAGAAAATTTGTGGGCAGAAGTGAAAAAGCATGTGCGATCAAGGAGGCCGACAAACCTGACTCAGTTACACCAGCTCTGTCAGGAGGAATGGGCCAAAATTCACCCAACTTACTGTGGGAAACTTATGGAATGCTACCTGAAACATTTGACCCAAATTAAACAATGTAAAGGCAATGCTACCAAATACAAATTGAATGTATGTAAACTTTTGACCCACTGGGAATGTGATGAAATAAAAGCTGAAATATATCATTCTCTCTACTATTATTCTGACATTTCACATTCTTAAAATAAAGTGGTGATCCTAACTGATCTAAGAGGGAATTTTTACTAGGATTAAATGTCAGGAATTGTGAAAAACTGAGTTTAAATGTATTTGGCTAAGGTGTATGTAAACTTCCGACTTCAACTGAACATAGGCGTACAGAGGCCCATTATCAGCAACCATCACTCCTGTGTTCAAATGGCACATTGTGTTAGCTAATCCAAGTTAATCATTTTAAAAGGCTAATTGATCATTAGAAAACCCTTTTGCAATTATGTTAGCACAGTTGAAACCTGTTGTGCTGATTAAAGAAGCAATAAAACTGTCCTTCTTTAGACTAATTGAGTATCTGGAGCATCAGCATTTGTGGGTTCGATTACAGGCTCAAAATGGACAGAAACAAAGACCTTTTTTCTGAAACTCATCAGTCTATTCTTGTTCTGAGAAATGAAGGCTATTCCATGCGAGAAATTGCCAAGAAACTGAAGATCTCGTACAACGCTGTGTACTACATTCACAGAACAGCGCAAACCGGCTCTAACCAGAATAGAAAGAGGAGTGGGAGGCTAGTCTCTCTTGACTGTTTAGCCAAGACATGAGTAGCTGGCCAGCATGCTTGCAAGATTTCATTCTGGGTGCCGAGATTAAAGGTAAAGCTGATCTTAAACAAGCAATTTGTGGTAAACTTTTCCCTGGCTACATCTTAGACCAGATAGGGACATGGTCATGCAAAGCAACAGGGAGAGAAGGGTTCCTCAACAGCCCAGCTTCCAGCGTGCGCTGCCTTCCCAGAGCTCTAGCTCTAACTGGGTCACACCCCTGTAAGTGTGCTGATGAGAAAGATGAGATCCATTCTGATCCCTCTGCTCTGTGAGGAGGCAAAACCATGCAACGGCAAAGGGATTACAGAGCCAAGGCACAGCAGAAGCTGAGAGAGATAAGGACGGTGGGGCAGAAAGAGAGAAAGATATAGACGGTGGGGCAGAGAGAGAGAGAGAGAGAGAGAGAGAGAGAGAGAGAGAGAGAGAGAGAGAGAGCGAGAGATATGGACGGCGGGGCAGAAAGAGAGAAAGATATAGACGGTGGGGCAGAGAGAGAGAGAGAGAGAGCGAGCGAGCGAGAGATATGGACAGCGGGGCAGAGAGAGAGAGATGGACAGCAGGGCAGAGAGAGAGAGATGGACAGCAGGGCAGAGAGAGAGATGGACAGCAGGGCAGAGAGAGAGAGAGACAGCAGGGCAGAGAGAGAGAGAGAGACAGCAGGGCAGAGAGAGATGGACGGCAGGGCAGAGAGAGAGAGAGATGGACGGCAGGGCAGAGAGAGAGAGAGATAGAGATGGACGGCAGAGAGAGAGAGAGAGAGAGAGACAGAGAGAGACAGAGAGATATGGACGGCAGGGCAGAGAGAGAGAGATGGACGGCAGGGCAGAGAGAGAGAGAGAGAGAGATGGACGGCAGGGCAGAGAGAGAGAGATGGACGGTGGGACAGAGAGAGAGAGAGAGAGATATGGACGGTGGGACAGAGAGAGAGAGATATGGACGGTGGGACAGAGAGAGAGAGAGAGAGAGAGAGAGAGAGAGAGAGAGAGAGTGAGACATGGACGGTGGGACAGAGAGAGAGAGAGAGAGAGAGAGAGAGATATATGGACGGTGGGACAGAGAGAGAGAGAGAGAGAGAGAGAGAGATATATGGACGGTGGGACAGAGAGAGAGAGAGAGAGAGAGAGAGAGAGAGAGAGAGAGAGAGAGAGAGAGAGAGATATGGACGGTGGGACAGAGAGAGAGAGAGAGAGAGAGAGAGAGAGAGAGATGGACGGCAGGGCAGAGAGAGAGAGATGGGCGGCAGGGCAGAGAGAGAGATATGGATGGCGGGACAGAGAGAGAGATATGGACGGCGGGACAGAGAGAGAGAGAGAGAGATATGGACGGCGGGACAGAGAGAGAGAGAGATATGGACGGCGGGACAGAGAGAGAGAGAGAGAGAGATATGGACGGCGGGACAGAGAGAGAGAGAGAGAGAGAGAGAGAGAGAGATGGACGGCAGGGCAGAGAGAGAGATATGGACGGTGGCACAGAGAGAAAGAGAGCGAGAGATGGACAGCAGGGCAGAGAGAGAGAGAGAGAGATGGACGGCAGGGCAGAGAGAGAGAGAGAGAGAGAGAGATGGACGGCAGGGCAGAGAGAGAGAGAGAGAGAGAGAGAGAGAGAGAGAGAGAGATGGACGGCAGGGCAGAGAGAGAGAGAGAGATATGGACAGTGGGACAGAGAGAGAGAGAGAGAGAGAGAGAGAGAGAGAGAGAGAGAGATATGGACGGTGAGACAGAGAGAGAGAGAGAGAGAGATATGGACGGTGGGACAGAGAGAGAGAGAGAGAGAGATATGGACGGTGGGAGAGAGAGAGAGAGAGATATGGACGGTGGGAGAGAGAGAGAGAGACATGGACGGTGGGGGAGAGAGAGAGAGAGAGAGAGAGAGAGAGAGAGAGAGAGAGAGAGAGAGAGAGAGAGAGATATGGACGGTGGGACAGAGAGAGAGAGAGAGAGAGAGAGAGAGAGATATGGACGGTGGGACAGAGAGAGAGAGAGAGAGAGAGAGAGAGAGAGAGAGAGAGAGATATGGACGGTGCTTTTACCTGTCGTTCCCCTGAGCACCACACAACCACACAAAACACAGATCCAGCGATCTGAGGGCGTGTAATGAAACAGAACAGCGTCTCAACACACTAGAGAGACTAGCTGGCACAGGCATGAGCAGACAGGCAGGACACACAGAGACAAACAGGTAAACAGAGAGATATACAGGAAGAAAGACAAGGACAAATATACAGCATGGTAAGAAGGGAACACAACAGGATACAAGACGAGATGTCCCTTGGTGTTTTTCTCCTAAGGAGGGAGAGAGTAATGAAAACATGAGACAAGCAAACCAAGACAGAGATACTGCGGCACGTACAGTATGACATGACCTGCTGAAAGATTAAAGCTGAGGATGTTAAGTGTTTCTATTCAGCATTGTCTCTCTTGCGCACACACACACACAAACACACGCACACACACCTGGCACTGAGCCCAAGGCGGAGCCCGTTAATTTGATTAGACCACGTCTTCCCTCCTCTCCAACATCTCCAGGCCAGAGCGAGCCTACGTTCGAGGAAGGCTCTGAGCTCAGTGCTGAGCAGGACTGTCCCTGCCCTTCCAGCTGGCTCTTGTATTGTCTCATAACTCTTCTTTCCTCCCTTCAGGCAAGGACACAGTGTGCCAGCAGGACCAAAAACCTAACTGAGAGATGAAAACGATGCAGAACCCCCACCTAGCCATGTATCTATCCAGTTAAAACTGGATTAATACTTCCATCTCAGAGCCAAGCTGAGATGTGCATGGGGCCGCCAGGCTGAGAGTGTGTGAGGCAGTGATAGCAGGGCTTGCATGGGGCTCCAGACGTTAATGCTTTGTAATCTTTACTAAAGCACTGTCAGATTTCCTCTCAGAGGTAAGTAAAGCTGTGATGAGAGTTAAAGCCGGAAGAAAGAGTGAATGAAGCAAAATGAAAGACGTGAGGAGGGGAAAGGCCTTGTCACACATTGAAGTGAGATAATGGTGGGTGTTCACCTGACTGGTGATGGGAAAACAGTAAACAGCCAAAGGTTGGTAGGGGAGGTGGCGGACATGGAGTAAAAGAGAGGCAGAAAAACAAATCAAAGGTGATTGGCCACGTACATAGTTTAGCAGATGTTATAGCTGGTGCAGCAACATGCTCGTGTTATTATACCGGACTGCCGTTGACCAGCACAAAAACATCCTGTGGCGTACTGCATTAGCATTAGCATTGCAACCCCTATTAATAGCCTGTTCAACCTCTCTTTCGTATCATCTGAGATCCCCGAAGATTGGAAAGCTGCCGCGGTCATCACCCTCTTCAAAGGGGGAGACACTCTAAACCCAAACTGCTACAGACCTATATCTATCCTACCCTGCCTTTCTAAGGTCTTCGAAAGCCAAGTCAACAAACAGATCACCGACCATTTCGAACCCCACTGTACCTTCTCCGCTATGCAATCTGGTTTCCGAGCTGGTCATGAGTGCACCTCAGCCACGCTCAAGGTCCTAAACGATATCATAACCGCCATCGATAAGAGACAATACTGCGCAGCTGTATTCATCGACCTGGCCAAGGCTTTCGACTCTGTCAATCACCATATTATTATCGGCAGACTTAACAGCCTTGGTTTCTCAAATGACTGCCTAGCCTGGTTCACCAACTACTTCTCTGACAGAGTTCAGTGTGTAAAATCGGAGGGCCTGTTCTTCGGACCTCTGGCAGTCTTTATGGGGGTGCCACAGGGTTCAATCCTCGGGCCGACTCTTTTCTCTGTATACATCAATGATGTTGCTCTTGCTGCTCGTGATTCTCTGATCCACCTCTACGCAGACGACACCATTCTGTATACTTCTGGCCCTTCTTTGGACACTGTATTAACTAATCTCCAGACGAGCATCAATGCCATACAACTGTCCTTCCGTGGCCACCAACTGCTCTTAAATGCAAGCAAAACTAAATGCATGCTCTTCAACCGATCGCTGCCCACACCTACCCACCCGTCCAGCATCACTACTCTGGACGGTTCTGACTTAGAATATGTGGACAACTACAAATACCTAGGTGTCTGGTTAGATGGTAAACTATCCTTCCATACTCACATTAAGCATCTCCAATCCAAAATTAAATGTAGAATCGGCTTCCTATTTCACAACAAAGCATCCTTCACTCATGCTGCCAACCATACCCTCGTAAAACTGACTATCCTACCGATCCTTGACTTCAGCGATGTAATTTACAAAATAGCCTCCAACACTCTACTCAGCAAATTGGATGCAGTCTATCACAGTGCCATCCGTTTTGTCACCAAAGCCCCATATATTACCCACCACTGCGATCTGTATGCTCTTGTTGGCTGGCCCTCACTTCATATCCGTTGCCAAACACACTGGCTCCAGGTCATCTATAAGTCTTTGCTAGGTAAAGCCCCGCCTTATCTCAGCTCACTGGTCACCATAGCAGCACCCACCCGCAGCACGCGCTCCAGCAGGTATATTTCACTGGTTTACCCCCAAAGCCATGCTTCGGCCACCTTTCCTTCCAGTTCTCTGCTGCCAATGACTGGAACGAACTGCAAAAGTCTGGAGACTCATATCTCTCTCACTAGTTTTAAGCATCAGCTGTCAGAACAGCTCACAAATCACTGCACCTGTACATAGCCAATCTGTAATTAGCCCATCCAACTACCTCATCACCATATTGTTATTTATTTTGCTCCTTTGCACCCCAGTATCGCTACTTGCACACTCATCTTCTGCACATCACCCCCGTGTTTAATTTGCCATACTGTAATAATTTCGCCACTATGACCTATTTATTGCCTCACCCCCTTATCCTACCTCATTCCCACACACATACATATATATATATATATACACTTTTTCTATTGTGTTATTGACTGTATGTTTTGTTGTTTCCATGTGTAACTCTGTGTTGTTGTTTGTGTCGCACTGCTTTGCTTTATCTTGACCAGGTCGCAGTTGTAAATGAGAACTTGTTCTCAACTGGCCTACCTGGTTAAATAAAGGTGTTCTCAACTGGCCTACCTGGTTAAATAAAGGTGTTCTCAACTGGCCTAACTGGTTAAATAAAGGTGTTCTCAACTGGCCTAACTGGTTAAATAAAGGTGTTCTCAACTGGCCTACCTGGTTAAATAAAGGTGTTCTCAACTGGCCTACCTGGTTAAATAAAGGTGTTCTCAACTGGCCTAACTGGTTAAATAAAGGTGCTCTCAACTGGCCTACCTGGTTAAATAAAGGTGCTCTCAACTGGCCTACCTGGTTAAATAAAGGTGTTCTCAACTAGCCTACCTGGTTAAATAAAGGTGTTCTCAACTAGCCTACCTGGTTAAATAAAGGTGTTCTCAACTGGCCTACCTGGTTAAATAAAGGTGCTCTCAACTGGCCTACCTGGTTAAATAAAGGTGCTCTCAACTGGCCTACCTGGTTAAATAAAGGTGCTCTCAACTGGCCTACCTGGTTAAATAAAGGTGCTCTCAACTGGCCTACCTGGTTAAATAAAGGTGCTCTCAACTGGCCTACCTGGTTAAATAAAGGTGCTCTCAACTGGCCTACCTGGTTAAATAAAGGTGTTCTCAACTAGCCTACCTGGTTAAATAAAGGTGTTCTCAACTAGCCTACCTGGTTAAATAAAGGTGTTCACAACTAGCCTACCTGGTTAAATAAAGGTGTTCTCAACTAGCCTCCCTGGTTAAATAAAGGTGTTCTCAACTAGCCTCCCTGGTTAAATAAAGGTGTTCTCAACTAGCCTCCCTGGTTAAATAAAGGTGTTCTCAACTAGCCTCCCTGGTTAAATAAAGGTGTTCTCAACTAGCCTCCCTGGTTAAATAAAGGTGTTCTCAACTAGCCTCCCTGGTTAAATAAAGGTGTTCTCAACTAGCCTCCCTGGTTAAATAAAGGTGTTCTCAACTAGCCTACCTGGTTAAATAAAGGTGTTCTCAACAAGCCTACCTGGTTAAATAAAGGTGTTCTCAACTAGCCTACCTGGTTAAATAAAGGTGTTCTCAACTAGCCTACCTGGTTAAATAAAGGTGTTCTCAACTAGCCTACCTGGTTAAATAAAGGTGTTCTCAACTAGCCTACCTGGTTAAATAAAGGTGTTCTCAACTAGCCTACCTGGTTAAATAAAGGTGTTCTCAACTAGCCTACCTGGTTAAATAAAGGTGGAAAAAAACAACAACAAAAAAACCAATTAGCTCCTAACAACGCAGTAAAATGTCAAACAGGTAAATATACAGTACCAGTTAAAAGTTGGGACACAGCTGCTCATCGCATTGTAGAATAATAGTGAAGACATCAAAACTATGAAATAACACGTATGGAATCATGTAGTAACCAAAAAAGGGTATATTTTAGATTCCTGCCTTGATGACAGCTTTGCACACTCTTGACATTCCCTCAACCAGCTTCATGAAGTAGTCACTTGGAATGCATTTCAATTAACAGGTGTGCCTTGTTAAGTTAATTTGTGGAATTTCTTTCCTTCTTAATACGAAAACAAAAACAGCTGAAATAAGCAAAGAGAAATGACAGTCCATCATTACTTAAAACATTAAGGTCAGTCAATCCTGAACATTGAGAACTTTGAAAGTTTCTTCAACTCCAGTCGCACAAACCATCAAGCGCTATGATGAAACTGACTCTCATGAGGACCGCCACAGGAATCAGATTGCAGCCCAAATAAATGCTTCACCGATTTCAAGTAATAGACACATCTCAACATCAACTGTTCAGAGGAGACTGCGTGAATCAGGCCTTCATGGCCAAATTGCTGCAAAGAAACCACTACTAAAGGACACCAATAATAAGAAGAGACTTGCTTTGGCCAAAAAACACGAGCAATGAACATATCCTGCCTGTTTGGTTCTGTCTGGGGGTATAGTCGGACAGGGCCACCTGTCTCAGCCTCCAGTATTTATGCTGCAGTAGTTTATGTGTCGGGGGGCTAGGGTCAGTATGTTATATCTGGAGTATTTCTCCTGTCTTATCTGGTGTCCTGTGTGAATTTAAGTATGCCCTCTTGTTTTCTCTCTCTCGGGGGACCTGAGCCCTAGGACCATGCCTCAGGACTACCTGGCCTGATGACTCCTTGCTGTACCCGGTCCACCTGGCCGTGCTGCTGCTCCAGTTTCACCTGTTCTGCCTGCGGGTATGGAATCCTGACCTGTTCACCGGACGTGCTACCTGTCAGAGACCTGCTGTTTTCAAATCTCTAGAGACAACAGGAGCGGTAGAGAAACTCTGAATGATCGGCTATGAAAAGCCAACTGACATTTACTCCTGAGGTGCTGACCTGTTGCACCCTCTACAACTACTGTGATTATTATTATTTGACCCTGCTGGTCATCTATGAACATTTGAACATCTTGGACATGTTCTGTTATAATCTCCACCCGGCACAGCCAGAAGAGGACTGGCCACCCCTCATAGCCTGGTTCCTCTCTAGGTTTCTTCCTAGGTTCTGGCCTTTCTCTGGAGTTTTTCCTAGCCACCGTGCTTCTACACCTGCATCGCTTGCTGTTTGGGATTTTAGGCTGGATTTCTGTACAGCACTTTGTGACATCAGCTGATAAATACATTTGATTGATTGATTGATTGATTAGACCGGTGGAAATCTATCCTTCAGTCTGATGAGTCCAAATTTGAGATTTTTGGTTCCAACCGCCATGTCTTTGTGAGACGCAAAGTAGGTGAAAGGATGATCTCCGACATGTGTGGTTCCCACCGTGAAGCATGGAGGAGGTGTGATGGTGTGGGGTTGCTTTGACCCAAAACACACCTCCAGGCTGTTAGGACTATTTGACCAAGGAGGAGAGTGATGGAGTGCTGCATCAGATGACCAGGCCTCCACAATCACCCGACCTCAACCCAATTGAGATGGTTTAGGATGAGTTGGGCCGCAGAGTGAAGAAAAAGCAGCCAACAAGTGCTCAGCATATGTGGGAACTCCTTCAAGACTGTTGGAAAAGCATTCCTCATGAAGCTGGTTGAGAGAATGCCAAGAGTGTGCAAAGCTGTCATCAAGGCAAAGGGTGGCTACTTTGAAGAATCTCAAATATATTTAGATTTGTTTTTGTTTACTACATGATTCCATGTGTTATTTCATAGTGTTATTTCATACAATGTAGAAAATAGTAAAAATATAGAAAAACCCTTGAATGAGCAGGTGTGTCCAAACTTTTGACTGGTGCTGTATATATAAAAATGTCGGAACAAATCCGATTAACAACTCAAATACTGTAGCACTGTAACAGTAATCCAAATGCAATCTATATGTAAATACACAGGATGAATTTATACAAGATATATTAAGAATGATATGTACAGCAGTAGATAGTGAGCTATGTCAAGAATCGATTATATAAATAATGATCTTGTATGTATAAACAGTGTAACTAAAATGCAAATGTTCAGTAACAGTTCGATTACAATGAGCGATGCAGAGAATACAGTATTTCCAGACCAAAGACGAGTCAATGGAGGAAGTGAAACATTGCAGCTCTATAAACCGCCATAAAATGTTAAGTGGCTTAAACGCTGTGTGTCAGATCAGCTGCAGCCCAGAGATTATAGTCCATGTCCACCACTGGCCTTTGACTGCCACTAACAACTTTACATATCAAGCCCTGACTTCTCCATATCAGCACAACTCGACTGGGAAACTGAGATCCTTTGAACATCATTGGGATCAAATAAGCAAGTGGCATGGGTCAAGTAGGTAGTGGCTCACCCCTTCAGGCATAAACAATTTGCCCTGCTTTTGAAAAGGGCAACTAAAGAAAATAGGCTACAACAACTGATCGATGCATGTGACGTACAGTAAGCTATTCTGGCATCCATCTACAACTGGCAGGTAATCAATGCTACGTAGTGATACTACAGTCATAATATAGCCCTACATAATATGCATGTCTGACACTTTTCAAGACACAAACAAGAAAAAAGGAACTGACTGCTGCTCAGAGCAGATGAAGTGTCCATTAATGCAACGCTGGATGTTTTAACAGTACAACCTGACTTTAGCCACAGAGAGCTGTAACACACATAATGCTCTACAACAAGGTGGTACAGCTGGAAGATACTAGAGCGCTGACTGACACAGAACAACACTTCCCCTCTTTGCCTCTATAATAATGAGAAAACGGTAGATGGGATGCAGGAAGTGAAGAACAGTGTTGTGAAGACAAAGACATAGTGATGCATGCAATGCCTCCACCTCAGTCCTGCTGAGCCAACAATGTTTTACAATCATGGTGGTACATCAGAGGGAGACATCAAAGGTACAGTAGAAAACCTCCAGACATGGAGAAGACACATCATTGACATGTTAGGCGCTACTGGTTTAATTTAGAATCACTTTCAAATTCAGACAGGGACAGACAGGCAGCTTCTGTACGCAGGCGGACAACAACAAAGCCTCCAGCCAGACCACACAGAGAGCTCTGCCAGGCAGAGAGGAGACGAGGGCCATTACTCAGGTTTGCTTTTTTGGGAACCTGTGCGCTCCACTGCCTCTGTGCTCAGATGTCAACAGGCTCCCTTCACATCAGACAGCAGTCACCTTCACATCAGACAGCAGTCACCTTCACATCAGACAGCAGTCACCTTCACATCAGACAGCAGTCACCTTCACATCAGACAGCAGTCACCTTCACATCAGACAGCAGTCACCGTCACATCAGACAGCAGTCACTGTCACATCAGACAGCAGTCACCTTCACATCAGACAGCAGTCACCGTCACATCAGACAGCAGTCACCGTCACATCAGACAGCAGTCACCTTCACATCAGACAGCAGTCACCGTCACATCAGACAGCAGTCACCGTCACATCAGACAGCAGTCACCGTCACATCAGACAGCAGTCACCGTCACATCAGACAGCAGTCACCGTCACATCAGACAGCAGTCACCGTCACATCAGACAGCAGTCACCGTCACATCAGACAGCAGTCACCTTCACATCAGACAGCAGTCACCTTCACATCAGACAGCAGTCACCTTCACATCAGACAGCAGTCACCTTCACATCAGACAGCAGTCACCTTCACATCAGACAGCAGTCACCTTCCAACATTTGATTTGATTGGATTTAACCTTCATTTAACTAGGCAAGTCAGTGAAGAACAAATTCTTCTTTTACAATGACGGCCTTTGCAGTCAAAATGACTATTAATAGAGGGAAGACTGAGGGGACAGAGTTCTTTCCTTTCACCATCAGCACAAACAAGAGTTGGACTTTGACTCCCCTGTTTCAGTCTCCACTAACCCTTTACTCAATGGCTAAAGGACAACAGGGCTGTGTGAAGCTGTGGTCCTATGCATCTTATTCTATAGCACAGTATAACATGTGTTAAGTAAAGTCCACCAGGTCCCACTCCTTCAGACAGTATAAATACATTTGATTGAGTAGACCTACTACTAGCTAGTTAGCCTACATTTTGTTATGATGAGAGAGGTAGGCTACTTGTTTCCTCCAGTGAAGTCAAAACAAAATATTTAGACTAAGTAATTGTAGGTTGATGTGACACGTTTATAGTGTAACTATAAACGGTTCAAATACAATAGCTGTCTCTGCTCTTTACAAACACCTGCTGTCATGAACCCAATCATCTGAGTGGTTTAAAAAGCCTAAACTGGTTTTAGGAGCCAATTACACTCCCCCTCTACAGCAGACACTCATGTTTCTGGATGGACCTCATTCGCAGGATCTCAGAGGAATAGACCTACTTTCTGTTATGAACCAATTAATTAACCACAGTAAAACTGGGTTGGGTGAACAACAGTTGTTACATGTGACCCACACTCCTTCTCCATTGACTCCTCCTGTTCAGAAGGCTGCCCAGAGGAAGCACTCGAGCCACAGGTGGCAACTGTGCACTGTGTGGAGAGACGATGCTTGTCTTCTACAAGTGAATGTTGTTTTACTCTCAGGGAAAACATTCAGTGGGAGTGAAATTTGAAATGCAATAATTTGGGGTGTGTGTTATATGTAGCTAACAAAATAACATGGGTGGCAGAAAATAACGGATGACAGAGACTAGTTAGCTAGCTATATTTGTGCTAACCTTAGCAAGCTAGCTAGCTGGACAAATCATTATTTCATATGATAGCCCAACGCTATAAAAAAGGTATAAACTGAATACATTAACATTTCTTCCTATTAGACTTTGAGTTCCATCTCGTTAACATCAACAATTACTTGACAAGTCTACCTAGATCTATACAAAATCTGGTTAGCTCGCTGAGCTAGCAACTTCCAGCTAGCTCAGTCAGTGACAACTAGGTCGTACCAGAGCCACTCGCATTATGTCAGCCTGTCTGTGTCACGTTACAGTAACTACAATGATTTGAACATTCTAGCTAATGTAGATAGTTAGCGATATATATATATATAGTTTTTAAAGAGTGATAGCTATCATTCCTTTGTTAGCGAAGTTTTTAAAGGGCTTGAAATCATGTTATATATTAGTTATCTGTGAGAATAGTGCCCACTGAAGTTGACACATGGGGCTTGTCTGAAGTCAAGAAGTTGTCATAAGTATCTCCGTACCACACTGGCTGGATACCTAGTTAGCTGTCATCGTAATGATTGTTTGTTTGACACTTGCAATAAAATACAATCAAAGTGTATATAGTACTAGTAGCTAGCTAGCTAGCCTGCAATTGCGGCTTATAAAAATGTATTTTAATTTTATAACCCATGCTGATGCTGACATGGTTAACGTTTAATTTGACAGACAATGACACTGTAATTAGCTAGCTACACAGCAGCTAGTGTCAGCATGTTTACCTGTAATACGACAGAAGGCCATTACTGAGGACGAACCATCGGCGTTGATACCCTTTCAAATAGTTAGTCCATTTAAAAAGCCAGCCTTTGTAAGTATCCGATCCCGGGGCTGGGGCACCCGCAAGAGTGGAAACCGAGCTCTTCCCCTGGTCGCTCATCCTCCGCTCCGCCGCGGGTTGGGGTGTGCAGCCGGACAAACAAGGTACCGCGGAAAGGAATGACACTATCCTCCCCGAGCGACCACAGAGAGCGATCGCTCTCCCCATACACACCGCCGATGAGTGAGCTAAACCGGGGAGGGTCCGGACCAGAGAAAGCAAGATTAACACTCCACGCCCCTTTCACATGACCCTGGAAACCCGAGGAAGGATGAAAACTGATGCGAACTTTGCGAAGGAGGTACTGGCATGTGACGCTGGTGTCAGAAATTCCTGAAACATCAGTAGGCATGTGATTCACTACTTCTGCGATTGTTTTATTTTCTATACGAAATTAACTATCAAAAAGCAAAGACTATCTCCTTGGTTAAATACTGATACAACTGGATTGTTTTGCTACATAGCTGAGATATTGGAAACATTACATACACTAAATATACCTGTGTGCACATGTTCAGTATCAGTAGTAATTGTGTTGTGTGAATTTTCTTAGAATTTCACTCCAGGGACCACTGTGGCTTGTTTTTTTATACTCAACATGCACAATTAGTCTCCACTGATGCTGACATTTAGCAGATGAAGAACAATGTGTTTAAATATTTTTGGTTTCTAAGTCAAGTTTAATCAATCGTTTTTGACCGTGGGAAATATTTGCATGATAAATTCTGTCCCCTGGCCTATGCATTTACCAAAATAGAGGCACATTTCACTAAATATATTATAACACCTTTATTCCACACGATGGCGACATTGCCACATTTATGTGACGTGTGGAATCACCTCCGGGAATGAGGAGTGGTATCACTAGTGGCAGTGTTCTGGGCAACAACTGAGTCATTGAGATGAGGGATAATCATAATGAACTATTATTAGTGTATGAATAATGAAGTGAATGAAAAAATACTGACTAAGAGACAAGAAGGCCGGTTATTGTGGGCAACACGTTTAATTTGACCATTGTCAAAAACAAAACAGCTAACACCTACTATTGAAAAAAAAGTGATGTTTCTGTTAGAAAATTTAGCCCTTGATGTTGGAACATGACACACTCACACAAACAGTCTAATTTAAATGGATGGCCATTCATGTTACTCGAGAAATTACCATTACTCTCAGATGCTACATAATCTTTCTCTTTAAGAAATCTGTCTAACTATCATTTCAGTAAAATGGAGCCTGTGCGCGCACACACACACACACACACACCTCTCACCTTGCTTTTGATAGTCTCCAATATTAACCATATACAGTACACACAGGTAAATAAATTACAGCTACACAATCACACCAGTGCAATTAACCCCTGACCTGCTGGCTTGGCAGCAACAACATGCAAATCAATGATGCACGTACATACGTACAATACAGGTACTCATTTTCAGTGCAAACATTGTCACAGGGTGTCTGCAATCACATGTTTACCACATTCTCAAACAATGTAAATATCTTGCACAATTCAGACACTGCTTTGATATTTCCAGAGAGTCTTCTGTTTGTTTGGTAGGATGCTAATATATTGGAATGCTCTGGGGGTGTACGCTCTCTTGTGTGTGGTGGTCTGGGTATATCCTAGAGCAGGGAGGTTTAATACATTCTATGTTAGGCATTCTAGACTTGTAGAGGGTGTCTGTGGTTGGATACAACTTGTCGTGCTGGTCAAGGTGCTCTGCAGCTTTATTGCCCATAATATAGTCACTACTTCTTTCTATTCTCCTTCCATTGGCCTTCTGTTTCACTAACCCTGCCCATTAACCTGGGTTTAACCTTACAAGCATTTTAAAACCACACCCCCTGCCTACTATCCCTGCATCACATTCAATATCTGTGCCAGACATCCCCTCTAGCTTCCTGCAGGCACCAGAGCACCATTGATATAATGTATTCATCAGAAGCACACAGACTGAGGAAGACAGGAGGAAGGGAGGATTAAAGTCCTTCATCATGATAGCGACAGCAGTGTTTTTCTGATGCAAGATAACCTCACATCCCCCCTAAACAATATATTTTAAATGAGAAGAGGGAGTGACAGCACTATAATGTTGTACCAGCACCTCCAATCAGTGAATGTTTGTTTACCTGGAGTACAAGGACAATTCCTGAACACGAAATGAATTGGTTTACTGTTTAGGGGGCATTTTGGAGAGCTGTGGTTTCTGGTGCTGCTACCCCTAAAAGAGGAAGTGGATGTACTAAACCAAGAGTAAGCCATCCATCTTGTTGACTCACCCACATTTACCACACAACCCCTGTAACCTAGCCTTTCCTATGGTGCATCGATCTTAGAATAATGCAATTTCAAGTATGACAGCCAGGGCATTTATCTACCTCACGTGTATGAGACTAAGCTAATATGGAGTGAATACCTAGTCGTGTCAGTAATGATACTTATTCCCACTAGATGCACACAGTCCACAAGCTCTCAACCCAGCAGACAACCATCAGCATGTATGAGCTGTTGCCTTGCAATCTGGGGAGCTCAGAGCCACAGCTGGTGGTGTGGTGCTAATTGTTTGGGTGACCTGTGACCAGAGCTGTGGAAGTAGATGTTCTACTCCTCAAAATCCATTGACAAAACCTCTTCTTCATCCTCCTCCTCTTCCTCCTTCCTCTCAATGGCAACATTGTGACAGAACTGCGGTGTTGTGATAGGTGATAAAGATGCACGTCTAGTACAGGGACCAATGTCAGTCCTAGTAGCTACAGGATCCGAGTCAGATAAACCTCATATGAAAATGAGCTCAGTAAAGCAGGAGGCCTCGGGGTGTTTTCCAGCCATTCAGATCGAAGTCTTCTCTGTATAACCATTCCCCCTGAGGTGTGACTGAGGTTCCTATGGCTCTGACATAGGAGGGAAGGAAGTGCTCCGGGGTGAAGTTTCCCCTAGTTATAGAAGTAGGATCAGCTTCCCCTCCCTCAATCCTAACCTTTATCATTAGTGGGAAAACTGCAAAACTGGGGCAACTTCACCCTACACCGGAGGGAGTCCACTGGGTCACATGACAGTACAGCGGTTCCTCTGCAGCGCCCCTTGTAGGCGGATCCCAGGGGTGTGGTTCTGTTTCATGCCACGCCCTACAGCGATGCCCAGCAGCTCTTTGAAGAGAAGGACCACATGCCAGTTGAACTTGGCAGAGCACTCCACATAGCCACACTTCCAGGTCTTCTTTACCAGCACAGAGACGGCCCTGCGAGGCGTGAAGCGCTGGCGCTGCAGGTCTCTTTTACTGCCCACCACAAGGATGGGAACCTCACTGCTGCTACCCTCCCTACAGGGACAGGGAGAGGGATGGAGAGGGAAGACAGAAGAGGGGGAAGGAACAGAGAGAGAGCACAGGGATAAAGGTGAAAAATAATTGCAATGTGATTAGCTAACAAACATGTGATCCAACAGCTACAAAGAAATCCCAGTCACATAATCCCTATTCTCCACACATCCTGTGTATAAATACAGATTTAAAGGTGACTGCATTGATGAAGAGTCTCCTGGTCTGTGAGTAAGTGATCCTTCTCCCCCTCCCCCTCTTCTTCCAGAGAGGTCAATGGGTGTTTGTGTGTGAGGATTCTGCAGTATGAGTGTTTCTGTACATGTCGGGGCTTGTGTAGTGTCTACCCACAGCTACAGCGTGTGTGTGTGTGTGGGGGGGGGGGGGGGGGGGGGGTGTAAATGCCACTATAAAACAATGTGATGTGTGTGTTCTGATTCCTCTGACTGTGTTGGAGGTGTGTGGGGGTGGATCAGAGCTTTGGGGCCCTAGGGGCCTCCCTCCACACTCTGTATTGACAGAGACTAAATGTGGAGGGAAATGTTTCTCACAGCACATTGGATTGTGAAGCTGTATGGCAGGCTGCAAGCTGGGCTAAAGCAGTGATGACTCAAGTGAGGCCGACTGTAACGCTATTGTATACAATAAGCTCAGATTCGCTGCTAGCAGGTTGAGTTGCAAATGCAATGATTGAAGAAAGAACACAGACATACACATACATATAAATACCCCCCTCCCCTAAACACAAACAGATTCATAAAAAGACAATGTTTCAAACAAAATAAGAATACAAAGGGAAATGGACACCAGTGAAACACATTGACCTACAAAAAAGGCTCAATTTCACTTCAGGATTTATATATCCAAGATTAACCTGCATCTAATTGAGATGTGATTATATCGTCTGGTGGGCATCTTAACACTTCCATATAAACACAGTCCGAACTAGCTACTTGTACTGAGAGGTTGAAATCCAACTTTGTAATGAGGCTGTGGGGTGACATAAAACCAACCCCATTAATCACAACACCAAACAGGCATCTGCTACCCTCTCAAATACCCATCCAGACCTGAAGGTCTCTGGAGCAGCGGTTTAGAAGAGTATGTGTGTGTGTTTGTATGAGCTGTCAGAGTCTTCATTACATCAAAGGAAGGCAGCTATGGGCTTTTGGGCAGAAAGGAAACACAGCCAAAAAACTGACAGCGCAGGGATTCTGGGTGAGGGAGAATGTTTGCGGGTGTGAGAGAGTGTGCAGTATGTGCGTGTTTGTTTTGGAGTGGGTTGAGTAAGCAGCAGAAGAAAGACAGGGGCAATTCCTCCCAGGCATCTCCCATCCTTCTAGCCCACACAAATCGCAATAACCTGCACCTGGATGTCCCCTACTCCATTATTCCGATTTATTCACCAGGAAACTCATCTATCCATCTTCCCCATCTCTCTCACCATGTCCCTATGTCAATCAACCAGACAGTCAGTCAGCCAGTCAGTCATCCAGTCAGCCAGACAGACAGTCAGTCACCCAGCCAATCAGCAATACAGCCAGTCAGCTTGCTAGCCAGTCAGACTATCCAGGACAGATCAGGACAGCCTGGCAGGTCATCCAGTCAGCCAGACAGACAGTCAGACAGCTTGCTAGCCAGTCAGACTATCCAGGACAGATCAGGACAGCCTGGCAGGTCATCCAGTAAGCCAGAAAGACAGTCAGACAGCTTGCTAGCCAGTCAGACTATCCAGGACAGATCAGAACAGCCTGGCAGGTCATCCAGTCAGCCAGAAAGACAGTCAGACAGCTTGCTAGCCAGTCAGACTATCCAGGGCAGATCAGGACAGCCTGGCAGCAGGTCATCCAGTCAGCCAGACAGACAGACAGACAGACAGACAGACAGACAGACAGACAGACAGCTTGCTAGCCAGTCAGACTATCCAGGACAGATCAGGACAGCCTGGCAGCAGGTCATCCAGTCAGCCAGACAGACAGTCAGACAGCTTGCTAGCCAGTCAGACTATCCAGGACAGATCAGAACAGCCTGGCAGGTCATCCAGTCAGCCAGACAGACAGTCAGACAGCTTGCTAGCCAGTCAGACTATCCAGGACAGATCAGGACAGCCTGGCAGGTCATCCAGTCAGCCAGACAGACAGTCAGACAGCTTGCTATCCAGTCAGACTATCCAGGACAGATCAGGACAGCCTGGCAGGTCATCCAGTCAGCCAGACAGACAGTCAGACAGCTTGCTATCCAGTCAGACTATCCAGGACAGATCAGGACAGCCTGGCAGGTCATCCAGTCAGCCAGACAGACAGTCAGACAGCTTGCTAGCCAGTCAGACTATCCAGGACAGATCAGGACAGCCTGGCAGGTCATCCAGTCAGCCAGACAGACAGTCAGACAGCTTGCTAGCCAGTCAGACTATCCAGGACAGATCAGGACAGCCTGGCAGGTCATCCAGTCAGCCAGACAGACAGTCAGACAGCTTGCTAGCCAGTCAGACTATCCAGGACAGATCAGGACAGCCTGGCAGGTCATCCAGTCAGCCAGACAGACAGTCAGACAGCTTGCTAGCCAGTCAGACTATCCAGGACAGATCAGGACAGCCTGGCAGGTCATCCAGTAAGCCAGAAAGACAGTCAGACAGCTTGCTAGCCAGTCAGACTATCCAGGACAGATCAGGACAGCCTGGCAGGTCATCCAGTCAGCCAGACAGACAGTCAGACAGCTTGCTAGCCAGTCAGACTATCCAGGACAGATCAGGACAGCCTGGCAGGTCATCCAGTAAGCCAGAAAGACAGTCAGACAGCTTGCTAGCCAGTCAGACTATCCAGGACAGATCAGGACAGCCTGGCAGGTCATCCAGTCAGCCAGAAAGACAGTCAGACAGCTTGCTAGCCAGTCAGACTATCCAGGACAGGTCAGGACAGCCTGGCAGGTCATCCAGTCAGCCAGACAGACAGTCAGACAGCTTGCTAGCCAGTCAGACTATCCAGGACAGATCAGGACAGCCTGGCAGGTCATCCAGTCAGCCAGACAGACAGTCAGACAGCTTGCTAGCCAGTCAGACTATCCAGGACAGATCAGGACAGCCTGGCAGGTCATCCAGTCAGCCAGACAGACAGTCAGACAGACAGACAGCTTGCTAGCCAGTCAGACTATCCAGGACAGATCAGGACAGCCTGGCAGGTCATCCAGTCAGCCAGACAGACAGTCAGACAGCTTGCTAGCCAGTCAGACTATCCAGGACAGATCAGGACAGCCTGGCAGGTCATCCAGTCAGCCAGACAGACAGTCAGACAGCTTGCTAGCCAGTCAGACTATCCAGGACAGATCAGGACAGCCTGGCAGGTCATCCAGTCAGCCAGACAGACAGTCAGACAGACAGTCAGACAGCTTGCTAGCCAGTCAGACTATCCAGGACAGATCAGGACAGCCTGGCAGGTCATCCAGTCAGCCAGCCAGACAGTCAGACAGACAGTCAGACAGCTTGCTAGCCAGTCAGACTATCCAGGACAGATCAGGACAGCCTGGCAGGTCATCCAGTCAGCCAGAAAGACAGTCAGACAGCTTGCTAGCCAGTCAGACTATCCAGGACAGATCAGGACAGCCTGGCAGGTCATCCAGTCAGCCAGAAAGACAGTCAGACAGCTTGCTAGCCAGTCAGACTATCCAGGACAGATCAGGACAGCCTGGCAGGTCATCCAGTCAGCCAGACAGACAGCTTGCTAGCCAGTCAGACTATCCAGGACAGATCAGGACAGCCTGGCAGGTCATCCAGTCAGCCAGACAGACAATCACACAGCTTGCTAGCCAGTCAGACTATCCAGGACATATCAGGACAGCCTGGCAGGTCATCCAGTCAGCCAGACAGACAGTCAGACAGACAGACAGACAGACAGCTTGCTAGCCAGTCAGACTATCCAGGACAGATCAGGACAGCCTGGCAGGTCATCCAGTCAGCCAGACAGACAGTCAGACAGCTTGCTAGCCAGTCAGACTATCCAGGATAGATCAGGACAGCCTGGCAGGTCATCCAGTCAGCCAGACAGACAGTCAGACAGCTTGCTAGCCAGTCAGACTATCCAGGACAGATCAGGACAGCCTGGCAGGTCATCCAGTCAGCCAGACAGACAGTCAGACAGCTTGCTAGCCAGTCAGACTATCCAGGACAGATCAGGACAGCCTGGCAGGTCATCCAGTCAGCCAGACAGACAGTCAGACAGCTTGCTAGCCAGTCAGACTATCCAGGACAGATCAGGACAGCCTGGCAGGTCATCCAGTCAGCCAGACAGACAGTCAGACAGACAGTCAGACAGCTTGCTAGCCAGTCAGACTATCCAGGACAGATCAGGACAGCCTGGCAGGTCATCCAGTCAGCCAGACAGACAGTCAGACAGACAGTCAGACAGCTTGCTAGCCAGTCAGACTATCCAGGACAGATCAGGACAGCCTGGCAGGTCATCCAGTCAGCCAGCCAGACAGTCAGACAGACAGTCAGACAGCTTGCTAGCCAGTCAGACTATCCAGGACAGATCAGGACAGCCTGGCAGGTCATCCAGTCAGCCAGAAAGACAGTCAGACAGCTTGCTAGCCAGTCAGACTATCCAGGACAGATCAGGACAGCCTGGCAGGTCATCCAGTCAGCCAGACAGACAGCTTGCTAGCCAGTCAGACTATCCAGGACAGATCAGGACAGCCTGGCAGGTCATCCAGTCAGCCAGACAGACAATCACACAGCTTGCTAGCCAGTCAGACTATCCAGGACATATCAGGACAGCCTGGCAGGTCATCCAGTCAGCCAGACAGACAGTCAGACAGACAGACAGACAGACAGCTTGCTAGCCAGTCAGACTATCCAGGACAGATCAGGACAGCCTGGCAGGTCATCCAGTCAGCCAGACAGACAGTCAGACAGCTTGCTAGCCAGTCAGACTATCCAGGACAGATCAGGACAGCCTGGCAGGTCATCCAGTCAGCCAGACAGACAGTCAGACAGCTTGCTAGCCAGTCAGACTATCCAGGACAGATCAGGACAGCCTGCCAGGTCATCCAGTCAGCCAGACAGACAGTCAGACAGACAGTCAGACAGCTTGCTAGCCAGTCAGACTATCCAGGACAGATCAGGACAGCCTGGCAGGTCATCCAGTCAGCCAGACAGACAGTCAGACAGCTTGCTAGCCAGTCAGACTATCCAGGACAGATCAGGACAGCCTGGCAGGTCATCCAGTAAGCCAGAAAGACAGTCAGACAGCTTGCTAGCCAGTCAGACTATCCAGGACAGATCAGGACAGCCTGGCAGGTCATCCAGTCAGCCAGACAGACAGCTTGCTAGCCAGTCAGACTATCCAGGACAGATCAGGACAGCCTGGCAGGTCATCCAGTCAGCCAGACAGACAGTCACACAGCTTGCTAGCCAGTCAGACTATCCAGGACATATCAGGACAGCCTGGCAGATCATCCAGTCAGCCAGACAGACAGTCACACAGCTTGCTAGCCAGTCAGACTATCCAGGACAGATCAGGACAGCCTGGCAGGTCATCCAGTCAGCCAGACAGACAGTCAGACAGACAGTCAGACAGCTTGCTAGCCAGTCAGACTATCCAGGACAGATCAGGACAGCCTGGCAGGTCATCCAGTCAGCCAGACAGACAGTCAGACAGCTTGCTAGCCAGTCAGACTATCCAGGACAGATCAGGACAGCCTGGCAGGTCATCCAGTAAGCCAGAAAGACAGTCAGACAGCTTGCTAGCCAGTCAGACTATCCAGGACAGATCAGGACAGCCTGGCAGGTCATCCAGTCAGCCAGACAGACAGTCAGACAGCTTGCTAGCCAGTCAGACTATCCAGGATAGATCAGGACAGCCTGGCAGGTCATCCAGTCAGCCAGACAGACAGTCAGACAGCTTGCTAGCCAGTCAGACTATCCAGGACAGATCAGGACAGCCTGGCAGGTCATCCAGTCAGCCAGACAGACAGTCAGACAGCTTGCTAGCCAGTCAGACTATCCAGGACAGATCAGGACAGCCTGGCAGGTCATCCAGTCAGCCAGACAGACAGTCAGACAGCTTGCTAGCCAGTCAGACTATCCAGGACAGATCAGGACAGCCTGGCAGGTCATCCAGTCAGCCAGACAGACAGTCAGACAGACAGTCAGACAGCTTGCTAGCCAGTCAGACTATCCAGGACAGATCAGGACAGCCTGGCAGGTCATCCAGTCAGCCAGCCAGACAGTCAGACAGACAGTCAGACAGCTTGCTAGCCAGTCAGACTATCCAGGACAGATCAGGACAGCCTGGCAGGTCATCCAGTCAGCCAGACAGACAGTCAGACAGCTTGCTAGCCAGTCAGACTATCCAGGACAGATCAGGACAGCCTGGCAGGTCATCCAGTAAGCCAGAAAGACAGTCAGACAGCTTGCTAGCCAGTCAGACTATCCAGGACAGATCAGGACAGCCTGGCAGGTCATCCAGTCAGCCAGACAGACAGCTTGCTAGCCAGTCAGACTATCCAGGACAGATCAGAACAGCCTGGCAGGTCATCCATTCAGCCAGACAGACAGTCACACAGCTTGCTAGCCAGTCAGACTATCCAGGACATATCAGGACAGCCTGGCAGGTCATCCAGTCAGCCAGACAGACAGTCAGACAGACAGACAGACAGACAGCTTGCTAGCCAGTCAGACTATCCAGGACACATCAGGACAGCCTGGCAGGTCATCCAGTCAGCCAGACAGACAGTCAGACAGCTTGCTAGCCAGTCAGACTATCCAGGACAGATCAGGACAGCCTGGCAGGTCATCCAGTCAGCCAGACAGACAGTCAGACAGCTTGCTAGCCAGTCAGACTATCCAGGATAGATCAGGACAGCCTGGCAGGTCATCCAGTCAGCCAGACAGACAGTCAGACAGCTTGCTAGCCAGTCAGACTATCCAGGACAGATCAGGACAGCCTGGCAGGTCATCCAGTCAGCCAGACAGACAGTCAGACAGCTTGCTAGCCAGTCAGACTATCCAGGACAGATCAGGACAGCCTGGCAGGTCATCCAGTCAGCCAGACAGACAGTCAGACAGCTTGCTAGCCAGTCAGACTATCCAGGACAGATCAGGACAGCCTGGCAGGTCATCCAGTCAGCCAGACAGACAGTCAGACAGACAGTCAGACAGCTTGCTAGCCAGTCAGACTATCCAGGACAGATCAGGACAGCCTGGCAGGTCATCCAGTCAGCCAGCCAGACAGTCAGACAGACAGTCAGACAGCTTGCTAGCCAGTCAGACTATCCAGGACAGATCAGGACAGCCTGGCAGGTCATCCAGTCAGCCAGAAAGACAGTCAGACAGCTTGCTAGCCAGTCAGACTATCCAGGACAGATCAGGACAGCCTGGCAGGTCATCCAGTCAGCCAGAAAGACAGTCAGACAGCTTGCTAGCCAGTCAGACTATCCAGGACAGATCAGGACAGCCTGGCAGGTCATCCAGTCAGCCAGACAGACAGCTTGCTAGCCAGTCAGACTATCCAGGACAGATCAGGACAGCCTGGCAGGTCATCCAGTCAGCCAGACAGACAATCACACAGCTTGCTAGCCAGTCAGACTATCCAGGACATATCAGGACAGCCTGGCAGGTCATCCAGTCAGCCAGACAGACAGTCAGACAGACAGACAGACAGACAGCTTGCTAGCCAGTCAGACTATCCAGGACAGATCAGGACAGCCTGGCAGGTCATCCAGTCAGCCAGACAGACAGTCAGACAGCTTGCTAGCCAGTCAGACTATCCAGGACAGATCAGGACAGCCTGGCAGGTCATCCAGTCAGCCAGAAAGACAGTCAGACAGCTTGCTAGCCAGTCAGACTATCCAGGACAGATCAGGACAGCCTGGCAGGTCATCCAGTCAGCCAGACAGACAGCTTGCTAGCCAGTCAGACTATCCAGGACAGATCAGGACAGCCTGGCAGGTCATCCAGTCAGCCAGACAGACAATCACACAGCTTGCTAGCCAGTCAGACTATCCAGGACATATCAGGACAGCCTGGCAGGTCATCCAGTCAGCCAGACAGACAGTCAGACAGACAGACAGACAGACAGCTTGCTAGCCAGTCAGACTATCCAGGACAGATCAGGACAGCCTGGCAGGTCATCCAGTCAGCCAGACAGACAGTCAGACAGCTTGCTAGCCAGTCAGACTATCCAGGACAGATCAGGACAGCCTGGCAGGTCATCCAGTCAGCCAGACAGACAGTCAGACAGCTTGCTAGCCAGTCAGACTATCCAGGACAGATCAGGACAGCCTGCCAGGTCATCCAGTCAGCCAGACAGACAGTCAGACAGCTTGCTAGCCAGTCAGACTATCCAGGACAGATCAGGACAGCCTGGCAGGTCATCCAGTAAGCCAGAAAGACAGTCAGACAGCTTGCTAGCCAGTCAGACTATCCAGGACAGATCAGGACAGCCTGGCAGGTCATCCAGTCAGCCAGACAGACAGCTTGCTAGCCAGTCAGACTATCCAGGACAGATCAGAACAGCCTGGCAGGTCATCCATTCAGCCAGACAGACAGTCACACAGCTTGCTAGCCAGTCAGACTATCCAGGACATATCAGGACAGCCTGGCAGGTCATCCAGTCAGCCAGACAGACAGTCAGACAGACAGACAGACAGACAGCTTGCTAGCCAGTCAGACTATCCAGGACACATCAGGACAGCCTGGCAGGTCATCCAGTCAGCCAGACAGACAGTCAGACAGCTTGCTAGCCAGTCAGACTATCCAGGACAGATCAGGACAGCCTGGCAGGTCATCCAGTCAGCCAGACAGACAGTCAGACAGCTTGCTAGCCAGTCAGACTATCCAGGATAGATCAGGACAGCCTGGCAGGTCATCCAGTCAGCCAGACAGACAGTCAGACAGCTTGCTAGCCAGTCAGACTATCCAGGACAGATCAGGACAGCCTGGCAGGTCATCCAGTCAGCCAGACAGACAGTCAGACAGCTTGCTAGCCAGTCAGACTATCCAGGACAGATCAGGACAGCCTGGCAGGTCATCCAGTCAGCCAGACAGACAGTCAGACAGCTTGCTAGCCAGTCAGACTATCCAGGACAGATCAGGACAGCCTGGCAGGTCATCCAGTCAGCCAGACAGACAGTCAGACAGACAGTCAAACAGCTTGCTAGCCAGTCAGACTATCCAGGACAGATCAGGACAGCCTGGCAGGTCATCCAGTCAGCCAGCCAGACAGTCAGACAGACAGTCAGACTGCTTGCTAGCCAGTCAGACTATCCAGGACAGATCAGGACAGCCTGGCAGGTCATCCAGTCAGCCAGAAAGACAGTCAGACAGCTTGCTAGCCAGTCAGACTATCCAGGACAGATCAGGACAGCCTGGCAGGTCATCCAGTCAGCCAGAAAGACAGTCAGACAGCTTGCTAGCCAGTCAGACTATCCAGGACATATCAGGACAGCCTGGCAGGTCATCCAGTCAGCCAGACAGACAGTCAGACAGACAGACAGACAGACAGACAGCTTGCTAGCCAGTCAGACTATCCAGGACACATCAGGACAGCCTGGCAGGTCATCCAGTCAGCCAGACAGACAGCTTGCTAGCCAGTCAGACTATCCAGGACAGATCAGAACAGCCTGGCAGGTCATCCATTCAGCCAGACAGACAGTCACACAGCTTGCTAGCCAGTCAGACTATCCAGGACATATCAGGACAGCCTGGCAGGTCATCCAGTCAGCCAGACAGACAGTCAGACAGACAGACAGACAGACAGACAGCTTGCTAGCCAGTCAGACTATCCAGGACACATCAGGACAGCCTGGCAGGTCATCCAGTCAGCCAGACAGATAGTCAGACAGCTTGCTAGCCAGTCAGACTATCCAGGACAGATCAGGACAGCCTGGCAGGTCATCCAGTCAGCCAGACAGACAGTCAGACAGCTTGCTAGCCAGTCAGACTATCCAGGATAGATCAGGACAGCCTGGCAGGTCATCCAGTCAGCCAGACAGACAGTCAGACAGCTTGCTAGCCAGTCAGACTATCCAGGACAGATCAGGACAGCCTGGCAGGTCATCCAGTCAGCCAGCCAGACAGTCAGACAGACAGTCAGACAGCTTGCTAGCCAGTCAGACTATCCAGGACAGATCAGGACAGCCTGGCAGGTCATCCAGTCAGCCAGACAGACAGTCAGACAGCTTGCTAGCCAGTCAGACTATCCAGGACAGATCAGGACAGCCTGGCAGGTCATCCAGTCAGCCAGAAAGACAGTCAGACAGCTTGCTAGCCAGTCAGACTATCCAGGACAGATCAGGACAGCCTGGCAGGTCATCCAGTCAGCCAGACAGACAGCTTGCTAGCCAGTCAGACTATCCAGGACAGATCAGAACAGCCTGGCAGGTCATCCATTCAGCCAGACAGACAGTCACACAGCTTGCTAGCCAGTCAGACTATCCAGGACATATCAGGACAGCCTGGCAGGTCATCCAGTCAGCCAGACAGACAGTCAGACAGACAGACAGACAGACAGACAGCTTGCTAGCCAGTCAGACTATCCAGGACACATCAGGACAGCCTGGCAGGTCATCCAGTCAGCCAGACAGACAGTCAGACAGCTTGCTAGCCAGTCAGACTATCCAGGACAGATCAGGACAGCCTGGCAGGTCATCCAGTCAGCCAGACAGACAGTCAGACAGCTTGCTAGCCAGTCAGACTATCCAGGATAGATCAGGACAGCCTGGCAGGTCATCCAGTCAGCCAGACAGACAGTCAGACAGCTTGCTAGCCAGTCAGACTATCCAGGACAGATCAGGACAGCCTGGCAGGTCATCCAGTCAGCCAGACAGACAGTCAGACAGCTTGCAGCCAGTCAGACTATCCAGGACAGATCAGGACAGCCTGGCAGGTCATCCAGTCAGCCAGACAGACAGTCAGACAGCTTGCTAGCCAGTCAGACTATCCAGGACAGATCAGGACAGCCTGGCAGGTCATCCAGTCAGCCAGACACAGACAGTCAGACAGACAGTCAGACAGCTTGCTAGCCAGTCAGACTATCCAGGACAGATCAGGACAGCCTGGCAGGTCATCCAGTCAGCCAGCCAGACAGTCAGACAGACAGTCAGACAGCTTGCTAGCCAGTCAGACTATCCAGGACAGATCAGGACAGCCTGGCAGGTCATCCAGTCAGCCAGAAAGACAGTCAGACAGCTTGCTAGCCAGTCAGACTATCCAGGACAGATCAGGACAGCCTGGCAGGTCATCCAGTCAGCCAGAAAGACAGTCAGACAGCTTGCTAGCCAGTCAGACTATCCAGGACAGATCAGGACAGCCTGGCAGGTCATCCAGTCAGCCAGACAGACAGCTTGCTAGCCAGTCAGACTATCCAGGACAGATCAGGACAGCCTGGCAGGTCATCCAGTCAGCCAGACAGACAATCACACAGCTTGCTAGCCAGTCAGACTATCCAGGACATATCAGGACAGCCTGGCAGGTCATCCAGTCAGCCAGACAGACAGTCAGTCAGACAGACAGACAGACAGACAGCTTGCTAGCCAGTCAGACTATCCAGGACAGATCAGGACAGCCTGGCAGGTCATCCAGTCAGCCAGACAGACAGTCAGACAGCTTGCTAGCCAGTCAGACTATCCAGGACAGATCAGGACAGCCTGGCAGGTCATCCAGTCAGCCAGAAAGACAGTCAGACAGCTTGCTAGCCAGTCAGACTATCCAGGACAGATCAGGACAGCCTGGCAGGTCATCCAGTCAGCCAGACAGACAGCTTGCCAGCCAGTCAGACTATCCAGGACAGATCAGGACAGCCTGGCAGGTCATCCAGTCAGCCAGACAGACAATCACACAGCTTGCTAGCCAGTCAGACTATCCAGGACATATCAGGACAGCCTGGCAGGTCATCCAGTCAGCCAGACAGACAGTCAGACAGACAGACAGACAGACAGCTTGCTAGCCAGTCAGACTATCCAGGACAGATCAGGACAGCCTGGCAGGTCATCCAGTCAGCCAGACAGACAGTCAGACAGCTTGCTAGCCAGTCAGACTATCCAGGACAGATCAGGACAGCCTGGCAGGTCATCCAGTCAGCCAGACAGACAGTCAGACAGCTTGCTAGCCAGTCAGACTATCCAGGACAGATCAGGACAGCCTGGCAGGTCATCCAGTCAGCCAGACAGACAGTCAGACAGCTTGCTAGCCAGTCAGACTATCCAGGACAGATCAGGACAGCCTGGCAGGTCATCCAGTCAGCCAGAAAGACAGTCAGACAGCTTGCTAGCCAGTCAGACTATCCAGGACAGATCAGGACAGCCTGGCAGGTCATCCAGTCAGCCAGACAGACAGCTTGCAGTAGCCAGTCAGACTATCCAGGACAGATCAGAACAGCCTGGCAGGTCATCCATTCAGCCAGACAGACAGTCACACAGCTTGCTAGCCAGTCAGACTATCCAGGACATATCAGGACAGCCTGGCAGGTCATCCAGTCAGCCAGACAGACAGTCAGACAGACAGACAGACAGACAGCTTGCTAGCCAGTCAGACTATCCAGGACACATCAGGACAGCCTGGCAGGTCATCCAGTCAGCCAGACAGACAGTCAGACAGCTTGCTAGCCAGTCAGACTATCCAGGACAGATCAGGACAGCCTGGCAGGTCATCCAGTCAGCCAGACAGACAGTCAGACAGCTTGCTAGCCAGTCAGACTATCCAGGACAGATCAGGACAGCCTGGCAGGTCATCCAGTCAGCCAGACAGACAGTCAGACAGCTTGCTAGCCAGTCAGACTATCCAGGACAGATCAGGACAGCCTGGCAGGTCATCCAGTCAGCCAGACAGACAGTCAGACAGCTTGCTAGCCAGTCAGACTATCCAGGACAGATCAGGACAGCCTGGCAGGTCATCCAGTCAGCCAGACAGACAGTCAGACAGCTTGCTAGCCAGTCAGACTATCCAGGACAGATCAGGACAGCCTGGCAGGTCATCCAGTCAGCCAGACAGACAGTCAAGACAGACAGTCAGACAGCTTGCAGCCAGTCAGACTATCCAGGACAGATCAGGACAGCCTGGCAGGTCATCCAGTCAGCCAGCCAGACAGTCAGACAGACAGTCAGACTCAGACAGCTTGCTAGCCAGTCAGACTATCCAGGACAGATCAGGACAGCCTGGCAGGTCATCCAGTCAGCCAGAAAGACAGTCAGACAGCTTGCTAGCCAGTCAGACTATCCAGGACAGATCAGGACAGCCTGGCAGGTCATCCAGTCAGCCAGAAAGACAGTCAGACAGCTTGCTAGCCAGTCAGACTATCCAGGACATATCAGGACAGCCTGGCAGGTCATCCAGTCAGCCAGACAGACAGTCAGACAGACAGACAGACAGACAGACAGCTTGCTCAGCCAGTCAGACTATCCAGGACACATCAGGACAGCCTGGCAGGTCATCCAGTCAGCCAGACAGACAGCTTGCTAGCCAGTCAGACTATCCAGGACAGATCAGAACAGCCTGGCAGGTCATCCATTCAGCCAGACAGACAGTCACACAGCTTGCTAGCCAGTCAGACTATCCAGGACATATCAGGACAGCCTGGCAGGTCATCCAGTCAGCCAGACAGACAGTCAGACAGACAGACAGACAGACAGACAGCTTGCTAGCCAGTCAGACTATCCAGGACACATCAGGACAGCCTGGCAGGTCATCCAGTCAGCCAGACAGACAGTCAGACAGCTTGCTAGCCAGTCAGACTATCCAGGACAGATCAGGACAGCCTGGCAGGTCATCCAGTCAGCCAGACAGACAGTCAGACAGCTTGCTAGCCAGTCAGACTATCCAGGACAGATCAGGACAGCCTGGCAGGTCATCCAGTCAGCCAGACAGACAGTCAGACAGCTTGCTAGCCAGTCAGACTATCCAGGACAGATCAGGACAGCCTGGCAGGTCATCCAGTCAGCCAGCCAGACAGTCAGACAGACAGTCAGACAGCTTGCTAGCCAGTCAGACTATCCAGGACAGATCAGGACAGCCTGGCAGGTCATCCAGTCAGCCAGAAAGACAGTCAGACAGACAGTCAGACAGCTTGCTAGCCAGTCAGACTATCCAGGACAGATCAGGACAGCCTGGCAGGTCATCCAGTCAGCCAGAAAGACAGTCAGACAGCTTGCTAGCCAGTCAGACTATCCAGGACAGATCAGGACAGCCTGGCAGGTCATCCAGTCAGCCAGACAGACAGCTTGCTAGCCAGTCAGACTATCCAGGACAGATCAGGACAGCCTGGCAGGTCATCCAGTCAGCCAGACAGACAATCACACAGCTTGCTAGCCAGTCAGACTATCCAGGACATATCAGGACAGCCTGGCAGGTCATCCAGTCAGCCAGACAGACAGTCAGACAGACAGACAGACAGCTTGCTAGCCAGTCAGACTATCCAGGACAGATCAGGACAGCCTGGCAGGTCATCCAGTCAGCCAGACAGACAGTCAGACAGCTTGCTAGCCAGTCAGACTATCCAGGACAGATCAGGACAGCCTGGCAGGTCATCCAGTCAGCCAGACAGACAGTCAGACAGACAGTCAGACAGCTTGCTAGCCAGTCAGACTATCCAGGACAGATCAGGACAGCCTGGCAGGTCATCCAGTCAGCCAGCCAGACAGTCAGACAGACAGTCAGACAGCTTGCTAGCCAGTCAGACTATCCAGGACAGATCAGGACAGCCTGGCAGGTCATCCAGTCAGCCAGAAAGACAGTCAGACAGCTTGCTAGCCAGTCAGACTATCCAGGACAGATCAGGACAGCCTGGCAGGCCATCCAGTCAGACAGAAAGACAGTCAGACAGCTTGCTAGCCAGTCAGACTATCCAGGACAGATCAGGACAGCCTGGCAGGTCATCCAGTCAGCCAGACAGACAGCTTGCTAGCCAGTCAGACTATCCAGGACAGATCAGGACAGCCTGGCAGGTCATCCAGTCAGCCAGACAGACAATCACACAGCTTGCTAGCCAGTCAGACTATCCAGGACATATCAGGACAGCCTGGCAGGTCATCCAGTCAGCCAGACAGACAGTCAGACAGACAGACAGACAGACAGCTTGCTAGCCAGTCAGACTATCCAGGACAGATCAGGACAGCCTGGCAGGTCATCCAGTCAGCCAGACAGACAGTCAGACAGCTTGCTAGCCAGTCAGACTATCCAGGACAGATCAGGACAGCCTGCCAGGTCATCCAGTCAGCCAGACAGACAGTCAGACAGACAGTCAGACAGCTTGCTAGCCAGTCAGACTATCCAGGACAGATCAGGACAGCCTGGCAGGTCATCCAGTCAGCCAGACAGACAGTCAGACAGCTTGCTAGCCAGTCAGACTATCCAGGACAGATCAGGACAGCCTGGCAGGTCATCCAGTCAGCCAGACAGACAGCTTGCTAGCCAGTCAGACTATCCAGGACAGATCAGAACAGCCTGGCAGGTCATCCATTCAGCCAGACAGACAGTCACACAGCTTGCTAGCCAGTCAGACTATCCAGGACAGATCAGGACAGCCTGGCAGGTCATCCAGTCAGCCAGACAGACAGCTTGCTAGCCAGTCAGACTATCCAGGACAGATCAGGACAGCCTGGCAGGTCATCCAGTCAGCCAGACAGACAGCTTGCTAGCCAGTCAGACTATCCAGGACAGATCAGAACAGCCTGGCAGGTCATCCAGTCAGCCAGACAGACAGCTTGCTAGCCAGTCAGACTATCCAGGACAGATCAGGACAGCCTGGCAGGTCATCCAGTCAGCCAGACAGACAATCACACAGCTTGCTAGCCAGTCAGACTATCCAGGACATATCAGGACAGCCTGGCAGGTCATCCAGTCAGCCAGACAGACAGTCAGACAGACAGACAGACAGACAGCTTGCTAGCCAGTCAGACTATCCAGGACAGATCAGGACAGCCTGGCAGGTCATCCAGTCAGCCAGACAGACAGTCAGACAGCTTGCTAGCCAGTCAGACTATCCAGGACAGATCAGGACAGCCTGGCAGGTCATCCAGTCAGCCAGACAGACAGTCAGACAGACAGTCAGACAGCTTGCTAGCCAGTCAGACTATCCAGGACAGATCAGGACAGCCTGGCAGGTCATCCAGTCAGCCAGCCAGACAGTCAGACAGACAGTCAGACAGCTTGCTAGCCAGTCAGACTATCCAGGACAGATCAGGACAGCCTGGCAGGTCATCCAGTCAGCCAGAAAGACAGTCAGACAGACTTGACAGCCAGTCAGACTATCCAGGACAGATCAGGACAGCCTGGCAGGTCATCCAGTCAGCCAGAAAGACAGTCAGACAGCTTGCTAGCCAGTCAGACTATCCAGGACAGATCAGGACAGCCTGGCAGGTCATCCAGTCAGCCAGACAGACAGCTTGCTAGCCAGTCAGACTATCCAGGACAGATCAGGACAGCCTGGCAGGTCATCCAGTCAGCCAGACAGACAATCACACAGCTTGCTAGCCAGTCAGACTATCCAGGACATATCAGGACAGCCTGGCAGGTCATCCAGTCAGCCAGACAGACAGTCAGACAGACAGACAGACAGACAGCTTGCTAGCCAGTCAGACTATCCAGGACAGATCAGGACAGCCTGGCAGGTCATCCAGTCAGCCAGACAGACAGTCAGACAGCTTGCTAGCCAGTCAGACTATCCAGGACAGATCAGGACAGCCTGGCAGGTCATCCAGTCAGCCAGACAGACAGTCAGACAGACAGTCAGACAGCTTGCTAGCCAGTCAGACTATCCAGGACAGATCAGGACAGCCTGGCAGGTCATCCAGTCAGCCAGACAGACAGTCAGACAGCTTGCTAGCCAGTCAGACTATCCAGGACAGATCAGGACAGCCTGGCAGGTCATCCAGTCAGCCAGACAGTCAGACAGCTTGCTAGCCAGTCAGACTATCCAGGACAGATCAGGACAGCCTGGCAGGTCATCCAGTCAGCCAGACAGACAGTCAGACAGCTTGCTAGCCAGTCAGACTATCCAGGACATATCAGGACAGCCTGGCAGGTCATCCAGTCAGCCAGACAGACAGTCAGACAGACAGACAGACAGACAGACAGCTTGCTAGCCAGTCAGACTATCCAGGACACATCAGGACAGCCTGGCAGGTCATCCAGTCAGCCAGACAGACAGTCAGACAGCTTGCTAGCCAGTCAGACTATCCAGGACAGATCAGGACAGCCTGGCAGGTCATCCAGTCAGCCAGAAAGACAGTCAGACAGCTTGCTAGCCAGTCAGACTATCCAGGACAGATCAGGACAGCCTGGCAGGGTCATCCAGTCAGCCAGACAGACAGCTTGCTAGCCAGTCAGACTATCCAGGACAGATCAGAACAGCCTGGCAGGTCATCCAGTCAGCCAGACAGACAGTCACACAGCTTGCTAGCCAGTCAGACTATCCAGGACATATCAGGACAGCCTGGCAGGTCATCCAGTCAGCCAGACAGACAGTCAGACAGACAGACAGACAGACAGCTTGCTAGCCAGTCAGACTATCCAGGACACATCAGGACAGCCTGGCAGGTCATCCAGTCAGCCAGACAGACAGTCAGACAGCTTGCTAGCCAGTCAGACTATCCAGGACAGATCAGGACAGCCTGGCAGGTCATCCAGTCAGCCAGACAGACAGTCAGACAGCTTGCTAGCCAGTCAGACTATCCAGGACAGATCAGGACAGCCTGGCAGGTCATCCAGTCAGCCAGACAGACAGTCAGACAGCTTGCTAGCCAGTCAGACTATCCAGGACAGATCAGGACAGCCTGGCAGGTCATCCAGTCAGCCAGACAGACAGTCAGACAGCTTGCTAGCCAGTCAGACTATCCAGGACAGATCAGGACAGCCTGGCAGGTCATCCAGTCAGCCAGACAGACAGTCAGACAGCTTGCTAGCCAGTCAGACTATCCAGGACAGATCAGGACAGCCTGGCAGGTCATCCAGTCAGCCAGACAGACAGTCAGACAGACAGTCAGACAGCTTGCTAGCCAGTCAGACTATCCAGGACAGATCAGGACAGCCTGGCAGGTCATCCAGTCAGCCAGCCAGACAGTCAGACAGACAGTCAGACAGCTTGCTAGCCAGTCAGACTATCCAGGACAGATCAGGACAGCCTGGCAGGTCATCCAGTCAGCCAGAAAGACAGTCAGACAGCTTGCTAGCCAGTCAGACTATCCAGGACAGATCAGGACAGCCTGGCAGGTCATCCAGTCAGCCAGAAAGACAGTCAGACAGCTTGCTAGCCAGTCAGACTATCCAGGACAGATCAGGACAGCCTGGCAGGTCATCCAGTCAGCCAGACAGACAGCTTGCTAGCCAGTCAGACTATCCAGGACAGATCAGGACAGCCTGGCAGGTCATCCAGTCAGCCAGACAGACAATCACACAGCTTGCTAGCCAGTCAGACTATCCAGGACATATCAGGACAGCCTGGCAGGTCATCCAGTCAGCCAGACAGACAGTCAGACAGACAGACAGACAGACAGCTTGCTAGCCAGTCAGACTATCCAGGACAGATCAGGACAGCCTGGCAGGTCATCCAGTCAGCCAGACAGACAGTCAGACAGCTTGCTAGCCAGTCAGACTATCCAGGACAGATCAGGACAGCCTGGCAGGTCATCCAGTCAGCCAGACAGACAGTCAGACAGCTTGCTAGCCAGTCAGACTATCCAGGACAGATCAGGACAGCCTGGCAGGTCATCCAGTCAGCCAGACAGACAGTCAGACAGCTTGCTAGCCAGTCAGACTATCCAGGACAGATCAGGACAGCCTGGCAGGTCATCCAGTCAGCCAGACAGACAGTCAGACAGACTTGCTAGCCAGTCAGACTATCCAGGACAGATCAGGACAGCCTGGCAGGTCATCCAGTCAGCAGACAGTCAGACAGACAGTCAGACAGCTTGCTAGCCAGTCAGACTATCCAGGACAGATCAGGACAGCCTGGCAGGTCATCCAGTCAGCCAGACAGACAGTCAGACAGCTTGCTAGCCAGTCAGACTATCCAGGACAGATCAGGACAGCCTGGCAGGTCATCCAGTCAGCCAGACAGACAGCTTGCTAGCCAGTCAGACTATCCAGGACAGATCAGGACAGCCTGGCAGGTCATCCAGTCAGCCAGACAGACAGCTTGCTAGCCAGTCAGACTATCCAGGACAGATCAGGACAGCCTGGCAGGTCATCCAGTCAGCCAGACAGACAGTCAGACAGCTTGCTAGCCAGTCAGACTATCCAGGACAGATCAGGACAGCCTGGCAGGTCATCCAGTCAGCCAGACAGACAGTCAGACAGCTTGCTAGCCAGTCAGACTATCCAGGACAGATCAGGACAGCCTGGCAGGTCATCCAGTCAGCCAGACAGACAGTCAGACAGCTTGCTAGCCAGTCAGACTATCCAGGACAGATCAGGACAGCCTGGCAGGTCATCCAGTCAGCCAGACAGACAAGCCAGAATCCAGGACAGTCAGGACAGCCTGCCAGGTCATCCAGTAAGCCAGAAAGACAGTCAGACAGCTTGCTAGCCAGTCAGACTATCCAGGACAGATCAGGACAGCCTGGCAGGTCATCCAGTCAGCCAGACAGACAGCTTGCTAGCCAGTCAGACTATCCAGGACAGATCAGGACAGCCTGGCAGGTCATCCAGTCAGCCAGACAGACAGTCACACAGCTTGCTAGCCAGTCAGACTATCCAGGACAGATCAGGACAGCCTGGCAGGTCATCTAGCTTTTCACACCTGCAGCTCAGGAGGGGAAAGACTAGTACATGTGAAAGGGATGGTGCACTGTAGTTTAAAGGCAGGTCACGTCACAGAAGCTGCAAAGATGTGAACCTCTTTAGAGCTCAACAAATGAGGGCCATTCATTCCCCTATCAATATGCAAATGAATGCAGGTGCAGAGACCTGCAGTCGGAATGACAGATGTCTTTTGTCCTTTTTCTCTTTTACATACAGTACATGACTGCTGGTCTTCTGTGGCCATTTATGGGTCTCTCCACAGGTGTTTTACCTAATTGGCCCATATTTGTCACTGTGTTGTGGTTTTCCCTTACCTGTGCTCCATGATCTGCTGGCGGATCATCTTGACGTACTCAAAGCTCTCCACACAGCAGATGTCATAGACCAGGATGTACGCGTTGGCATTACGCACCCCTCTGCAGCGTAGGTCCAGCCACTCCTGACAGAGAGAGAGAGAGAGACAGACATCACTCACCCACTACAGACGCACAAAGATCCAAAAATAGGGAGGATATCGAAGACATATTGTTTCACTTGTTACTGACTTGACAAGTGAAACAGAATTTTAAATGATTTATATTTCAAGACCCAATATAACATTTTCAAATGGCATGTATTCTGCTCCTATATCTCCCATAAAACAGTGAGGCTTGTGAGGACAGGAGTTATTTTAGCAGGTTTCTGAAACAGAGGTAGCCACAGATCACATCCAATTATTCAAAAGCTGTCAGGAAGTTTTGTCCTCTTCATTTCGGTTGAAATTGAAATAGCGTAGAGTCAAATAGATTTTTAAGACAACTTTGAGTCAGTCAGATTGATAGCCCAGGTGTAATTTGAATTTGAATTGAACCTTTATTTAACTAAGAAAGTCAGTTAAGAAGGAATTCGTTGTCTGACTCTACCTGACGTGTGCATAATGCAGGTCCAGTACAGTTCTCTGGGCTACACATGGCTGAGGTCAGAAACAGAGAAACAGAGCACTGGCAGAGGGCCAGTCTCCTGTCAAGCGTAACACTTGGAACACATCAGTCCCACAGCGCTACACTGTTCAGCCCTGCTGTATGCAATGATGGGAGGGCAAACAGCTGACAGATGAATGGTAATGATTTGCTAACAATAATTAAAACACACAGCACAATGGGAGTGATTTGCTACAGCCATTAGGGTAATTGCTTCAGCCATGACACAGTGACCCAATCTCCTCCCTCCTGCACTCTGATTTTCTCTCACACACACTTTCCCTCGCTCACTCTCTCTCACTCTCACTCTCTATGTCGTCAGCTCTACCTACGTGAGCTGAATCTATAAGGAGTTCTGTTAGCTGGGGGAGGGAGAGAAAAAGAGAAGAGGGTTATTGGGGAGGGAGGGAGGGAGGGAGGGAGGGAGGGAGGGAGAAAACCGAGATAGAGAAGCGGAGAGATTAAAGAGCAGCAGGTGGATGGACAGGAAGGAAGTGGGAGGGAAGGGTAGAGCGATGGAAGGACCAACAGGGTGTGAACATAAGCCCTGGCCTGAGCCCCACCAGGCTGACAGGCAGTGGGTGGAGGAGTGGGCGAGGTGGCAGAGGGCACAAGCATTCTCCTTCACTCACCTCCAACACCAGCATTCTGAACAGAGTGAGAAATCAATATGGCAAGAAGAGCTGAATGTCATTGCAGTAATGAGAATCAACAGGACAATACTGGAGGAGTAATCTAAATGTATTTATTCTGTAGATAAGTCTAAACAGGGAGCTTGTCAATAAGTCATTTTGGTGGGGAATCAGATGTAAACTGAAGAGACGAGAGCGAGAGAGTGTGTGTGTGTGTGTTTTAATTATTGTTAGCAAATCATTACCATTCATCTGTCAGCTGTTTGCCCTCCCATCATTGCGTACAGCAGGGCTGAACAGTGTAGCGCTGTGGGACTGATGTGTTCCAAGTGTTACGCTTGACAGGAGACTGGCCCTCTGCCAGTGCTCTGTTTCTGACCTCAGCCATGTGTAGCCCAGAGAACTGTACTGGACCTGCATTATGCACTAAACGCGAGTCAGACAACATGTTTTATGGCTTCAGTCTGGTTTACCGTAGGCTATCTGACTAACTCAAAGTTGTCTTAAAGGCCAACACTACAGTTCAAAAGTTTGGGATCACTTAGAAATGTCCTTGTTTTCCATGAAAACATACATGAAATGAGTTGCAAAATGAATAGGAAATATAGTTAAGACGTTGAAAAGGTTGTAAATAATGATGTTTGATTCAAAGAATAATTGTGTCCTTCAAACTTTGCTTTCTTCAAAGAATCCTCCATTTATAGCAATTACAGCCTTGCAGACCTTTGGCATTCTAGTTGTCAATTTGTTGAGATAATCTGAAGAGATTTCACCCCATGCTTCCTGAAGCACCTCCCACAAGTTGGATTGGCTTGATGGGCACTTCTTACATACCATACGGTCAAGCTGCTCCCACAACAGCTCAATAAGGTTGAGATCCATTGAGAGTGCTGGCCACTCCTCTGTCCAGTGTCTGTGTTCTTTTGCCCATCTTAATATTTTCTTTTTATTGGCCAGTCTGAGATATGGCTTTTTCTTTGCAACTCTGCCTAGAAGGCCAGCATCCCGGAGTTGCCTCTTCACTGTTGACGTTGAGACTGATGTTTTGTGAATACTATTTAATGAAGCTGCCATTTGAGGACATGTGAGGCGTCTGTTTCTCAAACTAGATACTCTAATGTACTTGTCCTCTTGCTCAGTTGTGCACCGGGGCCTCCCACTCCTCTTCTATTCTGGTTAGAGCCAGTTTGCTCTGTTCTGTAAAGGAAGTTGTACACAGTGTTGTATGAGATCTTCAGTTTCTTGGCCATTTCTCGCATGGAATAGCCTTGATTTGTCAGAACAAGAATAGACTGATGAGTGTCAGAAGAAAGTTCTTTGTTTCTGGCCATTTTGAGTCTGTAATCGAACCCACAAATGCTGATGCCCCAGATACTCAACCAGTCTAAAGGACCGTTTTATTGCTTCTTTAACCTAATTGTAAAAGGGTTTTCTAATGATCAATTCGCCTTTTAAAATTATAAACTTGGATTAGCTAACACAACGTGCCATTGGAACACAGGAGTTATGGTTGCTGATAATGGGCCTCTGTACGCCTATGTAGATATTCCATAAAAATCATCTGTTTCCAGCAACAAAAGTAATTTACAACATTAACAATGTCTACATTATATTTCTGATCAATTTGATGTTATTTTAATGGACAAAAAATTTGCTTTTCTTTCAAAAACGAGGACATTACGAAGTGACCCCAAACTTTTGAACGGTAGTGTATTTCACTCTCTCTCTCGATGTCACCAGCTCTACCTGCTTGAGTTTAATCTAAAAGTGGTTCTGTTAGCTGGGGGGGGGGAGAAGGAGAGATGGAGAAAGAGGGGGAGAGAGAGAGAAAGTCAAGAGAGTGATTGGGGAGGGATGGATGGATGGAAGGAGAAAACCGAGATAGAGAAGCAGAGAGATTAAAGAGCAGCAGGTGGATGAACAGGAAGGAAGTGGGAGGGAAGGGTAGAGCGATGGAAGGACCAACAGGGTGTGAACATAAGCCCTGGCCTGAGCCCCACCAGGCTGACAGGCAGTGGGTGGAGGAGTGGGCGAGATGGCAGAGGGCACAAGCATTCTCCTTCACTCACCTCCAACACCAGCATTCTGAACAGAGTGAGAAATCAATATGGCAAGAAGACCTGAATGTCATTGCAGTAATGAGAATCAACAGGACAACACTGGAGGAGTAATCTAAATGTATTTATTCTGTAGATAAGTCTAAACAGGGAGTTTGTTAATAAGTCATTTTGGTGGGGAATCGGATGCTGTAATGGGGCAGAATCTGAGAGCAGATAGGGATCAATGTGAGCTGTAATGATGACAATGGTAACATACCCATGTCGACAAGGAATAATAGCCTTTATTTAATTTGGAGGGATTTTCGGCATCACTGCGTTTGTGTGTGTGAGAGAGAGAGAGGGAGGGAGAGTCTCACACATACAGTAGGTCTGAAACATAATGAGGGCGATCAGCCATGGAGGCAAGCAATGTGGCACCGAGATCATTACACACAAAGGTGGGAGAGAGTGAGAGAATGAGAAGGGAGGACAACAAAATACATAATGGTTGACAGTGAAAAGAATGTACGTAGGGAGATTCAGTTCTATACATTTGTGCTGTTATTGCCTTTTCTCCCTGTGGGTTTATTCAAAAGTTTTCCAGGGGAAATTAGGGGGTAGTGACCATTGAAGACAGATCATCAGCATTCCTCTCCCATCTCTCCTCTTTCTGCCTCAGTTTTTTCTGCCCCCCCTCCCCCATTTTCTATCCATCAATTCCTATTTCCAGATTATTAACTCTCTTTACTGCTTAAGCAGTACACATGATCACATCCCTCACTATCTACAGTAGGTGTGTTAAATGCACCCCCATCTCTCTGTGGGCTAAAAATAGAGGTTGCATCCTCGGCTCATATCTCTTTGTCATCCAAGTACTATTTTTTATGTGGAGGTGGAGCTCTGTACACAGAAACGATGGCAACACTGCGGCTTGTAAACTCACTATTCCACATTCTCACACCTGTAGGACAGAGAAGAGAACAACAGAGAAAGAGCGAAACGAGGACGTGGAAAGGAGCTATATAAAGTAACCACACATGGAAATTGTGCGTGCGAGTGTGCGTGTATGTGTGTGTGTGCACAGGTGTGTGTGTTTATGTTCTCCAGTTGGCTCTTTGAAAACTATTAAAACTCGCAGCTTAGCCTGCTCCCTTCAAGTACCAAACAGAGCAGGTTTCCCTGACAACCCAGGTCCTTGGTCACTTTTGTACCCGGATGTGAGGGAGCTGGCATCCCATTGCTCCCAAAGACAGTAATGGTGTCCAATCACAGCTCATACAGAGAGAAGAGAGCATGGTCATGAAGGGTTATACCTGAAGACATACCTCAGACACTATTCTGTCCCTTTGGGATTGAGCTTCTCAGGACTCATTGAGGTACTGTTCACAAGGGAGACAGACCCACATTACATCTGTGAGTGTTTGCGGGGTTTATTAGGGTTTAAGATGGCATTGATCTGTTGTCTCCTCCAGCTGCCGTACTCTGATGATAGCGCCGGCCTTTTAATACACACACATCACCTGCTCTGCTAGTCTGTGTGACAGAGCCTATCTGCAGAGGCTGACAAAGGGCCAAGAGAGCGTATCCAGAAGAAAGACAACATTTCTGATTCATCTGATGTAATGAACAGTAAAATATATACATTGTACTCTATATACACTCAGTTGCCAGTTTATTAGGTACACGCATCTAGTACCGGGTCGGATAAGGCAATGTATTTACACTCCTCAATTTGTCCAGTATTGGTGATCGACTTCCCACTGGAGCCGCTTCTTCTTGTTTTTAGCTGATAGGAGTTGAACCCGGGGGGTCATCTGCTGCAATAGCCCATCCGTGACCAGGATGGGTTGTGCATTTTGTAGAGGCCGTTCTGCACACCAGTTGTGCTCTGCTGTTATTTGCCATTCCGGGTTGCCATTTGATTAGCTGTTCAGGAGTCTTATGGCTTGGAGGTAGAAGCTGTTAAGATGCCTTTTGGACCTAGACTTGGTGCTCCGATTGCCGCTTGCCGCGCAGTAGCAGAGAGAACAGTCCATGGCTAGGGTGGCTGGAGTTTTTTGTTTGTCACACCATTCTCTGTAAACCCTAGACACTGTCGTGCGTGAAAATCCCAGGAGGCTGGACGTTTCTGAGATACTGGAACCGACGCGCCTAGCAAAGATCATACCACACTCAAAGTTGCAAACAGTAATTTAATGCCTCGATGCCTGTCTGCCTGCTTTATATAGCAAACTCACTGTCTGTAGGAGCGAACGGGATGGTGTATCTAATAAAATGAGTATACATTATCATAGTAAGAGAGAGAGAAGCAAATAGAAACAGAGAGAGAGAGAGGCACGAGAGCGAGACGAGAGCGAGACGAGAGCGAGAGAGAGAGACGAGAGAGAGACGAGAGAGAGACGAGAGAGACACGAGAGAGAGACGAGAGAGTGAGAGAGTGAGAGAGCTTTATGTGTGGAAGTCATGGTGATATGATACAATATCAGAAGATGAATAAATCTGAATGGGATCCATTGTAAGGCTTAAGTCCATCTGTCATCACATCCTATCGATAAACTGTGACAGATGCTCTGGGAATGCAAACAGCAACAAATTAAAACAGACAGCAGCCCCGCCAGAACATCAATGATTGTTACCATCCCCAAAATTGAAATAATGAAGTGTCGTCTGCCCTGTCTGCCTAAAGAGACCTAAACAAGTAAACATCCTGAGTCTAAATGATGGACCAGAGCCAAAGTACAAGTACTACGTCCTTTATTGCATGCACTTACCTAACAGAAACCTGGGCCCCTTCCATAAACATGGAGACATACTGACGCACATCACTTTATTCACCATCTTCCTCCACAGGTACCATGTGGGGGAAGAGGAACCGCATTTAGTGAATCTGGATTTCTATGGTGGCCATTAGACTCTTTCTAACCTATCTAATAGGCTGCAGCAGCTCCACTCTCATCTCTATTAGTATCTCTATTAGTATCTCTATTCCCTCAAGGCCTTCAGCAGGGTACTGTGCTTTAATCCAATCAACTCCAAATAAAATGAGAGTAAATCTCAATCGGGTCCCTGGGTCTGTTCTTGTTCCAGAGCGCTCTGTCCTGTGATGTTGGTCCAGACAGCCTCCCCTCTGCAGACCACCATGGGCCTCCTGGCTCATTAAATATGGAAGTAAAAGAGGAGAGCGCTCGCTCGGAGTGGAGAGCGGGAATGCCTCACCACCCCTGTCACAGCCAGTAAAGGAAGACCAGATAGCGTGGTTCAGAGGCTGGGCTACAGAACAGATCACAGAGGACAAGAATAAAATATACTAAGGCTTCTGCTCTCAGAGCCATTCCTGAGGAAATGAACCATGACAAATCTGCCTGATAGCAGTGCTCTTGTTGCACTCAACTAATGATTCCCTGGTCCTGTTTGGCTCAGTGGTAGAGCATGATGCTTGCAACGCAAGGGTTGTGGGTTCGATTCCCACGGGTGGACCAGTATGAAAATGTATGCACTCACTACTGTAAGTTGCTCTGGAACAGAGCATCTGCTAAATTACATAAATGTACCTAAGTAGAGGTGTTGGTTAGATACTGTATGCTGATATCTTAAACTGCTGTCTGAAGAGGTTGAGGCTGTTATGTACATATTCAACCAAGGCCAGAAATTCTCCATTTAAGTATTAAACTGTTGAAAGATAACTAATCTATATGCAGACATAATGAATCATGGTGCTGTAACGTGTGAAAGGAAAGCACAATGCTCATGCAGCATTATATATGTAGGAATCAGAGAACAGATGTGCAATTTACACTTTATGTGACGAGGCGTCTGGGGATGTACTGTACACAGACACACCTTGCAGACTCTATAATGTGATCCATCCTGTCTTCTTCCTGCTGTTTGCACTTGCCAGACTGCTCTAATGATGGCTAAGAGGCATTTAGCTGAAGAAAAAGCAAAGACAATCAGATTGATTGTGTTGAGGTGCTCCACTCCACAGAGTGGAGACAATGAAACACACTGCAGACCTTTTAACACATACTAAGAGACAGTTGTCATATTCTCCTCTTTCTCTCTCCTGTAAATGGCTAGAATCCTGAATTGCTGGGTTGAGGCTGTCTACTCTTCAGTGTGTTGGATCTTCTGTTTACAGGAAGCACAGTGCATGCCCACTTTGAATTCAGAGGGCTTTCTGTTTGGCTGCATGGCCTGATCTCTCCTCCATGGCCTGATCTCTCCTCCATGGCCTGATCTCAATTTCTCAGTGGCACCACACCTGTCCAAAAAATACAGTTGTTGCAATGGAGCCGAAAGTCCGCAACGCGTTCCCTCGGCCAATGACAAAAGCCTGGCAACTATCAGTAATATCTGTGTTTCACGCCAGTCCCAGCCAGCTCTCCCAGCCAGCTCCATAGTAACCTTGGAGAATCCCATCTGGAGCCCCAGCAGCCAGGTCCAGGGAGGGAACAGACATGCTTCCTGTGGACCGGTGAGGAGGTCAAGATTGGTGTGTGGGGGTGTCATTGGACATTCAGAAACACCCTTAAGCATGAATACAAGCATGTATGCACACACACACTAAAATATGCATGTGTGTCTGTCACTCACTAAAGGTGAGGACAAGGAGATACAGAGAGAGCAGGAGACTGGTGCAAGTGCTGTCTGAAAGTAGAACAGCTTTGAGAAAATAGATTGAATTGATCAAACCACTGGCTGTCAGTGGAAAAAGATGCAACTACTGGATGGTGTTTCATCTGACATTAGCTGCTCTTGCCAGGGCATATCTATGGAGATACAGCTTACTGTAGGTCACTAAGAGAATCTCCATTTTGGTTTTTACTCATTTAATGCATTGGTCATTATATTGGAGCCTGCTGTGTTTTTAGCAGCAGTAAGTTCAACCATCTGCCATCGATTCAGAGTTTATGATTCAATGTGGAATTGTAGCACTTACTGCCACTCCAAACACTAGAATGCTACTTGATGGGCTGTGAATCTGTGTGCCAGCTCTAACAAAGTCAAAGCACATGTGCTTCCAGTTCCCTCCTCTGATAAGAGCACACATCACTCCCCTCAGCCAGGTAGACAGTCTCCATCACCCCAGCCAGGTTCAGGTGCCCTGAGGCAGGGCAGCGGAGTGTCCTCTGGTAGTGGGTCTAGGAGCAAATAGCTAATAATGACTTACTTATGGAGTCAGAGGCAGAACATATGGATAAATTCAACATGACATAAACATCCCTCCTTTTGCCTGAGGGTGGCAATATAATGCAGTGAGGAGCCCAGAGAGAGAGAGAGAGAGTGTGTGTGTTTGCCTGCGTGTGTTTTAAAACACCAAATACATAAAGTAGCCTATAGCCTAGGCTTACCACTGAAGTAATACATCAGGTATCCATAGAAACTACTGCTCTAAGGGACATCTGATTAAGAAAAAAATGCAACGGATGTCTTTTGAAGAAGCGCGCGATGGTAATTTTCCAGGGCTCTAACTATTAGCGAGAGGCCAAATAGGTTCTGATAACCTAAAGGTAAGTGAAAGACAATGAGGCAAACACTTACCACATCTCGAAATTATACCATTAAAGCCTAGGATATATTTTGAGCCCAATAAGAGAATGCTAGTATCTTTCTTATAAGTGAAAAACCCAAATAGAAAGTCACTTTCTATCTTACCTGGCTCGAGCTTGAGGGGAATGACGAAATTGGCGGGACATCCAAAATCTTCAGGTCGTACATGTTACCGTTCAAAATGACAGAGGGTCTGTACACATACCTGGTTCGGGTTGGAGTGTAAACCTCTGAGAAGTCATTATAAATAAATTGACGGATTATGGAAGTTTTCCCGACTCCGGGAGCTCCGATAACAGCGATACTTAGCGTCTCCACCATTCCTGGAACATCAGCACCATGGACAGCGACCAAACCAATTTGCAACTCAACAAAGATTATCCTAGCAGCGGTCTTGTTTCCAGGAAATATTGCTGCTGCTGCTGTTCCGACACAGATCAAAGCCAACAGTTATTTTTACGTTGAACATTTTTTGCTTGCTGCGGCCCAAAAATGTAGATTTTGCTAAACCTTATAATTAGGTAAAGAAAGGTCGAAACAGTCATCTGTCGTCAATGTTTTTAAATTCATTGATGGTTATGTTTGCTGTTATCCAATCTCTCTCACATCGAAACACAAATAACGTCACTTGAGTTTATTTCGTTTAATAGTCCTAAGAAAAATCAATCACTCCAAGATTCAATACCGGGGAGGGGGTTTTCGCAACGTCTCCGCATTCCATAGGGAGAAACGTATGCTAATCTTCTGGGGAACAACCCCCCGCGCCCTCGTCCCCTAGGAGGGAGCGCAAAGTCCGTCCTCGGAATTTCCACAGGGACATAATCTCACTCACTGTTTGAATTATCTCAACATTAACGAGCCCATTATTGCTTTTCTTACGGATCTTAGGCTGTACAGTTATTCTATCCGCACCTCTTACTCGTCTCCAGCCGATGCACCAATACGACTGACTCCTTGCGCTCACCAAAGCCTTGGAGAGGCACGCTAACTCAGCAGCCCCGTATCTACAGATAGATTTCCACGTGCTCCAGAATGAGCATATTCTGCTCTTCACGACGTAAGAAGGCACAGCTGATAATTTAGATGAAACGATCCAAAAACAGAGACAAGCGACCAACTGCTGCATAGGCATCAAATGAATGTATCTCCCCTGTTCACTGGCGTGTCTGTCGGTATGGTGCGCGTTCCTTGTGTGTGTGTGTGCGTACGTGCGTGATTGGATGTGTATGCTTTTGTCATCTTTTATCGTTTATGTGCGTGTTAATCATGACAGTCGTGCCCAGGTTTTGTGTAATGAGCTACTATTTAGAGGTCAAATACCTGAAATGGAACCACGAATGATGTAACCTATCACACAAAATGCACATTGACGTGTCGACCAAATTAATATTTCAATTTTTCCTCCTGGACACAGAATCCTCAAAGGAGGCTCCCATGGAGACAGAATGCTGCATTTACACTTCCTTAAAGCGCAAGGCTGACGCACAACTGATTGTGTTCCTAAAGCCAAGGGATTGATGAAGGATGGCTCCCTATCAATAGCAATACCTTGAGTGGCAATTAAGGTTTCACATATGATTAATTATACTACACCATTAATATGATGCAAAGCCGGTGTACTTACTTGCTCCTAAAACAATGGTCATACAATGAATGCTTCTCTTGCCCTTTCATATTCAATTACGACATCTAGACTACCTGTCTCAAGAGCTCTGTGTGTACTCATTAGCTATAGTCAAGCAATAATGACATATTTAGCCTACATAAAACCCTGCGTCATCACCATTTGTTTGTCTGTATGATTTCATCAAAACGAGCGGGGAGAGTGACGACAACCTGCTGCCATTCCAGTGATGGACGCAGTCAGAGTGAGAGACTGACTAAATGGGTGATATGAGCGCAGTGTGCTCTTGTCGCATTGACCAATTTTAACTCACCCTCACCTCACTGTTATAAGCAAACCGTTTAAAAATACATTTTGAGAGGTCGGTTGCAATCCAAACAATATAGTGAGGTTAATGTAAAGCCCCAATTATGTCAAGGTCATGCATCAAATCAGTCAAGGTATGTCGATCAACCTACAGGGATTGGCATGCCAAAACAGTTCCTCACAATTACCACAAGACTATGAATGTGTCCAACAATCTGTGCAATCAATAGAAATTCATGCTGCCACACGTCTTTTAAAGTTCATGTGCATCAATGTTTTTATTATTCTGGAACTTTATGGGATTCGCAGAAGTCCTGCCTGGTGACAGGTGTAACAGAATATTAACTTTCCTCCTTATAAATAACGCAGTTCTCGATATGGTGAGTTGTTAGCACCCCCTGTTGGTTAAGGTTCATCCACCCTTCTGGCCATCAGTGTTCCTCAAGGGTGAGCTGGGCTTTCTTTTGGATCCTGAGCAGAAACAATGATATTTTCGGGGTCACAAGAACACCATCAAAGCATTAGTTACGTCAAAGTAAAAAAGAATAGGGACCACTGTTTCACATGTCCTCATTCATTGACACAGTGGTGTGTGGATGACAGTCAGAGAAGATTGCTTGTTACTGCCAAAATCATCTAGAGCCTCTATTCAATACTTTGAGCTAAAGCCCAATTGAAATGTATAGGCAATGTTCCTGCGTTAGAGGAGACTGCATTCACGTTAAACCCTGCATATGTCCGCTAGATCGCATAATACCTTTACATTTCTATTACGCAATCTGGAACACTTCAGCGATACAGACTGAATGGAGCCATAGGTCTGGCACCACTCCACTGAGGGCATACCTCATACTGATGACAAAATAACCATAATATTAGACAACCTGATAACATTGCAGTTTAGGAAACACACAAAGCAGCTATGATGTTAAGGGAGGTTTTATTGCATTATTTTTAAAAAGCATTGAGTGTTTTTTTTAGGCACTGAACTGCAACAATGTGTGTTTTATAAACCTTAAAACGCACACACCGTGAGGATGAAGTCATTATCAGTGATCTAGTCCTCAGTAAGCTACACACGGTGTGGAGAGATAATGAAACAGTGATCAGCGCTGACTCCAGATCAGCTCATAATTGCCACTCCAGCTGCGCTGCTCCGATAACCAGTGGTGTAGTGCTGTTTTTGTAGGTGAGGGAGCGCAATTTATTTTTAAATGAACATCCTCAATCAAAAAGTTGTACCAACAGATGTAGCCGATTATTGAATAGGCGGTCATTATAGAATATGCATAAAATGCATCCTCCAGTTGAATACCCTCAAACACCAAGCTAAGCATACCTAATTTCAAAATAGGCCATCATCACTGTCAATTGTGAATGAGGTAGTTTGGAATTCGGTAGTGAGTGTTGCAACCGAGGACAGATGATTTTTACGTGCTTCACACTTCGGCGCTTACGTTCTGTGAGCTTGTGTGGCCTACCACTTCGAGGCTGAGCCAACGTTGCTCCTAGACAAACTAACTTGTTGAAAAGGTGGCACCCTATGACTGTGCAACGTTGAAAGTCACTGAGCTCTTCAGTAAGGCCATTCTACTGCCAATGTTTGTCTATGGAGATTGCATGGCTGTGTGCTCGATTGTATACACCTGTTAGCAGTAGCGATTTTAGCATGTAAATCTCGGTGTGGCAAAATAAAATAAAAATGTAGATACATGCCAGCAAAGCCACTACACAACAACACAATAATTGGACTATAATGGTGACCAAACTGTTAGGGCCTACATAAAGCTGTCCCAACAGCAGAGTCCCAACACCTTACCACTGCTACACCTGGCTATCAACAGAGCCGTGTCTGGCAGCGAAACATTTAATTCAGCCTCATTTACTGCCTTTTAAACAAACATGGCTGACTTGCTTAAACAAATGTGACGATTGAGATGTACACACTATGGCATAAGGGGATGACGAGCAGATGAGGCAATCTGTAATTTCGTACTAGGCTGGACGTAGTCAATATAACTATTTGTTCAGCACTTTTGAAATGTACAGCGACAGACCTCAGAACATGGCAATTCTTACTGGATTCTCCCTGTACACCAAGTCAGAACTGTGAGAAATAAAGGGGGCATATAAAACAAACAATGAAAGCTCTTACAATACTCAATGATGACATTTCTCTAAATCAGGCTATAGGCTACAAGTGCACCACCAAGTCAGAACAGTTCACTAAATTATGAGGGGAAAAGGGACCAAATTATTAGGGTGAGACGTGGGCTAGTAACAGCTTAGTACACAACATACACTTAATATTACTTTCTTAGCTACAGTATACATATCTCCCTGGGATATTACATCATGTATGTAGCACAATACAATACATTTTTGGACACACCTTATGGATGGCCTCTTATCCGCTCGTCATCCCCTTATGCCAGAGTTTGTCAATTGTCAGTAGAAACCGCATTTGTTTAAGCAAAACAGCCATGTTTGTTTAAAAGGCAGTAAATGAGGCAGAATTAAATGTTTTGCTGCCAGACAAGGTTCTGCTAATAGTCAGGTGTAACAGTGGTAAGGTGTTGGGATAGCTTTATGTAGGCCCTAACAGTTTGTGGGCAATGTTATAGTCCAATTAATGTATGGCTTAGTGTTGTTTTGTGTAGTGGCTTTGCCGGCATGCATCTAAAAAAAAAAATGGGGGAGTTTGCCCCACCAAGATTTACATGCTCAAATCGCCACTGGAAAGGAGAACAGCACCCGGTTTGTTTGTGTAGCATCTGAATGCAAGAGCAAATTGTTTTTTTGCATCGTAGAGGACCGAAATTGTTTTAGGTTGTGGCACTCAAGTGAGTGTGACTCATTGCGGAAAAAAGGCACCAGGAAAGACACTTCGATGTCGCTCAGGTGTTCAATTTGACCTCTGTTGCATGTTTCCATTTCCTGCAGGTACCCATTCTCCTGCATGCCAGCCTCCCTTTATGTTTCATTCATGACTCGAATGGCCTTAGGGATGTAAAGGACTTGTTAAGGATTGTAAAATAATGTTGTACTTTTGGAATTGTTCCCATTCTGACTCTTTATGTTATAGACGATATGCTAGTTGAATGTAGAAATTGTAGTCGTAAAAGCTAATAATTGTAATATGCCTTACTTGTTTCACATTTTGTAATTCCAGTTGGATTTTGATGAAAGTAGCCTTGAAATGAATATTGTATAATGTTATGATAGAGATTTAAACGGGTCTTCATCTTCAGGTTTGAATGAGGAAATGTATTCCCCTATGATTATTCTTTCAATAAAGTTAGTTTTATTATTATATCACTTTTTTTTGTCTTTCCTTATATGTAATACTGAATGCTGTGTCATTTGTTTGGGTGCAGATGTGTGTGTGATCACCAAACATCCCATAGAATGAGAAAATTCCATCGGTCACTAAAAGCTCTAACCAATTCACAGTAAAAAGGTACTTATATTCTGAGTTTAGATGATCAATCCTTACAAAACAAGGAAGAGTCAATATCCTCCAAGCTTTTATCTATCATTCTTTAGAAAGTTTGGTTTGGGAGAAAAGCATTGATTTTCATACAAGACACATTTTCACATGTTTTTCTTGACCGATTACAATTTGATTGATGTGTTGCTATTGTACGTCATATCAATTGAAAGAGCTATTTTTCAGCTTTTAAAATATGTATCATGTTTTCATATAAGGTTTAACACCAGCAAATGATTCTAATTTATGCACACAGAGGTCATGATTCAGTAAAAAAAATGTACAATTCCCACCAGGCAGGAAAGGGTTATTAATGACAGTTATGACAGGGTTATTTGTCATTATGAAGCATTTAACATTGAACTTAACCCCTGCACGAATCATGGATCTTGGAGGTCTGGGAAAATGCACTGTAAGTGTAACTATGCCTACATAACATTTTGCCTTGAAAACAGTTATCATGGGGAGACAAATCCACAATAATGTAGGCCTATGGCATTGCAAAATCGAATGCTTTTAACCGAACGTTAAAACCTCTTCTTACCGAAATAATCACCTTATAGTAGTCCTACTGTCATTCATGTAGAGCCAGCCTACTTGTTGGATAGATTGGATGCGTATTGGTGTCTTGCTGTAGGGTAGTTGTCTACTGATATTGTCGACTATCATCATCTGATCCATGAAAGCAAACAAAAATTACAAAGCTAAATAAATGGTCTACTTCTTCTGGCCTAGGATGGCACGGAGAACACCAGTGCCTGTGTGCACCTGAAGAACAACGCAATGAGCCTCTAAACAAATGATTGACTAAAGCAAACAATGATAAAATCAACAAATAAATCAAATGAATTTGGAATGAAGGCTATTTAAAAAAAAAATCAAGGACAAATTGCAAACAAATGGCAAAAATGAGCACATACAAAGGAAAGTCTATTCGTACAGGAGCTCAGCTGAGGCCGAAATTCAGCACTGCTGAGTGGACAGCACCGCCACATAGAAATGGTTTAAACCACGATGTCAAACTCATTCCAAGGAGGGCTGAGTGTCTGCAGGTTGTCATTCCTACCTTGTACTTGATTGATGAATTAAAGTCACTAACTAGTAAGGAAATCTCCTCACCTAGTTGTCTAGGTCTTAATTGAAAGGACAAACCAAAAACCAGCAGACAGTAGGCCGTCCATGGAATGAATTTGACACCCCTATTTTAAACCATGACAGAGAGGTGGGGGAGTTTATTTAATTTTGATGCTTTCATTTTCATATTTACCACTACGTTTCAAACAAATAGAGAATGGTTCAATTAGCATTATTTAGAAACCCTCCTAAAGTTAGCTTTCCTAAATGCAACAAAAAGCTAAGCCCCACCCCACCCCCGTAATTCACACCTTGATCCACAGGCTGTTCCATGTACTGTAGTAGCATATACTGTGTATGGTGCTGAGGAATATTAATTTAAGTTCTTCCAAACAAGATTTGGGTTCCAGTCAACAAACCAACCACAAAATTGAGCAGTTTAGCTTATCCACCCACCCCAGTCACTCTTGGCAGCTGCTAGATTGAGTGGGTACAGCTCAGAGAATGTAAAGCTTCTATCTACTATCACTTCAAAACCTCACCATCTTCTTGCTCCCAGTCTGTCATAGGGATAAATAAAGCACTGAGCTCCAGATAAACCTTGGGTTTCACTCTGGACTCATGGAGAAAGAAGGGGTGAGGACAGAGAGAGGAGCAGGGATGAAGGGAGAGGAGAGCAGATGTGTGAAGGGATTAGGGTAGAGGAGAACAGGGATGAGGGGAGAGGGGGAAGGGAACATCAAATTAGTATGCAAAGCTGTTTTTTTAAGGCTGCCCAACAATACTGTAAAAGAAATGACAGCTCACTCAACAGAGTGTGGACAGCCCTATACCTTCCGAAGGTCATTGTAAAGATAACTGTAGATATGCCTATAATATACAACATGAACCCATTTGTTAATATGGAATCTGTATGTACATATTACACAAAAGGACAAAAACATATTTAAAACAACTTCTGATCATCTTCCCTACTTCAGAGACTTATAAAGCAGACATGTTCTCCCTGTCCATCAAGCAGTGTCTGCATATGTGGCCAAGTGTGGAAGAAGAGTTACTCAGATTGTATATTCTACTAGTACAATACTAACCAGTGTTGCGATTGGCTTAGTCCTTTATATTATTTATATTATATTACTTCATATATATATATATATATATTATAATGTAAGATCTCAGTATACAAAACATTAGCAACACCTTCCTAATATTGAGTTGCACCCTCCTTTGCCCTCAGAACAGCCTCAATGCGTTGGGGCATGGACTCTACAAGGTGTCGAAAGCGTTCCACAGGGATGCTGGCCCATGTTGACTCTAACGCTTCCCACAAGTTGGCTAGATGTCCTTTGGGTGGTGGACCATTCTTGATAAACATGGGAAACTGTTGAGTGAAAAACCCAACAGCGTTGCAGTTCTTGACAAACTCAAACCAGTGCACCTGGCACCTACTACTATACTCCGTTCAAAGGCATTTAAACCTTTTGTCTTGCCCATTCACCCTCTTAGTTGCACACATACACAATCCATGTCTCAAGGCTTAGCAATCATTCTTTAACCCCTTAATCTACACTGATTGAAGTGGATTTAACAGGTGACATCAATAATGAATCATAGCTTTCACCTGGATTCCCTTGATCAGTCTCATGGCAAGAGCAGGTGTTCCTAATGTTTTGTACACTCAGTGTATATCTTATGGAATCCTTATTGGATGGAACTAAACGTGGTATACCATTCCTAATTGATGATTCAAGTAAATTCAGAAAATGCACTTGTGGCATTTGTGAACATATCTGATTTTTAATAGTTCTGTTTCAAATGATGTACACAGAAACGGTCAGTCAAAAAAACATTAGATTTCTCCTTCACCAGCTATTTTACAACTTCTCATCACATACACTAGTCAGTTTTCGCCACACACAGACCAAGTAAATCCACTCATCTCCAAGTAGTGAAAGTGCTCACTGTGGAGCTGTTCCAGAGGGTTCTGATTCAATGACTCAAAAGTTTAAATATCCAATTCATTTTCCAAAGAGACTAGGTAAAACAGAATGGTGAAGTTGAGTTGGTCAGATTTTCTTCATACAAAAGACTTCATGATGTGTGCTACCTCTACAGTTAGTTTCCTATAGAGATAAAGTATAGAACATACAGGTGGTTTGAAGCCTCTATGACAGGTGGTGGAGGTACTTGACCAACTAAGAGGGGAGGAGAATGCAACAACCTGGCAGGGAGCCCAAGCAGCCCTGATTAACAGAGCGCACACAGCAGAAACAACATCCAAACATCTGTGGCCCTCGCCCGCCTGCATGCCCAGAGTTAAATCTTCAATTACACTGCAAACACAAACCTGGGAATACATCATGGAATTACTTTAAAGAAGAAAAGGGGCAAGAATTAGGGAAAGAAAAGGTATTGTATGTAGTAGTGAGGCGTATATTGCTGAGTTTACACAGGCAGCCCAATTCTGATCTATTTGGCAATCATTAGTCTTTTGACGAATCAGATCAGATCTTCCGCCAATAATTGGGCAAAATATCAGAATTGGGCTGCCTGTGTAAATGTAGCCTTAGATGTTGCTCCAACCCTCTAATAACAAATAGCACACAGGCACCCCAACACACAAATACATGCACACACACACACACACACACACACACATGGGAGAGAGAGAGACCTGCTCCAAGAGACAGCAGAGATTGAGTACAACAACAATAAACAAGCCCAATGGGCACATCAAGAGCAAACAACAAACTAAACACATATGTGACATGGTGGGTTCCAAAACATTTAGTGTCTCTTACTAGCTGGGACATCACATCCCTTTAAAATAAAAAGGAGGAAAGTGTTTGTGAGAGAGAAGAAGTGAAGACATTGAGAGAGGCGGGGGGGGGGGGGCTGAGGGGTGAGTGAAGTGAGAACAGGAACACAGCAGGTGCTTCACAGCCCCAAGATATGGGGAAACAATGTGTCTGTACTGCCACATTTGAATGTGAAGCACCAAAAGGTATGCTGACAGTAGAGATTTAACTGCTGATTACACACACTAAATATAGGTACTAATTTGCAGAGACGCGAGGTGAGATAATCGTGAAAAGAGAAGACATCAGGGGTGGGGGGGGTATGGAGAAACAGTCACAAGGAACAAGAGTCCATCGCATCACAGTCTCCTCCAGCAGCACTAGCTGAAAATCCCTAACAGGTGTGTCCCAGATTAGAGGCTCATGGGAGGAGGGTGAACTGAATCAGATCAGCACGGGCTGGACTGGAGTTAGACCATCATGCAAGGAAGATCTGACAGGGTAGTGAGCTCTCATTGAAGACCGACTAGACTTGGTGGGTTATGGGAAACACAACCCCAACCATGTTCAAGGTGAAGAAGACAAAGGCCATTCCAACTATTGACGTGAGTGACAGGATTGGTCTATAGAAAGCTTTGGGACCAGGAGGGCTAGAGACTTCAGACTTAAATCAGATAAGGACTTGTAGAGTGGAGGGTTAGTGCTTGACAGAAAGAACAGATAGAAACCAGAGTCCCCAGGGAGGCACACAGACAGACAGCAAAGTTGGAGATTCTACAAGGAAAGGGTCTTTCAGAAGCCTGTATGTCAGGGGGAGAAGGGGGAGGAGAGGGTCAGGAGGGTTGGGGGTCCAGGAGGTCCCTCCAGTCAGGGCCAGTCTCCACGCCTCAGGTTGCGCCCCCTACTTCAGCCCTGTCAGGGGTTCAGTTCTTCAGCACTGCCTCGTAGCACTGGAACACACACTGGGACACCTCTGGTGCTCTGCACTTCAGAGAGATCTGAGGAGAGAGAAGAGAGAGTTAGTTACTACATGGTCTGGCTGGGCAAGGAGATAGTAGTCCTTCTGTTAGCAGGTGTTAGGTGTTGAGAGCACCTGGTCAATAAGAACTAGTTCAGATGTTCAGCCAAAGCAAAACACTTTCAAAAGCCAGCGTGACATGCTGGAGAACAAACGTCAGGTAGAAGCTATTGTTTTAGAAAGACATGGACAAGCTAGCTAAGCAGTCAACAATATACAGTACATTTCTATTTAATAACTCAAATCAACAAAACAGCTCAGTGTCATTTCTTCATAAACAACAAATATAATCTCTCATCTGGAGCAGATGCTGCCCTCGTCTTTATCTCAGGAGTCAAGTGCTATGAGAGATGAACTATAGTTCAGTGATCCAAAACAGAATCACACTTTTCCTGGTGATCATTTGATCGAACATCCTTAAGAGAGAGAGAGAGAGCCTTTTCAGGGATGAGGAAGCTGTATGGACGGGATGAAGGCTAAGTCGCCGGGCCACTTTTTCATACCTCGAAGAAAAGCTCCTTTCGATATGCTAGTCTAGTCAGTTAGTGCAATGCAACTGTAATGACAGGACTTTAAGCACCGTCTGTTTAATAAGCATGGTAATTATTTCAGCAGCTTCACTGACTCATGACTGAAGAGAAGAGTGAATAGCTCCCAACCTCCTCTATTCCCACCATTTCAGCAGAGGCATTTTGTTTCATTTTATTTGCAGGGGAGAATTTATTAGCATTATAAATGCTGCCTTTTATTCAATCTTATCAGCTTGGAGCAGAAAAAAATTAAAATGTCTCATTCCTTCTCTCCTTGTGAAGTTGAGAGAGTCTGTTGCTGCAGGAACTAATAGAGCTCTTAGCTAGCTGCAGGAACTAATAGAGCTCTTAGCTAGCTGCAGGAACTAATAGAGCTCTTAGCTAGCTGCAGGAACTAATAGAGCGCTTAGAGGCGGTTTCCTTTTCATTAGAGCTCATGCAGGAAAAGCTCAAAATTCTGTGTGTAGCCGTGCCTTTGCAGCAGTACTACTGCAGCCGTGCCTTTGCAGCAGTACTACTGTAGCCGTACGTTTGCAGCCGTACTACTGCAGCCGTGCGTTTGCAGCAGTACTACTGCAGCCGTGCGTTTGCAGCAGTACTACTGCAGCCGTGCGTTTGCAGCAGTACTACTGCAGCCGTGCGTTTGCAGCAGTACTACTGCAGCCGTGCGTTTGCAGCAGTACTACTGCAGCCGTGCGTTTGCAGCAGTACTACTGTAGCTGTGCGTTTGCAGCAGTACTACTGTAGCCGTGTGTTTGAGGTGCCAGGGTGATTGTGTGGTGATTGACAGTTCCGGCTGGCTCGTGCTTAGCAGTTCTAATAGCAATTGTCATTAACTGGCCAGAAGCATTTGAAGTCCCATTAGACAGAGGTTCACACCAGGTCCCTCTCTGACCCATGGGACAGGAGATCACACTGCTGTACCATGGTGACAGAGTGTCCCCCAGCACTGCATTGGTACATTCCACAGTGCTGCGCTAGACGAGTGGGAACACTACACAACTCCTCCCTCCAGGGCTGCCGCTGCTCTGTGTACTGCTGGCTCTTTACTAATGCATAATGGTGCTGGCATGATTAGTCAGAAACACACAACCTAGGCCTAGTTGGAGAAAACGGGGCCTAGCTGGCTGTCATAAGGATCAGCTTATTAAACCAGGTTGTAGAAAAGCTCTGATCAACTAGGTTTACATGGTGTGTGGGCATTTTGCTTAAGGCTTTGTAAAATGCTGCTGAATAATCTGCCTGTGAGTCAATATGAGGGTGGCGTGTGAAGGAGAGAGAGAGAATAAAGGACAGAGGAGAAAAATAACTAGCTGTAGAGAACAGTGACTGGTAGAAACAGTGCAGGTGGGTGGTGGTAGTGTTTTAGGAGAATGGAAGAAGATGTAGGAAGATGTAAAGATGCTGTGATTTCTGCACCATATAAGGATACCCGAGATTGAACGATGAGTGGGGGAAGAAGGAGGGCTGAAAGATGAGTAAATAGAAGTTGTGTATGGTGGCACGGTCATGGCGCTGGCTGTACCAGAGCACCATTCTCCCACAAACCCCTGCAATTAGCCACTCTTGGGGAGGGGGGAGTGAAGCAGCCCTTGCCATTGGTCATGCTGTTGCCATGGGGACAAGAGGTGAGGGCCCGGTGCTCCACTTTAAAAGACAGAGCTAAGAAGCAGAGCATCATGGGATAACAGGGACCAAATATGTGGGGTGATGGAGGAGCACTGGGGTTAGCAACATTACGTTAGAGTAGACCCAGTTAGTATAGAAGGTTTGGTTGTTTAGCAACCAAACCGACGTGTGCTCAACTATGAGGCAAAACAGGCAGGGTTGGCTTAGATTGTTGACATGTAAACTACATTAGTTAGTCTCCAACATTTATTGAAAACAAATACATTTGCACAATGAGCACTTCTCTCAAATACATTATTACAGTTGTTGGTTACCTAGCGAATTTTTGCCATATTAGCATAGACATGACATCAGTCAAGACACCACAAAATGGTATCAAGAACAAGACACAACTAGCTGAAACGAGCCACTTACGACTCCCCACATGGCAGCTTCTTGGCATTATTGTTAGCTATCTGGCCATCCAGAATCACAACAGACTTTTGCCCCACTGAATCACGCGCATCGCTTGTGACGTTGTCAGCTAGCCAATATATAGAGTTAGGAGGGCATCATTTCTTAACTGATGTCAGCTTTGCTGCCTTTCTACAGGGAGCTGTGGAATCTTCCCACAGGCTGAGTACGATCCACAGTGTTCTTTTCTCATGCTAAAAATAACTGCTCAACACAAGCATGTGTCAGGTTGACTTTCACGTGTTGTACTGAGAGAGCATCAGATCCATGCAGCAGCAGCAGCAGCACAGAGATGTGAGAGTGCATGCTGCACATGTGAAAAATGTTAACATCTTCAGTGAAGATCCAGATCTTCTGATGGTAGTCATCTGTAGGGAGGAAGAGAGCCTTAAGGGGTAGTAGGAATAGGAGAAAGCAACAGAAAGAGGGCATATCCTGACAGGTGTTCAGGCTGAGAGATATATATGAAAAGAAGAAAAAAAAACTCTAAATCCTAGACAAATTAAGAACAGCACAAGTGGAGACAAAAACACATCAACTACAAAAATGACTACAGACATACTAACAGAACAAGACAAACAGTCAAGGGCTGATCAAACACCTCAGTTGAGTCATTTCACAGACTGAAAACTCATTCATCTCCTGAACGAAAATACCAATAGACCAACAAATACAGAGGCTTCAACCACTGACAGATGAGTCAAGCTGAATGCACAATGAACTGTGGAGGAATTAAATTTAAAATGCTACATTTGAGCGAGATGGATAAAACAGATTGACTGACCGAAATGGAATCATCTGGGCTGGGGAAACAAGACAGTAAATGCCTGTATAATGAATAAAAACATGATCCTAAAGCACATTGACAAACGAGATGGGCTGAGGAGTCACGTCAAGGTCAGTGTTCTGAAATACTCATGCACAATGTCCTGGGCTACTGCTAATAACCAAGTAAGCAGACAACAGTACAATGACACACAATGCGTCACAAATGAAACAATACACACACAGACACGCCCCCTCGGGTGAAACACTCTTAGCCAGCAGGGTTGGTGGTGATGATGACTAAAACTCATCCATACACACTCCAGATCATCCCCATCTCTATTCATCCCTACACTCCATCCCATCCCTACACTCCAGATCGTGCCCATCTTTATTCATCCCTACACTCCAGATCGTGCCCATCTCTATTCATCCCTACACTCCAGATCGTGCCCATCTCTATTCATCCCTACACTCCAGATCGTGCCCATCTCTATTCATCCCTACACTCCATCCCATCCCTACACTCCAGATCATCCCCATCTCTATTCATCCCTACACTCCAGATCATCCCCATCTCTATTCATCCCTACACTCCAGATCGTGCCCATCTCTATTCACCCCCACTCCATCCCTACACTCCAGATCATGCACATCTCTATTCACCCTCACCCCAGATCATGCCCATCTCTATTCATCCCTACACTCCAGATCATGCCCATCTCTATTCATCCCTACACTCCAGATCGTGCCCATCTCTATTCATCCCTACACTCCAGATCGTGCCCATCTCTATTCATCCCTACACTCCAGATCGTGCCCATCTCTATTCATCCCTACACTCCAGATCGTGCCCATCTCTATTCATCCCTACACTCCAGATCGTGCCCATCTCTATTCATCCCTACAGTCCAGATCGTGCCCATCTCGATTCATCCCTACAGTCCAGATCATGCCCATCTCTATTCATCCCTACAGTCCAGATCATGCCCATCTCTATTCATCCCTACAGTCCAGATCATGCCCATCTCTATTCATCCCTACAGTCCAGATCGTGCCCATCTCTATTCATCCCTACACTCCAGATCGTGCCCATCTCTATTCATCCCTACACTCCAGATCGTGCCCATCTCTATTCATCCCTACACTCCAGATCGTGCCCATCTCTATTCATCCCCACTCCATCCCTACACTCCAGATCATGCCCATCCCCACTCCATCCCTACACTCCAGATCATGCCCATCTCTATTCATCCCTACAGTCCAGATCATGCCCATCTCTATTCATCCCCACACTCCAGATCATGCCCATCTCTATTCATCCCCACACTCCAGATCATGCCCATCTCTATTCATCCCCACTCCATCCCTACACTCCAGATCATGCCCATCTCTATTCATCCCCACTCCATCCCTACACTCCAGATCATGCCCATCTCTATTCATCCCTACAGTCCAGATCATGCCCATCTCTATTCATCCCTACACTCCAGATCGTGCCCATCTCTATTCATCCCCACTCCATCCCTACACTCCAGATCATGCCCATCCCCACTCCATCCCTACACTCCAGATCATGCCCATCTCTATTCATCCCCACTCCATCCCTACACTCCAGATCATGCCCATCTCTATTCATCCCCACTCCATCCCTACACTCCAGATCATGCCCATCTCTATTCATCCCCACTCCATCCCTACACTCCAGATCATGCCCATCTCTATTCATCCCCACTCCATCCCTACACTCCAGATCATGCCCATCTCTATTCATCCCCACTCCATCCCTACACTCCGCTCTGCTGTCACTAAAGTGATTCTTATCCACCAGTCTTTCCTAGATCTCTCTCCTTTAATAAAAAGTTGTTCTCAGTCCCTCCCGTCTCTGTGCTCACCGTGTAGTTGGGGTTTCCAGCCTGCACCCTCAGTTCAGCCAGCACCCAGATGCCATTGGACAGTTTGATGGACATGTAAAGCATGTCCTGTCCCACCTTGTCCCTGAACTCACCGTGTAGTTGGGGTTTCCAGCCTGCACCCTCAGTTCAGCCAGCACCCAGATGCCATTGGACAGTTTGATGGACATGTAAAGCATGTCCTGTCCCACCTTGTCCCTGAACTCACCGTGTAGTTGGGGTTTCCAGCCTGCACCCTCAGTTCAGCCAGCACCCAGATGCCATTGGACAGTTTGATGGACATGTAAAGCATGTCCTGTCCCACCTTGTCCCTGAACTCACCGTGTAGTTGGGGTTTCCAGTCTGCACCCTCAGTTCAGCCAGCACCCAGATGCCATTGGACAGTTTGATGGACATGTAAAGCATGTCCTGGCCCTCCTTGTCCCTGAACTCACCGTGTAGTTGGGGTTTCCAGCCTGCACCCTCAGTTCAGCCAGCACCCAGATGCCATTGGACAGTTTGATGGACATGTAAAGCATGTCCTGGCCCTCCACCGTGCGCTTGGCTATGGTGAAGATGTTACTGCCCTGCAGCTTGCTGCTGGCTGCATCTGTTTTGGGGGAGAAGAGAATAATCCTCAAAAACAATCTGTGTCACTTCTTCAACTTGAAATACACAGTTCACATTTTAAAACGTTATATTGTCAGTTACTTCAGAAAGTTCAAACCCCTAGACTTTTTCCACTTTGTTACTCTACAGCCTTATTTAATACAATTTAGAATCTATATTTTTTGCAATCTACACAAAATACCTATAATGACAAAGAAAAACACAGGTTTAGAAATATGTGCACATTTATTAAAAATAAAAACAGAAATACCTTATTTACATAAGTATTCAGACCCTTTGCTATGAGACTCGAAATTGAGCTTAGGCGCATCGGTTTCCATTGATCATCCTTGAGATGCATCTACAACCTGGGAGTTCACCTGTGGTAAATTCAATTGACTGGACATTTTATTTCTTTCACCTTTATTTAACCAGGTAGGCCAGTTGAGAACAAGTTCTCATTTACAACTGCGACCTGGCCAAGATACAGCAGAGCAGTGCGACACAAACAGAGTTACACATGGGATAAACAAACGTACAGTCAATAACACAATTGAAAAATCTATATACAGTGTGTGCAAATGTAGTAAGATTAGGGAGGTAAAGGCAATAAATATTCCATAGTGGCGAAATAATTACAATTTAGCAATTAAACACTGGAGTAATAGATGTGTAGAAGATGAATGTGCAAGTAGAGATACTGGGGTGCAAAGGAGCAACAAAAATAAATAACATGGGGATGAGGTAGTTGGGTGGGCTATTTACAGATGGGCTATATAGAGGTGCAATGATCGGTAAGCTGCTCTGACAGCTGATGCTTAAAGTTAGTGAGGGAGATGAGTCTCCAGCTTCAGTGATTTCTGCCATTCGTTCCTGTCATTGGCAGCAAACTGGAAGGAAAGGCGGCCAAAGGGCGAGTTGCATTTAGTTTTACTTGCATTTAAGAGCAGTTGGATCCCACGGAAGGAGTGTTGCATGGCATTGAAGCTCGTCTGGAGGTTAGTTAACACAGCGTCCAAAGGGCCAGATGTATACAGAACGGTTTCGTCTGCGTAGAGGTGGATCAGAAAATCACCAGCAGCAAAAGCAACATCATTTATGTATACAGAGAAAAGAGTTGGCCCGAGAATTGAACCCTGTGGCACTCCCATAGAGACTGCCAGAGGTCCGGACAACAGGCCCTCCGATTTGACACACTGAACTCTGTCAGAGAAGTAGTTGGTGAACCAGGCAAGCAGTCATTTGAGAAACCAAGGCTGTTGAGTCTGACGATAAGAATGGGGTGATTGACAGTCGAAATCCTTGGCCAGGACGATGAATACAGCTGCACAGTACTGTCTTTTATCGATGGCGGTTATGATATTGTTTAGGACCTTGAGCGTGACTGAGGTGCACAAGCTCGGAAACCAGATTGCATAGTGGAGAAGGTACTGTGAGATTTGAAATGGTCGGTGATCCGTTTAACTTGGCTTACGAAGACCTTACAAAGGCAGGGTAGGATAGATATAGGTCTAACTGTTTGGGTCTAGAGTGTCTCCGATGACCGGGGAAGCTTTCCCATCTTTAGGGATATCAGACAATACGAGAGAGAGGTTGAACAGGCTAGTAATAGGGGTTGCAACAATTGCGGCGGATAATTTTAGAAAAAGAGGGTCCAGATTGTCTAGCTCTGCTGATTTGTAGGGGTCCAGATTTTGCAGCTCTTTCAGAACATCAGCTATCTGGATTTGGGTGAAGGAGAAATGGGGGAGGCTTGGGCAAGTTGCTGTGGGGGGTGCAGAGCTGTTGACCGGGGTCGGGGTGGCCATGTGGAAAGCATGGCCAGCCGTAGAAAAATGCTTATTGAAATTCTTGATTATCATAGATTTATCAGTGATGACAGTGTTTCCTAGCCTGAGTGCTGTGGGCAGCTGGGAGGTGCTCTTATTCTCCATGGACTTTACAGTGTCCCAGAACATTTTGGAGTTTGTGCTACAGGATGGAAATTTCTGTTTGAAAAAGCTATCCTTTGCTTTCCTAACTGCCTGTGTATATTGGTTCCTAACTCCCTGAAAAGTTGCATATCGTGGGGGCTATTCGATTCTAATGCAGTACGCCACATGATGTTTTTGTGCTGGTCAAGGGCAGTCCGGTCTGGAGTGAACCAAGGGCTATATCTGTTGATAGTTCTACATTTTTTGAATGGGCATTGCTTATTTAAGATGGTGAGGAAAGCACTTTTAAAGAAAAACCAGGCATCTTCTACTGACGAAATTAGGTCAATATCCTTCCAGGATACCCGGGCCAGGTCGATTAGAAAGGCCTGCTCGCTGAAGTGTTTTAGGGAGCGTTTGACAGTGATGAGGGTTGGTCGTTTGACCGCGGACCCATTACGGACGCAGGCAATGAGGCAGTGATCGCTGAGATCCTGGTTGAAGACAGCAGAGGTGTATTTAGAGGGCAGGTTGGTCAGGATGATATCTAAGACGGTGCCCATGGTTACGTATTTAGGGTTGGTAGGTTCCGTGATAATTTGTGTGAGATTGAGGGCATCCTAGTTTAGATTGGTGTGCTAAAGCAGTGAATAAAACAAACATAGGGAGGAGGCTTCTGATGGTAACATGCATGAAACCAAGGCTTTTACGGTTACAGAAGTCAACAAATGATAGCGCCTGGGGAATAGGAGTGGAACTGGGGGCTACAGGGCCTGGGTTAACCTCTACATCACCAGAGGAACAGGGGAGGAGTAGGATAAGGGTACGGCTAAAGGATATAAGAACTGGTCATCTAGTGCGTTGGGGACAGAATAAAAGGAACAGATTTCTGGGCGTGGTAGAATAGATTCAAGGCCTAATGTACAGAGAAGGGTATGGTAGGATGTGAGTACAGTGGAGGTAAAACCTAGGCGTTGAGTGATGAGACACGTTGTAATCCAGGTTAGGTCTCAGCGTGTGTGGGGTGGGACAAAAGAGCTAGACTGAGGGCTCTACAGTGAAATACAACATTAAGAACTAGCCAAGACAGCAGTAGACAAGGCATATTGACAGAGAGAGGTATAAAGCAATCAGAGGTGTTGATCAGGAGAGCTAAGACAACAACGAGTAAATGGCGATGAATGGGCAGAGCGGGTCAGTTAGGTACATAGAGGACCGGAGTTTGAGGCTTGGGCCGACAGGTAAACAAAATGAGGTACCGTGTTATTGAAAAGTCCAGTTGGCATCAGCTGTGTAGTCGAGTGATCATTGGGTCAAAAGAGAAGCAATAGTTTGTAAAGGCACACACCTAACAATCGAAAAAAGGTCCAACAGTTGACTGTGTATGTCAGAGCAAAAACCAAGCCCTGAGGTCAAAGGAATTGTCCGTAGAGCTCCGAGGCAGGATTGTGTCAAGGCACAGATCTGGGGAAGGGTAACAAAACATTTCTGCAGCACTGAAGGTCCCCAAGAACACAGTGGCATCCACCATTCTTAAATGGAAGAAGAATGGAACCACCAACACTTTTCAGAGAGCTGGCCACCCGGCCAAACTGAGCAATCGGTGGAGAATGGCCTTGGTCAGGGAGGTGACCAAGAACCTGATGGTCACTCTGACAGAGCTCCAGAGTTCTTCTGTGGAGACGGGAGAACCTTCCAGAAATACAACCATCTCTGCAGCACTCCACCAAATCAGTAATTTATGGTAGAGTGGCCAGATGGAAGCCACGCCTCAGTAAAAGGTACGACAGCCTGCTTGGAGTTTGCCAAAAGGCACCTAAAGACTCAGACCATGAGAAACAAGATTCTCTGGTCTGATGAAACCAAGATTGAACTCTTTGGCCTGAATGCCAAGCGTCACGCCTGGAGGAAACCTGGCACCATCCCTACGGTGAAGCACAGTGGTGTCAGCATCATGCTTTGGGGATGTTTTACAGTGACTGGAAGACTAGTCAGGATCGAGGAAAATATTAATGGAGCAAAGTACAGAGATCCTTGATGAAACCTGCTCCAGAGTGCTCAGGACCTCAGACTGGGGCGAATGTTCACCTTCCAACAGGACAATGACCCTAAGCACACAGCCAAGATAACGCAGGAGTGGCTTCGGGAGAAGTCTGAATGTCCTTGAGTGGCCCAGCCAGTGCCCGGACTTGAACCTGATCGAACGTCTCTGGAGAGACCTGAAAATAGATGTGCAGCAACGCTCCCCATCCAAACTGAAAGAGCTTCAGAGGATCTGCAAAGAATGTGAGAAACCCCCCCCAAAATACAGATGTGCCAAGCTTGTAGAGTCCTACCCATGAAGACTATGCTAAAATCGCTGCCAAAGGTGCTTCAGCAAAGTACTGAGTAAAGGGTCTGAATACTTGTCAAATTGAATTGTAACAATAAATTTGTACAATTTATAAAAACCTGTTTTTGCTTTGTCATTATGGGGTATTGGGTGTAGATTGATGAGGAAAAAGCTTATTTCTCTCAAATGTTGTGCACAAATTACATCCCTGTTAGTGAGCATTTCTCCTTTGACAAGATAATCCATCCACCTGACAGGTCTGGCATATCAAGAAGCTGATTAAACAGCATGATCATTAAACAGGTGAACCTTCTTCTGGGGACAGTTTTGTCACAAAGCACAATGCCACAGATGTCTCAAGTTGAGGGAGTGTGCTATTCTCATGCTGACTGCAGGAATGTCCACCAGAGCGGTTGGCAGATAATGTTAATTTCTCTACCATAAGCCACCTGTAAAATCATTTTAGAGAATATGGCAGTACGTCCAACCGTGTGGGAGAGCGGTTTGCTATTATCAACGTTGTGAGGGTTTCTTTATTTTCACTATCTTCTAAGGTGTAGAATAATAATGAAGACATCAAAACTATGGACATATCACATGTAGTAACCAAAAGTGTTAAACACTTATTTATATTTGAGATTCTTTAAAAAGCAACCCTTTGCCTTGACAGCCTTGCACACTTTTGGCATTCTCTCAACCAGCTTCACCTGGAATACTTTTCCAACAGTCTTGAAAGAGTTCCCACATATGCAGAGCCCTTGTTGGCTGCTTTTCATTCACTCTGTGGTCCAACTCATCCCAAACCATCTCAATTGGTTTGAGGTCAGGGATTGTGGCGCCAGGTCATCTGACTTAACACTCCATCACTCTCCTTTGTCAAATAGCCCTTACACAGCCTGGTTGGTGTGTTTTGGGTCATTGTCCAGTTGAAAAACAAATGATAGCGCAAACCAGATGGGATGCCGTATTGCTGCAGAATGCTGTGGTAGCCATGCTGGTTAAGTGTGTCTAGAATTCTAAATAAATCCCAGACAGTGTCACCAGCAAAACACCCCGACACCATCACAACTCCTCAATGCTTTACTGTGAGAAATACACATGCATAGATAATCCGTTCACACACACCTCTTCTCACAAAGACAAGGCAGTTGGAACCAAAAATCTCAAATTAGGACTCAACCAAAATTCAAATTTCCACCGGTCTAATGTCCATTTCTCGTGTTTCTTGGCCCAAGCAAGTCTCTTCTTCTTATTGGTGTCCTTTTTAGTAGTGGTTTCTTTGCAGCAATTCAACCATGAAGGCCTGATGCACACAGTCTCCTCAGAACAGTTGATGTTGATGTTGAGATGTGTCTGTTACATGAACTCTGAAGCATTTATTTGGGCTACAATTTCTGAGGCTGGTAACTCTAATGAACTTATCCTCTGCAGCAGAGGTAACTCTGGGTCTTCCATTCCTATGGCGGTCCTCATGAGAGCCAGTTTCATCATAGCGCTTGATGGTTTTTGCGACTGCATTTGAAGAAACGTTCAAAGTCCTTTACATTTTCCGGGTTGACTGACCTTCATGTCTTAAAGTAATGATGGATTGTCATTTCTCTTTGCTTATTTGAGCTGGTCTTGCCATAATATGGACTTGGTCTTTTACCAAGTAGGTGTTCTAAAACTTTTGACCGGTAGTGTATATATGAACCAGTGTGTTCAATCATTTTCTCCCAGGCAAACACTGGTTCATTGCCACATGTTCACTAAATAAAACATTGATAAGTAGCCCCTGGGTGTTGTTAGTTTATAGTAGACAACCTGTAACACAAGCCTATCAAAATAAAGTTGCACACTCCATGTATAGTCTTCCAGCAATTTAATTGGTATTTACCAATGTTTTGGCATCACTGTGCCTTCCTCAGGGTAATGTCATGAATACTTGAACCAGGTTATGTAGACACACAGTGCAATTAGTGTAACCAATGACAGTAGTGAGGGGTGTGTCATAATGATTCAATTAAAATGAATTAGTGAAACAAAAAACAAGTGTATATCATATTAAATATATTATGCTATTGTTACCATATAGAAACAATGGAATATTCTACATCATATTAGCATCAACATACATTGTTTCATTGAATTTCCCATAATCATTTCGTATTTCATTTTTGTTACATGTAATCCTTTGGTTCAACCTTAATATATAATGTACATCATCAACATGTCGCAATATAGGAGATAGTTTGGTGAGATCTGACATGCCCCCTGAGCCCACTCAGACACTCTTGACACCTATCCCAAATGGGAACTACAAATGTAGCTCATGCACACAGTGCAATAGCACCATAAAAACATCTTTCTTCAGACACCCACATACAGGTCAAAAGATCCCTTTTAAGAGTATTATATCATGCAAGACCAAGGGAGTAATCTACCTCATCACCTGTTCATGTGGAAAAGCCCATGTAGGACAAACGAAAAGACAATTAAAACAGCGCATAGCTGAACACCGCAGCGCAATCAGGTGTAAGAACATTGACTATCCAGTAGCAGCTCACTTTGTTGAAGCTAACCACTCAATCTCCTTCCTCAAATACACAGGCATTGAGCATGTTGCTCTACCAAGGAGAGGAGGTAACATCGAGATCCCACTACCTCAAAAGGGAGGGTTACTGCATATCCTATCTAAAAACATTGACCCCTAGTGGTCTGAATATTGACTTTGATCTCAGACCCTTCTTATAAACAAGTCTTGTAAATTGAAAAAAAATGTTTACAGCTTATTAGCGTACACCTAATATGTTCCCCCTGTTGATGATGTACATTATATATTAAGGTTGAACCAAAAGATTACATGTAACAAAAATGAAATACAAAATTGTGAAATTTAATGAAACAATAATGTAGGTTGATGCTAATATGATGGACAATATTCCATTATGTTTCTGTATGATAACAATAGCATAATATTTAATACGCCATATACCATTTAACAGTTTCACAAATTAATTTTAATTCACTTAATCATTATGACACACCCCTCACTACTGTCATTGGTTACACTAATTGCACACATAACCTGGTTCAAGTATTTCATGACATTAACCTGAGGACGGCACAGTGATGCCGAAACGGTAAATACCCATTACATTTCTGGGAGACAATACATGGAGTGTGCGACATTATTTTGATAGTTTATTTGCAGTCAGTCAGCACCTCCACACAAACTATTATTCTGGGCGTGCGCCAGCTACTGTATTTAAAACAATCTACTATAACTGAGGGAATCAGAATGAAGCAATATGATGGCTATCTAATAGGCCTCCATGCAGAGGCCTGGACCTTCAGCTATTTTACTGTTCAACTTTAAAATGTGAAGGGGTTTGGGGACAGCATTGCAATCAGAACCATAATGGAACCAGGCGGTTGTCCATCATCTGCTCTGGGTCCTAGTGGAGCTTTTCCTTCTCAGTCCATAAACCATACTCTTTCAGTTCTTCGGATAATACACACACACAGTGAGGTCGGGCACTGAAGTTGAGCAATTAGGTCTGGCTCGCTGTCGGCGGTCCAATTCATCCCAAAAGGTGTTGGATGGGGTTGAGGTCAGGGCTCTGTGCAGGCCAGTCAAGCTCTTCCACACCGATCTTGACAAACCATTTCTGTATTGACCTCACGTTTCTTTTCCACAGGGGCATTATCATGCTGAAATAGGAAAGGGCCTTCCCCAAACAGTTGCCACAAAGTTGGAAGCACAGAATAGTCTAGTATGTCATTGTAAGCTGTAGCGTTAAGATCTCCCCTCACTGGAACTAAGGGGCCTAGCCCAAACCACGAAAAACTGACTTGTTGGAAAGGTGGCATCCCTGAGCTCTTCAGTAAGGACATTCTACTGCCAATGTTTGTCTATGGACATTGCATGGCTGTGTGCTCGATTTTATACACCTGTCAGCAACGGGTGTGGCTGAAACGGCCAAATCCACTCATTTCAAGGGGTGTCCACATACTTTTGTATATATAGTGTATAACAGGCATAGAAAGAATTCAGAGAAATGGAGCTTTCTGAAACAAGTCTCTTTTCATGTCTGTGGCTTTATTCATCTGCAGAGCACTGATACAACTCTGCCATAGTCTAACTAAGCTCTTCCTCTTTCATTCAAAAGCTAAACTCTTAATTTTCAATTACAGTTACTCTGTTTAAACTACCTTGCATAGCAAAGATATACTCCTTAATTAACTTGCCCTTGTCTCTCTGTCACACTACAGGAAGGTCTAAACCATCAATTTTCACTCTACAGGAAATTAAATCTATTCAGGAAAATATACTATAAGCTGGCATTAGTCATTTAGCTCAGACCCAACTGTTTTCATGCTTGTGTAAAATCTAATTATCACATGTAAATAAGGTCAGCAGGTTACCTAACGAAATAAAGTGCATTGAGGAAGTATTCAGACCTCTAGACTTTTTCTACTTTGTTACAGCCTTATTCTAAAATGGATTGAATTGTTTTTTCCCCCTCAATCTACACACACACACAATACCCCATAATGACAAAGCAAAAAACAGGTGTGTAGAAATTGCAGCAAATTTATTACAAATAAAAAAACTGAAATATCACATTTACATAAGTATTCAGACTCTTTACTCAATACTTTGCTGAAGCACCTTTGGCAGCGATTAACCTAAGGTCTTCTTGGGTATGACGCTACAAGGTTGACACACCTGTGTTTGGGGAGTTTGTCCCATTCTTCTTTGCAGATCTTCTCAAGTTCTGTCAGGTTGGATGGGTAGCGTCGCTGCACAGCTATTTTCAGGTCTCTCCAGAGATGTTCGATCAGGTTCGAGTGCGGGCGTTGGCTGGGCCACTCAAGGACATTCAGAGACATGGCTTGGCTGTGTGCTTAGGGTCGTTGTCCTGTTGGAAGGTGAACCTTCGCCTCAGTCTGAGGTCCTGAGCACTCTGGAGCAGATTTTCATCAAGGATCTCTGTACTTCGCTCCCTTCATCTTTCCCTCGATCCTGAAAAGTCTCCCATGTCCCTGCTGCTGAAAAATATCCCCAAAGTATGATACTGCCACCACCATGCTTCACCGTAGGGATGGTGCCAGGTTTCTTTCAGACGTGACGCTTGGCATTCAGGACAAAGAGTTCAATCTTGTTTTCTTCAGACCAAAGAATCTTGTTTCTCATGGTCTGAGTCCTTTAGGTGCCTTTTGGCAGGATGAATACTGCAGAGATGGTTGTCCTTCTGGAAGGTTCTCCCATCTCCACAGAGGAACTCCGGAGCTCTGTCAGAGTGACCATCAGGTTCTTTGTCACCTCCCTGACCAAGACCCTTGCTTCGGTTGACCGGAAGGCCAGCTCTAGAAAGAGTCTTGATGGTTTCAAACTGCTTCCATTTAAGAATGATGGAGGCCACTGTGTTCTTGGGGACCTTCAATACTGCAGACATTTTGTGGTACTCTTCTCCAGATCTGTGCCACGACACAATCCTGTCTCGGAACTCTACGGACAATTCCTTTGACATCATGGCTTGGTTTTTGCACTGACATGCACTGTCAACTGTGAGATCTTAAATAGACAGGTGTGTGCCTTCCCAGATCAAGTACAATCAATTGAATTTACCACAGGTGGACTCCAATCAAGTTGTTGAAACATCTCAAGGATGATCAATGGAAACAGGATGCACTGGAGCTCAATTGAGTCTCATAGCAAAGGGTCTGAATACTTATGTAAATAAGTTATTTCGGTTTTTCATTTTGAACAAATTTGTCAACATTTCTAAAAACATGTTTTCACCATGTCATTATGAGGTATTGAGTGTAGATTGATGAGGGAAAAAAACAATTGAATACATTTTAGACAAACGCTGTAACAAAATGTGGAAAAATTCAAGGGCTCTGAATACTTTCAAAATGCACTGTGTATCCATTAAATAGATAGATAGACTGGAGCTCTGACCGGACATGGTTCTGTTTCCACAGCCCACATCCCAGGTTACATGTCAAGCTGTCTTAACACATTTACATTTAAGTCATTTAGCAGACGCTCTTATCCAGAGCGACTTACAAATTGGTGCGTTCACCTATTTAACCAGGCAAGTCATTTAAGAACAAATTATTATTTTCAATGACGGCCTAGGAACAGTGGGTTAACTGCCTGTTCAGGGCAGCTCGGGGGTTTGAACTTGCAACCTTCTGGTTACAAGTCCAATGCTCTAACCACTAGGCTACCCTGCCATGTAGAGGTACACATTCTCCTCCTCTCCTTTTATCCCTCAGTGTTTGTCTGTCTCACCTGAGTTGAGATGGCAGTCTTTGATCTGGAACTGAGACTCGTTGTCATTAGGAATGTCTTTCCATGTGGCCAGGAACACCTGACGCTCTGGGGAGAGATACAAAGAAGAGTTCAGGTGGTGGGAAAAATTGAGAAACAGTGAAAGAAAGAAAGAAAAATATGAGGGAGACCGAGGACGAGAAAGCAAATGGAAATAAAAAACAAATGAAAGGTAAACAATTTGTTGCGGTGCTGAACAGTGCGGTCCCTGCTGCGCTTTTAGGATCCGGAACATTAGCTCCCAGCAGCATCTGCAGTCTCCACAGGGGGACAGACACCCCCACATTCCCCCAGAACCAATCAACCAGAGCGGGAAGGGCAAATTGGACCCAACGTCAGGATTGTGTGATCTGAGAGCAAATGCATGACAAGATACTTGTGCGCACACAAACACAGCTTCTAGGAGATTGATGTAATGGTCAGGGGCTGACCTTATCCTGGTTTGAGGCTATTGACAGGTGACACAATATGTTCATGTTTTAAATGCATGTCAATTGTAAAGTCTTTTGTCTAATGTATTTTTTGATTTGCGTCGGCAAATGGGGATCCTAATAAATCAAAACTCTAAAATCAACAGTGACGCACTGATTCACTGAGTAGTTTATTCAGACACTCACCCATCTTTCCATCTTCCACAAACAGCATGCTGATGGGGTATTGGCAGCTGAAGTAGAAGACGTCAATGTTGTTCTTCACAGCCACCTGTGAGAGTGATCATACAGAGGGGAGGGGGAGAGAGAGGAGGGAAAGGACGGAGATGAAGAGGGCAATCTATGACTCATTGTTTTCAAGTGGTCTGAAAGGACAGACACTGCAGGGCATGTGTGGGGTTATTGAACAAGAGGTTACTGTCCTGTGGAGACGACAACACACACGATAGCATCCACTGCACTCTGTATTCTACTACACAATGTGATCTCTCCATCCCTTTCTCTGTATTTGTGAGGCCCATTTGCTAAGGCAACATCTTTTATTCCTCCCTCAACGTTTATCCATTATGTTCTTCCTCGGACAACTTCAGAATAAAGAAAGCATGCTATAAAAAATATATATATATATATTTACACAGACCAGAAGATGCATAAAAGGCCATTTGACTAAATCTTCATTGAAGCTTGACATAGGATGCATCCCAAATGGCACCCTATTCCCTTTATAGTACACTACTTTTGACCAGGGCCCACACAATATAGGGAACAGTTGGGATTAAACCACAGTCTACTCTCTAAGAAATTTGTGGAGCCTGGAGCAGTCACCGTATTGATCAGCCTGCTCTATAGAAGAGTGATAAGGACCATGAGGTTGAGTTGAGCCTGTGGCAGGAAGGGCATGACAGGAGAAACTCTTGCATAATCCATAAGGGAGTATTGGTGCTGTGTGGACAGAGTGCCTCTCTGCCTGTCAGGCTGTCTATACTGCAGTTGGGCTATTCTGTATCCCTCGGTCACCCTACGTCTCTCTCGAACCTTCACACAATTGACTGGATAATAATGGAAACTGTTTTATTATCACTGCTGCTAAACTATTTGTTTTTATAGCCTACAGTACCATGATACAAGTCCTGGGCCTGTATGGATCAAATAGTTTAGCAGTGATGGGTAAAGTATTTCCATAAGCTGATACGAGAACGTTACTGTTGGCTAAATAACCGTCAGCAGGTACAGTACAGAGGCCACAGCTTTGTCCTCCTCCTGTAGGAATACACCCGGCTGGGAGGAGCAGTGTTGGCGCCAAGGGAAACAGAGCAGAGCCGTGGTGTAGACTAATACCACAGAGTGGGGTGACCTCTAATGACTATCCCCCACCTCTCGCTCATTTCTCCTGGACTCTCTCATCTCCTCTCACCAAGTGCACAACGTTGCATCCTTCCACCCTCGTTCCAGCCTCTCGTCCCTCTACGTCATCGGAGGACTGCTCTGATCCAAAGAGGCCCCGTCTCAGTTATGGTTCTGAACTAAACTAGTTCCAGAGACTTTCTTAGGTCATATTTCATCCTTAGTTTCTGTAGCACAGGAATTTAAATAACCTGACATTATTTGAACATTGTTTGGGGTGAAGCCATGACACAGCTAAGACTAGGGCTGGGCAATATGTCCAAAGTACAGTATTTAAAAACAAAAATTGACGCAAAGACTGTTAGACGGTATTTTTAGTTGCTGACTAAAAAGTTGTACATTTGCTTTATGAGTAGTGAGTGATCCTAGGGTGCTTTATGAGTAGTGAGTGATCCTAGGGTGCTTTATGAGTAGTGAGTGATCCTAGGGTGCTTCATGAGTAGTGAGTGATCCTAGGGTGCTTCATGAGTAGTGAGTGATCCTATGGTGCTTCATGAGTAGTGAGTGATCCTATGGTGCTTCATGAGTAGTGAGTGATCCTATGGTGCTTCATGAGTAGTGAGTGATACTAGGGTGGCAACGCATACATTCTAAGAGATGTCAAGGAGTCTTTCTCCATTCTGATTGTTTTATACTGTTCAATTCAACCAAAATCTATTTCAGCACTTTTATCATTTCTGCATTTCCCTGCACTCAATTGCAGTGGTGGAAAAAGTACCCAATTGTCATACTTGAGTAAAAGATAAATTAATAGAAAATTATTAAGTAAGAGTATTAAGTAAAAGTCACCCAGTAAAATACTACTAGAGTTAAAGTCTAAAAGTATTTGGTTTTAAATATACTTAAGTAATTTCACCATTTTTTTTTTTTTTACAGATAGCCAGGGGCACACTCCAACAGTCAGACATAATTTACAAACAAAACATTTGTGTTTAGTGAATCCTCCAGATCAGAGGCAGTAGATGACCAGGGATGTTCTCTTGACAAGTGTGTGAATTGGACCATTTTCCTGTCCTGCTAAGCATTCAAAATGTAAGTACTTTTGGGTGTTAGGGAAAATGTATAGAATAAAAAGTACAGTATTTTATTTAGGAATGTAGTGAAAAAAATAGTAAAGATAGCAACAACAACAAAAAAACACTTTAAAATATACTTTCAAGTACTAAAGTACTTTACACCACCGCTCAATTTTGAATTTCCACACTGCCACCCACATAGGGCTGCAGGATATGGGCTAATAATCTAGGACTTATATTTATTAACCAAATGTTGCAATTGCGATGACTTGCGAATTAGAGCAAAACTGTTGGAATCGTGGAAATGGAATGACTATTCTAATATATAGTTAGAATAGAATAGTGGGCACTTTGAATACAGTGTTGTTTGAGATGACAACGAATTAAAATGCCAGGGAGGATTTATTGTGACAGGGTAGGAACTAAAGTGTTGATACGTGTTTCCTAGGGGACCCTATAAACTTTGGCTGCATTGCATGTTCTCTCTTAGCTACTTCATGTAGCTAACATATTCTTGCTTTGCATATTCCTCTTTGATTTAAAAGATACTGTTGCAGAAACAACATGCCGATTCAGGTCTACACCATCACTGGTAATATCCGGCTGTATTAGCTAGCTACGTTCGCTCTTACTCTGTACATTTATTAGCGGCTAACAATTAGCGTCACAAGATTTAGGGCAACTTGCCAAGAAAATAAATTAGCTGTTTGCTGATGTAAGAAACACAAACTAATAGTGTCATTATTGAACGCTAGTGGATTTATATTAAGAAGCAAAGTGAAAACAGTATTGTTACATTGACCATGCAGACTGAACACAAGTGTCTCGTGGTTGAGTAACATAAAATGCGCGCCTTGAGTGACAGGGGACGTGGCTAGGTCTGTGTGGAAAGTGGCACCGGGAGAAAGAGCGGAGAGAGATGACTCAAGTAACAAACTATACAAATTGACATTACACATGGCGTATCACATTTAACAAACCTAAACATTCAAATACCGGTATAGAAGGTAAAGTAAAAACCCAAACCGGTCCCTGCATCAATACAATACGGTATACTGCCCAGCCCTAGCTAAGACAATGAATAACATCAACTGGGGGCTGTACTGTATAATTTAACAAGACATACAGTTCCTTGAAAGTATTCCTACACCTTGACTTATTCAACTTTTTTTTGTTGCAGCATGGATTCAATAGATTTCTCACCCATCTACACAACACCCCATAATGACAAGTAAAAACATGTTTTCAGAAATGTTTGCTAATTTATTGAAAATTAAATACAGAAATGAAATTTACATAAGTAGAATGAGCTTTGGCAGCTGTAAGTCTTTCTGGGTAAGTCTCTAAGAGCGTTACACACCTGGATTGTACAATATTTGCACACTTTTTCAAATTCTTCAAGCTCTGTCAAGTTGGTTGTTGATCATTGCTAGACAGCCATTGATTTTCAAGACAATTTAAGTCCAAACAGTAACTAGGCCACTCCAGAACATTCAATGTAGTCTTGGTAAGCAACTCCAGTGTATATTTGGCCTTGTGTTTTTGGTTATTGTACTGCTGAAAGGTGAATTGATCTCCCCATGTCTGTTGGAAAGCAGACTGAACCAGGTTTTCTAGGATTTTGCATGTGCTTAACGCGATTACATTTAGTTTTATCCTAAAAATACTCCCTAGTCCTTGCCGATGACAAGCAGTCCCATAACATGATGCAGCCACCACCATGCTTAAAGATATTAAGAGTGGTACAGTGCCTTGCGAAAGTATTCGGCCCCCTTGAACTTTGCGACCTTTTGCCACATTTCAGGCTTCAAACATAAAGATATAAAACTGTATTGTTTTTGTGAAGAATCAACAACAAGTGGGACACAATCATGAAGTGGAACAACATTTATTGGATATTTCAAACTTTAACAAATCAAAAACTGAACAATTGGGCGTGCAAAATTATTCAGCCCCCTTAAGTTAATACTTTGTACCGCCACCTTTTGCTGCGATTACAGCTGTAAGTCGCTTGGGGTATGTCTATCAGTTTTGCACATCGAGAGACTGAAATTTTTTCCCATTCCTCCTTGCAAAACAGCTCGAGCTCAGTGAGGTTGGATGGAGAGCATTTGTGAACAGCAGTTTTCAGTTCTTTCCACAGATTCGATTGGATTCAGGTCTGGACTTTGACTTGGCCATTCTAACACCTGGATATGTTTATTTTTGAACCATTCCATTGTAGATTTTGCTTTATGTTTTGGATCATCGTCTTGTTGGAAGGCAAATCTCCGTCCCAGTCTCAGGTCTTTTGCAGACTCCATCAGGTTTTCTTCCAGAATGGTCCTGTATTTGGCTCCATCCATCTTCCCATCAATTTTAACCATCTTCCCTGTCCCTGCTGAAGAAAAGCAGGCCCAAACCATGATGCTGCCACCACCATGTTTGACAGTGGGGATGTTGTGTTCAGGGTGATGAGCTGTGTTGCTTTTACGCCAAACATAACGTTTTGCATTGTTGCCAAAAAGTTCAATTTTGGTTTCATCTGACCAGAGCACCTTCTTCCACATGTTTGGTGTGTCTCCCAGGTGGCTTGTGGCAAACTTTAAACGACACTTTTTATGGATATCTTTAAGAAATGGCTTTCTTGCCACTCTTCCATAAAGGCCAGATTTGTGCAATATACGACTGATTGTTGTCCTATGGACAGAGTCTCCCACCTCAGCTGTAGATCTCTGCAGTTCATCCAGAGTGATCATGGGCCTCTTGGCTGCATCTCTGATCAGTCTTCTCCTTGTATGAGCTGAAAGTTTAGCGGGACGGCCAGGTCTTGGTAGATTTGCAGTGGTCTGATACTCCTTCCATTTCAATATTATCGCTTGCACAGTGCTCCTTGGGATGTTTAAAGCTTGGGAAATCTTTTTGTATCCAAATCCGGCTTTAAACTTCTTCACAACAGTATCTCGGACCTACCTGGTGTGTTCCTTGTTCTTCATGATGCTCTCTGCGCTTTTAACGGACCTCTGAGACTATCACAGTGCAGGTGCATTTATACGGAGACTTGATTACACACAGGTGGATTGTATTTATCATCATTAGTCATTTAGGTCAACATTGGATCATTCAGAGATCCTCACTGAACTTCTGGAGAGTTTGCTGCACTGAAAGTAAAGGGGCTGAATAATTTTGCACGCCCAATTTTTCAGTTTTTGATTTGTTAAAAAAGTTTGAAATATCCAATAAATGTCGTTCCACTTCATGATTGTGTCCCACTTGTTGATTCTTCACAAAAAAATACAGTTTTATATCTTTATGTTTGAAGCCTGAAATGTGGCAAAAGGTCGCAAAGTTCAAGGGGGCCGAATACTTTCGCAAGGCACTGTACTCAAAGTTAATTTCTTTGCCACATTTTTGCTGTTTGACTTTAGTGCATTATTGCAAACCGGATGCATGTTTTGAGAATATTTTTTATTCTGTACAGGCTCTCTTCTTTTCACTCTGTCATTTAGGTTAGTATTGTAGAGTAACTACAATTTTGTTGATCCACCCTTAGTTCTCCTATCACAGCCATTAAACTCTATAAATGTTTTAAAAAGTCACCATTGGCCTCAGTGAAATCCCTGAGCGTTTTCCTTCCTCTACAGCAACTAAATTAGGAAGGACACCTGTATCTTTGTAGGGACTGAGTGTATTAATACACCATTTAAAGTGTTGTTAATATCTTCACAATGCTCAAAAGGATTTAGAATGTCTTTTTTTTTTTGTACCAATAGGTGGCCTTCTTTGTGAGACATTCGAAAACATCCCTGGTCTTTGTGGTTGAATTTCACTGGTCGACTGAGGGACCTTACAGATAAATGTGTGTGTGGGGTACAGAGATGAGGTAGTCATTCAAAAATCATGTTAAACACTACTTTGCACACAGAGTGAGTCCATGCAACTTATGTGGCTTGCCATAACAAAAGGATTGAATTTGTATTGACTCAAGACATAAGTATTTCATTTAATTAATTTGTAAACATTACTAAAAACATAACTCCACTTTGACATTATGGGGTATTGCATGTAGGCCAGTGACAAAATCTCAATGTAATCCATTTAAATTCAGGCTGTAACAACAAAATGTGGAAAAAGTCAAGGGGTGTGAATACTTTCTGAAGGAACTGTATGTCAAGGCCAAAGCTGACATCACATGTGGTAACAATATTTCAAGCTGACATGTAAAACAATTAACTCTTCACGCAGCCTAGTTTTCTGAAACATCCTGTACAACTTATGTTGTGGGAAGGTTACCTGCAGGTTGTTGAGAGGATCCATCTTCATGACTGGCCCGACAGTGCTGAGGGGGAGGCTGACTTCAATTGTCTGGTTTGGGCCAAGAGGGGTGAGGACCTGGAGAGGGCCAGCAGGGGCCAGTCCAAAACTAGAGAAAGATGAGTCCAAGTCAGAACCAGAAACCACCCAAGAGGAAATCACATTCAGACAAGAGATGAATGGGTTCAATGACAGTCATTCAGAATGTGAGCTCACATCAGTCACAGTGTGGTCCTCTCACCTGTTCCTGTTGAACTGGATGGCAAAGTCGGTCATGACGCTCATGGCCTTGTTGGTGAGGATCAGCTCCATCTGGATGACTCCAGCACGCCGAGCGAAGGTCCCAGAAATCTCCAGACCTTTAGCCTTCATGGCCGGGAGCCACACCTGAAGATACAGGACGCCATCAGAACGCCTCTACAGCACTGCAGCAGTATCATATAGCAGCTATATCCTTCTAACTGCTTGTTTCAGAGGACAAGGCCATCATATAAATACAAAACACTTATTATATTCTGCATACTAATCTGACACTGCAATAATATACTATCATACTAATACTGTACAGAGAGACTTACTATTTTGGGAGGAATATATGCTCCCATCGGCATGCCAACCCCACCCAGGTCAAACAGGTCTCCTAGGCCACCCCCACTGGGGCATTGAGTGAGGCTGGCATCACAGCAGGAGCCGCCCCAAAACCTGCCCCCATCTGTGGATGAGAGATCATGTTTAACATGTAAGACATGAGCATCCAAAAACTGCACTGAAATATCAACCTTCAAAATGTATATGTTTAAACAACCAGGCAAGTAGACTTACCGCAGGACTCCCACCAATATCTCCTCCAAGCTGAGGGGAGAGAGAGAGAGAGAGAGAGGTTCAGATTTTACATGACTAGAATGTTACACCTTATTCCCAGCAGGTTGAGAGGGAGATGCTAGAGGAAGACTGAAGGGGGGGGGGGGGGGGGGGGGTGAGGAGAGACAATATAACAGTGTTCTAGAACTGTGGATGAAAGGAGGGAGATTGAAGAGCGCAGAACGAGCATCATGTATTCATGTTCATTCTGACATCCCTCTGAAACTAAACGCCAACTGTTTGCCAGCACAGTGGTCCGTTAGATGGTTTCACAGAGAATTCAGTATTGAAATACATATTACTCCCAAACATTTCATGAAGAGAGCAGAGCAAAAGTCTAGAGTAGCATGTAAAAATCATCAAATTATAGCTAGCTAGAGTAAGTAAGGACTTTTGGAACAACAAACAAGAAGAACAGGACCTACAAGAGTTTAAGAGCCCTGAAAGAAACATGTTGAGACAAGAGGAAATAGACCGTGACACTGCTGCTAAAGACAGTGAGAGGTCACAGGTCACAGTGAAGCACAGGGTACCAGAGGGGGACTCTAGTCTAGACTGTTTAGCAGCCTCTACTGATGCCCCTCAACCAACCTCTGCAGGGGGGCTGTGCTCAGTAGGGCTGTGGTCAGGAGGGCTGTCAGTGTGACTGTAGTCAGTGTAGGTGTAGTCAGTGTGGGTGTACACTGGCGACGGGGGCTGAGGTGACGGAGAGCGAGGAGTGTCCGTCCGTGGGGGAACGTGGGGCTGATGGCAGGATAATGTAGGGTTGTCAGATGTGTTCATTGACATGTAACAATCAGGATGCATGAAGCACAGAGAAAGAATATTGAAGAGGTGAATACAGCACACAGTATGATACGTATAGTATATACTTGTAGACACAGAAATAAAAGTGAGCTACTACATCTAACTAATGATGATAAAATGTGATGTGTGACTATAGAGCTATGCCCTCTCCCTCCATGTAGTTACCGGTTCAGACTCATCCCCCATCTGCAGGTGTGGCATCAAATAAACAGAGGAAAACACTCAGTCAAAAAAAGAAAAGAGAAGAATTTGGGGGGAAAAAAGAGAGAGGGGGGGTATAATAACCGTAACCTCTGGCTACAATGACTGTTTGCAGAACAGGAGTACCCAGAAAGGGTTCACTGGTTGACCAGGAGTAGCAGCATAGGGGTCTACACTATGTGAAATACCTACCAGGCTGTCCAGACCTCCACCCAGGAGGTCCATTCCCCCCATCTGCATGCCGGTGGTGGGGGGTGGGGGGCCACTGGTGGTGGGGGGTGCCATGTCCAGGTTGAGAAGGTCCCCCAAAAGGTCTCCCTGGGAGGGGATGATAGAGGGAGCAGCCTCAGGGGCAGAGCCCCCAGCAGCAGTGCCCACGTCTGGGCTCTCCGTACTCTCTCCTCTGGGGGATGGAGAGACAAGGACAGAGGGAGTTAGAACTAAGATTCACACAATAAAAAGGGGCATTTAAGAAGTTTTTTAACTTTTTTGTGCCAAAATACATATAGGCCTAGTCCAAGCCAAGCTAAATTATCTGGAACTCTATTCAATAAACCAAACCTGCTTAAAATGGATCCTAAAGTAATTTTAGGAACACCACTGGCACATCTTAAATCTAATGAAAATAGCAATTAAATGACAATAAACTTAATCTGCTCTGTGCAGTGGGCTGCACTTGATGCCTGCTTGGAACACAGCCTCATATGAGATATTTCTGACTGCTCTGGGTCACATCAAGTGGGCCCTAAGTGATCCTTGTGTATGAGACTCACGACCCAGTGCGGGCGGGGAGCCTCTTGTGCATCACACCGCGGCTGCCCTCCACGAAGGCGCTGGGGGGTTTATGGTAGACGGAAGCCAGCGTGCCGATGTGGCAGATGAGCTCCTCCAGCAGGGTGGGCTCAATCAGGTCAGTCTCCTCTGAGATCAGAGGCTTCTCAGCCAGTACCACCTCCTTGGCAGCCACAGGGTCAGTGGAGAGCAGGCGCCAGTAGATGTAGCCACGGTCTCGCAGGTCCGGGTTGTCAGAGTCCTGCAGACAACAGATGGACAGGATGACTGATGTGGTGCATAATAAATACTAACTGCTGCTTCAGACTCTTCTCTCTGCTACTCAGTCTGTTCTTCTCACTCATGTCAAGTCAGATACTAAGCAAATAATCTAAGGGTCAGTTTAGGTTCGGTTCCCTGAGGGGTAGAGCTAGAATAATTTACCCAGTCTAAGTCAGTCAATAACAATAAGACACTCCTAGGGAACAGCATAAGAAAGTCTTAGAAGTAAGACATGAGGAACAAGGGCATAAAACTAGATATTAAAAATTAAATTAAAACATTAAATATTTCTGGTCCTGGTAGCTTCCTGGCAGTGTTGAAACTAAACTCCAAAGTTAGACAGTCTGAGGAGTCTGTGGAGGGAGATTAACTACTCATAAAACACTCTGCAAAACAGAAACTAGTAACACCCAAACTAATAACACCCATATATAATAACTCATGTGCCCTCGTTGTCATGTTTAGTCAAGCACATCCCACAGTAACTAGACCAATGAAAGGCTACAAGTATTTAGATTACAGTCCACTTTTAAACTGGGTTGTTCCCAATGCTTTTGAGCAAAATACAATCAAACTCTTAATCTTTCTTATTTTTGACCTTCCCTTCTTCCTGTTGTGTTGCTTGGCTTATTGGTCTATTTAGGATAACACTTGGAGGTGTTCCACGCTTTCTGGGAATAGGGTACCCTAGTTGTTGAAAGATTGGACAATACACGTCCCACCTCTCCAACTTAATTTGAGCAATTCTAAGACAAGACAATCATAACATGCTGGTTTCTGTTCTTCTATTGGGCGGTTGGAGTGACATCTGACATGGCCTGAAGGCCCTGGCATAAGGATGCTGTTGTGAGACTTGTTAATCAGATCCGAGCTGCTCACTGTGTATGTATGTGTCCCGGGGCACTCACCTGTGTGGCCAGGCTGAGCACCTGCTGCACCAGCTCCTGGGTCTCAGTGGGTTTCTTGAGGAACAGCTTCACTATGGCTGTCAGCAGCTGCAGCTGCACCTGGGAACCAAGAGTAGACGAGACCAGGTTAAACTCACTCGTACTATTCACATCAACTCAGCTCACAGCTACATCCTTACAGTACAGAAAAGCCTTATGGACAAAACATTTGCACACCTAACAAAGACTACCCTGGACTGAAGACTACTCTGTATACACAGAGCCACTGAGGAAAATATGTAAATGAATACCAACTGCTCCATATTTCAATTGTTACTGAAGTGCTCCAATTGAAGTGTTGTTTTTTTACATCACCTGGACTCTGACGTTTTAAGGAAACAAAAAAAAATAGGCATTTAAGTGTCTCTCCAGAATTATTCAGTTTTATTTTTTATCTTCATCACAAACAGGTTGAATTCCTAAAGTAAATCAAATCAATGCTCTTTCACAAGCAGTGCCTTTCAGCGTTCCATAAACAGCCAGTCAGCATTTGCACATACCTGCTGCTGTCTCTCGAGAGCCAAAACAGTTATCATATGAAAGAACAGAGTGGCCAGTCAAGTATAGGACTACTCTCGCTGCGTATAGGCTGCTAAATGCAGCCCCCCCCAATCTCTTCCAGTGTACACAGAATGGTTACATTGAATCCCTGTTTAGACAGTGAGAGGTAAACGGAATCTTGTCTTGTGTCCCAAATTTCACCCTATTCCCCATGTAGTGCACTACGTTTGACTAGGGCCCATACATGGAATAGGGTTCCATTTGGGACAAAAGCCATGTGAGAGTCAGACCTGGGTGCTCTCGTCGTGGAAGCCCTCCAGGAAGCTCTCCAGCAGCTCATCAGCGTTGTCAATCCTCTCCGCGTACTCGCCTACGATCCAGATCATGGCCGCCCGCGCCTCCGGCTCATCCAGAGAGTCCAGGTTCTCACACAGCGTGGCGATCACACTCTCATACCTGGGAACAGATACCACGGTCAGGAACTAACAGACAGAAAAACATTTTCAAAGGGAACTACAAATAGTTGAAGTACTTCATTAGTCCCAAATGGGAAATTGGTTAAATGCCAACATAGCATTTACAACAGGATGTGCTGGAGCAGTAATGCGAGGGCAAGGAGGCAGCAGGTAGCCTAGCGCTTAAGAGCATTGGGCCAGTATTTTTTTTTTTTTAAAAGGCAACAATCTGTTCGCGCTGTTGCGAAGACTAACAGAAATTTCACAGCTTCTGAACTTTCACTTCACTAAATTCTAGCACATTTGTATTGTGTGCCTCTGAATATTTACATGACCGCACATCACACAAATATTTTGTGGGCCCACAATTACCATACTTTATGCTGGATGAACTGTGTTATTTTCTGAATTACATTTTGCTGACAAAAACTAAAAGAGGGGGGGGAACGCAACGTCTTCAGAAATTTAAATGATTCACTAGCAAAGGAAGCAAAGGAAGACCAAATAGAATGAAATCATCCATTTCACCAGCTAATTGAGACAAAGGTTCACTGAGTGACTCATGGCTGTGAGACCATGGTCAGGAAACAGCAGTACAGTAACTTAAGCACAGGGCAACGTGGACTGGGCTGCCTGAGGGTATACGTTTCTGTCGGTCTGTGCAGCATATGGATCCAGTCTCCTGGGCCTAGATAGAGCCGGAGTCAAGCTGTGGCTGCCTCAGCCTGTCCTCTTTTCTGACTGGGACTGCTTGAGAGTTATCTGGGGAAGGGTTTCAGTGCTACGCCATTCTCAAGGACTGACACCCTGCATGTGTGGGGGAGAGGTTAGAGGAGCGTTCACTCCCTCAAAAGCTTATCTTCATACCTTTCACGATGAAAGACAAGCAGAAAACCCTCTGTCATGGTAATGAGCTTTCTCCCTGCCTCTTCCAGACAATAAAATGTGATCTGGGGGCAGTGAGCTGGAACAGACAGGGCTCCAGGGTGTGTGTGTGAATTTGTGCAAGTTCGAATGCATTTGCTTGCATTAACACAGAGCATACTAAGTGACAACGGGAGAGCATAGGCCATTTTAACAAGCATAGCAAGCTCTGCTGATGTGCAATACAGCCTCTATGACAAATTGAATATCAATCTCCATCACAATCATCCATGGTTGGTTTACTACAGCACTATATCCCTGGTTGCATTGATCACTACGGATACGGCTATGAGAATTTGACAGACAATCCATTTTGATGGATGGAATGGTTTACCAGTAAACACCTCACCCACAGAAAAATAACAAGCCTATTTAGAACTATACTGGCTTCCTGAGTAGACTCATTCACCGATTCATTAAAATTGTGATATATGCAGTGCCTCTTCCATCAGTCATTCACTTCTAAACCATTTGAAAATACATTTATAGGAAAACAAAAACACTAAACTGGATTACTAGGATTGCGCCACATGTTCATCCCACATTTTGTTACGTTACAGCCTCATTCTAAAATGGATTTTAAAAAATCCTCAGTCTACACACAATACACCATAATAACAAAAACAGGTTTAGAAATGTTTGCAAATTTTTTTTTTTTTTTTTTAAATAATAACTTTACATAACTATTCAGACCCTTTGATATGAGACTTGAAATTGAACTCAGGTGCATCCCGTTTCCATTGATCATCCTTGAGATGTTTCTACAACTTTATTTGTATTTATTAAGGATCCATTAGCTGCTACCAAGACAGCAGATACTCTTCCTGGGGTCCAGAAAAATTAAAAGGTAGCTATGCAATTTAAAAACATTAGAATACATTAAGTTTGTGCCCTCAGGCCCCTACTCTACAACACAAAATGTGTACAGTGGGGCAAAAAAGTATTTAGTCAGCCACCAATTGTGCAAGTTCCCGCACTTAAAAAGATGAGGCCTGTAATTTATCATAAGTACACTTCAATCAACTATGACAGACAAAATGAGAAAAAACAATTCCACAAAATCACATTGTAGGATTTTTAATGGATTTATTTGCAAATTATGGTGGAAAATAAGTATTTGGTCAATAAAAGTTTCTCAATACTTTGTTATATGCCCTTTATTGGCAATGACAGAGGTCAAACGTTTTCTGTAAGTCCTCACAAGGTTTTCACACACTGTTGCTGGTATTTTGGCCCATTCCTCCATGCAGATCTCCTCTAGAGCAGTGATGTTTTGGGGCTGTTGCTGGGCAACACGGACTTTCAACTCCCTCCAAAGATTTTCTATGGGGTTGAGATCTGGAGACTGGCTAGGCCACTCCAGGACCTTGAAATGCTTCTTACGAAGCCACTCCTTCGTTGCCCGTGCGGTGTGTTTGGGATCATTGTCATGCTGAAAGACCCAGCCACGTTTCATCTTCAATGCCCTTGCTTCAATGCCCTTGCTGATGTATCTCCCGATACATGGCCCCATTCCTTCTTTCCTTTACACGGATCAGTCGTCCTGGTCCCTTTGCAGAAAAACAGCCCCAAAGCATGAGGTTTCCACCCCCATGCTTCACAGTAGGTATGGTGTTCTTTGGATGCAACTCAGCATTCTTTGTCCTCCAAACACGACGAGTTGATTTTTTATCAAAAAAGTTCTATTTTGGTTTCATCTGACCATATGACATTCTCCCAATCTTCTTCTGGATCATCCAAATGCTCTCTAGCAAACTTCAGACGGGCCTGGACATGTACTGGCTTAAGCAGGGGGACATGTCTGGCACTCCAGGATTTGAGTCCCTGGCGGCGTAGTGTGTTACTGATGGTAGGCTTTGTTACTTTGATCCCAGCTCTCTGCAGGTCATTCACTAGGTCCCCCCGTGTGGTTCTGGGATTTTTGCTCACCGTTCTTGTGATCATTTTGACCCCACGGGGTGAGATCTTGCGTGGAGCCCCAGATCGAGGGAGAGTATCAGTGGTCTTGTCTGTCTTCCATTTCCTAATAATTGCTCCCACAGTTGATTTATTCAAACCAAGCTGCTTACCTATTGCAGATTCAGTCTTCCCAGCCTGGTGCAGGTCTCAAATGTTTTTTCTGGTGTACTTTGACAGCTCTTTGGTCTTGGCCATAGTGGAGTTTGAAGTGTGACTGTTTGAGGTTGTGGACAGGTGTCTTTTATACTGATAACAAGTTCAAACAGGTGCCATTAATACAGGTAACGAGTGGAGGACAGAGAAGCCTCTTAAAGAAGAAGTTACAGGTCTGTGAGAGCCAGAAATCTTACTTGTTTGTAGGTGACCAAATACTTATTTTCCACCATAATTTGTAAATAAATTCATTAAAAAAAATCCTACAATGTGATTTTCTGGATTTTCTTTCCTAATTTTGTCTGTCATAGATGGAGTGTACCTATGATGAAAATGAGAGGCCTCTCATCTTTTTAAGTGGGAGAACTTGCACAATTGGTGGCTGACTAAATACTTTTTTGCCCCACTGTATGTGTGTGTGTGTGTGTGTGTGTTTGTATGCATGTGTCTGTCCCTACAGTGGCAAGAAAAAGTATGTGAACCCTTTGAATTACCTGGATTTCTGCATAAATTGGTCACCAAATTTTATCTGATCTTCATCTAGATCACAACAATAGACAAACAGTCTGCTTAAGACTAATAACACAAACAATTATACATTTTCTTGTCTTTATTGAACACTGTAAACATTCACAGTGCAGGGTGGGAAAAGTATGTGAACCCTTGGATTTAATAACTGGTTGACCCTCCTTTGGCAGCAATAACCTCAACCAAATGTTTTCTGTAGTTGCGGATCAGACCTTCACCACGGTCAGGAGGATTTTTGGACCATTCCTCTTCAAACCGGTTTCAGTTCAGCAATATTCTTGGGATGTCTGGTGTGAACTGCTCGAGGCCATGCCACAGCATCTCAATCGGGATGAGGTCAGGACTCTGACTGGGCAACTCCAGAAGGCGTATTTTCTTCTGTTGTTGATTTACTTCTGTGTTTTGGGTCGTTGTCCTGTTGCGTCACCCAACTTCTGTTGAGCTTCAATTGGCGGACAGATAGCCTACCATTCTCCTGAAAAATGGCTTGATAAACTTAGGAATTCATTTTTCCGTTGATGATAGCAAGCTGTCCAGGCCCTAAGGCATCCCCAAACCATGATGCTCCCTCCACCATACTTCACAGTTGGGATGAGGTTTTGATGTTGGTGTACTGTGCCTTTTTTTCCTCCACACAGTGTTGTGTGTTCCTTTCAAACAACTCAAATTCAGTTTAATCTGTCCACAGAATATTTGTCCAATAGCGCTGTGGAACATCCAGGTGCACTTTGCAAACTTCAGACACGCAGCAATGTTTTTTTTGGACAGCAGTGGCTTCTTTCTTCCGTGGTGTCCTCCCATGAACACCATTCTTGTTTAGTGTTTTACATATCGTAGACTCGTCAACTGAGATGTTAACATGTTCTTTAGTCTTTAGCTGACACCTTAGGATTCTTATTCACCTCATTGAGCATTCTGCGCTGTGCTCTTGCAGTCATCTTTGCAGGACGGCCACTTCTAGGGAAAGTAGCAACAGTGCTGAACTTTCCATTTATAAACAATTTGTCTTACCGTGGACCGATGAACATCAAGGCTTTTAGAGATAATTGTGTAACCATTTCCAGCTCTATGCAAGTCAACAATTCTTAATCTTGGGTCTTCTGAGATGTATTTTGTTCAAGGCATGGTTCACGTCGGGCAATGTTTTGTGAATAGCAAACTAAAAAATAAAATAAAAAATAAAAAACATTTTAATAGGGCAGGGCAGCTCTAACCATCTCCAATCTCGTCTCAGTGATTGGACTCCAGGTTAGCTGACTCCTGACTCCAATTAGCTTTTGGAGAAATCATTAGCCTAGGGGTTCACATACTTTTTCCAACCTACACTGTTAATGTTTAAATGATGTATTCAATATAGACAAGAAAAATACAATAATTTGTGTGTTATTAGTTTAAGCACACTGTCTGTTGTGACTTAGATGATCAGATCAAATTTGATGCCCAATTTATGCAGAAATCCATGTAATTCCAAAAGGTTTACATACTTTCTTGTCACTGCATGTTTGTGTTGCTTTTCAGTCGCCGCTGTTCCATAAGGTGTATTATCACCTTTTTAACTTGATGTTACTTGATGTGGAATAGAGTTCCATGTAGTCATGGCTCTATAGTATGTAGTCGGTTCTGGACTTGGGAACTGTGAAGAGACCTCTGGTGGCATGTCTTGTGGGGTGTTTATGGGTGTTTGAGCTGTGTGCCAGTAGTTCAAACAAACAGCTTGGTGCATTCAACATGTCAATACCTCTCACACATACAAGTAATGATGAAGTTAATATGTCCTCCACTTTCGAGTCCACATGTGGTAAATTCAATTGATTGGAAATCATTTGGAAAGGCACGAACCTGTCTATAAGGTCCCACAGTTGACAGTACTGTACATGTCAGGCAAAAACAAAGCCACGAGGTCGAATGAATTGTCTGTAGAGCTCGGAGAAAGGATTGTGTTGAAACACAGATCTGGGGAAGGGTACCAAGAAACTTCTGCAGCATTGCAGGTCCCACAGTGGCCTCCATCATTCTTAAATTAAAGACGTCTGGAACCACCAAGACTCTACCTAGAGTCCTGATGAAACCAAGATTGAACTATATGGCCTGAATGCCAAGCGTCGCGTCTGGAAGAAACCTGGCACCATCCCTACAGTGAAGCATGGTGGTGGCAGCATCATGCTGTGGGGATGTTTTTCAGCGGCAGGGACTGGGAGACTAGTCAGGATCGAGGGAAAGATGAATAGAGCAAAGTACAGAGAGATCCTTGATGAGACTGGGGCGCAGGTTCACCTTCCAACAGGACAACGACCCTAAGCGACAGCCAAGCCATGTCTCGGCATGTCCTTGAGTGGCCCAGTCAGGGCCCAGACTTGAACCCGATCTAACATCTCTGGACAGACCTGAAAATAGCTGTGCAGCAACACTCCCCATCCAACCTGATAGAACTTGAGAGGATCTGCAGAGAAGGGGAGAAACTCCCCAAATACAGGTGTGCCAAGCCTGTATTGTCATACCCAAGAAGACTCAAGGCTGTAATCACTGCCAAAGGTGCTTCAACAAAGTACTGAGTAAAGGGTCTGAGTACTTCTGTAAATTTGACAGTTTATTTTTTTAAATACATTTGCAAAACGTTCTACTACCTGTTTTTGCTTTGTCATTATGGGGTATTTTAGAATAATGCTGTAACGTAACAAAATGTGGAAAAAGTCTGAATACTTTCCGAATGCACTGTAGTGCGCTACTTTTGACCAGAGCCCTATGCCACTGTGTTATAACCAGGCCTAGACCTGACATGGGGCCATCAACAGGTGACCTACTTGTTGGGGTACTTGCGGAAAATGTCCTTGATGACCACGATGGCCTCCTGCACCACATAGTTGACCTTGGTCTGGATTAGGTCCAGCAGGGTGCTCACACAGCGCTCCGCTGATTGCTGACAGACAGAGACAGAAGAGACTGTCAACCAAACACAGAGCAGTCAAGGGAGACACTACAGTAACAATTGGCATTATTCAGGCTTTTGTTATTAGATGCATGAAAAAGCTCCAACCTTTCATAGACATTTATACTACACATGCTGCAGTAAACACATGGCACACAGTCATAAGGCTAGCAGTAAAAACACTAGTTAGCTTGACAGTTTCTTGTACTTGACTTGAAACATTATACTACAATGTATGACCCGTGTACAGTATATCATGACAGTGTTCCATCATCTCCTCACTCTCACCTCCACTTTGATGGCACAGCGGCCGATGGCTCGGACTGCCTTCCGCACAAAGTCCACATCCACCTCAGTGGCATACTCCTTCAGCTCTGCCAGCACCTATGAAACCCCCAGCATGAGGTCATTGATACTGGCTTTTATGTTGTCTAGGAATCACACATTACTGCTTGTCCATGTTACCTACCAAATGTTACTTACAATCAAACATCATGGCTTCCATTGGAAGTAAATGTTCTAACTGTAATGAGATTGTGGTGTGTGTGGGTCACCTGGGCGATGTTGGCTTGAGACGCCAGGCGGATCATGATGTCCAGTTTCTCCAGCTTGACATAGATGGGGTCGTTGTACTTCACAAAGAACACCTTCATCTCATGCTTCAGGATCTCTGGGCTGCACAGAGAAACCGGTACAGTCGGTTAGTTAGTAGAATACAGCCAACACATTAAATACTTTGAATGTGCTGAGGAAGCACGGGTAGAGTCCCAAATGGCACCCTAATCCCTATCCAGGCCTTCCTACCGTTTCTGTACGATGAGGTTGATGTTCCTCAGGGCCACGTACTGCAGCTCAGGCTCTGCAGACAGCAGGGTGACCAGGGGCGGGGCCAGCTTCTTCAGCAGGGTGCTATAGTAGTCCAGGTCCTTAGGAAGCATCTCCATGAACTTCATCAGCACCTTGACCGCCGACAGCACCACCGCAGAGTTGGCATGGGACAGACGGGGGGTCACCCGCTCACAGATACTACAGCGGGAGGGAGGGAGAAAAGGGCAGAAGTGATACAAGGGACAAGTACAGATTATGGGGAAATTGATATACATTACACTTCATATACAGCAGATGATGTGGAAACTGACAGGGAGAATAAGTGTGTCATAGACAATGAATGAATGTGATGAATGAGGTGGCATCCTGTGCTTTCTGACCTCTGGGACTCGCGGTCGTCACGGGGGGTGTAGTTGGCCAGGCAGTCCAGGATGAAGATCTGACCCCACTCTGTGCACTCGTTGAGGGCCGTCAGCAGCTTGTTGATGGACTGGGGATTCAGGTCCAGCAGGTTGCTGTTGGGGTGGGACTCTGCAATCTCAGACAGGGCTGCCACTGCATTCGCTACCACCTGACAGAAGGAGAGGGTAAGTTAGACTGCAAGAACACATAACCTAGTAGGTAGCAATGAGATGACGGAAGGAATTCATTTCCAAACAGCGATACAAATCTGATACCGCAAGTGCCCTTTTTCCTATACTGGGATAAACCTCCCATTCATGAAAAGTAGTACTACAGCCCAAGAGCCAGTAGTCTAGCAGTCTGGTCAGCCTGCCGTGGGAGCCTCACCATGGGGTTGGAGTCAGAGATGAGGTCCTTGAGGGTATCCAGGAAGCCCTGGTCCTCCACCAGCTGGGCGTTTATGTCATGGAGCTTGGCCACGCACACGGCTGCAGTCTTCCTCACGTAGGGGTCCTCGTCCTTCAAACACTTCCTCAGAGGCTCACACAGGTACTCAGTGATCTTGTCCACGCGGATGCAGCCCATAGTACGCACAGCCAGGGCCCGGATCAGGGGGTTAGCGTCCTCACAGTCCTGAAAGTGGAGGAGAGTCTCTCTATGTTAGTTTTACACACTGAAGAGTATTGAGATGTAGCTACCCCAGTTCTCTCACTTGTCAGTGAGACAATATTTTGTATAGGTCAGTGCCGTCTGTCTGACCTGCCCTGGTGTTGTGCTTTACCTTGACGAAGGTGTTGACAGCCATGATGGCCATGTCAGGCTGGCTCTTGGCATAGTTCATCAGGTACAGGTAGACCAGCTTCTTCAGCTCCAGGTTGTCAGTCTGCATGCAGTTCACCACGTCTGGAAACAGGGCACTGGGGGAGGGGTGCCAGATAATTACATATAGAATTATGAAGGTATGACAGCAGCCACTCGTGAAATATAGGTTCCCTATGGAGGGAGCAGAGTCAGTATGGGCCATGACTATCCATCGCATTGTCACATGTTCAGAGGTGACACCAGAGCGCGGGTCTAACACGACTCACCTGACATCCTTCCCAACGGTCATGGAGGCAATGACCTTCTTCACAGCCTCCTTCTTCTTCTCCTTCTTATCGCTGTTCAGCTCAGCTTTCAGCTCAAAGATCTCTCCTGCACAGATGGAAACAGAACATACCATTAAAACAGATAGCAAAAGTGTGTGTGTGTGGAGTAGTCATGCTTAATTCTTTAGATCAAGACCGGAGCATGTATTATAACCAGTCAGTGAAGGGTGCACTGCACACACTACTGTTACTTTGATTACAATTAATTTCATGACAGGAACACATGTATTGTTATAGAGATACGGTTGACCTTTGCTTAAACACTGGAGGAAGCTTGGTTAAACAACACTCCATAGAGGCTGGTCTATATTGATAGATGGGATGGACAGAGTGGTTGAGGGGTGGGATTAAAGAGCTCATGTTCAGTAATGTATTATTGCATATAAAAGTACCATGCATGTCAAATGTATGTATATGTAGCAGAAAAGCTGAAAATCCCAAAAAAGATGTGTCCTCCGAAGAGGGGGGTGGTGGTGGATGGGTTAATAAAAAAATATATTTATATTTTAAAAAAAAGTTAAACAAACCATGCACATCTCCAAGATACATCTGCAGACTTGTTCTATTTGAAGGGCCTACTGTACATGTAGGCAGTGGTGTAAAGTACATAAGTAGTACTTTAAAATATTTCTACTTAAGTCGTTTTTTAGGGGGGTATCTGTACTTGACAACTTTTACTTTACTACATTACTAAAGAAAATGATGTACTTTTTACTCGATTTTTTCTGACACCCAAAAGTACTCATTAAATGTTGAATGCTTTTCAGGACAGGAAAATTGTCCAATTCATGTACTTCTCAAGAGAACACGTGGTCATCCCTACTGCCTCTGGCCTAGCAGACTCACTAAACACAAATGCATCTTTTGTAAATTATGTCTGAGTGTTGGAGTGTGCCCCTGGCTGTCCGTAAATTTAAAAAAACAAGAAAATTGTGCTATCTGCTTTGCTTAATATAAGGAATTTGAAATGCTTCATACTTTACATACTTAAGTATATTTGCACACAAATACTTTTAGACATTTACTCAAGTAGTATTTTACTGGGTGACTTTTACTTGAGTAACTTTCATTAAAAGGGATCTATACTTTTACTCAAGTATGACAATTGGGTACTTTTTCCACCACTGCATGTGCAATAGGTGCAAAGACAAACACAGACAGAGCAGAGGCTGGACTTCAACCTCTTCGCAGTGCAGCCTGTCCTCAGGTAACACTACAGATCAGTTCAGCTTCTCTCTGGGCTTGGATAGGAGTGTTTACTCTCAAACACCACTGTCTGTGGGCTTAACCTTGAGCACAACTTCCCCCTGGTTCCAAGTGTAGAAAACCCATTAATGAGCCTCCCTCACACCTACACACAGAGTAGTGATGATCTGCCTGAAGGACAATAAATCAAAGTGAAGGGTTGCTTATGCAGCACTTCTGACTCCAATGTCTCATACAAGGCAAACAGACATGAAGAGACAAGTCTCCTTCATAAGCACTATATCAGTTTGAATGGTAGTGATTGGCTGGATGTTTGGGGGCTGTTTTTGAAGAGGTGAGAGAGGATGCAGAGCGAGGCAGAGAGCTGGGGAAAGCCAGAGGGACAGCAGGAGGGCTAACTTAAGGAGTGCTAAAGCCTGCGGCCCTAATCTTATTTAGAGGACAACCTCAGCTGTTCTATTCCTGCTTTCATCAGCCAAACACACAAAACACACATAGCCAGGCTGCTGCTGAGCCCGGTTTTCTACTCCTTTTGTTGATGTTGCTTTCTCTTGGCTGTAAATACCCTGAACCTGACATGTATTTTTTGTGACAGTATGTGGTTGGGAGCAATTCATTTCTAGAACATTCTCGATATAACATTCTCTAAGTCAACCATCGTTACACATGGTGGCTCTTTCCATCAGCGGGGTCATGAAGCCTGTTTCCATATTTTGATTAAGCCTACACACCATTTAGATTCGGGCCTAAAATCAAGTCATGACTAATATGATAAGAGTAGCCTAAAAACAGCAGCTCTGAATGAATTTTGATACTGTATTTTTTAAATGTATATATTTAAAATTCACTTTTGAAAGTCAAAGTGGGCCAGACCTTTCTTGGTAGTGGTGAAATACTTAGAGTCCGTCATCTTGGATCCAAATTGCCGGTTCTCCTGCAAGAGAGAGCGCAAAAGAATGAATGAAAAACAGGCACCAAGGTATATTTTTCCTAGAAGGAGAGGGATCTGCAAAGAAGACAGGAAATTGTAGAAGTGCAAGTGCAGGCAAAATAGGAGGAAGTCTTCATCACTTGGACACTTAGCTTTGATGTTTTTTTACGCGATTACACATTGTCCATTGTGTTAAAACACATTGGTCGACAACCCCTAAACAAGTTAAAAACCTCCTAGTCAGCACATAGGCCTACTTAATCAGCCGGCCTCTGACTGGACCTGTCGTTTGGAGTCGACGGAATCTCAGTCTGTAGCACACAGCATTATCCCTTTCCTGTTGTTGAATACCACACAGCATTATCCCTTTCCTGTTGTTGAATACCACACAGCATTATCCCTTTCCTGTTGTTGAATACCACACAGCATTATCCCTTTCCTGTTGTTGAATACCACACTCGATCCACCACCTTCATGTGATGGATCTTCCCACTAAGAAAAAAACTGACTGTTCTCTGCACTAAAAAAAAAACACTGCAAAGTAGCAGGCCTTGAAAGTAGCAAAGCTCCTGTGAAATTAAAAACATTTGTCTCTTATTTCACTGGATTAACAGCCCCCTTCCACACCCAACTTTAGCACTTCAGGATGAGATTGGGCCTCACATGTTGATATAATGCAATATAAATTATGCTGTGAGTAGTCAGTGTATTGGCTCTTGAGTATTTCATCCATCAACATTAACCCAATTCTAGTACTTACTTTTTTTTCTGCATGAGGTAGTCTTATAGATATCAAAAGTATTGACAGTATGAAAAATAATTTAGACATACAAAACAACCAGAGTACTAGAAAAATGGCACAAATGACTACCATGTTATCACACCCTGCTCCCAAAGTGATAGTGCAGAAAGCACAATGCCTGTTGAGAGGCTGTCTGGTCGGGCATTGATAACAATGTTGCTGCCCACCACACTGGCTGGACAAGTTTTTAAATTACAGTGCTGTGGTGGTTCAATAGACAGGACCCTCGTCAAATTCCCTGGGACTAAACTCAATACTCTCTTCTTTTTCCCCCCCGCTACTCTCTTCCCAATCTCATGCTCTCACCAGAACAAAAACATGCACAATGTTAGACTCCTTGCTAATGGGAAGCTGTCATTGCTGACTACCTAGTCACTAGCTTGGCTACAACGCAGGCAAGAGCAGTGGTCAGTCAATCTGATTCAGAAGCTGGAGAAATATATTTAGGTTAAGCCTAAATAGTTATGCTAGTTAACATTTTATTGACTTGAGGCACATGAATAAAAGGTGTTGCCTACATCCAAAGTGTAGGTATAAACTAACTGTATCATGGCTATCAGATCTGTGGCCCTTTGTGAAGAAATATCAACTAACAGTAAGCCTACATTAATTTCTGTGTTATGGAAATAACTGGCAGGCAACGGCCAGCTGTCATAACGCAAATGTAGCCTAAAACACTGACTGACTGCATCTAGCATGAAGTAAATAATGTTACTTCCCCAAAGACAATTTTCTGTAAATTAATCAATATTTTCAACAGCTACCTAGTTAGCAAATTTGTCAAGGTCTAGTAAATGAGCTGAAATTGACAAACTGAGTGGCATCTCTGACAGCAGTCAAAAGCTATTGACAGATTGTTATTAGTTAGCAAACAGCTAGGTTACTAATAGTGTTAGCTACTTGGCTGGAAACTTAGTTAAAACAGTTTCAAGTTTCAATATCACGTGCAAGTACAGTGAAATGCCTTTCTTGCCAGCTCTAGTTAAACCCAACAATGTACAGTAGCTAACCTAGTACTAATCAATATCCAATGCTAGTTTAACGCGGGGCCCCACTAAACTATTTGAATACCCTGTCACTTAGCTAGCTACTTAGCTATGACCTATGAGGTTAAGGTAGTGTTAAAAACCCTGGCAAACTATTGTTATCATAACTAACTAGCTACACATGTTCACACTTCCTCCTTGTCATTCCGAGCATCGCTAGCAAACAGTAATAGCCAACAACTGCTAGCTAACGTTAGTTCGCCAGAATGGTTAGCACTTCATCGGCTTTGCTCTCGTTCATTTTTAAAGCTAAAATTATATCAAGCCAAATCGAATGGCACAAATCAGATTTAAAACTGCTCTTTCTAACTTCGACTGATTACTCACGCATAATTGATTAGCCCACTCCATATTTGCTTGATGAATGAACCTGCTGCTCAGCTAGGTACTGTAGCTGATGCTATGCTGCTGTCTAAAGAAATTACCTTCTAAAGTAGAGGCTTATGGAGCCTTTGCCGGGATAGTAAAGCTCTTAATCTATCGACCTATTTTCAAATCCAACCCCACAGAATGAACGTGCCTACTGAAGTTAAAATTAGACACGACACAGAATAAAACAGCAGAGAAAATCGAAAGCAGCTTACCGTTGCGAAGTGTGTGTTTTACTTGGCCTTCGTTCCCTCCCACTTGAATAGCTATCATCGATCATGGTGTTTTTTTACTTCCGACTTCCGCAATAAGGTAATTTTAGGTGGATAATAATTATGAAAATGACTAATTTGGTGAGAAGATTATCATTAAGTGGGTATCAGATCACATTTGTTTCCACATCGTAAATAGACCAATCAAGCCTTTTTCTTGAATATTCTGTAATGACCTGACTAGATCATAAATGAACAATTGTCCAGACAGAGGCTTGAGTTTGCGAATTGACGGTTTATTGAACCAACTTTACACAGGCTACTGTTTGGGCCGTAGCACACGCCAAATAGATGACAGATAACCCACAAGCCAATCGTGACCTTCTCTTGTGAAGCCCAGACATAAGAGAGAGAGAACAAAGGCTGAACCTGGTCTTAACTTCCAATGCCCAACCCCCCTCCACGCCACTCCGCCAACCACCAGGATGCCCGGCATCAGAACATTCCAGGCATTCCCGTGATTGGCAGATAGCAGGTTGATTGACATGTCGGACCCCGCGAACACCGGGTACTGGTCAGTACAACACAACCACCTCCTAGCCTAGCACATAACACACAGCTGTCTGTGCGGGTCGCTACACAGCCCCCCACCACAAAGTCCCTCGTCCCCGAGGGAACAAACAAAGTCTCTGAAGCGACCCGGAGGTCTCCTTTGCCTGCGTGGCCGTGATGGTCGCAGAGTGCCCCTCTGGGAACCAGGGGATGAAGGCAGGGATATGGGGGACAAGGAAGCGGGAACGGGTAATACAGTCCGTGGTTCTGGGGAACCACGCGGTGACACAGGGGGAGACAGGGGGAGTGGGCTGTCTGGAGCCTTGTCTGCGGCACCTGAGGGTGGGTGCCTGGAGAATGTCATTGCCAGAGAGGGGAATTGTGGGTGTTCCTGGGGTTTGGGGAGAAGAGGCCCCTCTGTATGGGGCTAACCTGTCCCGGTGCAGTGCCACCTTTCTCCCCCTGGGAGGAAGCTGCACCCGGTACACAACCTCCCCTACCCTCTCCAGGACACTGCAGGGTCCCACCCAGTGACTGTCCAACTTGGGGCATCTGCCTTTTTCCTTAGGGGGCTGTAGACCCAGACCAGCTCCCCAGCCACAAAGTGCCTTCCCCGGGTGTGCACGTCATAGTTCCTTTTCTGCCTCACACCTGCATTCACCAGCTGCTCTCTGGCGAAGGTGTGGGCCTGGAGGTCCTGGAGTCTCCGGGCATACTCCGGCCCCGGAGGAACATGAGGGCTATCCAGGGGCCGACCAAACGCCATCTCCGCAGGGGTGCGGATCTCTCTCCCCAGCATGAGGAGGGCAGGCGTGCAGGAGGTGGAGTCTTGGACAGCGGAGCGGCATGCCATGAGGACCATAGACAGGTGCTTGTCCCAGTCACGCTGGTGTTTGGAAGAGACGATGGCCAGCTGCTGTCCAAGCGTTTTGTTGAAGCGCTCCACAAGGCCATCACTTTGAGGATGGAGAGGAGTAGTGCGGGTCTTGTGCATGCCCAGCCTCTCACACATGGTGGCGAACACACGGGACTCAAAGTTTCTGCCTTGGTCGCTGTGGATGGACTCTGCAGCTCCAAACCTGCTGAACATCCCCGCTGTCAGGGCGTCGACGATGGTCTCTGCCTCCTGGTCAGGCAGAGCATAGGCCTCGGGCCATTTTGTGAAATAGTCCATGGCCGTGAGCACCCAGCGGTTTCCACTGTCTGTGGTGGGGAACGGCCCAACTACATCCACTCCCACCCTCTCCATGGGAGCCCCCACTGGGAACTGTTGGAGCTGAGCATGAGAGCGGCCTGAGGGGCCCTTTCTCGCTGTGCAGTTGTCACAGCGGCGACAAAGTCCTCCACATCCCTCTTGTGCTGCCCCCAGTAGAAGCCCTGACGGAGACGGCGCAGTGTTTTTGTGACCCCAAAGTGTCCAGTCCCCACCCCCATGAGTACTCTGGAGCACAGCCTCCCGCAATGCTTTTGGGACCACCACCTGCCACCTCTCCTCTCCCGTAGCTGACTCCTTCCATGCCCGCTGTAGCACGCCATCAGCCAGCCGCAGTCTCTCAAACTTCGACCACAACCCTTTGGTCGCGAGTGAGAGCGCTGTCACCTCTTCCCATGGTGGCCTCACCTGCGCCTCTACCCACTGTAGCACTGGCTGTAGGTCTGTGTCCCGTCCCTGCTGCTGCCGCCATTCAGCCACGTCGACAGTCTGCAGCTCACAGCAGACAGGCCCGCTCGCCCGACACACTGTGGCACAGACACCCTCCTCTGCCCGCAGCTCTCTCTCCCGTCCCTCTCTCCGTTCACAGTGGCGGCAGCCGTCTGCAGTACAGGGCCGACGGGACATGGCGTCGGCGTTGGAGTGGCGTGCCCTGCCCTGTGCACCACCGTGAAGTCATACGGCTGAAGCTCCTCCAACCAGCGTGCCACCTGCCCCTCTGGCTCTCTGAAAGACATGAGCCACTGGAGAGCAGAGTGGTCAGTCCTTACAGTAAAGGGCAGACCACCCAGGTAGTACTTGAAGTGTTTGACGGAAGCCACAACAGCCAAGAGCTCCGCCGGGTGACACAGCAGCGGCGCTCATGTTTGTCAAATGTTTTGCTGAAGTACGCCACCACTCTCTCCCCCTCTGGCCCCACCTGGGCCAGCACCCCACCCATGCCCACATTGCTCGCGTCTGTGTCCAGGATAAAGGGCAAGGTGAGGTCAAGGGGGCGAGCACGGGGCCTCGATCAGTGCACGTTTCCAGGGTGTTGAACGCCTCCTCACACTCCACTGTCCAAGTGAAAGCCTTGTCCTTCGGCAGCAGGCGGTTCAGTGGAGCAGCAATGCTTGAGAAGCCCCGTACAAACCTCCTGTAGTACGAGGCCAGGCCCAGGAAGCTCTTCAGCTGACGCTGGTCGGTGGGGGTGGGCCAGTCTCTGACAGCCCCTACCTTGTCCTCCATGGTGCTGATCCCCTCCTTCCCCACTCGGTGGCCCAAGAAGGACACCTCTCTCCTCATGAAGTGGCACTTCTCGGGGTGGAGCTTCAGACCTGCGGCAGCCACCCTCTCCAGCACACGCCGTAGCGCCCCCAGGGCTGACTGGAAGGAGCTGCCATGGGCCAGGATGTCATCGAGGTATACCAGACACTGCTGTCTGTCGGGGGATGCCATCCAGCACCCTGTCCATCAAACGCTCAAAAGTAGCTGGAGCGTTGCACAGGCCAAAGCACAGGACCTTGAACTGCCAGTGTCCTCTGTTAGTGGAGAACGCAGTTTTGGCTCTGGCCTCTGGGGAGAGGGGCACCTGCCAGTAGCCGCTGCGGAGGTCTAGTGAGGAGAACCAGGAGGACCCCCTAACCAGGTCCAGCGACTCATCGATACGTGGTATGGGGTATGAGTCCTTCCTAGCACATAACACACAGCTGTCTGTGCGGGTCGCTACAATTCAGACAAAAATGTCAACCTGCTATATTATGCCAAAACTGAGATGGAACTTGATCACAGTCTTATTTAAAAAGATGAAAACATTTATCTGAATACCAAAATGTCTCTCTCTCTCTGTGTCACACACAAACATGCAGGCACCTGTATAAAACTAAAGAAATGTGTATGCTAAATAGAAACATAATGTGCCATGTCAACAAGGTCAGAAATGTGAGATATGAGAATGCTTCCGCTTCATCCTCTTCATCTTCCCTGGATTTTATGGTGGTTAGCACTGTGAAAAATGGTTTTTAATTACTTTTGGTTATAGGGCCTATGGACTTTCTAGTGTCATTTAAAAAGTTGCTTCACAACCTAGTGCATAGACTAACCTCAGTCACCATTGGCATGATTAGAGGTCCTCTCATCATCATCTCACTAAAAGTTTCAACAATAAAAACACAGTTGATTAGAGAAATATCAGAGGAACATATTTTATTTCAAGAACAGCTTGACAGCAATTGATTTTTCAAGGAAGAGTGAGGTCTTGGTTTTGCAGTATTGCTATTTAATACAGACAAATTCCACAAATGTTAAGTACTCATCTTCAGTACATTTAATTGTCATTATTTGATAGAAAATAACATCAGCAAATGATGCTTAAACACAAAAATAAATTCAAATGGACATTCAAAATTGATGTGACAATCCGTTTCATTTCATTACTTTTTATTATACAATTTAGACAGAGATATCAGAGATAAAAGGGAGAGCGAGAGAGAGAGAGAGAGATAATTAGTTATTTTAAAAGCAGTGTTTGACAATCAAAAGAAATGTTGCACCCTAAGGAGAAAGTTAAACTAGAAAATCATTTTGCAATTACAGTTGAATTGCCAAACTCAATCATTAGACCATGGTTTTCAACATGTTTACTGGAAAACATCTGTCACTTGCTTACCCATCATGCATGTTTTAATATTTCAAACCCATTTGATAATTGAACATTTTAATTGAAAATGTATCAAAAACAAATATATAAATAGTACTTTTTTTAAAGACAGCCACATGTAAAAGCAATACAATGAAATGGACCCAACTTTTCATTGGGTCAGTGAAGAGAGAAAATGTATATTGGCTAATAATGCAAACAGAGCCTACTTATGCCAGTGGGGGGTCAAATAAAAATGCAACGGTATCTTTGAGCAGTTAATAGGCAGTGTGTAGGTTGGCTCCTCCCTGTGTAGTTATCAACAAAACCAGTGACCCTCTTGGATTGGCTATATTCATTGCTGGAGTGTTCCCTTAATACAGCAAAAGCATAACAGCATCTGCTGTACTGTGACTATTTGGTTGATGTGTGGACATTAATTGGCATGATAAAACATGTTAAAAGCAAATATTTGAACAACCAAAATCCTCAAGTCAAAGACACAAAAATACATGAAAACATTCTCAGAAATAGTAGAACACCACCTATGGCCTCAAGTAGAGGATAGAAACCAATATACACAGGCAGTTAGAAAAGCCAAGGCTAGCTTTTTCAAGCAGAAATTTGCTTCCTGCAACAAAAACTCAAAAAAGTTCTGGGACACTGTAAAGTCCATGGACAATAAGAACACCTCCTCCCAGCTGCCCACTGCACTGAAGATAGGAAACACTGTCACCACCGATAAATCCACTATAATTGATCATTTCAATAAGCATTTTTCTACGGCTGGCCAAGCTTTCCACCTGGCTACCCCTACCCCGGTCAACAGCACTGCACCCCCCACAGCAACTCGCCCAAGCCTTCCCCATTTCTTCTTCTCCCAAATCGAGTCAGCGGATGCTCTGAAAGAGCTGCAAAATCTGGACCCCTACAAATCAGCCGGGCTAGACAATCTGGACCCTCTCTTTCTAAAATTATCTGCCTCAATTGTTGCCACCCGGTCTGTTGTCCGGGCCTCTGTCAGTCTCTATGGGGGTGCCACAGTGTTCAATTCTTGGACCGACTCTCTTCTCTGTATAAATCAATGATGTCGCTCTTGCTGCTGGTGAGTCTCTGATCCACCTCTACGCAGACGATACCATTCTGTATACTTCTGGCCCTTCTTTGGACACTGTGTTAACAACCCTCCAGGCGAGCTTCAATGCCATACAACTCTCCTTCCGTGGCCTCCAATTGCTCTTAAATACAAGTAAAACTAAATGCATGCTCTTCAACCGATCGCTGCCTGCACCTGCCCGCCTGTCCAACATCACTACTCTGGACGGCTCTGACTTAGAATATGTGGACATCTACAAATACCTAGGTGTCTGGTTAGACTGTAAACTCTCCTTCCAGACTCACATCAAACATATCCAATCCAAAGTTAAATCTAGAATTGGCTTCCTGTTTCACAACAAAGCATCCTTCACTCATGCTGCCAAACATACCCTCAAAAAACTGACCATCCTACCAATCCTCGACTTCGGCGATGTCATTTACAAAATAGCCTCCAATACCCTACTCAATAAATTGGATGCAGTCTATCACAGTGCATTCTGTTATGCCACCAAAGCCCCGTATACTACCCACCATTGCAACCTGTATGCTCTCGTTGGCTGGCCCTCGCTTCATACTCGTCGCCATACCCACTGGCTCCAGATCATCTACAAGACCCTGTTAGGTAAAGTCCCCCCTTATCTCAGCTCGCTGGTCATCATAGCAGCACCCACCTGTAGCACGCGCTCCAGCAGGTATATCGCTCTGGTCACCCCCAAAACCAATTCTTCCTTTGGCCGCCTCTCCTTCCAGTTCTCTGCTGCCAATGACTGGAACGAACTACAAAAATCTCTGAAACTGGAAACACTTATCTCCCTCACTAGCTTTAAGCACCAGCTGTCAGAGCAGCTCACAGATTACTGTACCTGTACATAGCCCACCTATAATTTAGCCCAAACAACTACCTCTCCCCCTACTGTATTTATTTATTTTGCTTCTTTGCACCCCATTATTTCTATCTCTACTTTGCACATTATTCCACTGCAAATCAACCATTCCAGTGTTTAACTTGCTATATTGTATTTGATTCGCCGCCATGGCCTTTTTTTTGCCTTTACCTCCCTCACTTGCTCACATTGTATATATACTTATTTTTCTACTGTATTATTGACTGTATGTTTGTTTTACTCCATGTGTAACTCTGTGTTGTTGCATGTGTCGAACTGCTTTGCTTTATCTTGGCCAGGTCGCAGTTGTAAATGAGAACTTGTTCTCAACTTGCCTACCTGGTTAAATAAAAGTGAAATAAAAATTTAAAAATGTAAAAGTGTCTGCAGAGAATTGATAAGGTCCCTGGAACCCTGTGCATTACTGAACTATGGGCTCTGGCTAAAGCCATAAGGATAATGGAGAGCCACAGTTCTAACAACATTTTTTATTTCCCTTTTATGACTTATTCTGGGCCCTCACCTTCAGACTCTACATACATCATTGTTTTTCACTTCGAGCCATACCTGTAACTCGAGACCAATTCATAAATAAATAAATAAGACCAACTACATCCCTCCCTTCTTTTCATCAGCAATGCTACCATGTTCCCATTGACACCAGAACACCTGGTACATATTCCTATACAGTACGTACTCAGATTCAGATTGCTGACAGATGTGCGCACACCACCTCTGCTCGTGCAACCCGATTACTGAAAACCCACTGCAGCAAAGGTCCCTGTCATTCCACTGTAAAACCATTCATAGTAGTTTTACAGGCTCTAAAGCCTTGTTAAAGTGTCAACCCCACATTCAGATCCCTGGCCTGCTCTGTTATTGATATTGCCAATAAGGCAGAGTCCATAACAGGGGACAGACAAAACCATTACACTATCAATTATTCATGTCCATTCTCCACATAAAAGCCCTCAAGAAAAACCTACACATATTCTTAAGCCATTTCAATACACCACAGAGTACATCACGATGAACAATCATCTACTCCAAACCAATCCAGCAAAGCACATGATTCAAAACTCAATATGTTAATATAAAACTCAAAGGAATTTCATCCAAATATGACACTTTTTACAACCACTAGATGTCACTGAAGACACTTTCACGAAAGATTGGTTTGTCTATGTATCTATTATACAAATAGATTATAATCCATCTAAAAAAAAGTGCTTCTTTTAATTTAGTGTCGTTGAACAATTCTACACTGAGAAACAAACTGATGGTGATGGCAATGACACTCACGTTGGATGGGTGTTGTTGTTGGGCACTAACATTCTCAAACCACACTCAAACACACATTTTAAGGCAAAGGGAATTGTCAAGGCATTTCCAACAGCAATATTGCATAGCTAAGGCAGCATATAACCCCATACAGCAAATATTTACACATTTCATAATTATGTCTTGTTATATACACTATAACCACATCTTTATGCAAGTATACATATACATGTACAGTACCAGTCAAACGTTTGGACACAGCTACTCATTCCAAGGTTTTTCTTTATATTTACTATTTTCTACATTGTAGAATAATAGTGCTGACATCAAAACTATGAAATAACACATATGGAATCATGTAGTAACCAAAAAAGTTGGAAACATATATTTTATATTTGAGATTGTTCAAAGTAGCCACCCTTTGCCTTGATGAGAGCTTTGCACACTCTTGGCATTCTCTCAACCAGCTTCATGATGAATGCTTTTCCAACAGTCTTGAAGGACTTCCCACATATGCTGAGCACTTGTTGGCTGCTTTTCCTTCACTCTGCAGTCCAACTCATCCCAAACCATCTCAATTGGATTGAGGTTGGGTGAATATGGAGGCCAGGTCATCTGATGCAGCACTACATCACTCTCCATGGTCAAATAGCCCTTACACAGCCTGGAGGTGTGTTTTGGGTCATTGTCCTGATGAAAGACAAATGATAGTCCCACTAAACGCAAACCAGATGCGGATGGTGTATGGCTGCAGAATGCTGTGGCAACCATGCTGGTTAAGTGTGCCTTGAATTTGAAAATAAATAACCGACAGTGTCACCATTAAAGCACTCCCACACCATCACACCTCCTCCTCCATGCTTCACGGTGGGAACCACACATGCGGAGATCAGCCGTTCACCTACTCTGCGTTTCACAAAGACACAGCGGCCAAAAATCTCAAATTTGGACTCATCAGACCAAAGGACAGATTTCCACCGGTCTAAAGTCCATTGCTCGTGTTTCTTGGCCCAAGCAACTCTCTTCTTATTATTGGTGTCCTTTAGTAGTGGTTTCTTTGCAGCAATTCAACCATGAAGGCCTGATTCACACAGTCTCCTCTGAACAGTTGATGTTGAGATGTGTCTGTTACTTGAACTCTGAAGCATTCATTTGGGTTGCAATTTCTGAGGCTGGTAACTCCTAATGAACTTATCCTGTGCAGCAGAGGTAACTCTGGGTTTTCCTTTCCTGTGGCGGTCCTCATGAGAGACAGTTTCATCATAGAGCTTGATGGTTTTTACGACTGCATTTGAAGAAACGTTGAAAGTTCTTGAAATTTCTGTATGGACTGACCTTCATGTCTTAAAAGAAAGGATGGACTGTCATTTCTCTTTGCTTATTTGAGCTGTTCTTGCCATAATATGGACTTGGTCTTTTACCAAATAGGGCTATCTTCTGTAAACCACCCCTACCTTGTCACAACACAACTGATTGGCTCAAATGCATTAAGGAAAGAAATTCCACAAATTACATTTTAACAAGGCACACCTCTTAATTTAAATTAATTCCAGGTGACTACCTCATGAAGCTGGTTGAGAGAAGAGTGTGCAAAGCTGTCATCAAGGCAAAGGGTGACTACTTCAAATAATTTTAAATATAAAATATATTTTGATTTGTTCAACACATTTTTGGTTACTACATGATTCCATATGTGTTATTTCATAGTTTTGATGTCTTCAACATTATTCTACAATGTAGAAAATAGTAAAAAATTAAGAGAAACCCTGGAATGAGTAGGTGTGTCCAAACTTTTAACTGGCACTGTATATACACATGCACATATATAAACACATTCATCCACTTAACTTACTCTTTTGTACACATATTTTAGTGTTGATTTTCAAGTTGAGATAAATCTTGATCATTGGAAGTATGTTTCAGTGACAATGACATATTATCTTACTCTTGCCCCAGACTGCAGTTAACACATAGAACATAATGTGAAAAATACTACTTTGTATATTTCCACAATAAAAGCTCAAAAACGAATCAGAAGACATCACTCAATCATGGCCATGTGGATTGGCAGTGAGAAAGTGACATCATACATGTATGACAATGAACAAGTCAGGATGCAGAGGGTTGGTGGGGGAAGGTGAGTAGAAGTGCACATATGGAATACGAAGTCCAAAGGACTGTTAGATGTGAACATTGTACAGTAAATTATTGTAGAGTATTGTATTGATATATAAGTCCAATACAGATTAGATGTGTAAAGATCCACAGAAGGTAAGGAGCAGAGGGTGAGTGGCAGTATGGAGAATGAGAGAAAGTATTTGTTACAGCACGCTCTCCACACCAGTATTTTGACAATCAAAGCAGACAGAGATGCTGTGGCATACACTGTCCACTAGAGGGAGCCAGTCCAGTTGACTTGATGATGATGCTTGTGATTCACTGCTTCTGCCTGGGGTTCTTTCCTCCCCATCAGCCCTGACAATTCTTCAGCGATGCGTATATAGCATGGGGCTTTCAAGACAGTGCCTGCTTTGTATTAGACACTTTATGATTGAACAAAGCATCCCCATATAATGCCAATAAATCCATTCAACTTAAACAATAGTATTCGATTCGGGATCGATCCTTTGGTAATAAATAATTAGGCTTAGAGTGCAAAGAATATAATTGGATACTGAAACCCTGACCGTTATAGGTAGGAAAGGGCATGACTGCATGACAAAATGAGGGAGTGTGCAACATGCTCTATAAAAAATAGTCTGTAGCCCAGTCTCCAGTCTATTTTAGACAGTAGTCAGTTTCATTTGACAACAGACTTTTCTATATCAGCATCATCAGGATTAGTTAGTTGTGTGTTACATCCAGGCCTCAGTGTCCAAGCCGCTCTCTGACTCCACAGAGTAGGAGCGGTCCCTGTTGCCCATGGCAGGGGAGCGTGACTGGGGGTGGATCAGGTCGGCAAAGGCCTGGTGCATGGCCTTTCGTGAGGGTGAATGGTCGTTGGAATGGGAGCTCTGAGGGGACTGTGGCGGGGTAGGGGTCTGGAGGGGAGTATGGCTGCCCCTGGCCTGAAGGTCTCTGTAGCTGACTGGGGTGGGGATACGTGACGGGCTGTTCCCTGGCCTGTTGTCTGTACGGGGTCTGATCCTGGGCCTCAGCTTGAGCTTGTAGATGGAGGGCACCCTGTCAGCCTTTTTCCCTGCCCTCTTGGGCCGGAAGACTACACCCCCATCAACTGCATCCCCATTGGCCAGGGGAGGAGGTGGAGGAGAGTACTCTGAGCGTGATTCACTCAGGCTGAAGCACATGGAGGAGCTCTCACTGGAGGAGTCTTCCTGGAAGGAGCCGTCCTCCGAGGGGGGCAGGGGGATGGGCGAGGGACAAGACTCTGGGGGAGGGAGGTCATCGTTGTGGTCTCCACCCTCCAGGTCGTAGGGGACGCTTGGTTGGTGATCCTCCAGTGGGACGTCTCCCTCAGGCCCCGAGCCCCAGCCCAGCTGACCCTGCTGGCTCTCCATCAGCACCTCTACTAGAGCACCACTGACATGCCCCCCCCCATTCATGCTCCTGCGGTGGAAAGGAAGTTGTGAGGGGGCATGGCTGAGAGATATGCCCAGCTCCAAGTCTCTCCGGCTGGGCAAGGAGGACAGGAGCTCCCCTTCGTCTATGGAACTGGAGATGGCAGGGAGCTTCCTGAGACCTCCACCTCGCCCGCCCCAGCGCTCTGGTTCTGCGTGCCCACCGTTGGATAGTCCGCCAGGGCTATGGCCATGCAGTGGGGCCAGGGTATCCTCCAGGCCTCCAGAGAAACGTGGGTTAGTTCTTTTAGACTCCCGGAGGTCAGGCAGAACTCCTACCTTACCCCCCACGTTGAGTGAGGAGTTGGAGGAGTTGGAGGAGGAGTAGGCCGAGTCAGTGACGTTAGGGTCAGCAGAGGCAGGCGTGGGCAGGGTTTGGGGCCCAACCCCTGCTGTGGGTGTGAAGAGGCAGGAAGCTGAAGGCCCCCCCCCCCTGTGGGTCTACTAGGCCCCCCTCTGCGCTGCCCTGTGTTAGCTAGGAACTCAGCCTCAAAGCTGCGGTACAGGTCCTGCTCTTTCTGGGGGTCCAGGTTGGGCAGGATCTGGAAGTTATAGCCTAGCCCCTCCTCCTCAGGTTCCTGTCGTTCAGAGCTGGCCCACCCCCTGTGGCCATGCCCATTGGAGCGAGGGCCGTGGGAGGTTCGAGGGGAGCGGGGTCCATGCCCATGGTGGTGAGGGGAGCGGGGGGAGGAGGAGTGAGGAGAGCGCCGGCCTGCCTGGGTGACTGTGGGCAGCAGCCTACTCCTCCCCACCGAGGGGGAGCGTGGAGCGGGGGGCCGGGGAGCCACTACAGTCTTCTTACTGAGGCTGCTGCTCTGAAGCCCTTTGATAGGTGAATTAGAGCAGGAGGATGATTGTCTCCTGGAGAAACCTCCATTGATTCTGGGGGAGGCGGGGGGCAGTTGTTTGGTCCTGAGCTCCTCTCGTCTGTCAGAGGATGGGGGCTGCGAGGCCCCATGACGGGGAGAGGGTCCAGGGCTGGCATCGCTGGTCCGACTCCGGCTGGGCATCTTCCCCTGGCTGTGGGAGCGCAGGGTCTGGAGCCTGCGGGGACTTTCGGGCCCGAGAGAGCGGCCCCTCTCCCCATGGCTGCTCCTGAGCCCGTCAGAGGGGCCCTGTGGGGGGCTGGGTTTGAGGATGGAGGCGGGGGCGGGGGCGAGGCGATCCCGGGAGTGGCTGCGTGTGCGGGGCATTGGGGGGCACAGGGATGGGCCCTGTCCGCCTTCTCCAGGCCTCTCGATTATATGCTTCCCCTCCTTCCTGTTAACCAACAGCACCACCTCCTCTCCGGAGCGACGGGTGCCTCCCAGAGAGAAGCGGCCTCCCCCTGTCCCTCCTCCTCCCTTAGAGGAGGCTGTAGAGGAGTCGCTGTCCCCTGATAGACGGCGGGTCACTGGCAACAATGACGAGTCCTTAGACCTGCAGAACACAGAGGAAGACAGACAAGGAGTTAATTATAGTTGCAGTATCTTTTATTTATTTCTGGCCTGAAATTGTATCATTGGAATAAAATAAATATAACATCATATATATTTTTTTACATTCATACTAGTTTGAGAAAAACAACTTGCTCAGAGCCCATTCTCCAACCCAGCACACCATAGTGCCTATGCCTCACCCCACTCCTCTGGCCCACAAAGGTTTATAGTAAACACCATCCACCTCCAGTTCATGATGGGATCTGTGACCTCCAGTGATCATGAGGAACCTCCCTGCAGGCTTCTGCTGCTGCCTACCCTGACGGACACACATAGGGCCGGGTGCTTCTCAGAACATTGGGCTGGATCAGGGATTACAGGGAAAATGAGAGCAAGTGGGGGCAGGATTATAGGCCCTGTGGATTTACTGACCCCACACACAGCCGCAGAGAGCACTGCCTGCCCTTCTTTCCCAGAGCTCACCACACCACTCCACTGACACGCACCGGTGGGGCCCCTCGGGACAACGTACCATCCAAGACAGGATACAACTAATGACTTACAGCAAGATAGAGCATAATCAGTAGAGCTCTGTATCAGTGGCCAAAACAACAACCTGATAGACATGTCTTTCAGAATCATGTGCTCTCTGGTAATATCCTGTAAGAACAATTAGCTATATCCGCTTTCTTTGCTGACATTCTTTATGTAACCACTTCTATAATGCTCTGAGTAACCAGAACAAACAACCAAGAAAAGATTATTGTACACTATATAAACAGGGCAAAATAAATTAGTGACAAGGTTGAAATGTTAATCAAATATTGCCTTTTAAAATAATGACGTAGGCAAACCAATATTGACTTAGGTTGACTGCATTCTGACGGCTTGGCATAATGAAACACATGGTGTTTTCCTTCACAGGTTAGCCCAACTGTGACCTACTTCCTAGGGGGAGCAGCAGGGCCTAGGGGTGCAACAGTTGTCAGTCAGATTAACCCTTATCTAGTCTGGTGCATTTGGAGGTGCCGACCTTGAAGGGGTTAACCTGTCCCGAGGCCTGTTGCCGTGACGCCGGGCCTGAGCCATCACTCACTCCGGATACTGAGCCAAAGTAAACGAGCCCACAGCCCTTAATTGTGTTGAACAATGGCGACTCTGACGTATGAGGGAGGTATGTGAGACCAACTCAACGGGACCTTATGTGGAGAGCTGAGGGAATGCATTCTCTTTACTATCCAGAAAATAGTTTTATAGCCAATGAAAACCAGTACTCTGACTGTCATGCCACTTCAGTGAGAGACAGCAGAAAAAAGGAGAGACATGTTTTTCCTCTAGTATAGTCAACATGTAGCCTAATTCAATCCATCAGCTCCGGGCCTTGGAGAGAGAACAGAAACATCACCAACAGCAACACTTGGATGTTGAATCCCATCTGAATTCAGACAGTCATTAGTGTAATTAACAGAACCAAAGGAGAGGAAGGAGGAGAGGGAGGGAGAGTGAGGGGGAGGGAAGGAGGACAGGGGAAGAGAGGGAGTGAGGCGACAGCAGCAATCAAGGTGTGTGTCCTATCTAGCCACCAGGAGGCAGAGTGGAACGGCCGGGACAACAGGACAGTGTCAGCGCAAGGTCTCATTGGAATGTCACCTGAGATTAGGAAAATCTCACTCTGCCTTGTATAATCTGTCGCTTCCCAGTTTTGTGCGCTGTGCTGTGCGTGTTTGTGTTTTTGTGTGTGTGTGTTTGTGGTGAAAAGTGGATCCGTGCTGGTGATGCAGACAAAGACGAAGTGTCATTAGCACAACACACACACACACTCACTCACCTGACAGGGTTGAAGTGGCGGGGTTCTGAGCGTTCCCGCGGTGGTCGTGGTAACAGGGGGGTGCGTCCTGCGTTTGAGTCGAGCTCTGTAGGGAGGGAGGGGTGGTGTGAGCGGCCAGGCCGGGTGGAGGAGGAGGGGGTACATGATGGAGGCTCCAGGCCCTGGGTGCGTCTGTCAGGGGGCTTATATGGGGCAATGCCCTCGTTACGCCAGTGTGGACCTGGGCTGGTGGAGCGGGAGGAGTGGGCACTGGAGGACTTGCTGTGGGCACCCTGCCCGCTGGCTTTGGCCTGGTGGTACCGGTGAGCTGCAGGGAATAAGCACAGGAAACCACAATATTAGTAGAGGCATGGGTTATATACCATGGAGAACCAGAACAACTGTGCAGTTGACTCTGGCATCAGACAGACAACAGTCAGTGTAGAAATAGAATAGATCCAGGGTTGATCCAAGGATCAACATAGCAGAGCACACATTGCAACAGCCCCTCACAACTGGTGGCAGTCACAGCGCATATGCATGTCTTATGAGTGCAAGAGATGAAGCAACTGATGCAATCAGATGAATGATTTAAAGCATGAGCTTGACATTAGTGTAGGGCTGACATTAGTGTAGAGCTGACATTAGTGTAGGGCTGACATTAGTGTAGGGCTGACATTAGTGTAGGGCTGACATGGCCTACAGCTCATAAAAACCTGGAGACCTGTAAAAACCCTTTCATATGAGTTCATGGGTTAGAAATGCAACACCAAGCATTAATTCAGCCCATGTCAGTTGTCCAGACACAAGGCCACTGACATTATTGGTCTGGCAGCAGTGTGGACTCATGGAGAGTGAAGAGCTATTCTACCCACAGCACAGAGTAACACCAGCCCCAGGCCTGGCTATCACACACAAGGTTAAACATTAACTGATATGAATGGTTATGGCAGCCGTCATGTCATGTTTATGACAGCGTGATGAGGGCTTTATGTGTGAAGTGTAGTGTTGTCTGAAAGGCCATTGACATGATATTGAATGAGGTAGCACTATGGTTGCACTGTAGTAGCACTATGGTAACACTATGATAGCATTATGGTAGGACTATGATAACACTGTGATAGCACTGTGGCTGCATTGTGTTAGCACTGTGGTAGAACTATGGTAACACTATTATAGCATTATGGTAGGACTATGATAACACTGTGATAGCACTGTGGCTGCATTGTGTAAGCACTGTGGTAGAACTATGGTAACACTATTATAGCATTATGGTAGGACTATGATAACACTGTGATAGCACTGTGGCTGCATTGTGTAAGCACTGTGGTAGAACTATGGTAACACTATTATAGCATTATGGTAGGACTATGATAACACTGTGATAGCACTGTGGCTGCATTGTGTAAGCACTGTGGTAGAACTATGGTAACACTATTATAGCATTATGGTAGGACTATGATAACACTGTGATAGCACTGTGGCTGCATTGTGTAAGCACTGTGGTAGAACTATGGTAACACTATTATAGCATTATGGTAGGACTATGATAACACTGTGATAGCACTGTGGCTGCATTGTGTAAGCACTGTGGTAGAACTATGGTAACACTATTATAGCATTATGGTAGGACTATGATAACACTGTGATAGCACTGTGGCTGCATTGTGTAAGCACTGTGGTAGAACTATGGTAACACTATTATAGCATTATGGTAGGACTATGATAACACTGTGATAGCACTGTGGCTGCATTGTGTTAGCACTGTGGTAGAACTATGGTAACACTATTATAGCATTATGGTAGGACTATGATAACACTGTGATAGCACTGTGGCTGCATTGTGTAAGCACTGTGGTAGAACTATGGTAACACTATTATAGCATTATGGTAGGACTATGATAACACTGTGATAGCACTGTGGCTGCATTGTGTAAGCATTGTGGTAGAACTATGGTAACACTATTATAGCATTATGGTAGGACTATGATAACACTGTGATAGCACTGTGGCTGCATTGTGTAAGCACTGTGGTAGAACTATGGTAACACTATTATAGCATTATGGTAGGACTATGATAACACTGTGATAGCACTGTGGCTGCATTGTGTAAGCACTGTGGTAGAACTATGGTAACACTATTATAGCATTATGGTAGGACTATGATAACACTGTGATAGCACTGTGGCTGCATTGTGTAAGCACTGTGGTAGAACTATGGTAACACTATTATAGCATTATGGTAGGACTATGATAACACTGTGATAGCACTGTGGCTGCATTGTGTTAGCACTGTGGTAGAACTATGGTAACACTATTATAGCATTATGGTAGCAATATGAGTACATTATGGTAGCAATATGAGTACATTATGGTAGCAATATGAGTACATTATGGTAGCAATATGAGTACATTATGGTAGCAATATGAGTACATTATGGTAGCAATATGATAACACTGTGATAGCACTTTTTTTTTTTTTCTCTCTCTCATTTATTTAACCAGGTAGGCCAGTTGAGAACACCTTTATTTAACCAGGTAGGCCAGTTGAGAACACCTTTATTTAACCAGGTAGGCCAGTTGTGAACACCTTTATTTAACCAGGTAGGCCAGTTGAGAACACCTTTATTTAACCAGGTAGGCTAGTTGAGAACACCTTTATTTAACCAGGTAGGCCAGTTGAGAACACCTTTATTTAACCAGGTAGGCCAGTTGTGAACACCTTTATTTAACCAGGTAGGCCAGTTGAGAGCACCTTTATTTAACCAGGTAGGCCAGTTGAGAGCACCTTTATTTAACCAGGTAGGCCAGTTGAGAGCACCTTTATTTAACCAGGTAGGCCAGTTGAGAGCACCTTTATTTAACCAGGTAGGCCAGTTGAGAGCACCTTTATTTAACCAGGTAGGCCAGTTGAGAACACCTTTATTTAACCAGGTAGGCCAGTTGAGAGCACCTTTATTTAACCAGGTAGGCCAGTTGAGAGCACCTTTATTTAACCAGGTAGGCCAGTTGAGAGCACCTTTATTTAACCAGGTAGGCCAGTTGAGAACACCTTTATTTAACCAGGTAGGCCAGTTGAGAACACCTTTATTTAACCAGGTAGGCCAGTTGAGAACACCTTTATTTAACCAGGTAGGCCAGTTGAGAACACCTTTATTTAACCAGGTAGGCCAGTTGAGAACACCTTTATTTAACCAGGTAGGCCAGTTGAGAACACCTTTATTTAACCAGGTAGGCCAGTTGAGAACACCTTTATTTAACCAGGTAGGCCAGTTGAGAACACCTTTATTTAACCAGGTAGGCCAGTTGAGAACACCTTTATTTAACCAGGTAGGCCAGTTGAGAACAAGTTCTAATTTACAACTGTGACCTGGTCAAGATAAAGCAAACCAGTGCGACACAAACTACAACACAGAGTTACACATGGAATAAACAAAACATAAAGTCAAAAACACAATAGGAAAAAAGTCTATATACACAGTGTGTGCAAATTAGGTAAGATAAGGGAGGTAAGGCAATAAATAGACCATAGTGGCGAAATAATGACAATTTAGCAATTAAATACTGGAGTGATAGATGTGCAGAAGATTCATGTGCAAGTAGAGATACTGGGGTGCAAAGGAGTAAAAAATAAATATATACAATAACAGTATGGGGATAAGGTAGTTGGATGGGCTATTTACAGATGGGCTATGTACAGGTGAAGTGATCTGTGAGCTGCTCTGACAGCTGGTGCTTAAAGTTAGTAAAGGAGATATGAGTCTCCAGCCTCAGTGATTTTTGCAATTCGTTCCAGTCATTGGCAGCAAAGAACTGTAAGGAAAGGAGGCCAAAGTAGGAATTGGCTTTGGGGGTGACCAGTGAAATATACCTGCTGGAGCACGTGCTATGGGTGGGTGCTGCTATGGTGACCAGAGAGCTGAGATAAGGCGGGGCTTTACCTAGCAAAGACTTATAGATGACATGGAGCCAGAGGGTTTGGCGACGAATATGAAGCAAGGGCCAGCCAACAAGAGCATACAGGTTGCAGTGGTGGGTAGTATATAGGGCTTTGGTGACAAAACGGACGGCACTGTGATAGACTGCATCCAATTTGCTGAGTAGAGTGTTGGAGGCTATTTTGTAAATGACATCGCCAAAGTCAAGGATCGATAGGATAGTCAGTTTTACGAGGGTATGTTTGGCAGCATGAGTGAAGGATGCTTTGTTGCGAAATAGGAAGCTGATTCTAGACTTAATTTTGGATTGGATATGTTTGTTGTGAGTCTGGAAGGAGAGTTTACAGTCTAACCAGACACCTAGGTATTTGTAGATGTCCACATATTCTAATTCAGAACTGTCCAGAGTAGTGATGCTGAACGGGTGAGTAGGTGCTGGCAGCAATCAGTTGAAGATCATGCATTTAGTTTTACTTGCATTTAAGAGCAGTTGGAGGTCACGGAAGGAGAGTTGTATGGCATTGAAGCTTGTCTGGAGGTTAGTTAACACAGTGTCCAAAGAAGGGCCAGAAGTATACAGAATGGTATCGTCTGCGTAGAGGTGGATCAGAGAATCACCAGCAGTAAGAGTGACATCATTGATGTATGCAGAGAAAAGAGTCGGCCCGAGAATTGAACCCTGTGGCACCCCCATAGAGACTGCCAGAGGTCCGGACAACAGGCCCTCCGATTTGACACACTGAACTCTGTCAGATAAGTAGTTGGTGATCCAGGCGAGGCAGTCATTTGAGAACCCAAGGCTGTTGAGTCTGACGATAAGAATGTGGTGATTGACAGAGTCGAAAGCCTTGGCCAGGTCGATGAATAAAGCTGCACAGTATTGTCTCTTGTTGATGGCGGTTATGATATCGTTTAGGACCTTGAGCGTAGCTGAGGTGCACACATGACCAGCTCGGAAACCAGATTGCATCGTGGAGAAGGTACGGTGGGATTCGAAATGGTCGGTGATCTGTTTGTTAACTTGGCTTTCGAAGACCTTCGAAAGGCAGGGTAGGATAGATACAGGTCTGGAGCAGTTTGGGTCTAGAGTGTCTCCCCCTTTGAAGAGGGGGATGACCGCAGCAGCTTTCCAATCTTTGGGGATCTCAAACGACACGAAAGGGGTTGAACAGGCTAGCAATAGGGGTTGCAACAATTTCGGCAGATAATTTTAGAATGGTGTCTCTCTATCACAGGTGAAGGATCATTTAAATGAACAAAAATAGTTCTACAAGCAGCTATTACAACAATAAAATTGTCCAAATACTGGTGGAATCAACTAATAAAAAAACAGACAACCTGACCAGAGAGGTCCAGGACCTGAAGAACAGTTTTCAGCTCGATAAGTTGAAACAGGAAAACGGCAAGATGACAGCAAACATAATGTTAACTTTCACTGCTATGCGGATGACACACAGCTGTACATTTCAATGAAACATGGTGAAGCCCCAAAATTGCCCTCGCTAGAAGCATGTGTTTCAGACATAAGGAAGTGGATGGCTGCAAACGTTCTACTTTTAAACTCGGACAAAACAGAGATGCTTGTTCTAGGTCCCAAGAAACAAAGAGATCTTCTGTTGAATCTGACAATTAATCTTAATGGTTGTACAGTCGTCTCAAATAAAACTGTGAAGGACCTCTGCGTTACTCTGGACCCTGATCTCTCTTTTGAAGAACATATCAAGAGTGTATCAAGGACAGCTTTTTTCCATCTACGTAAAATTGCAAAACTCAGAAACTTTCTGTCCAAAAATGATGCAGAAAAATTAATCCATGCTTTTGTCACTTCTAGGTTAGACTACTGCAATGCTCTACTTTCCGGCTAACCGGATAAAGCACTAAATAAACTTCAGTTTGTGCTAAATACGGCTGCTAGAATCCTGACTAGAACCAAAAAATGTGATCATATTACTCCAGTGCTAGCCTCCCTACACTGGCTTCCTGTCAAGGCCATAGCTGATTTCAAGCTTTTACTGCTAACCTACAAAGCATTACATGGACTTGCTCCTACCTATCTCTCTGATTTGGTCCTGCCGTACATACCTACATGTAAGCTACAGTCACAAGACGCAGGCCTCCTAATTGTCCCTAGAATTTCTAAGCAAACAGCTGGAGGCAGGGCTTTCTCCTATAGAGCTCCATTTTTATGGAATGTTCTGCCTACCCATGTGAGAGACGCAAACTCGGTCTCAACCTTTAAGTCTTTACTGAAGACTCATCTCTTCAGTGGGTCATATGATTGAGTGTAGTCTGGCCCAGGAGTGTGAAGGTGAACGGAAAGGCTCTGGAGCAACGAACCGCCCTTGCTGTCTCTGCCTGGCCGGTTCCCCTCTTTCCACTGGGATTCTCTGCCTCTAACCCTATTACAGGGGCTGAGTCACTGGCTTACTAGGGCTCTTTCATACCGTCCCTAGGAGGGGTGCGTCACTTGAGTGGGTTGAGTCACTGATGTGATCTTCCTGTCTGGGTTGGCGCCCCCCTTGGGTTGTGACGTGGCAGAGAACTTTGTGGGCTATACTCGGCCTTGTCTCAGGATGGTAAGTTGGTGGTTGAAGATATCCCTCTAGTGGTGTGGGGGCTGTGCTTTGGCAAAGTGGGTGGGGTTATATCCTTCCTGTTTGGCCCTGTCCGGGGGTATCATCGGATGGGGCCACAGTGTCTCCTGACCCCTCCTGTCTCAGCCTCCAGTATTTATGCTGCAGTAGTTTATGTGTCGGGGGGCTAGGGTCAGTTTGTTATATCTGGAGTACTTCTCCTGTCCTATCCGGTGTCCTATGTGAATTTATGTATGCTCTATCTAATTCTCTCTTTTTCTCTTTCTTTCTCTCTCTCGGAGGACCTGAGCCCTAGGACCATGCCTCAGGACTACCTGACATGATGACTCCTTACTGTCCCCAGTCTACCTGGCCGTGCTGCTGCTCCAGTTTCAACTGTTCTGCCTGTGATTATTATTATTTGACCATGCTGGTTATTTATGAACATTTGAACATCTTGGCCATGTTCTGTTATAATCTCCACCCGGCACAGCCAAAAGAGGACTGGCCACCCCACATAGCCTGGTTCCTCTCTAGGTTTCTTCCTAGGTTTTGGCCTTTCTAGGGAGTTTTTCCTAGCCATCGTGCTTCTACACCTGCATTGCTTGCTGTTTGGGGTTTTAGGCTAGGTTTCTGTACAGCACTTTGAGATATCAGCTGATGTACGAAGGGCTATATAAATATATTTGATTTGATTTGAATCTGTAAGTCATTGAGAGAGAACATCAGTTCGGTATATGAATCCATGATAACAATGACGGAGAAATCAGATTATTTCAAGGCACAAACAAGGCAGAACAAAATTGTTATGGACGGAATTGCAGAATCTCCGCATGAGACCTGGACAGAGTCTGAGGACAAAGGGAGGGAAATTATTTCGAAGCAACTGAAGATTGACCACAGGAAGATTGATGTGGAGCACGCCCACAGGACTGGAAAAACCACCACTGGCCCAGTTGACAGGCCCAGGCCGATAGTGGTCAAGTTCCTGAGGTTCAAGGACAAGGTAGCTGTTCTGGAAAGATCCAAGAACTTGAGAGGAACATACATCTTCTTCAACGAGGACTATCCTGAAGCTGTGCGCCAAGTGCTGCAAAGAAAGACGTAGTTAAGCTGCAGCTGGCCCAGAACAGAGCGGCACATCTTGCTCTTCATTGTAATCAGAGAGCTAATATAAATCTCTCTTGGCTAAGGGTAAAGGAGAGACTGACTGCATCACTTATTTTTTATATGAAACATTAATGTGTTAAAAATTCCAAATTGTTTGTACATTCAACTTACAGCACTGACACACACACTTACCCCACCAAACAAGCCACCAGGGGTCTTTTCACAGTCACCAAATCCAGAACAAATTCAAGAATCAGTACAGTATTATATAAAGCCATTATTGTATGGAACTCCCTTCCATCTCATATTGCTCAAATGAACAGCAAACCTGGTTTCAAAAACAGCTAATGGGGATCCTAATAAAATACCAATACCACTATGCTAGCACTGTTGTAACACTATGGTAAGACTGTGGTAGTACTGTTGTAACACTATGGTAAGACTGTGGTAGTACTGTTGTAACACTATGGTAAGACTGTGGTAGCACTGTTGTAACACTATGGTAAGACTGTGGTAGCACTGTTGTAACACTATGGTAAGACTGTGGTAGCACTGTTGTAACACTATGGTAAGACTGTGGTAGCACTGTTGTAACACTATGGTAAGACTGTGGTAGCACTGTTGTAACACTATGGTAAGACTGTGGTAGCACTGTTGTAACACTATGGTAAGACTGTGGTAGCCCTGTTGTAACACTATGGTAAGACTGTGGTAGCACTGTTGTAACACTATGGTAAGACTGTGGTAGCACTGTTGTAACACTATGGTAAGACTGTGGTAGCACTGTTGTAACACTATGGTAAGATTGTGGTAGTACTGTGGTAACACTGTGGTAACACCGTGGTAAGATAATGGTAGCACTGTGGTAAGACTGTGGTAACACTACTATGGTAACACCATGGTAAGACTATGGTAGCACTGTGGTAAAACTATGGTAGCACTGTGGTAAGACTGTGGTAACTTTGTGGTAACACTGTGGTAAGACTATGGTAGCCCTGTGGTAAGACTGTGGTAAACTTTGTGGTAACACTATGGTACCACAGTGTGAGCTGTACAACTCCTGACCTGAGTTGTATCAGATAAGCGGTTCAAATGGATACAATTGTAAAACAATTGTGAACCGTGCAGACTGACCAGAATTAGATACAATACAGTACAATATAATACAATACAACTCAGTGACTATAAAGGGTAAAGGGCTGGTTGTTTTGGTAGAGGTGACCTCACCGAAGGCGGCACAGCGGCAGGGGTCATGCTTGTCCAGATAGTGTTCTAACGTGTCCCATCCCCCACCCACACGCACCATCACATGAGTACGAAGGACCTGTGGAGAGAGAGAGAGAGGAGACAAGGTTACAACCCTGACAAACATGGCATCAATTCACAAATTCACTCTCACAATGAAGACTAGCGGGAGACTATATACTATGAAGCTTAGCACACGTACAAAACCAAACCCTGCGTACACACACAACCACTCACGCACACACACTGTTTCAAAAAACTCAAGTGATGTTTAAACCCAGTGACACGGTGCGATACCACACAAACTGCAGATCAAGTCAATAGATATATAAATCCGACAAGTGGAGCAGAATGCTGAGTGCTTGGCCTGGAGTCCCTCCCCCTTCCCCAAAAATGACGTAACACTCCCATCAGATGCACCCCTGCCAGTGCCCATGCCTCTGCCTCCTCCCACATGACCCCCCCAGCTGCCGCCATTATGAGCACTTTTCATCGCCATGCCAACACACAATTAAAAACAGAGGGGAGAAGAATAAACACGCACACTGCTATGAAAGACACTCCTTTTCTCTCCCTCTCAGCTGGCGTAACCATGCTTTTAGAGAGCGGGGGTGAATTAGCATGGTAACAACTCATCCTGCCCCTCCTCTCCTACAATTTCAGCTAGAAGAGAGGAGAGGGGGTTGAGCGAGAAGAGGGGGAAAGGAGAAGAGAGGAGAGGGGGTTGTTCATTGAGGCAAACAGACCCAGAGTATGAACCCCAGACAGAGTCTTTTTCTCTCTGTCGCTCTCTTTCCCCTGCAGGCAGATGCATTCCTCACAGCAGGGAGAGAGAGGCTGTATATTTAGCTTGATGTGAAAGTCCTGTGGATGCAGGCAGCCTCACCAGTCTGCCTCCTCTCTGGGTTGTGTAGTCACTGCTGCCAGCCACATGTTTCATTCAGGGGCTGGGCCCGTGTCTCTGTGGCCAGGCCAGGCAGGACCATGAGGGTGCTCTGGGTGAGCTGGATATTGCGGGGAGCCATACTGCACTAAATCACGTGGCCATGCAAGGCCTCCCACACTGACTCAGGACATCTACCACCTGTCCTTTGCTGCTCTTCAACATGCCCACCACACCGCCAACACAACACACTGCCTGTCTGCAAAACAGCTGTCCTCTGCCTTCCTTCTTCTTTTCTAGCTCTTGTCCTTTACTGCTGCTACTCTACTCCTGAAACTTTTGGTCTTGTTCCCAGCAGAGAGGCTATGTGATGGTAAACTGTTGGCCTATTGTCTATTGTCTGGTCCACTAGTGGAGTCCCACTATGCCTGACCCAGCCTCTGTGCTGTGAGTACCATGATAAGGATTAGTTGATTCCCTGGAACCAGTGATGCTCCAGCCCTCTGCCTCAGCAGCCACTCCATCAGTGATGGGGTATCCCACACTCCACATCTCCATAGTGCCTACCCCTGTTTCTATGTCAACGACGAACAGAGACTCCTTGTAATCATGATGGGGGTGGAGTAAACCAATTCCCTCCCAAATCAGGCTTGAAGTTTTAAGCTCATGGCCAGCTGACACTGTACTACAACCCCAAGCACCCTTCCCTTGAACATGGGTGACCTCCCAGAGTCCGCCCCAGTCACTCTCCTCCATTTATTTATCCCCCTTTTTCCCCTCACTTCCTCCTTCTCTCCTACACCTCATCCTCTAGCCTGCACTCTTAGTCAGGCTTTGGCAGCTGAATGAGGCCTGTTGGCTTTGATGGTGGCAGCCAGCAGGCTAGCTTCCTCCCTGAAGATAAATATGGAAGCGTGTTGGCTGGGCTGCACTAGTGGCTGCTGGGGGATATGTATAATCACTGTCCTCCTCAGTGAGTGGAGGAGAATGCAGAGACAGTGCGGGAGGGGGGGAGGGGGGGGTAATCTGCCAGAGAAATGGCTCCTACATACAATCTCCAGACAGGCTTTACACTAAGATGTGTGACACGCTTCAAACACACTGCAACTACTACACTTGAGTTTAACACTCTACCTGCTTCAAAAGCCACTACACTTTAGTTTTAACACTTTATTTGCTTCCAACAAAGCCACGGCACTAAAGTTAACAATTCTACATTATCTGCTTCCAAAACAGCCACTACACTATAACATACTACACAAGTAAGACCCTACTAAAACTGGCACTCCACTACATACCATACAGTCAAACACACAGTCAGTCATCCAATCTTTAAGAAACTTTTAACAGAAACATCTCACTGAGGTGTAAAAGCATACCACAGATCCGAACATACACACTGTGCTTTTAACGGACCTACATGACTAGCCATTTTAAACTCGGGGAAAGTTTGAGCTGCTCAAAAGAAGAGTGGAAATATTGAGGCAGACATCCTGGAAATGGATACGATTCGGACTGGCATCCGTTGAGTCCATTAATTGGGCGGAGGTACATGGGAAGTAAGAAACAGAATCGATCTATCTGGCACGGAGCCTTCCTGCAGGCAGAGGCCCGGAGGGCAAGATAAAGTTTCAGTGGCGACACCAGGCAGAGCCCAGACTGAGGCACACAGCCTAGCAGAAGCAAGCAGCAGAGCAGGACAGATAAGGGCCCATACAGGAAATGACCCAAAACTCTATTTGTGTCATGCTGGGCCAGCGTGTATGGGAGTTGGGAGGTCTGGGCCAGCCAGTAGGGAGGTACCAAGAGGCAGAGCAGTGGACTTGTAATAGGTCAGATCAGTTCAAATTATAAACAATATGCAGCCTGGACTGGGGAGAGTGAGATCACTGTACATACTGTAGTTCAGGGGACATTTATTACATCTACAGAATAGTTTGTTTGTTTGACCCTGTTCTGGTTTTCCTTGCAACAACAAATTTAGCTAAATATACACACTGTATGCCTCGATTGTAATACTGTGTAAGCAGTCATCACAACAGCAGCATATGAACATTTGACAATCTAATTTCTCCTGGGCATAATATTTGCATTTATCCAAAATATTAACTGTAGCCTACTATTAAACTGCAATGCAATCTAAGTGATATTAGAGTAATCCAAAGGCACGTCCATGAGCTGTGAAAAATACAAAATAACCTATCTATGGACTCTTGGACTGTGTAAAGGTGCAATGGTTAACCTGTTTGGTTAACCTGGTTACTAATGCATCCACAGGTTTAAGACATACTCACACATGCATGCACGCAGACACACACACTACACTCAAGGCTGATTGTTGACTATTCTTATGGTCTGGTTTAGTGGATGGGGTTGATGTTGATGGTCGGTTCATACCCGTATGAAGATCAGAGCGCTGGAGTCTCCCACTTTGTATTTCCCTTCAGACACCTTGGTCATGGGGAACTGGGCAGGGCAGGAGCAACGGCCCAGGATCTCCCGCACCTACAGAGACATAACAGAACCCTGGTTACCACCCACAGCCTACGAAACATGACAATCGACATTCACAAATCTACAGAAAGGAACAACAGGCATAAACTGTTCATTCTCTGTTCAACCTGCCGTCTTCTTCATTTCAACTCTTCCTATGACATCATGCTTACTCATATCCATGACAAAATCCCCTCTGGTCCTGAGTTCTCTGTGTGTGTGTGTGTGTCACCAGCACAGTGATTATATTACATTAGGGTGAGACATGGCTAGCCCTGGCTGTCTGTGTGTGTATTAGCTTCAAGCAGAGCAGAGGTCCCTCTGAGTACCTGTGTAATGGAGGGCCCATCTCTCCCTGCCTCACCAAATATTGCCTCATCTGCCTGGAACGCTTAGTCCACCTCATTGCTGCAGTGCAAAAAGTCATAAAAGGCACACAAATAAACATCACAGCACGCACACGCACAAACACACACACACTGCTGCGAAGACCTCCGGACTGCAGCAATAAGGTGAGGCCCTAACTAAAGCCAGAGGGATGACGTTCATTTGAGTCTGTGGTTTCAGATGCGTTTTGGGTTGAGAGAGAGAGACACTCTCCGGTCCTGTACTGTGCAGTTGGGGGTGCTTATTTAGCACATTGGAGTCAGACAGAACTCTAGGGTGGGGCGAGAGAGGCCTGTGTTGTGTGGGCTCTCTCTCTCTCTCTCTCTCGCCTGGGATTGGCCAGCTTTGATGATATTCTTGGCAGCTCTCTCAGACAAAGGCGTGTGCACACTTGTCGACCAAGAGAAAGAGAGAAACGACATCACAGAGGACAAAAATAGGCGAGCTGAGCAAGGACAAAGAAACAACAGGGACTCCTGTACTCCATATGTACTGTATATACAGCAGCAAATCAATTAAATCAAATGTTATTCGTCACATGCTTCATAAACAACAGGTGTAGACTACTTACGGGCCCAACTATGCAGAGAAAGCACATGTACAGTACAAACACAAACACAGTGAAACAAGGGAAAGGCTCTCAGTAGTCTCCCAAGGAATGAATCACATTAAGAACATAAATCAGATGAAGAGAGATTGAATTAGATCAAAATAGATGAAATGTGAGACTGTCAGGTATCGATTGAAGACATTTACCATCCATGTACAGTATATATTTAGCTGGAGGTTGTATCAATGTTGCAGGCAATGTTCCCGCTAAACAGTGTTCCCCCTAAACTGTGTTCCCTCTAAACTGTGTGCATGCGTGGGTGTGCAGTAGCCCAGAGACTGCTGCGCAGCTCCCCAGGATTTCCACACAGAGCGCAGAAGAAATATCAGCAAATGGAAAGAAGCCAGAGATTGAACTTCACTCAACTTTCTAGAGTTTTCCCTGTTAGTTAACACTATAAACTTTCTAGAGTTTTCCATGTTAGTTAACACTATAAACTTTCTAGAGTTTTCCATGTTAGTTAACACTATAAACTTTCTAGAGTTTTCCATGTTAGTTAACACTATAAACTTTCTAGAGTTTTCCCTGTTAGTTAACACTATAAACTTTCTAGAGTTTTCCATGTTAGTTAACACTATCAACGTTTCCCTTTACTGTGGCAATTGTGATCGAATCAACTCAATATTAGCCACTTTCAATGCAACATACCGAAACAAAAAAAAGTACGGAAGAGATTTTGTTGTAGGCAGAACGCATGATATCTCTCCTGCTCCAGCCCTGTGGTCATAGCTAGGCTCACCCAAAATCATTTTGTGGGTGCTGTACAGCTCCCACCAGACTGTTGTAGCTCTCTACCTTTACTGTGTATTGTGGTAGCTGTTCTATACAGTCTCCGGTTACTATTATATTAGTTCATTTGATGAATCCGTAATTAGCATAAGAAATATTTTATATTTATTTGTTTTATACATTTTCTTCACATTCTGAGCTGAGACAACACCGCATCACCATGATGCTGGGCATGCATGGCTTCTCCTCTTGTGAAGCTGAACTACAAGTCATGGTCATGACCTGTGCCCCCACTGCCTAGGTGTTGGCCACCTGCGTGAGGCCCTTTCTGACCCCTGCATTAACTGCGCCATCCTGCCTGTGAAGGTGAGGGAAGCGCGGCTAGCCAGAGTTGAGGGCCTGGTTTTCAAATATAATTTACCAGCGTCAGACGTTGTTGCCAGGACCCACCCAGGTCCACTGAAAGAGGGAAAACCCACAAAGCCAATGGCGCCCCCCTGGTAAAAACATAAGAGCTTCACTCGTGAAGGTCGATTCCTTATCCTCTGAGATAGAGCAGCTAAAAACGCTTTTGTGTTCCTTCAAGCCCTGAGTCGAGGCCCTCTAGCACTTCCTTCCTTCGAACCCAAAGCCCAGAAGCCCACGCGTGAACCTCGCCGCTCTCAACCGGCCCTGCCCTACACACGCCCTTGGTCCTACCACCAGCCTAACAGACGGCGATGCAGCCACCCCCCAAATACCCAAAAGAAACTGAATGGCAAGGGTTGGCCGTTGGCCAATTTACCCAGCAGCACCTGACCTACTGGGAATCCAACTCCTCAGACCCATGGGTGGTGATGACCCGCTCACATTGGTACAGACTGCAGTTCCGATGTCGGGCACAATCACGAGTAAAAGCATCAGAACAGCAAGATTGCTTTTACTCAACCTATTTCCTGGTTCAGAAGAAAGACGGATGCTTTCGTCCAGTTCTGGATTTAAAATGGTTCAATGTTTTCCTAAAAGTTCTCCCCTTTCACTTGTTGCAGACGGTTGACATTCTCCAGACAGTAACCGCAGGGGAATGGTTCATGTACAGGATGCTTTCTTTCAGGAGTTTTCTATGGTTCGCCTTCCAGGGCCAGGCATACCAGTTTGCGGTATTACCCTTTGGTCTCTCCCTGGATCCTTGCGTCTTCACAAGATGCGTGAGCGCAGCCCTGAGCTCCTTCCACCTACAGGGGATCAAGATCCTTCCTTACCTCGGCGACTGGCTCATCTGCACCCCTTCTTGTGAGTGTGCGGCCGAGAGCACAGTGCTGACACTGACCCATGTCACCGCAGTGGGTCTTCCCTTTGAACAATGAAAAGAGCAACTACAAACCAAGCCAAAAGGTCACCTTTATTGGCATGGCTCTGAACTCCCGCACTATGAGGGCACATATAACACCTCTGCACGTTGACAGTATTCTTCTTCTGCAACAATTCCAGTTGAATTAATTGGTGAAGGTACGAACGTTCCATCAACTGATGGGCGGCTCATGGCGGCCTACACGGTGATACCATTAGGTCTGCAGTCTTTAAGGCCATTACAAGTGTGGTTCAACGACCTCCGCTTGGACCCCAAGCAGGACAGAAACACCAAAATACAAGTGACATGGGTGTGCTACTCTACTCTGCGGCCGTGGAGGAAGACAGTCTACCTGACTACATGTGTCCATCTTGGATCAATTATGGCAAGGCGGGAAGTAGTGATGACCGATGCTTCACTAACAGGCTGGGGAGCAGTGTGGCAACACCGGTACGGGGAGAGTGGTGCCCCTGCTGGAGGAAAGAGCACATCAATGTACTAGAACTTCAGACAGTTTACCTAGCGCTGAATCACTTTTTGCCGGTTTTCAACCACAAACATTCCCTGATACGATCAGACAATACATAGATAGTGTTCCACATCAACCATCAAGGGGGAACGAGGTCTGTACGATCCATACAGGTGGCCCAACAACTCTTGATAAGGGCCCTACCACATCTGGCCAGCCTATGAGCCATTCATCTTCCAGGCAATGTGAACGAGGTGGCAGACTTCTGGTCGCGACAGAAACCGTCCCAGGGGGAATGGAGACTTCACCCACAAGTAGTGAAGATGATAAGGCAGCGGTTCGGAACAGCACGTGTACCTGTTCGCCTCAGAGCAAATATCCCACTGGTTCTCTCTAGCAGAGTCCAAGAGGCCCCTGGGCATGGACGCCTTAGCCCACACATGGCCAGAGGGCTTACTGTATGCTTTCCCTCCGACCCCCCTGATCTTAGCAACGCTGCAAAGGGTCTCTCAGGCTCAGCACAAGCTGCTGCTTGTAGCCCCCAGATGGCCAGCGAGACCCTGGTTTCCAACCCTCCTCAGTCTTCTGGAGGGAGAGCCATGGCAGCTCCCTAACAGACAGGATCTGCTCTCAAAGTTGTACGGCAGAATATGGCATCCCAGCCCAGACTAACTACAGCTATAGGTGTGGCCTCAGAAGAGCGATCCTGCTATTACTGAGACGTTACAGAAAGACAGAGCCCCATCAACCAGGATAATGAATGCTGGTCACTGGAAGCTGTTTACCGAATGGTGCTCTAGCAGGGCAGAGGAACCGGTGTCCTACTTTGTACCTGTTATACTGAGCATCCTTCAAAAACTATTGGACTCTGGTCGCTCTGCCTCTACCTTGAAGGTGTATGCCTCAGCCATATTGGCTAACCATTTATGCATCGTTGGAAAATCGTCAGCGGCCCACTACCTCATCTGCCAATTCTTACAAGGTGTCCGCCGGCTGCATTCCCCTAGGGCCGTCTGCGTGGCATCCTGCCACTAGTATTGGAGGCGTTGACAAAACCTCCTTTCGAGCATACGGAGGAGCCAGACATAAAATGGTTCTCTCTGAAAACGGCTTTCCTCTTAGCTACAAAACGTGTGAGTGAGATCCACGTGCTCTCTATGAGCCCTGTCTGACTACAATGGAAGGCAGACAACCTAGACGAGACTTTATGGCCCAATCCAGCCTTTTTGCCTAAGATTTCATCATACCTTCACATCAATCAAGCCATCGAACTGGCGGCCTACTGTCCCCCTCCTTTCCAGAATACGGAGGAAGAGCGAGAAAATCTCCTGTGTCCAGTCCATGCCCTCAAACGCTATATGCAAACCTCGGAAGTTGGTACAGAAACAGCTGGTCTTCGGTGGGAAGTCAAAAGGCCTTGCATTGTCCAAGCAGAGGCTTTCACACTAGGTTGTGGATGTCATCACTCAGACCTACAAGGGTGTATGGCTCCCTGTCCCAGAAAGTGTGATATGTCACTCGACCAGAAGTGTCGCCACATCCTGGGCTACGCTGAGTGACGTCCACCTGAACAAGATATGCTCAGCTGCTACCTGGTCATGGCCCCGCACGTTCTCAAGATTTTACAAGGTCAACGTCGCATCCTGACACACCATGGGCTCTACCATTGTTCCAGTGGCACTGTTGCATTAATCAGAGGTTAGTAGTGCTATTCCTCGTGACCTTGTTGGTATGAGTCATCCATACTTTCAACCGTACTGATGGTCTGAAAGGTATGAAGTAGAATGGAAGTTACGACTGTAACTATGGTTCTACGAATACCTGGATGAGCGCCAGTACTTTCCTGTCACTCAGAGTTTTCTGGGCGATAAGATTCTCAGAGACAGTGGGTGGTCTAACGTACGATTTAATATGAACCGCAGGGGCACGTTCTCACACTCTGTCACATCACTGGCATGACTTTGTTGCTGTTATTACTCGACCTGCGCGAAGCACAGGTATTCGGAACTTCAGACGCACTTGTTTTCAGATCAAAGCAACAGCTGCATGTAGCCACGTCTGCACATTTTGTTCATATATTTTGCTAGTTAGTGAGTTATTAGCCCAGTTATAGATAATTTGTAGTTGGCAGTTGATCCCTACAAGAGCACAAAATGTTTACATTTCTAAATACCTTTGAAAAGCTAGTCAGGTAAAGAGCTTTTTTTTGTCTTAAAAAGGGGCAGTGATGTATTTTGAGACAGGCTTGAATAAGTTAACTAGCCAATAGGCAGAGGGAAGCATAATTTGTCTGATTCTCTGTAATAATGGTATAGGAATAATAATGCATTTTATTTTGTAAAGTGGTGTCTTGCATCAAACAACACAAGGACATTTTCAGTCACTTTCAGTCTTGTGGATAAAGTGGATAAACAGTTATGTCAAGCCCTGCATGTTTTTTTCAAAAGTCTCATGGAATGTAGGCCTACATTGAACACCACACATTAGTTGCTTCTGTAGGCTGAATGATAGAACAGCTATTTCCATGTTAAAATGTAATGGGATGCATTTTCTCCATAGTTTTTGTTGGTAGGCCACCCTGGCAGGCCTACATTATGATCAAATAGCCACAGCAGCCTACATTATGATCAAATAGCCACAGCAGCCTACATTATGATCAAATAGCCACAGCAGCCTACATTATGATCCAATAGCCACAGCAGCCTACATTATGATCCAATAGCCACAGCAGCCTACATTATGATCAAATAGCCACAGCAGCCTACATTATGATCAAATAGCCACAGCAGCCTACATTATGATCCAATAGCCACAGCAGCCTACATTATGATCCAATAGCCACAGCAGCCTACATTATGATCAAATAGCCACAGCAGCCTACATTATGATCAAATAGCCACAGCAGCCTACATTATGATCCAATAGCCACAACAGCCTACATTATGATCCAATAGCCACAGCAGCCTACATTATGATCAAATAGCCACAGCAGCCTACATTATGATCAAATAGCCACAGCAGCCTGCATTATGATCAAATAGCCACAGCAGCCTACATTATGATCAAATAGCCACAGCAGCCTACATTATGATCCAATAGCCACAGCAGCCTACATTATGATCCAATAGCCACAGCAGCCTACATTATGATCCAATAGCCACAGCAGCCTACATTATGATCCAATAGCCACAGCAGCCTACATTATGATCCAATAGCCACAGCAGCCTACATTATGATCCAATAGCCACAGCAGCCTACATTATGATCCAATAGCCACAGCAGCCTACATTATGATCAAATAGCCACAGCAGCCTACATTATGATCAAATAGCCACAGCAGCCTACATTATGATCCAATAGCCACAGCAGCCTACATTATGATCCAATAGCCACAGCAGCCTACATTATGATCAAATAGCCACAGCAGCCTACATTATGATCAAATAGCCACAGCAGCCTACATTATGATCCAATAGCCACAGCAGCCTACATTATGATCCAATAGCCACAGCAGCCTACATTATGATCAAATAGCCACAGCAGCCTACATTATGATCAAATAGCCACAGCAGCCTGCATTATGATCAAATAGCCACAGCAGCCTACATTATGATCAAATAGCCACAGCAGCCTACATTATGATCCAATAGCCACAGCAGCCTACATTATGATCCAATAGCCACAGCAGCCTACATTATGATCCAATAGCCACAGCAGCCTACATTATGATCAAATAGCCACAGCAGCCTACATGATGATCCAATAGCCACAGCAGCCTACATGATGATCCAATAGCCACAGCAGCCTACATTATGATCAAATAGCCACAGCAGCCTACATTATGATCAAATAGCCACAGCAGCCTACATTATGATCAAATAGCCACAGCAGCCTACATGATGATCCAATAGTCACAGCAGCCTACATGATGATCCAATAGCCACCGCAGCCTACATTATGATCCAATAGCCACAGCAGCCTGCTTGGCCACTGTTAAAACTGGAACTGTTGACAGTAAACGCATGCTGGAAGTTACACAGAATTTTCACAATGTTCAAATTTGCGTTCAGCAGACCTGAAATTTGCTCTGTGCCAAAAAACATTAGAGGGAACATTGGTTGCAGGTTATAACTGGCCATCGGTGGGGTTGTGCTCAGTGCTGAAAGTGGTGAATGGCTCATTTTCCAGATTATGGTTTATTCAGGAGATTAGGGAGATTTTTTTTCTTCCTAAAAAAGCTATCTTTATTCCCCATACTAATTAAAGTGATGGTGGAATCAGTGCTAAGTCTACACATCTCACCTGCCTCCAAAGGAATACATGCTAAATCATTATCATTAGTCTCCCACAGTCTTCCCGCTCTCTCTACTGTCGTCTCTTTCCTGTTTTCATTCTCCCACTCTCCTTCTCCATTTGCCAGTCTATCAGTCCCTCTTCATCTCATTCGTCCTCAGTCTCTTCCCAAGTCTCTTTCTTTCTCAAAGTTGTTTTTCACTAGGTAGACAAGCCCTCTTTGGAAACCCCCCATCCAGTGAGTTAATAAAAATATCAACCTGGTTACAGACACACAGTTTGTTTTCTTTTTTCTTTATTTTGTACAGCCTTAGTACAGCCTTTCAACTGTCTCTCCTTGCTGCCCCAGACAACACCTCCCATAACCCCTTTGGGCTTGTTTGCCTCCAGAGAAGGAGAAGAGGTTAGTGAGTTGAGAGTTGTAAATATACAGAGAACATAACAACCTTGTTACAAAAAGATCATTCAAAGACACATGGTCTAAGACATTCCTCACTGTACTTGTTAACCCAATCAATGACACCATTGAGCTTTTTTGGTTAAATATTAGTTAACATAATTTAATATACATTTCTGTAACAGATGTGTTTTAGCAAAATCAAAAACCAACCTTGTACAACACAACAAGCTCAAAGATTCCCTAAAACACACACACTGTGCACACACATACGTGTAAGATATTGAACCGTGCTAGGGGCCACAAGGTCACACAGGAAGCATGTGGAAATGGAACTGGAGTGATGTGTGAGAGCTAGTGGATGAATTATGGAGATGAATTATGGAAAGAGAGAGAGAAAAAGAGAGAGAAAAAAAGAGAGAGAGAGAAAGGGAGAAACCCAATGCCCTACATCTGCAGCAAGAATCAGACAGCCCCACAGAACACCCCTATACTTTGAAGGAATTCTGTAATCATCTCAAGCTGGAGAATGTTCATGCATCTGGAGGAATGTTACGTAAACACCATCTGCTTTGTTCAGTCATGAACAACTAGAGAAAGTGTTGTGAAATGAATTAGTGTTCCCTGGTTTGCCTTCGAACAGGGAGTTTTTGCAGGATATATGTCCCTCCTTTGATAATTGAGTCCACACACCATATCTGTGGTTTCTGATACTCCACCTCCAACAGAGATTGAGGTAATCGACTCTTTATTGCCTTCCTTCCTGTCCTACATAGGGAGGGAGGAAAGCACAAGGTAGGCCATGGAGGAGATAAGGTGAGGGGTGAGGCTCGTCCAACCCCCGGAGACACACCATAGACATATGTAATTGGGAGAGTGATTTGTGTATGTCAAAGTTCACTCTTCAGGTAATATTTTCAACAGTTTGGAATGTAGCAGTTATTGGCATGTGAAAGGAAATTTGACAGTTAACGACTGTCTAGCTGAGTTTTGAAATAAGAATAATTGATTGTTCCTTTAGCCACAAAGCTTTGCAGTAGTTTGGTACATTGTGATTGACCACAGACGTGCTAATCTGCTTTTGCTTGTTTTTATGTTCAATAAAGGGATGACCGTGATGACTGTGTCCCAGCCTCAACAACAATCCAACTGAGTGATGTAACACCTTACACCAAGGGATTTTACGTTTCAGCCATTTTCAGGGTTTGATTTCTGGCCCAGAAAGATAAAATCCTTGTGGAAATGGGAGAGAGTGAATAGATTATCTACCATAATGAGCAGCTCTCTAATAAATGACATAAAAAAGAAGAACAGGAGGGACATTGAGTTAATCTGCTTCCTGCTGGGGGTCTCTAGAAATGACTGGACGCGTCCCAACCCAAACCATACAATCAGATGAGTAATGGAATCTTCTTCGAGTTGAATCTAGGCCACAGGGGGTTCTTGGCAGGGAGGAGCATATTTGGAATTTCAGGGAGGATTACTCTTTTAGCCTCTCACGTAACTCTGGACTAAAAACACTGGACACAGAAACCATATCTTCTTATGCAATCCCCTTTTCTCAAAAGACAAACAGTTGTGGGTGCAATCAAGGTACATTTAATTGGCCTTCTCAGCCAGCCATTTTTCTCCAATTGAGCCTAATTTATGCTGGACAGGTTAAGAAAAAATGTGTTCATCTAAATAGAAAGGAATAACCAAATGTTTGTGTTTGCGGTGACGAAAGTGTGCTGTTGAACCAATACCCTGAGGAAAGCAGCATTGTTGGAGTGATCATGTACACCAAAAGGCTCCTCAACAGCTTCTACCCTCAAGCCATAAGACTGCTGAACAATTCATAAAATCACCACTGGACAATTGACATTGATCCCCCCCTCCCTTTTGTAAACTGCTGCTACTCGCTGTTTGTTTGTTATCTATGCATACTCACTTCGCCCCCACCTACATGTGCAGATTACCTCAACTAACCTGTACCCCCGCACACTGACTCGGTACCGGTACCCCCTGTATATAGCCTCGATATTGTTATTCTAATGGTGTTACTTTTTATTTTAGTCTACTTGGTAAATATTTTCTTCTTCTTGAGCTGCACTGTTGGTTAAGGGCTTTTAAGTAAGCATTTCACGGTAAAGTCTACACTTGTTGTACTCGGTGCATGTGACAAATAAAGTTAGATTTGATGTGGGTACTTGTAAGAACACTATTCCCTACTGTATGCTACACCAACAGACTAGACCAGCTGAGGATGGTGAGAACAGGGACTAAAAATGTCAACTAAAACCAAGAACATTTAGTTTGGGACTATGGAAAGAATGGCAACGCTGTTACTTAGAAATGAAGTGTACAATTATAATTGGTTCTTGGTTGATGCTGCAACCTTTATAAAAGTGATCAGTCACAACAATAAACAGCTCTGTATTTTAGTAAGGTGAATTGTATTAGTAATGTTGCTTAAAGGGGACGGCCTACCTAGAATTTCAAGATAGGTTTCTCGAAAAAAAACGACATGCCAGCCCTTCTGCTTAGCGCTGTGTGACAAAATAAAAAACAAGTGTCTGGGGGAGGGGTTGAAACCACCCGTGATAACAACACTGCACTGCCTCCATCTTAACACATCACATTGCCATGCAGAGGACACAGTGACAGACCTGGTATTACTGTATGTAACTGGACTCTTTACAATTCAAACAGAAAAATGTTTATTCCTTGTTTATTCCTTGTGCAGAAATAGGAATGTGTATCTGAATTTAGGAGAAACTAACAATTTCAGAAACAGGGTTGGAGTCATTTCCAGTTCAAAATCAAATAAAGGAGGGATGCTTGAACTGGTTAGTTGTTCTGATCACCATTGAGGAGCCAGACCACTCTAATCTCAGTCCTTAGCTTACTATGGAACAGTGCTTTACTATTTTATCATCAGACTAGACTGTTGTCTGTTGTCAGCCAATGTTATACGAGTGACTGGCAATAGACAGTGATTCGTGATTCTGCCAGTCTACACCTGAGACTCCAGGCAAGGCTCAGCTGGGGGAGGTGCATCAAAACAAGACTACTCAACCAAACAAAAACACAGATGAATGTTAAGCACATGCACAAGTACACAGTTTCAACTGTAAATGTAGCTAGACACTACAATATTGACATATAACCAACACCAATCTGTAAAGTCAGCCCTTTGGTCTGTGTCCTGTCACATGATGGAGAGCAGAAGAGACAGAGGTCTGTTCTGTATTAGAGTCAGCTGAACTAATAAATCACCATAAAATGATAAAACACTTCGGGCCCAGTCAGTCTGCACACTGATCTCATGTAGAATACTATCCCAAGAAGTGTGTGTGTGTGACGCTGCAAACAGAAACAGAGACATGCTCTCCCAGCAAAGCCCATGAGCCTGACACACTGCAAGCCATGATGACCTACTTTTCCTCTCTTTCTCACCCTCCCTCTATCTTTCCCTGTGTGTAAAATTCATTAGTCAGGTGTAGCAGAGTGTACAGTAAAGACACTCCAGGCATACTATCTGTTGTTGTGTTTCTCCTTGTTTTCTGAATGCATGAACTGTACCATAAGTGGTCATACAGCAGCCCCCTCCCCCCCAGTGCCTGCTCCTCTTCCTGTGTCTACTCCCAGACCACCAGGGCCCATCAGACCATCTCAGTGTGAGATGACCGCCATAGATTACAGCGTTGGCATCACTGGCAGTCTCTTCCCTTCTCCTCTCTCCTGCCACCAACAAATCATACTTTCTTTGTTGCCTTATCATCTCCAAGGGAAGAAGTTGGGGGAAGGGGGCTGTGGGGGGTAGTTGTGCGTTTATGAAATAAACCAGAGGCCGAGTAGTTAAGCCTGAGGGTGAGGAGTAGACACAAACAGTTTTGCGGAAACAACGAGAGAGAGAGAGAGAGAGAGAGGGAGATGGAGAAAGAATCAAAAGGGCATCCTTTTAGAACGCAGGCAGAGCTCCCAGCGTCTGCCATTATTGTCCTTGAGGGTGCATGCTGGCCAGCAAAATGTATGTTTCGGTATGTGTGTGTAAAACCTGAATGTAGTAAGTGAATGTGCACCCCTAAGGTGTAAGGGCACGAAAGTACTTCCATATATACTCTCATATTTTTCTTTACTGGTACCGGGCTACCTTCAGATGAGTCTTGTGGTTGTCCAAAAACGACATGTAGCCTACTATCGATGGTGGCTCATATTAGTGTGTACCCCAAACTGTTTGGACGCTGCAGACAGAAGTTGGCAGATCGGCTGTACCGACTTCAGTCTCGTGACGCTTATGGGGGTCGAAGAGCAAAACACCATCATGTTGGTGATGTTTCCATAGAGGGGGTCATATTAGTTTGTAAGCTAAACCGTTGGGAAGCTACCAACGTTTTCATGAGAAGACCAATTTTCAGGATGTCTCCTGGTCTGAAAAACATCAATGTAGCTCTGCCACCTTCCACCGCAGATGCGGAAGGCTGACATCAGCGCATGTGGTGGATTGAGATGCAGCCCATGCAAAAAACATATTTTTATATTCAGATTTTGACAGTCATTTTTTTATTATGCTAATTTGATTTAAGCAGGGACAGTTTTAATGGCTGTGTAAGTGCATCAGTGGCCAAGTATGTTATGTATGTGTTATTGTATATGAGCCTGTATTAGAGTTCTATGTAGGCCACTAACTCCAGGGCCTGAGTGCTTTCCAAGCCCACAGCTGAGAGAACAACACACTGCAGGTAGGCCTGTGACAGTAATTTAATAACTGTGTCACTGACAGTTCTGAAAAGAAAATAACTGTCAAAACCATTTAAAATAGGCCTACATTCATTTTAGGATTTTTATTTAATTAACTTTCTTTTCATGTAGATTAAATGTACCTATTAGTGGGAGTGTTTACTAAATGATTATAAGACATTTTTAAGCTAACTTAAACTGTCTGTTGAGGTTAAACGTTCTACATCTCTTCTTCAAAGTGGCGGCCGCGTAGCCTAGTGGTTAGAGCATTGGACTGAAAGGTTGCAAGATCGAATCTCCGAGCTGACAAGGTACAAATCTGCCGTTCTGCCCCTGAACAAGGCAGTTAACCCACTGTTCCTAGGCCATCATTGAAAATAAGAATTTGTTCTTAACTGACTTGCCTTGTTAAATAAAGGTCAAATACATTTTTTAAGTGTTCTTTGATGCAGGAGCAGCTAATCTGCTAGATGTACATGGGGTGTAGAGCACTATAGGCTATGGCACTTTAGCAAAAAATGAATGAGTGAACTACCCATCCCGGATCCGGGAGAATTGTCATCAACTACACTAATTAGCAAAGCGCAACGGTCAAAAAGTATTACTAGAAAATATTCATATTCATGAAATCACAAGTGAAATATAGTGAAACATAGTTTAGCCTTTTGTTAATCACCCTGTCATCTCAGATTTTGAAATTATGCTTTACAGCTGTCACGTTCTGACCTTTATTTCTGTTGTTTTTGTCATTATTTAGTATGGTCAGGGCGTGAGTTGGGGTGGGCAGTCTATGTTTGTTTTTCTATGATTTGGGGATTTCTATGTTTCGGCCTAGTATGGTTCTCAATCAGAGGCAGGTGTCATTAGTTGTCTCTGATTGAGAATCATACTTAGGTAACCTGGGTTTCACTGTTTGTTTGTGGGTGATTGTCTATGTTAGTTGCTTCTGTCAGCACAGTCCTTATGATAGCTTCACGGTCGTTATTTGTTTATTGTTTTTGTATTCAGTGTTCAGTACTTTCTTTAATTAAATATTCATCATGAACACATACCACGCCGCATTTTGGTCCTCCGATCCTCCTCGCCTCTCCTCTTCAGATGAAGAGGAGGAAGACCGTGACAACAGCCTAAGCAAGACAAGCGTTTGTGTAAGTTTATCAATAGCCTAGCATAGCATTATGTCCAGCTAGCAGCAGGAAGCTTGGTCACGAAAATCAGAAAAGCAATCAAATGATTTGTTTACCTTTGATGAGCTTCGGTTGTTTTCACTCACGAGACTCCCAGTTAGACAGCAAATGTTCCTTTTGTTCCATAAAGATTATTTTTATACCCAAAATACCTCCATTTGTTGGTCACCTTACGTTGAGAAATCCACCGGAAATAGCGGTCACGACAACGGTGAAAAAAAATTATATCCATAATATCGACAGAAATATGGCAAACGTTTTTTATAATCAATCCTCAAGGTGTTTTTCAAATATCTATTTGATAATATATCAACCGGGACAATTGGCTTTTCAGTAGGAGCGAGAGGAAAAATGACTACCTCTGTCTTTTACACAAGAATCACTCAGAGCCCTCAGCTGGCCACTTACGCAATGTAATCGTTTACGCTCATTCTTCAACATAAAGGCATGAAACTACGTCAAAATGCTGTAGACACCTTAGGGAATACGTATAAAAGGGAATCTGGTTGATATCCCTTTCATTGGCCAATAGGGGTGCATAGGAACACAACGGTTTCAAAACATGAGTCACTTCCTGATTGGATTTTTCTTAGGCTTTCGCCTGCAATATCAGTTCTGTTATACTCACAGACAATATTTTGACAGTTTTGGAAACTTTAGAGTGTTTTCTATCCTAAGCTGTCAATTATATGCATATTCTAGCATCTGGTCCTGAGAAATAGGCGGTTTACTTTGGGAACGTTATTTTTCCAAAAATAAAAATAGTGCCCCCTAGTTTCAAGAGGTGAACTTTCATTTATACAAATGTACATTTTCATTGCTTGCTAGTAAATAAATAAATAGGTATTTAAAAAAGTTTGGACTATTCATTAATTATTCAACAGCAGTCGACAAGGTTGTTATGGCTCTGAGGCTAATGTTGTGTCAAATGGACAATGCCCCAATCCTCTCCAACCTGGCATGGTATAACTTGATACAGAATCTTTTCTTAATTTATAGACTAATCAACACTGATCAGGCCCTGTCCTGGTCGATATGCCACCCTAGGCAAGACAGCAAAAAAATGCCATCCTCCTATCCCTGCAAAGTAGAATGAATAGCCTAGGCTATACTGTCAGCCCACAATGCAATTTTATGAATGCCCATGTGGTAGCCTACCTTTTGAATAACAGGCTATTTACCTTGAATACCTTCCATTTGGTTACATTAATTTCTGTTAATGCATGTATTAAAGTGGATAAATAGCCTCTACCATCCTTTCAATTGGCGAATGTGCAATCACTGGAGAATTAACTGGATGAGCTCTGTTCGAGACTATCCAATCAATGTGATCTGAAAAAATGTAACATCCTGTTTCTCAGTCGTTGCTTAAATATAACTCCGTTTTTACTATATATTCGGCAGGCAGGACAAAACCGCAGCGTCAGGGAAGCTCAGGGGAGGGGGTGTGTGTCTCTTTGTTAACAACAGTTGGTGCGTGATCGCTAATATTAAGCAAATCTTGAGGTTCTGCTCGCCTGAGTTAGAATACCTCATGATTCTATACTAATTTACCAAGAGCGTTCATCTATATTTTTCATAGCTGTCTGTTTACCACCAGAAACTGATATTGGCAGTAAAACCGCACTCAACGTGCTGTATAGGTCCATAAGCAAACAAGAAAATGCTCACCCAGAGGCAGCGCTCAGTTGCCAGTGACTTAATGCAGGAAAACTGAAGTCAGTTTAACCTCATTTCTACCAGCATGTCACCTGTGCAACAAGAGGTGAAAACTCTAGATCACCTTTACTCTATACACAGAGATCAATACAAAGCTCTCCCTCACCCTCGACTTGGCAAATAACTCTTCTGGATTTTTGCTTATAAGCATAAACTCAAACAGGAAGTACCAGTGAATCACTCAATATGGAAGTGGTCCGATTAAGCGGTCGCTAAGCTACAGGACTATTTCGCTAGAACAGACTGGAACATGTTCCGGGATTCAGCCCATGGCATTGAGGAGTTTACCACATCAGTCACCAGCTTCATTAATAAGTGCATTGACGACATTGACCATATATACATATCCCAACCAGAAGCTCGTCGGAGTCAATCACCACCTTCCGGAGACACCTGAAACCCCACCTCTTTAAGGAATACCTAGGATAGGATAAAGTAATCCTTCTCACCCCCCCCCCCCTTAAAATATTTAGATGCACTATTGTAAAGTGGCTGCTCCACTGGATGTCATAAGGTGAATGCACCAATTTGTAAGTCGCTCTGGATAAGAGCGTCTGCTAAATGACTTAAATGTAAATGTAAATGTAAGCCATGGAATACAGACAACATCCGCACTGAGCACTGAGGATAGAGCTGCAGCTTTCAAGGAGCGGGAAACTAATCCGGATGCTTATGAGAAATCCTGCTATACCCTCCGACAAACCATCAAACAGGCAAAGCATCAATACAGGACCAAGATCAAATCCTACTACACTGGCTCTGACACTCGTCGGATGTGGCAGGGCTTGCAAACTATCATGGATTGCAACGGAAAACCCAGCACTGAGCTGTCCAGTGACGCAAGCCTACCAGACGAGCTAAAAAATGTTTTTATTTTTTCTTTATTTAACTAGGCAAGTCAGTTAAGAACAAATTCTTATTTTCAATGACGGCCTAGGAACGGTGGGTTAACTGCCTGTTCAGGGGCAGAACGACAGATTTGTACCTTGTCAGCTCAGGGGTTTGAACTTGCAACCTTCCAGTTACTAGTCCAACGCTCTAACCACTAGGCTACCCTGCCGCCAATACCGCCAATACCCACTTCGAGGCTAGCAACACTGAAACATGCATGAGAGCACCAGCTGGTCCAGACGATTGTGTGATCACGCTCTCCGTAGCCGATGTGAGTAACACCTTTAAACAGGTTAACATTCACAAGGCCGCAGGGCCAGATGGATTACCAGGACAGGACGTGCACTGCGTACATGCACTGACCAGCTGGCAAGTGTCTTCACTGACATTTTCAACCTGTTCATTGACTACTGCTCAGCGGTCAACGCCATAGTGCCCTCCAAGCTAATCACTAAACTAAGGACCTGGGATTAAAAACCTCCATATACAACTGGATCCTGGACTCATTGATGGGCCGTCCTCAGGTACTATGGGCTAGCCAACAACAAATCCAACACGCTAACTCTCAACACAGGGGCCCCTCAGGGGTGCCTGCTTAGTCCCCTCCTGTACTCCCACCCACGATTGCGTGGATGTGCATGACTCCAACACAATCATTATGTTTGCAGACGATAGTGTTAGGCCTGATCACCAATGAGACAGTCTACACTGAGGTCAGAGACCTGGCAGTGTGGTGCCAGGACAACAAACTCTCCCTCAATGTCAGCAAGACAAAGGAGCTGATAGGACTACAGGAAACGGAGGGCCGAGCACGCCTCCATCCATATCGACAGGGCTGTAGTGGAGCGATAGTCCATTTAGACAGGATACGTTGGCGTTCTTGGGCACAGGGACTATGGTGGTCTGTTTGGCAGGTCGAGAGCTTCAAGTTCCTCGGTGTCCACATCACTAAGGAATTATCAAGGTCCACATCACTAAGGAATTATCAAGGTCTACATCACTAAGGAATTATCATGGTCCACACACACACACACATCAACGCCTCTTCCACCTGAGAAGGCTGAAAAGGGGCGGCAGGGTAGCCTAGTGGTTAGAGCGTTGGACTCGTAACCGGAAGATTGCAAGTTCAAACCCCCGAGCTGACAAGGAACAAATCTGTCGTTCTGCTCCTGAACAGGCAGTTAACCCAAGGTTCCTAGGCCGTCATTGAAAATAAGAATTTGTTCTTAACTGACTTGCCTAGTTAAATAAAGGTTAAAAAAAAGAAGTTCAAGATGACGGTCAATCACCCTCAGTCTGGGGCTCCATGCAAGATCTCACCTCGTGGGGCATCAATGATCATGAGGAAGGTGAGTGATGAGCCCAGAACTACACGGCAGGACCTGGCCACCGTCATGGATTAAAATCCTGCAGCGCATGTCCAGGCCCATCTGAAGTTTGCCAATTACCATCTGGAGGAATGGGAGAAGGTCATGTGGTCTGATTTGACAAAAATAGAGTTTTTTGGTCTAAACTCCACTCGCCGTGTCCCCTTTCTGACAACCCCAAGAAGCATGGAGGTGGAAACATCATTCTTTGGGGATGCTTTTCTGCAAAGGGGACAGGATGACTGCACCGTATTGAGGGGAGGATGGATGGGGCCATGTATCGCGAGATCTTGGTCAACAACCTCCTTCCCTCAGTAAGAGCATTGAAGATGGGTCGTGGCTGGGTCTTCCAGCATGACAACAACCCGAAACACACAGCCAGGGCAACTAAGGAGTGGCTCCGTAAGAAGTCCTGGAGTGGCCTAGCCAGTCTCCAGACCTGAACCCAATAGAAAATCTTTGGAGGGAGCTGAATGTCCGTATTGCCCAGCGACAGCCCCGAAACCTGAAGGATCTGGAGAAGGTCTGTATGGAGGAGTGGGCCAAAATCCCTGCTGCAGTGTGTGCAAACCTGGTCAAGAACTACAGGAAACATATGACCTCTGTAATTGCAAACAAAGGTTTCTGTACCAAATATTAAGTTCTGCTTTTCTGATGTATCAAATACTTACGTCATGCAATAAAATGCAAATGAATTACTTAAAATTCATACAATGTGATTTTCTGGATTTTTGTTTTAGATTCCGTCTCTCACAGTTGAAGTGTACCTATGATAAAAAATTACAGACCTCTACATGCTTTGTAAGTAGGAAAACCTGCAAAATAGGCAGTGTATCAAATACTTGTTCTCCCCACTGTACATACATACAGCATCTACTTCAATTACCTTGTACCCCTGCACATTGACTCAGTACTGGTACCCCGTGTACAGTGCCGTGAAAAGGATTTGCCCCTTTCTGATTTTCTCTATTTTTGCATATTTTGATACTGAACGTTATCAGATCTTCAACCAAAATCTAATATTAGATAAAGGGAACCTGAGTTAACAAACAACAAAGACAGAAATATACTTTACATTCCCAAACCATCACATTACCACCACCATGCTTGACCGTTGGTATGAGGTTCATACTGTGGAATGCAGTGTTTGGTTTTCACCAGACATAATGGGACTAATGTCATCCAAAACGTTGACTCAAGTTTGCCAAAAAGCACCTGGAAGAACCTGGATTATCATCAAGACTCTTAGAAGAATGTTCTATGGACAGATGAGTCCAAATTTGAACTTTTTGGATGAAATAGGTCCCATTATTCCTGATGGGGCCATCTATGCTATAATATGAAGACGAAAATGACAATCATTAAAATACAAATACATGCAACATGTCCATAGCCTATTTATCAGTGACGCTGAAACAGGAAAGGGCCTTCCCCAAACTGTCTAGAATGCCATTGTATTCTGTAGCGTTAAGATCTCCCCTCACTGGAACTAAGGGGCCTAGCCCGGATCATGAAAAACAGCCCCAGACCATTCTTCATTGTCCACCAAACTTGACAGTTGGCACTATGCATTCGGGCAGGTAGCATTCTCCTGGCATTCGCCAAAACCTGATTAGTCCGTTGGACTGCCAGATGGTGAAGCCTGAATAATCACTCTAGAGAATGCTTTTCCACTGCTCAAGAGTTCAATGGCGGCGAGCTTTACACCACTGCAGCCGACGCTTGGCATTACGCATGGTGGTCTTAGGCTTGTGTATGGCTGCTTGGCAAAGGAAACTAATTTCATGAAGCTCCCGACAAACAGTTATTGTGCTGAAGTTGCTTCCAGAGGCACTTTTGTATATACAGCACCAGTCAAAAGTTTGGACACACCTACTCATTCGAGGGGTTTTCTTTATTTTTTACTATTTTCTACATTGTAGAATAATAGTTAAGACATCAACATTATGAAATAACACATATGGAATCATGTAGTAACAAAAAAGTGTCAAACAAATCAAAATATATTTATATTTGAGATTCTTCAAAGTAGCCACTCTTTCCCTTGATGACAGCTTTGCAGTCTCTCAACCAGCTTCATGAGGTAGTCACATGGAATACTTTTCCAACAGTCTTGAAGGAGTTCCCACATATGCTGAGCACTTGTTGGCTGCTTTTACTTCACTCTGTTTGTCCAACTCATCCCAAACAGTCTCAATTGGGTTGAGGTTGGGTGATTGTGAAGGCCAGGTCATCTGATGCAGCACTCCATCACTCTCCTTCTTGGTCAAATAGCCATTACACGGCTTGGATGTGTGTTTTAGGTCATTGTCTTGTTAAAAACCAAATGATAGTCTCACTAAGCGCAAACCAGATGGGATGGCGTATCACTGTAGAATGCTGTGGTAACCATGCCGGTTAAGCATGCCTTGAATTCTAAATAAATCACAGATAGTGTCACCATCAAAGCACCCCCACACCTCCATGCTTCACAGTGGGAACCACACTTACAGAGATCATCCATTCACCTTCTCTGCATCTCACAAAGACACGTCAGTTGGAACCAAAAATCGCAAATTTGGACTCATCAGACAAAGGACAGATTCCCACCGGTCTAATGTCCATTGCTCGTGTTTCTTTGCCCAAGTAAGTCTCTTCTTATTGTTATAATCTCCACCCGGCACAGCCAGAAGAGGAATGGCCACCACTCATAGCCTGGTTCCTCTCTAGGTTTCTTCCTAGGTTTTGCCTTTCTAGCGAGTTTTTCCTAGCCATCGTGCTTCTACACCTGCATTGCTTGCTGTTTGGGGATTTAGGCTGGGTTTCTGTACAGCACTTTGAAATATCAGCTGATGTAAGAAGGCTATATAAATAAATTTGATTTTGGTGTCCTTTAGTAGTGGTTTCTTTGCAGAAATTCGACCATGAAGGCCTGATTCACGCAGTTTCTTCTGAACAGTTGATGTTGAGATGTGTCATTTACTTGAACTCTGTGAGGTGCAATCTGAGGTGCAGTTAATTGCCGATTTCTAAGGCTAGTAACTAATTTGTATTTATTTTATTTAACTAGGCAAGTCAGTTAAGAACAAATTCTTATTTACAATGACGGCCTACCTCTGGCCAAACCCGGGCCACGCTGGGCCAATTGTGCACCGCCCTATGGGACTCCCAATCACGGCCAGATGTGACAGACTGGATTCGAACCAGGGACTGTAGTGACACCTCTTGCAAGGAGATGCAGTGCCTTTCCTTTCCAGTGGCAGCCCTATGAGAGCCAGTTTCATCACAACACTTGATGGTTTTTGCGACTGCACTTGGAACTTTCAAAGTTCTTACAATTTTCCGGATTGACTGACCTTCATGTCTTAAAGTAATGATGGACTGTCGTTTCTCTTTGCTTATTTAAGCTGTTCTTGCCATTATATGGACTTGTTTTTTTTACCAAATAGGGCTATCTTCTGTATTCTACCCATACATTTTCACAACACAACTGACTGGCTCAAACGCATTAAGAAGGAATGAAATTCCACAAGGCACACCTGTTAATTGAAATGCATTCCAGGTGACTACCTCATGAAGCTGGTTGAGAGAATGCCAAGGGTATGCAAAGCTGTCAGCAAGGCAAAGGGTGGCTACTTTGAAGAATTTCAAATATAAAACATATTTTGATTTGTTTAACACTTTTTTGGTTACTACATGATTCCATGTGTTATTTCATAGTTGTGATGTCTTCACTATTATTCTACAATGTAAAAAAAAAAGTCTAAATAAAGAAAAACCTTGGAATTAGTAGGTGTGTCAACTTTTGACTGGTACTGTATAGTGCATTTTTATTTTGACCCATTAATGTTGTGTCAATACAAAAATGCGACAGATCCTCTCCAATTTGGCCTTTCTTCATATGTTGATTAGGCAATAACCTGAATGATAATTAAATGCCATGATAATAAGGAAGTGTAACGGCTCGTTTCAAATAGGTTTAATTAAGAAGCATATCCATGTAAACAAGTGTACAAACAGAATGCGCCACTACTGATATTTTAACACTCCCAAGGACCAAGAGGCATGGAGAGGCAGCCATTTAGTTATTATGCCCCAAACCTCTGGAATAGCCTACCAGAGAACCTGAGGGGGGCCGAAACGTTCTCTTAAAAAAAGAGATCTTCAAACATATTTGTAGCTTTGCATTTCCTTAGGGGGCTTTTTAGTCATTCAGTTGTCATTCTTTTTTAAAACCTTATGTTTGTTGTGTAGTAAATATTTCAGCTTTTATTTTCATATTTTTTCCTGTAAAGCACATTGCGTTGCATTCCATGTCTGAAATGTGCTGTAAAAATAAAGCTTGATTTGATGTGAGAAAGATGCAGAAATGATTTGGTTTAGCTAACGTTACCTAGCTATGTAGCCAGAAATACTTTTCGGTTTTTTTTACGTCCAATGTTTATGTTTCCCATGCGTCATCAATGGGCCGCGCGTGGCGTTCTGGGTGATTCTTGGACAAGGAGAGCGCTCCTTCAACGAGTGAATGTAAATCAATTGGGTGCTAGCTCAAAAACCCAACATCAGCATAAATTTTGTTAAGAAGTACAACATTACAAAACTTTTCAGAGTTGTGAGATAATTAACTTCTCAGTAACATCGTATAACTTTGGAATCGTGACATTGTGTTCTTTAAAGGAAAATAGACCGGTTTATCAACTCATATTCCCGGAGTTTGAGAAGGGATTGCGTGATGATTAGCTTAGCAACCGCGTGACAACGCGACTGGTCGACAGTGCTGGGTGGGCGGTTATACGTTTCAACATTCATTGCCCAATGTGATTCCTAGCATCTCCTTTCTCTAACATCTCTGGTGTCGACTAGCCAGCTATATTATAATATGAATGATACTGCATGATAACGTTACTGTACTTTTATATTCGTATGGGAGTGGTAAACGTTCATTATTGATATTCTAACGTATGCATGTTGTTAGCTAACTAGCAGGAGTTAGCTGTGTATTGTGCTGAGGTCTATAAAGCACTAAAGGTAATAGACACAAAGTCTGCAGGTCCAGACAACTTGGATCCCTACCTCCTAAAGATAGCAGCTGGTATTCTTACTGAACCTGTGGTTCACATTTTCAACTTGAGTCTCTTGACCAATTCCATACCCAGTATTTGGAAATCAGCTTATGTCCTCTCACTGCTAAAGGTTGGAGATCCCTCAGATGCTAATAACTATCGTCCCATGTCCAAACCCTATCCTGGCCAAAGTTTATGAATCCATAGGGAACTCACAGTTAGAAAACATCTTAACTGAAAATAACATACTGGCTTTAGATTGGGACACAGCACCACAACTGCAGCTATGGCAGTGGAAAATTACATAAATGCACTTGATGAAAAGCAACATTGTGCTGCTCTGTTAGTTGATTTATCAAAGGCAATTGATTCAGTTGACCATGAATTGTTGCTAGCTAGATTCAGTAACATTGGTCTCAGCGAAGGGGCAGTAAATATGTTTAGGAACTATCTTTCTGACAGAACACAATGTGTTTATACTGACAATCACAAGTCTAGCTTTCTTAATATTAATAGAGGTGTGCCCCAGGGTTCCATTTTAGCTCCTGTGTTGTTCTCAATGTGTATTAATGATTTGAGGAAATGAGGATGCAACCAGTAAAGCTGCATCTATATGCAGATGATAGTCATATATTCATGTGCACCTTCTCTGGTTCAGGCTGTTGAAGAGCTCCAGACCGCTTTTCAGTCACTATAGGCCTCCCTTTGTGGTCTCAAACTTGTATTGAATGTACAAAAAACTACATTCATGACCTTTACCAGAGCTAGCACTCAGCCAGAGAAGGTTAGCATTGTCACATCTAGGAGCTTATCCATTGAAGTGTCATCCTACAAATACCTAGATATATGGTTGGATGACAAGTCCTTTAAAGTTCATATGGATAATCTTGTGAGGAAGCCTAAATTGAAATTGGGGTTTTATTTTTGTAATAAGGCTTGCTTCCCGCTTATGGCTAGAAAGAAGCTGGCTGTTCAGGACACTTTTCTCTCTGTAATTGATTATGGTGACTTGTTGTATATGCATGCAGCCTCCTCCGGACTCTGTTTATCATGCATCCTTGCACTTTATTACAAATGTCAAGTCACTGACCCACCATTGTACCTTGTACCAAATGATAGATTGTACCTCACTTTATATGCGCATGAAAGCTACATTGTATGTGACCAAACACACTAAGACAGTTGTGTAGAAGGCACAAGAATGCCTCTTCCCCCTCAGGAGACTGAAAAGATCCTCAACAGCTGCACCATCGAGCGCATCCTAACTGGCTGCATCACTGCCTGGTAATGGCAACTGCTCGGCCTCCGACTACAGAGGGTAGTGCGTATGGCCCAAAACATCACTGGGGCCAAGCTTCTTGCCATCCAGGACCTCTATACCAGGCAGTGTCAGAGGAAGGCCCTAAAAATTGTCAGACTCCAGTCACCCTAGTCATGGACTGTTCTCTCTGCTACTGCACAGCAAGCGGTACTGGAGCGCTAAGTTTAGGTCCAAAAAGCTTCTAAACAGCTTCTACCCCCAGCCATAAGACTTCTGAACAGCTAATCAAAGGGCTACCCACTCCCCTCTTTTACGCTGCTGCTACTCTGTTTATAATCTATGCATAGTCACTAACTATATATTACCTAAATTAACCGGTGCCCCCGCACATTGACTGTACCGGTACCCCCTTGTATATAGACTTACTTATTATTTTAATGCTGCGGTTGAATTATTAGTTCATTTTATTTTCCTGTTGTATTCGGCGCATGTGACCAATACAATTTGATTCGATTCACCTACAAAGCCCTTTTGGTTAAACTCCCTCTTTACCTCTCTAGTCTGGTCTCCTTCACCACCAGCAGTTACCATACCCGGTCTGCTAGGTGATTGCTAGGAAATGTACAGTATTAGACAAGACTGCCTTCTCGTCTTGTGCACAAGAAGCATGGAATAGTCTACAATCCATGCTTCATCTAGATATATTAGGGCCACTGAATTAATTTAAAATATTGATGGGAGACTAACAGAGGAGTGTAAATGCTTTTTTTATAGGCTGGATCAGGTTGTATGTTTTGATTCTGTAATATATTGATTGTTGCTGCCTTCTTGACCAGGTCTCAATGGGCTTTTCCTGGTTGAATAAAAACATTTAAAATTGTCTGCTAATTTAATGTGTACGTACAAGACAATAAACCCTTTAATTGTCTGCACATGCTGGTGAATTGTTGCGTTATTCAAGAGTGTAATATATTTGAGAAGATAAATTGCTTGGATTGATAAATAGTTTAATGTAATGGATGACAGTAAGAACATTCTGTTATCCACAATTTGACAGAATGGCATCATAGGAGAGATAAGAAAACTATCCTTGAGCCAGACTCCTGCTGGCACTTCAACAGTTTAGGCCTAAGTCAGTTAACCCATAGAGCAAAGCTGATCACCAGGTTAGTGAACTTCTGTCCTTAGCCGTCTGGTGGTTAATTAATAGAGCAAATTGAGTGTAGTGTCATTGATTGATAATTGCTCATATGATAACCCTTTGAATCATTGTCATCAAGACAGACATTTTGCCAATAAAGTTAGTGTGAAGGAGGCTATCGGTTGTCATTAGTTACCACCGCGATAATTATGGCTAAACCCACCTATTTCTACAATATCTTAATCTGATTTTAAACCTAACCACACCTATATCCTTATGCCTAACCCTAACCTTGTTTTTCTAAAATTATCATTTTTGTTTTAATGAATTTTTACAATAGACATTTTTGATTTTGTGGCTGTGGTAACTAGTGACAAACGTTCAAAAATAGAGTTTTGATTATCACTGATTTGCCAAAAGACACTATTCAAACCCAGGGGCTTAGAGCTTTAAATGAAAATTCCCTTTATTCAAAATAAAAGACTTGCGAGAGAGTGGGCCAACCTCCTGACACGCCACAAGGCCAGCACAATGCAAGAAAACAGCCGTGGCTGCATGACGGACTGCTCTGCACACTGGAAACACGGCTGGTGACACAGCTGTGGACCAATGATAATATCACTAAGCCCTTCAACTTACTTTCTCTCCTTCCCCATCTAGCTCTCATGACGTTTCCAGTAATTACACAGAGACCAATCTCCTGGGAAGCATCTATATTGGAAATACAATAGTATGGGAAGGCCGAGGCAAGTGCAATGCAGAGAATACCGGTGACTAAGGTTGTGGATGACCCATAATGCCTTGCGGGTTAGTGGATATTCAGTGGCTGGCTTTGTTGACTGTTATTGGATCTAAACCCCTCCAGTTGTACAAAAGTAGGATTTCAGTTAATTTACTGCTGGTCCATTTAGTCCAGATATGGGCCAGCATTGACTGGCCTGCCTCAATGCCACTATGATCCAGACAAGGTCAGTTCCAAAAGAGAAATCAAATACTGTATGAGCAGATCTATAGACCAAAAGGGATTTCAAAGAGCTGCATTAACTGGAACAGGATGCTTTAGCACATTTACAGGAACACAGTGCAGTATAGTAATTCTATATTCTTGTACTATGCAGGACTGTAACTAATAATGCTGCTTTGGTGTGTTCCCATTTCTGTGCCCTCCTGGTTTCTTACTGTGAGAGCCTCATGTTGCTGATGCAGGCAGTTTTCCTCCAGCATCCAGGCACTTTATTCAGGTAGACAGAGAGAGGCTTTCAGAGTCACTGAATCGTAGGAAGTTCACTCAGCGTGCACAGTGAGTCATACTGCCCCTTAGAAAAAGGACATGCACTTGACTTGCTGTGTCCCCTCACTATCCCTTAGTGGTGTGGGTGGGTGATGAGGTAAGACACCATGTCTCACCCCCTTGCCCTCACACATTCTCATAGGAACATCAGCAGTCAACCAAGATTAAAGTTTGTAATAGTAATATCAGCGTATCCAGTTATGGTAGTGAGTGTATGTGGGCACTAGTACTAGGTCAGGGGTTGGGTGCATAGTACCTCTCTCTGTACGCCCTCAGAAGCAAGTGTTCATGGTTGTGATCAAGCAATTAGTGCTTGGCCATGTGAGAAGGACTAGAGGGCCAAGTGGGCATGAGTATTGACTGCTGACTGGCTCTCCCTCTCTCTGTCTACCCCCCCCCCCTATCTGTGGTGTGAAAGGATGGCATTGTCCTCACTCTGCTCATCTGCACCAAAATATGAATTCCTCTCCACTCGTAACCAAAGCACGCGTTCCAGCAGCTAACCCCTGTCTGCCTGCTAGTTTCTCTGTCTCTAACATTGCCTCTCTCATGCTCACACACACAGTGGGACTGGATGTTGAGGTGTATAAGACTGCTTTAAGACAGCCCAGGGGGAACACACTACACCCCATCTGCATGCAAATGGAAGCATCAAGTTATAAAGGGATAATAGATTGTGTATAACACTGATGTAAGAATGTGTCCAGCTACCATAATACTTACCATACAGCTGCACAGTTCCACATGAACAAATAAGAAGCACATGAACAAATAAGAAGGAGCAGTAGCTCCCCTGATTGCCAACCACCTCGTAGGGGCAGGGCTGAAGTGACATTTCCCTAGAGGAATCCTTAAAATGTCACCAGCTACCTACCTACACAGCCTTTTAGAGCCTGTGTGTGAGAGAATGTGTGGATTAGGAGGCAAACACACAGTAAGGCAGCATGCACTCTAAACACACACAGGAGAGCAGGGAGTCAACATATCAGGGAGATTCGTTTTTACGAAAGGGACCTCACTTCTGGCACAGTAATGTTTTTAACTCTAGGAGACCATTCCTATAGGTCAGGACTGCATTCAACTGTTCCATGGGTTGCTTTTGCACCATGAAACAACATTGAATGTGTTTTTCTCTTGGACAAGGGCTGGGGATGTGTTGTTTTAGGAAATTTGATAAATTGTTATTTTTGTTCAATATGGGAGAATGTACACTACTCAAAAAATAAAGGGAACACTAAAATAACACATCCTAGATCTGAATTAATGAAATATTCTTATTAAATACTTTTTTCTTTACATAGTTGAATGTGCTGACAACAAAAGCACACAAAAATGATCAATGGAAATCAAATTTATCAACCAATGGAGGTCTGGATTTGGAGTCACACTCAAAATTAAAGTGGAAAACCACACTACAGGCTGATCCAACTTTGATGTAATGTCCTTAAAACAAGTCAAAATGAGGCTCAGTAGTGTGTGTGGCCTCCACGTGCCTGCATGACCTCCCTACAACACCTGGGCATGCTCCTGATGAGGTAGCGGATGGTCTCCTGAGGGATCTCCTCCCAGACCTCGAGACATGATGTCACAGATGTGCTCAATTGGATTCAGGTCTGGGGAACGGGCGGGCCAGTCCATAGCATCAATGCCTTCCTCTTGCAGGAACTGCTGACACACTCCAGCCACATGAGGTCTAGCATTGTCTTGCATTAGGAAGAACTATGGGCCAACCGCACCAGCATATGTTCTCACAAGGGCTCTGAGGATCTCATCTCGGTACCTAATGGCAATCAGGCTACCTCTGGCGAGCACATGGAGGGCTGTGCTGCCCCACAAAGAAATGCCACCCCACACCATGACTGACCCACCGCCAAACCGGTCATGCTGGAGGATGTTGCAGGCAGCAGAACGTTCTCCACGGCGTCTCCAGACTGTCACGTCTGTCACATGTGCTCAGTGTGAACCTGCTTTCATCTGTGAAGAGCACAGGGCGCCAGTGGCGAATTTGCCAATCTTGGTGTTCTCTGGTAAATGCCAAATGTCCTGCACGGTGTTGGGCTGTAAGCACAACCCCCACCTGTGGACGTCGGGCCCTCATACCACCCTCATGGAGTCTGTGTCTGACCGTTTGAGCACACACATGCACATTTGTGGCCTGCTGGAGGTCATTTTGCCTTGCTCTTGCATTACTCCTCCTGCTCCTCCTCCTTGCACAAAGGCAGACGTAGCGGTCCTGCTGCTGGGTTGTTGCCCTCCTACGGCCTCCTCCACGTCTCCTGATGTACTGGCCTGTCTCCTGGTAGCGCCTCCATCCTCTGGACTACGCTGACAGACACAGCAAACCTTCTTGCCACAGCTCGCATTGATGTGCCATCCTGGACGAGCTGCACTACCTGAGCCACTTGTGTGGGTTGTAGACTCCGTCTCATGCTACCACTAGAGTGAAAGCACCGCCAGCATTCAAAAGTGACCAAAGCATCAGCCAGGAAGCATAGGAACTGAGAAGTGGTCTGTGGTCACCACTTGTAGATCCACTCCTTTATTGGGGGTGTCTTGCTAATTGCCTATAATTTCCACCTGTTGTCTATTCCATTTGCACAACAGCATGTGAAATTTATTGTCAATCAGTGTTGCTTCCTAAGTGGACAGTTTGATTTCACAGAAGTGTGATTGACTTGGAGTTACATTGTGTTGTTTAAGTGTTCCCTTTGTTTTTTTGAGCAGTGTATTTAAGAACGGTCTGCATCCTACATTTGAAATTTGAGTCATTTAGCAGACACTTATCAAGAGTGACTTAAAGGATCAATTTGGGTTAAGTGTCTTGCTCAAGTGCACGTCAGATTGTTCCCCTAGTCAGCTCAGGGATTTGAACCAGCGACCTTTTGGTTACTTGCCCAATGCTCTTAACAGCTAGGCATGCTAAACAGTTATGGAAATGTAATAGGAGGGCATTCTGTGCAGTCATTTTTCCTTTCCTTTTCCCAAACTCAATTGTAGGTATATCAGTGAAACAATACACCTGAGAGGTGTTACTTACCAACTCATCTAAGTTTCTCATGTCACACAGCACCCTCTGTTTCTGTTGCCAATGTGCATAGGGGGCAGGCTCGGGTTCATCCACCACACTCTCTTTCCGAACGAAAGCCCTGCTTATTGGAAGCAGGCTTGGGCTGGGCTCCCCCAGGTTCTCCTGGTCCCGGATCTCCTCCTCGATCTCCTCCTCCAGCTGGATCAGCATCGGGGCCAGCATGCCGAACTTGGCGCCACGCCTCGCCACCTCCAGCAGGCACAGCACAAAGTTCTTCTCGTTGCATTTCTCCACTATGTCGTTGGTCTCGAACATGAGAACATCCTTGATCCACAGTTCCTGACGACACCAGCCGATGAAATTGGACACGTTGTCCCGAGCCAAAAACGAGCCAGAAACCACGTTTCTTGATTGAAAGACCACATCCTTGGTTGGCATCCTCAATGACTGTGCAGCCTCTGGGTACTCCAGTTGAAAGTCCAGCGCTGCGCGATTCACGTTGTTGGCATGCCGACAGAGGGCACAGCCAGTCTCCAGCCCTTCCATAAAGGTGTCCGCCGTTATATCCAGTTCATACAGCGTGTTAAACCACTCGGCCAAGTCCTCTTTCATGGCATACAGGTATTCCTCGCTGGACTTGAATGGCCGGATGCTTTTGGAAGCAGCAGACTGGATGTTACTCTGGTCAGCCATATTGTCGGAATATGTATCAATGCAGGCTATTTAATCATTCCAGATTGGATCATTCCATAAACACAGTCCAAAACCGTATGGAGCAGAGCAAATTAACCGCGTCGACGCACCCATGACCAACGCGCATATACGGCATCTCAATCGAGGTCCTTGAATGAATCCTTTGTATTGTTAAAGCATATTGACATCATGCTAGGAAACCGTGGCGCGTGGAAGCGTTTCCGGATGTCTGCGTGATATCAGTTTCCTATAATGATAGCATCGCTATTTCTCACCGAACTCCAACTGCGGGAGAGAGAGAAACCGGTATGGTTAGCTACAGATGGATACACACCCAATGCATAAAGCTTCCCGGTGCCCTAGATCCTACCCCGGTGAATATACAATGCGTTGCGATAGTCGTGTTGCTGGTTTGCCTGGATGGTCCAAATCACTTCTTCGCAGTCTCCCTCAATATAAAGACTCCACACTGACCAGTGGCAGGCTTCACAGTTCCCTTGCCGAGTAACATCGTCCCCCGCTCATTAATTGCTCGGCCCATATTGCACGGCCTCCTGCTATAAGCATGCTGACCGGCTCTAGCTTAGACAAGAGACAGGCAGAGCGATTCAGTGGCATATCCCATTATGAGGGATAAGCGCCAGTAGAAGGGGGAAAAACTTAACCCTCTATCCACCGCTTGACAATAATATAGCATAGCCTAGGGTTTATACCACTGAAAAACGGTAGCCATTATTTTTGAATGAAACACACCTATTGCGTAGGATATAGCCTTCAATTGCAGAGTTGACAATTGACAACCTGTCACACTGTACCATGCAGATGCGCATTAATACGTTGGATAAGGCACATGAGCTGTGGGCATTTAAGATCAAGTAGGTTGTTAGGCTACAAAGGCCTACATTATTACCTGCAGTAGCCTATAATAACGTCATATCAGCTCGTGAAGTCAGTGTACTGATATACTGATAAAAGGGTGGAACGCATGTTTACATTAGGCTACAGCGATCATAAGAAGATATGTTCTTTAAGTGTTCACATGGTGAGGAAAAACATGACATCGAGAATTAACGGACCACGGGTAAGCGACCACCGTCTTTAAATGCACATCATAAGCCGTCAAAGAAAATACCATCATTATACTATCTTGACAATATTTCAAATGACGCAATGACCTCACTGTGTGGTTAATGTACACGACCAAGATTTACTAAATTATACAACTTCATTCTCATAAAAAACATTTTCATTCTTTACATACCTTTGACCTGTCTACATTTTCTGTCAAGGACGACGTTTGTCGAAAGAAACAAATCGAAACCATCCCCCAGAACAAGAGCTGTAATATTGCCTACACTTTGAACGAGTTCAAAAGTGTAGAATTAATGACACCCTAGTCGTTTAAAAAAGACACCATCTGTCCATACACTTGTTTATGTCATTGCTAAAACACCAAATCACTTTCAACACCAGGACACGGGGCAAGAAAAAAAAGAGAGGGAGGCGAGTCTATTTCCTCCGGCTTGAAAAGGCAGACAAAACCTGCCAAGGAAACATTAGCAGGTCATCAGGCAGCCTACGTCCGAAGACTGCATCAAATTCAGGCATGCCCATTTTACTACAGGACAAATTGGTCCAAATTAGTATCCAGATTACTCCAAAGGAAGCAGAAATGAATATTACAATGTAACGACCAAGAAAAGTCTACAGTGTAGCCTTCAAAGATTATCAACACACTAACTCCACTTTAGTTTTGCTGTGCCTTAGAGATCTTTGGCGGGAGGCGAAAGTAATTCTATTTAGGCAGATTGTGTTGGGCTAATTATTTTAGCTGTGGTTCATTATGTAGAATTGAAAGCTGAATGTAAAACCGGGTGAGGAGGAGAAAGCAGTATAAGGGAAGTCATCTCTACCAATGATGTAATCCGTCCCTCAGACGAGCATGTGCATTAAGCATTCTGGGGAAATCAGTGAGATATATATCTATTACACACACACATACATACACACACGGACACCCATTCAAATGAGTGGATTCGGCTATTTTAAACACACCCGTTGCTGACAAATGTATAAAATCGAGCACACAGCCATGAAATCTCTATAGACAAACATAGGCAGTTGAATGGCCTTACTGAAGAGCTCAGTGACTTTCAAGTGGCACAGTCATAGGATGTCACCTTTCCCTTAAGTCAGGTCATCAAATTTCTGCCATGCTAGAGCTCCCCCTGTCAACTGTAAGTGGTTTTATTGTGAAGTTGAAACCTCTAGGAGAAACAACAGCTTATCCTCGAAGTGGTGGGCCACATAAGTTCACAGAACGGGGCCACAGAGTGCGTAAAAATCGTCTGTCCTCGGTTGCAACACTCACTACCGAGTTCAAAACTGCCTCTGGAAGCAACATCAGCACAATAACTGTTCGTCGGGAGCTTCATGAAATGGGTTTCCATGGCCAAGCAGCCACACACAAGCCTAAGATCACCATGCGCAATGCCAAGCATTGGCTGAAGTGGTGTAAAGCTCGTCGTCATTGGACTCCGGAGCAGTGGAAACTCATTCTCTGGAGTGATGAATCACACTTCACCATCTCGGAGTCCGACAGAGTAATTTGTGTTTGGGAGATGCGAGAACACCACTACCTGCCCCAATGCATAGTGCCAACTGTAAAGTTTGGTGGAGGGGGAATAATGGTTTGGTCTAGGCCCCTTCGTTCCAGTGAAGGGAAATCAACACTACAGCATACAATGACATTCTAGATCATTCTGTGCTTCCAACTTTGTGGCAATAGTTTGACAATGCCCCTGTGCACAAAGCGAGATCCATACAGAAATGGTTTATCGAGATTGGTGTGGAAGAACTTGACTGGCCTGCACAGAGCCTTGACCTCAACCCCATTGAGCACTTTTGGGATGAATTGGAACGCCGACTGCGAACCAGGCCTAATCAACCAACATCAGTGCCCGACCTCGATTAATGCTTGTGGCTGAATGGAAGCAAGTTCCTGCAGCAATGTTCCAACATCTAGTGGCAAGCCTTCCCAGAAGAGTGGAGGCTATTATAGCAGTAAGTAACCTCCATAATAATGCCCATAATTTCGGAATGAGATGTTTGTCGAGCAGGTATCCACATACACATCCATCAGACGAAGTGTCAGGGCAGGGGAAAAAAGTTCCTTCCCAAGTTGCATCTCAATATAGAAGACCTATAGTATTGTTCGCTCTGTGTCAATATGAAATAAGCCTAGTAGTTACACTTTGATACCTAGCCTGTTTATATTCAAACTTCATTTTGGATTCCCACTGCTATTCCAGTTCACAGGCAGAGCCAGACAAGCACTGTCTGAAACAACAGCTGCACCATTCTTGTCTCTGCACATGCTGCTCTGCTGTTATGTGATGATTTGAATTTCAGTATGGAAAAAGGAGGGCCTTGTTTTGATTTGAAAAATACAGTTGTTTCTTTAAGAGAGAGAGGGTGGTGGAGGGAGGGAGGGAGGGAGAAAGAGACTGGTGGGATGACATCATTTTCTGGGCTGGGATGAATCAGCTTTTCTGTGACACAGACAACCGTGCTCAGTTCCCCAGCATGAGCAACTGGCTCCCAGTCATCAGAGAGAACTCTCATCAGCTGTGACCGGACTTCACCCGCACACAAAACACTGGGCTTTGCTCTTTAACTGGAAATGAGACATTTGAGAAGTTAGGGCTGGAGCATTTAGAGCATTCATATTTCATTTGATAACCAGGACACCGTACAACAAAGTACAATGAATGCACCCTGTCTGTGATGTCAAAAGTGATTACAGGTATACAAACAGACTGGATTATAAAAGCAGACCCAACTGTTAAATTTAAACAAAGCTCAGTTCATTCTCATTGGGAAGTGAAGAGTGATTAACAAAAGTGCTCTGAGAATGTCTGGACATATGCTGAACAGATGCATTAAGAAATGTGGTATAAGTCACAGCCAGGGGAGGCTGACATCTGGTTAATAACATCCATTGCCTCTTGATATGATTGAGAGGTTTCTCAAACAACGAAAATAACTTGCAAAGACGTCATCGCAATTCTGTAAAAAAGCCTGAAGGCAGTCGGTCTATTCTCACCAGCAAATGTACAATTTAGTTCAGTCATTTTTGACCAAGTACCTCTTCATTCACTAGTCATTATACAGTTAATTCGGGAAGTAGTCAGACCTCAACTTTTACCACATTGTTAAAAATGAGGCTAATGTAACAATGTGTAAATAGTTTTCCCTCAATCTACACACAATACCCCATAATGACAAAGCAAAAATATTTAGAAATGTTTGGGAATGTATACATTTTTTAAATTTTTATTTTAGATGTCATAAGTATTCAGACCCTTTACTCAGTACTTTGTTGAAACACCTTTGGCAGTGATTACAGCCTCGAGTCTTCTTGTATGAATTTACAAGCTGGGCGTACCTGTATTTGGGGAGTTTCTCCTATTCTTCTCTGCAAATCCTCTCAAGCGGTCAGGTTGGATGGGGAGCGTCGCTGCACTTCTATATTCAGGTCTCTCCAGAGATGTTAGATCAGGTTCAAGTCCGGACTCAGGCTGGCCCACTCAAGGACATTGAGACTTGTCCCGAAGCCACTCCTGCGTTGTCTTGGCTGTGTGCTTAGGGTCGTTGTCCAGTCTAAGGTCCTGAGCACTCTGGAGCAGGTTTTAATCAAAGATGTCTCTGTACTTTTTTCTGTTCATCTTTCCCTCGATCCTGGCTAGTCTCCCAGTCCCTGCCTCTGAAAAACATCCCCACAGAATGATGCTGCCTTCACCGTAGGGATGGTGCCAGGTTTCCTCCAGATGTAACACTTGGCATTCAGGCCAGAGTTCAATCTTGGTTTCATCAGACCAGAGAATCATGTTTCTCATGGTCTGAGTCCTTTAGGTGGCTTTTGGCAAACTCCAAGTGGGCTGTCATATGCCTTTTACTGAAGAGTGGCTTGCATCTGGCCACTCTACCATAAAGGCCTGATTGGTGGAGTGCTGCAGAGATGGGAGAACCTTCCAGGACAATCATCTCCACAGAAGAACTCTGGCGCTCTGTCATTGACCATCAGGTTCTTGGTCACCTCCCTGACCAAGGCACTTCTCCCCCGATTGCGCAGTTTGGCCGGGTTGCCAGCTCTTTTTGTGGTTCCAAACTTCTTCCATTTAAGAACGATGGAGGCCACTGTGTTCTTGGGTACCTTCAATGCTGCAGACATTTTTTGGTACCCTTCCCCAGACCTGTGCCTCGACACAATCCTGTCTGAGGTCTACGGACAATTCCTTTGACCTAACGGCTTGGTTTTTGCTGACAAGCTGTCAAAGGTGGGACCTTATACAGACAGGTGTGTGCTTTTTCAAATAATGTCCAATTTACCACAGGTGGGACTCCAATCAAGTTGTAGAAACACCAAGGATAATCAATGGAAACAGGACACACCTGATCCCAATTTCAAGTCCCATACCAATTGGTCAGAGTACTTATCTAAATAAGGCTTTGTTTATTTGCAATACTTTAAAATGTTCTACAAATCTTTTCGCTTTGTCATTATGGGGTATTGGTATTCTGTGTAGATATTATTTATTTAATCAATTTTAGAATAAGGCTGTAATGTCATCAAAATATGGAGAAAGGGGTCCAAATACTTTCCGAATGCACTGTATATGATTACAAATGCAACATGAAGTGTCACAGACCAGTTATATATCCTCTATGGCTTAGTGGCTGTCAGAGGACTTCTCTATATCTTTAGCAAAGTTCTTGGGAAATTGGATGCATCTATCATGCTGGTATTGTTGCAAAGCTGCAGACTACATAGTGCCTCCTTGTGGACAATTCATGAAGAGAAACCTGCTGAAGGAGCAGAGCTGTCAAATACTGTATAATTCCTACCACTCTAGAACAATTAAATGTAAATGCAAACAGTCAACCAATCACGATGCCTCATAACAGCAATGGATCTGAACTTCTCTTAGCATCAAATAGGAGTGGAAATTTTATTTTCAAAATGGTTCATTACACAACTGTGGGAAGGAAAAGCAATTACAATTAAAAAATAAACGTGTCATGTTTTACAACACACTGTCCAAAAAAATCAGTCTGTACATCTAAGAAATGCAAAAATAAACGTGCACAAGTCAAAATAACAACCAAGGGTAAACAAAACTAAAAACAAAACATTTAACTAGGAGTTGAATGAAACTGCAGAGTATTTCAAAAGCAGTTATATAACCATTTATAATATGGAATCATAAATTAAAATTTTCATTTTAAAAATCTAATCCTGCGTCAGATGGAACATTGCTTTCTTTTAGTAGGGTCGGTCTCTGCGTTCCTGGCGATGGTCCCTATGAGAGGAAAAAACTATTTAGTGTCTAACAAACATGCATTAAGTAAGCAAATAATATTTGAGTATGATGAAAGCAGTCCAACATATCCCCTTACCTCATATCCATCTTGCCTGGGGGCCCGCCCATTCCTCCTCTCCCCATTCCTCTTCCTCTGTCCATCGGTGGTCCTCCCCTGCTACCCCCCCGGAATCCCCCTCGGTCCATTCCACCACGCCCTCTGAAGCCACCGCCACGGTCACCTCCCCATCCTCCACGGAAGCCACCAGGACCACCGGGCCCTCCTGGTCCGCCACGGTCCATCCCTCTGCCCCCACGCATCCCCATGCCACCCCTGCCTCGCTCACCACCTGAACAAAACCACACAAGGCCCAGTTTAGCTTGCCACCACAGACTATTGTAGACATATTGTATGCTACACAGTGTAGATCACTGTTGATATAATTTGGGCTGCTGGTAATGATAGTACCAGGAAATTCCAAACGTCCAAAGACAACTGAACTTCATATCATGGAGTACTTCACAGGGAGGGAAATATGACTACTAAACATAAGTGGCAGTCCAAGTGAACACAGAACAAGTCCTCCAATGCCAAAACGTTTCATTACAGTGAGCTGACTGCTGCACATAGATGATTTCATGTTTCCCCAGAGTTGACACGAATCAAGTACAACTGCTAAGCATGGACCCGAAGTCAAGGTGATAAACCGGTTTGATTTGTCTGTTTACATTTCAAGCATTAAGATATATGAAATAGGAATCAGCCCGTGTTGCTCAAATAACACTTATAATGATTCCTGTCTATTCCTGTCTAGTTATGAATCAGGCCCTGACAATAGCGCTGCTGTGCCGGTGAGAGCCGTACCTGAAGGGGGCCCAAAGCCCTCTGGTTTGGGAGCTTTGCACTGGTTACACTCCATCCTCCAGGAAAAGTTCTGGTTGCCACAGCCCCTGAGAAAGACAACCACTCAGTCAGTACACCGTATACACAAAAACTGTACATTTAAAAAAGGGGAAAGGGAAAATACATTTTTCTTGAGGTACTTACTGGCTGGGGCACTCCCAGTCTCCAGCTCTCTGCTGTATGTTGCCACCCGGGCCCCCTGGTCCACCTCTGCCCATGCCACGTGGTCCACCTCGTGGGACAAAACCTCCACGCTCCCCTCCACGGCCCATCATGCCTAACACCACACACCAGAGGTAGTTTCAGTATTTCACTTAAATGGTCATGGCAACGTGGGACAATACCTTCTTGTTCAAAACTGAAAATATCTAACACCACACACCAGAGGTAGTTTCAGTATTTCACTTAAATGGTCATGGCAACGTGGGACAATACCTTCTTGTTCAAAACTGAAAATATAAGTCCCACAAAAGAAAGTTAGACATTTACCTCCAGGTCCTCCACGGCCCATCATGTCACCCCTCATGGGCATGCCCCCTCTCATCCCACCCATCATGGGCTTACGGCGAGCCATGGACACCTTCAGCCTCTTTCCCTGGTACTCTTTCCCTGTGGAGATCATGAACAGAAGGAAACAGGAATAAATAGAAAATGGAGAGAGGCTTGGGTTACTGGCCATTTCTTGTATTCTACAGTACATTTATGCATTAATCTGGACAGTTCAAGGGTAACATCAGAGAATAGGCTGATGTAGGTTTAACAGGGCCAGTGAGACTAACCATCGAAGTACTCCACAGCAGCTTTGGCACAGACAGGCTCCTCGTAGGACAGAGTGGCGTCTCCCTTAGGCTTCCCTGAATCATTGTCTGTGTAGATGTTGATGGCAGGCTTGCCCAACCGCCGGTTCATCTGAACATTAACAGAGGAATGAATCACTCAAATCAAACTACCACACCATTGACAACTATCTGCAGCTGTATTTTTATTTTTTTATAGCATTTCTTTAACTGTTCAATCCTCCAATTAAAATGAGAACAATACAAGAGATTAGCAGTCTCCATTTATAAAAGCATTCTTTGGGAAAGACTAAAGGAATGCCGTGTTTCCCCTATTTATTAATGCCGTGGCGGCAACGGTTGTGAAAGGGGCAGGGCACAACTTGAATCTGTCCGGAATTGGCAGCCGAGAGCAAAATGTGCCTTTTCTTAGACAATTTCCTGCAGTTCTATACATTTCTCTGTGGAACTGAGAATTCTGTAGTGTGAAAGATAATTTTCTACAATTCTCTGCATTTTGCTTAAATATTATTAAACATCCAATGGGGACCCCAATCGGGGCCCCCGGGCATGTACCTTGCGTCAGTAATCGTAATTTACACTGTTTTTCCATCTCAAATTATACTTTTTTAATTTAAAAAAAGTGTGGTTTTAATTTATTAGGATCCATTTGAGACATCTAGTCTTACTGGGGTCTGAACACATAACGAAAAGAGACAGAAGAATTTACATACATTTACAAACATTAACATGTAGTGTATGTGTACATACACACAACAAGTATGGGAGAGAGGCATTGATTGTGCTGTGAGGTGTTCCTGTTTTTTGAAACCAGGTTCTGTTCACTTGTTATATGATAGTAGGGAGTTGCATGCACTCATGGCTCTCTATAATACTATACGTTTCATTGAATTTGTTCCGGACCTGGGGACTGTGAAAAGACCCCTGGTGACATGTCTGGTGGGGTAAGTGTGTGTGTAAGTTGACTATGCGAACAATTTAGACTTTTAAAGAGACACATTTGTGGCAACAATTTAGCAGTTGAGGTATACCGATGCTAGGTGAATACAGGGGAACAAATGGAATGTATGAGACCTAATACAGGTTTAAATTGAAATTATTTAGTTTCAGAGCATATCCTCACCCTTATAGGTCCAGGGTGTTTGAAGAAAACAGCCATCTCCTCCAGAGTTGCGCTTTCCGTGAGTCCTGTGATGTAGATGGTGCTGTTCTCAGAGTCATCCTGCTCCTCAGGGCGCCCTGAACAGACAGAACTACGGTTTAAAACAAGCCTGAACACACTGCCACTATACTGTCCTTCACGTCAGATTCATAGCATACGCCATTAGGTAAAGCCACTTCAAGATGAACGCAACAAAGGCTTTCAGGTGGATGCAATACTGCCAAATCAGTAAGATAAACGCTGAAAGTTTGATGGTCAGTTGGTGTCTACTTACCCATGTCACGCTCTGCCCCGTTGTTCATGGGTCCTGTTGTCCACCAGGCAAGGTAGAGAAAAAGGCAAAGAAAAGTCAGTTTGTGCCACTCAAGTCCACTGCTGAAGAGAATTTGAAGTGACAACCCAGACACACTCCTCCAAAAACACAGGTGTCAGACATTTGGGAAAATTGAAAATGGTACTGTGGTAAACCATGTTCCCCTCTTAAGTGGAATACTCAGTAACCAGTATATTAGGAGTCCGCCCCATTCACAAAAATGGTTTGCTCCTACAAGACAGTGAGTCACGTGGCCGTAGCTTGCTATATAAAGCAAAGAGCAATTCAGTTACTGCTCGGTTGAACGTTAGAAATGTGCAAAACGAGTGACTTAAGAGACTGACCGTGGTATGATCATAGGTGTCAGGTGCACCGGCACCTCAGAAACGGCCGGCATATTGGGCTTTTCACGCACGAGTGTCTAGGGTTTACCGAAATTGGTATGACAACTAAACAAACATTGGCGGCAGTCACGTGAGCAAAAACAGCTTGTTGAGGTCGATGGAGAATGGCAAGAATCATGCAAGCTGACAGGCATGCCACAAACAGGCAAATAACCCAGTACAACAGTGGTTTGCAGAACAGCATCTTGGAACACACAACTAGTGAGTCCTTGTCACGGCTGGGCTATAGCAGGAGACGACCACACATTGCCAGGTCTGACCCAACCCAGTTCCTGTTGAATCATGCTAATGGCAGTCAGGATTGTGTGTAAATCAACATGAGGCCATAGCCCCAGCCTGCCTGCCGTCAAGAGTACATGCTTGTGCCAGTTGTCGTGAATGTTTTCCTGGCACACATTAGGTCCCTTGATACTGAGCAAAGTTTCCCTGGCCCGAAGAATACAGGCATTTCTGGAGGCAAAGGGGCGTACTAGATGGGTGTACCTAATAAACTGGCAACTGAGTGTATATTAATAATGATGTAAAATAAAACCTCAGACCCTTCCGTATAAAAATGTGTGCCATAAGAAAAGTTCTTATGCCACCACAGTCCCAAAAAATACCAGGAGTTTGCTCCATGAAATTGTAAATGCAAAACCATTTTTCCAAACCCGACACGTTTCTTAGCAGCAGGCATTTGTCATTAACTTGTCATTGTAAAATAAGTACCTTGCTTTTCAAGGTTACCTTAAGCAGTGAGTGATAAACCAAAATGAGTTAAAAGTACCCCTTTCCTCTATTTCCATCCATCCTAATAGACACCTATATAGATATTTGGCTACCCAAAAAAAACGCTACACACACACACGTAATGTAAGGGCTTAGGTAAATGCTCAGAGCGTACATGCTCTAGTAGGTAAAGGTCTGGAGTGGACTAGCCAGTGTAATACTCGTTAACTTACCACCAGGCTTATTGAAGCCACCTCTGTCTCCGGCGACGCTATGGGGGAATAAATGGAGATATGAAGGCGATTTCCCTTTTATCAGCCACTTCCATGTCTGGAGCCTCGTGGCTCGTTTGGGGAGGTTGACGGACACAGTTCTGACTAGCTCGTTTAACAACCCCCCCCAACATGCCTATACAGTCTATGCAATCCAGTGAATTGGGAATTAAGGTATTAACAGCAACTACGTGGCATGACTCCTTTACTAAATGGCTTCTTAATGACAGCATTCAATAGCAGATACTGGATAGTTTGGAGGTAGCCAAGGGGTGCTAAATCTGTTACGTTTGGGAAATATGGGACAGAATCCCAGGTATTTGTTACAAAGGAAAACGATTTCAGATGCATTCCATATGTAGACAAGTAAAGGCTAAATGTCTAGCCTGGAGATAATACAATGCTTAGAAGATCACATATTTAACTGTAAATGTATGTCCACTTTACAGCTGAAGCAACCAGCTAAAAAAAACATTTCTTTATTTAAGTGGTCAAATGCAATGGATCTGAAATATTACAAACAGGTGATAGCCACCTTGGGGAGGAAAAAAATAAAAATAAATCCATGTACATTTTACAAAGATGATTTGAAGTTACACAATTCTAATACAGAATTTAATTTGACCAAGTTACAATGTTAAGCTGTAAAAGTAATAAGTTACATTTGTATAGTATAATTTGAGTTTCCCAGCACGCTTTAGACAGCACCATCCTCATCTCTTGGATTTAAGGCAGAACCCAAATCTCTGTTGTTTTAACCCCTTTGTTGTTTAAGATGCTGGCTCTTTAGTGAGTACAGGCACTTTATAGAATAAAGCTGGGTTTACATGGCTCTCACTGTGTTACCTGTAGCGTAAATGTGACAAAGCATGTTAAAAAAGGTGTTCATTTGATTAAACAAAACATTTGTAATCCAAAACACATTTCAAAAACACACATAAGGGGGTGGTTTTCCAGACAGATTAAGCCTAGTCCAAAGGCTAAAAAGCATTGTCAGCATTCTTTTCAGGAGACTAGGCTGAATCTGAGTCTGGGAAACCGGACCCAAAACATTTTGAACAAAAAACTATCCTGTATGAAAGTAAATGAATGAGTAACATATGGATGAGAAGCTACATTTCTAGACTACTTTAACCAATGTCAGCTGAGAGCTAGGGTTGTGATATATACGTTCAACTTTAAAACAGGGCTAATTCAATAACATTATCTAATTGAGGTAAAAAAAAATGTGACATGTAATTAATCAAATATTGTGCTGTTGGCAGAGCAGTATTATTCACTTTGAGGATCCTTTTAGGGCACACACACAGCCATGTACTGAATAACCTATTACTGTAATATAAGCCTAGGGCAAAACACAATTGAACACGATAGGAGTCTGGTGTGACCTAGTGAACATGTGATCCGTTTTTTCTTATTACAGGAATATTACCGTGAGCTGTCTGATACTCAATCGACTCAAACTCGAGGTCCTATATCATAATGCTGAGAAAGCTTGAACTAAACATGAAAGGCTACAGGTGGCAAGTACAGTACCAACAACCTATAAGGGGGATAACTTTGGTTCTGCATGGATGTGCCCTGAAGAATTGTATTTTATCGGTTTTCCCAACAAACAAAAATCCTCAAATGTGCATTGACCTCAACTTAATATGCAAAAAAATGTATTAGAATAAGTAATCAAAGCATCTTGCTTATTAAACAAAAAGTTATTTTAAAAGACCTTCCTCACGGGCCATGAGCCAAAAATGGTCCCTTAAATGGCCAGAAATGTTGTCCAGAAATTACCTCATTGGACAGAAAGGGGCACACCTCCCAACACCAATGTGAAAAAATATTGTATTTTATTGCAAAGGTTTGCTAGCTTAAAGATAAGAACTTTGTGGTCTGAAGAAGCAAGTCATATATTAATGTGAAATAATACCTTTATATAAACAATAGTCAACACAAGCCAAAACCTAAAATTATCAGTTAATTTAACTAAACTTCCATAGTGCATACTCTCAAATACTGTACCTTCTGGATCAGCTTTTTAAAAGGAAAACCAGAGGATGGAATAAATACCCATGAAAATGATACGTTCTTAAACCATCTTAAAATGTATTTAACATCAAAGCAATAATTTTAGAAGGTGAGGTGTGCCCACAGCAGTGAACCTGTGAAGCCTTGTGAATAGATTTACCATAATCAATGCTATGGATGATATGCTGTGGTACAGCAACAAAGGATATCTGATTGAATAGTTTACGAGTCCAGCTCTCTGTTCACTCGTCAGTCCCAACTCTTTGATTCATGAACACATATTCCCTTCTTACCTTTGGCCACTATGGCAGGGCTGAGAGTTAGTACTCATTTATGGAGGGTCCCTTCATCTAACTTTCTATAGGCATTATATCTTTAATTTTACAAAAAAGTGAACAGTTTGACTTCCCCCACTAATACATTTGTTGTCTGTCATCCTTTTATAGGGTTATATCTCAGGGGCCCAACTTACGTTTTAGGGAAACTTCAGACTCAGCCCTGCTCTGCCTTGACGAAGCACTTGTAAGAGTGGATGGTTAAGTTAAGCAATAAGGAGTCTCACTTACCCCATGCCTCCACGGCCCATGCCCCCACGGCCCCGGCCACCGTGCATCATGCCGCCCCTGTCATAGCCATCCCTGGGAGGACCACGGCTCTCCCCTGACCCTGGGAACCCAGCAGGCTCAGAGCCAGAGTAGCCAGAGCTGCCTCTGCCCTCCTGCCCATAGTTATCTACAGAATAGCATAACAACAAGGTTAGGGGAAAAGGAGGGAAAATCACATGACTATGACAATAAATAGCAGGTAGGCATGGGTGTTGAAATAGCAGGAGACTGATGCTCTTACTATAATGGCTTGACTGGTTGTAACCACTTTGAGGTCCGCTCTGTTGTCCATACTGGCTGGCTGCAGGCTGCCCATAGGAACCCGAGGCCTGAGGGGGATAGCCCGCAGCAGGAGCCTGTTGCTGCGGTGGGGGCTGCTGGTATCCACTCTGCTGCTGCCCATAGCCTCCCTGCTGGGCCTGGTACCCACTCTGCGGTGCGGCATATCCCCCTGGCTGAGAGTAGCTGCTCTGGCTGTAGCCAGCGGGCTGGCTGCTGGCACTGTAACTAAAGTGATTAGGGACAGGCAGGGATTGAACAGGTCAAAGAGCGCTACATAACTATCTCTCCCGGGTGGCGGAGTGGTCTAAGGCACTGCATCGCAGTGCTAGCTGTGCCACGAAAGATTCTGGATTCGAGCTCAGGCTGTCGCAGCCGGCCGCGACCGGGAGGCCCATGGGGTGACGCACAATTGGCCTAGCGTCGTCCAGGTTAGGGAGGGTTTGGCCGGCAGGGATATCCTTGTCTCATCTCACTAGCGACTCCTGTGGCGGGCCGGGCGCAGTGCACGCTGACCAGGTCGTCAGGTGTACGGTGTTTCCTCCGACACATTGGTGCGGCTGGCTTCCGGGTTGGATGTCCGTTGTGTCAAGAAGCAGTGCGGCTAGGTTGGGTTGTGTTTCAGAGGGCGCATGGCTCTTGACCTACGCCTCTCCCGAGTCTGTACTGGAGTTGCAGCGATGAGACAAGACTGTAACTACTACCAATTGGATACCACGAAATTGGGGAGAAAAAAAAACGCTCTACACAATAGATGGTTCTTATAAGTTACCAGCTGCAACTTGTCTTCTAATGTGAACAATCATTAACAAAATATTGTGTAACTGCACAACGACCTCCATTACACCCAGATGGATTTACTACAAAGCAGAATCAATTAGTTCAGCAACCAGAAATAACTACTGATTTTATGATTAATTAAAATAGGTAAACTTAGATGTCTATTAGTTTGTTCAATCAATTAGAACATGTCCATTTCAAACAACTTTATATAAAATTTAAAAAACTTATCTGAATATTTTTGCAAGTTAGATGGCCAACTCCTTGATCCTGCTTTGTAATATACCCTTAGTTCTTAATGTAACACTAGTTAGCCTACCTCTGAGGTGCAGTGGAGGCAGGCTGCTGACTGTAGCCAGCGTAGGCAGACTGGGCTGCATAGCCTGGCTGGGATGCATAGGTTGGCTGAGAGGCAGCGGGGGCAGCAGCAGCAGCGCTCTCATATCCACTGGCTCCATAGCCCGCGGCGGGCTGGGAGTAGGCATGGGCACTGGGCTGGGCAGCAGGGTACCCAGCTGTGGACAAAGAGGAGATGGTTTAACTAAAACACTTTAGATGGATAATTCCAGGCACACACTGTTGGGATTTTAGACCAGAGGCTGAACTACCCAAATGAATGAAGCAATCTGTTGCTTATTTGGATCACTCCATACCCAGGACTTCAAAAACAAAAGTGCCCATGAGGAGAACTAATTAAGAATATTATGGAACAGAAAACCATTGTGTGATTAAGAGTATTAGAATAAGTGTTAGTCCCTTGATAATATTATTTATCTATCGTCTTGTATCACTAACATGTCTTGTTACAATTATGATTCAGGATGAGTACATACAATGTAAAAGAAATCTAGCATGTCCAGGGTTCATCTAGTCTACTAACAATACTACAGTCTACTACATTTGATTCTAAATACAGTATATTATATGGATCACTCCATCAAGGCATTGAAGACTTGAAATGGATGGAGATGCATGAAAGGGAATCTGTGTCAAACCTGTTTTACTCCCAGCTGGAACGTGATAGCAATAGAGGAGAAAATGTTCACATTACACGAGGTCAATAGTTAGAGTCATTTGATGGACAATTCTCACTCCCGCCCCCCCAAAAAATACAGTTGACCAAACATTTTGGTCTCTCTGGAACTGACCTGATGCTGGTTGCCCATAGGAGGAACCATACTGCTGCTGTGTATAGCCACCAGCAGAGGGTGCTGCCTGAGGGTAACCGGTCTCAGCTGCAGCTGGTTGGGCATAGGACCCATATGCTTGCTGGCTATAACCCTGTTGAAATACAAAAGGCCATAAGCTATTAGTCTATAGAAGAATAAGTCTGCTTTCCCAAGGTACAAGTTTTCCTGTGCTTTAGTTCAAGCAGTATGCAAACATGTCATGAGATCTGGGCATAATGTGGGTCACTGACCATTATTCCAGTTTGAATAATTTATAAATTACTTCTAATAAAACTCACCTGGGCAGATTGTCCATAGGCCTGTGAGGGCTGAGCAGCATAGGATCCATACCTGCAGGGACACAAGAGCATTCAATCATACAGTACCCATCTCTGATGTTGGCGACTTAGTAAATCATAATGAATGTACCTAATTACACAAAACACCCATCCCACTGCATTGATTTGAAAAGTCTGGTAGCACAATACCCATGTAGAAAGACTTACCCCTGCTGGGCACTGGCCTGGTTGTAGGAACTGTAATCTTTAAAAGAAATTAACAAAATAAATTACTAGCCTAGGCTTAACTTTCAGCAACAGTCCTAGTATCAAATTCAGTTTGGGACTCGTGAGATGGAACTGCTCGACAATAATACCGTGTAAACCTTTTGCATTGCCAACAACGGCACACAATGGAAAGTATTTCAAGTTCAACAGACCTTGAAAATAAAAAAGCACAACTGCAATTCCCTCTAAGCAAGGTCCGACTAGAGGCCGTTTCCCGGCGTTGTGTAGTGGAGGACATCCCGCTTGCATAACTACCGTAGCTAACGTTTCTTCTTTTTTTTTTAACTAGCCACACGTTTCAATTTGCAGACAAAGAAACGACGTGCGGCTAGATTAGCAAGGCCGCATGACCAACGGAATTGCATACGCACAGGCACGAATTAACAAAGCAGATAAACGTGTGTGGTGAATTTGTACCCTTCGCCCGGCATCGTGGCTAGTTAGGGCCTACTGCCCTAGATTCTAGCTAAGCTAGCTACAGTAGTAAACTGTGGTCAATTCACCAAACTGGTCAATTCGACTGGCTAACTACCAACGTTAGCTAGCTTAATAGCTAGCTACCGACTACTGTACAGATTTAAACGTTCGCATTAGATTTGAATGTTGGATAATAAAATTGATGTAACTATGCAGAATTACATATAACTTTCTTTTGATATGCAACAATAAGTAATGTATTCGTGCAAAATCAGATAATAAAAGACCGTTAACGAAACCCACCAGGAGCTGACGCCATCTTCGTTTCTTCGTTTAGTCAGAGAATGGCGCATGCGCGTAAAAGTAGACGAGCCTCTGGCAAAGATGTTCGGTAAGCGCTATCCTGGATACTAGGGATGTCCCTACCCCAAACCCCAACCTTAACAATAACCGTTACCTAGCCCTAACCTTAACCGTTACTTTAAAAACGCACTATGTAGTAACCGTTCCGGCATTTCCTGGTTGCTAAAATTCTATTAGTTCGCGCTCAACGTGATCAAGACAAAGGAGATGATCGTGGACTACATGAAAAGGGCTCCTGAGTGGCACAGCGGTCTAAGGCACTGCATTTCAGTGTAAGACTGGTCAATATCGTCCTTGGTTCGAATTTAGGCTGTGATTGGGTGTCGTATAGGGCGATGCACAATTGGCCCAGCGTCATCCAGGTTTGGCCGTGGTAGGCCGTCATTGTAAATACGAATTTGTTTTTAACTGACTTGCCTAGTTTAAATAAAGGTCAAATTTAAATTAAAACTTAAAAAGTTTGACTTTAAATAAGTAAAAGTTGAGTTAGGTAAAAAAAATAAAAGTAACAAATAATTAAACAGCAGCAGTAAAATAACAATAGCGAGGCTATATAAAGGGGGTACAGGTACAGAGTCAATGTGTGGGGGCACCGGTTAGTCAAGGTAATTGAGGTGACATGTAGGTAAAGTTAAAGTGACTATGCACAGATAATAAACAGAGAGTAGCAGCGTAAAAGAGGGGTCTGTGTAGCCCTTTGATTAGCTGTTCAGGAGTCTTATGGCTGGGGGTAGAAGCTGTAAGAAGCCTTTTGGACCTAGACTCTGGTACCACTTGCCCTGCGGTAGCAGAGGGAGCAGTCCATGACTAGGGTGGCTGGAGTCTTTGGCAATTTTTAGGGCCTTCCTCTGAAACCCCCTGGTGGTATAGAGGTCTTTGATGGCAGGAAGCTTGGCCCCAGTGATGTACTGGGCCGTATGCACTACCCTCTGTAGTGCCTTGCGGTCGGAGGCCGAGCAGTTGTCATACCAGGCAGTGATGCAACCAGTCACAATGCTCCCAATGGCGCAGCTGTAGAACCTTTTGAGGATCTGAGGACCCATGCCAAATCTTTTCAGTCTCCTGAGGGGGAATAGGCTTTGTCGTGCCCTCTTCACGACTGTCATAGTGTGTTTGGACAATAACAGTTTGATGCTGATGTGGACACCAAGGAACTTGAAGCTCTCAACCTGCTCCATTTCAGCCCTGTCGATGAGATTGGGGGCGTGCTTGGTCCTCCTTTTCCCGTAGTCCACAATTATCTCTTTTGTCTTGATCACGTTGAGCAAGGGGTTGTTGTCCTGGCACCACACGGCCAGGTCTTTGACCTCCTCCATATAGGCTGTCTCATCGTTGTTGGTGATCAGGCCTACCACTGTTGTATCATCGGCAAACTTGATGATGGTGTTGGAGTGGTGCCTGGCCGTGCAGTCATGAATGAACAGAGAGTACAGGAGGGGACTGAGCATGCACCCCTGAGGGGCCCCCGTGTTGAGGATCAGCGTGGTGGATGTGTTGTTACCTACCCTTACCACCTGAAGGTGGCCCGTCAGGAAGTCCAGGATCCTGTTGCAGAGGGATGTGTTTAGTCCCAGGGTCCTTAACTGAGTGATGAGCTTTGAGGGCACTATGGTGTTGAACGTTGAGCTGTAGTCAATGAATAGCATTCTCACATAGGTTTTCTTTTGTCCATGTGGGAAAGGGCAGTTTTGAGTGCAATAAAGATTGCATCATCTGTGGATCTGTTGGGGTGGTATGCAAATTGGAATGGGTCTAGGGTTTCTGGGATAATGGTGTTGATGTGAGCCATGACCAGCCTTTCAAAGCACTTCATGGCTACAGACGTGAGGGCTACGGGTCGGTAGTCATTTAGGCAGGTTACCTTTGTGTTCTTGGGCACAGGGACTATGGTGGTCTGCTTGAAACATCATGGTATTACAGACTGAGTCAGGGAGAGGTTTAAAATGTCAGTGAAGACACTTCCCAGTTGGTCAGTGCATGCTCGGAGTACACGTCCTGGTAATCCGTCTGGCCTTGCGGCCTTGTGAATGTTGACCTATTTAAAGGTCTTACTCACATCGGCTACGGAGAGCGTGATCACACACTCATCTGGAACAGCTGATGCTCACATGCATGTTTCAGTGTTACTTGCCTCGAAGTGAGCATATAAGTAATTTAGCTCGTCTGGTAGGCTCATGTCACTGGGCAGCTCGCAGCTGTGCATCCCTTTTTAGTCTGTAATAGTTTGCAAGCCTTGCCACATCCGAAGATCGTCGGAGCTGGTGTAGTACAATTCAATCTTAGTCCTATTTTGATGCTTTGCCTGTTTGATGGTTCATTGGAGAGCATAGCGGGATTTCTTATAAGCTTCAGGGTTAGAGTCCCGCTCCTTGTTGCCTGTAATCCATGGCTCCTGACTAATGTGTACCCCCCCCCCCGCACATTGATTCGGGGCCCCCTGTATATAGCCTCGTTATTGTTATTTTATATTTACCTTTAAAAAATGTTTACTTCAGTTTATTTAGTAAATATTTTCTTAACTCTTGTTTTTCTTAAAACCTTATTGTTGGTTAAGGGCTTGTCAGTAAGTATTTCACAGTAAGGTCTACTACACCTGTTGTAAGTCGCTCTGGATAAGAGCGTCTGCGAAATGACTTAAATGTAAATGTAAATGTTGTATTTGGCGCATGTGACCAATACAAATGTCAGTTTATGTGTGAAAATAAGCAAGTGTAGTGTAGAGAATCATTGTACCATCTAAATCACAGGAAGTTGGTGGCACCTTATTTTGGGAGGACGGGCTAGTGGTAATGGCTGGAGCGGAATCGGCTGAATGGTATCAAATTACATTCACTCTGTTCCAGACATTATTAAAAGCTATCCTCCCCTCAGCAGCCTCTATAAATCTAAACCAAAGTTAAATATATTTTCCATATTCAAATTTTTTTTTTTTCAGTTGTTTGAAGCTGGTGTACAAAACAAAAAGTAAAAGACAATAAAACTACACGTTTCTGCATAATGCTGTGCTCAAAACAACTGATAAACTTAAATTATGTATTAAAACATTCTTTATGTATTTTGGTGGAACATTAAGAATCATCATGTATTATTATCATCATTATTATTATTATTATGATGATCATACTTGATTATAATTATATGATGTAGCCTATATGTAATTATATAGCTTTTAAATAAAACAAAATTAACTCAATCCTATCAGCTCAACATTCTCAATAATACACTCTAATGGACATTTTGTAGAATGAAACCAGAAACACCTTACCCCTCAACAATTTCAATGACTGTTTTATTGTCACCAGAGTCAAATACAGCAAAATCAACCAAAATCAAATCAAATCTAAATGTATTTGTCACATGCGCCGAATACAACAGGTGTAGACCTTACTGTGAAATGTTTACTTACAAGCCCTTAACCTACAACGCAGTTTTAATGAAAATAAGAGTTAAGAAAATATTTACTAAATAAACTAGTAAAACTTTAAAATACAAAAAGTAACAAATTAAAATAACAATAATGACTCTATATACAGGGGGTAACAGTACTTAGTTAATGTGCGGGGGTACAAGTTAGGAATATAGCTAGTTTTAATTTTTTATGTTGGTGAGGTAATATGTTGGTGAGTAAAATGCAGCTGTGCTAGCTTTTTCTATCTAGCAAGCTAGCTGATTGCAGATTTTAGGAATATGAAATTTAACATTTGATCCTATTTAGAAAATGGATTTCTGTTAAGAGAACATTTATTTAATAATTCCCCCAAATATTTTTTCTGCATTAAAATTGCCCAGGGGAGTGTTCCAGTTTGACAGTAACAGGCTGTCCCAGTTTGACAGTAACTTTAGGCTATTGGCATACTGGGACACTCTCAAAATGTAAATATTCTAAAAAGGTGAGAGTAGTAAGAAAACCCACTTACAGTCATTTTGATTTACAATTACATCCCATTACAAATATGTTGTAATGATGCACCGAATATCCTTTGTTGGTTTTGTATAACCTTAACATTATTTACCTCAGAGACACGTGTCTTTACACGGGATACCACGCCCACGTCACATCCACTGTGAACCCCTTTCTTTTCCTATACATCCTACAAATATTGTATACCAAACACATTTCAGGAAGTGCACTTTAAAATTCTAAAGGAGCTAAATAAATAAATAAATACAGTAGGGGGAGAGGTAGTGGTTTGGGCTAAATTATAGATGGGCTATGTACAGGTGCAGTAATCTGTGAGCTGCTCTGACAGCTGGTGCTTAAAGCTAGTGTGGGAGATGTGTTTCCAATTTCAGAGATTTTTGTAGTTCGTTCCAGTCATTGGCAGCAGAGAACTGGAAGGAGAGGCGGCCAAAGGAAGAATTGGTTTTGGGGGTGACCAGAGAGATATACCTGCTGGAGCGCATGCTACAGGTGGGTGCTGCTATGGTGAGCAGCGAGCTGAGATAAGGGGGACTTTACCTAGCAGGGTCTTGTAGTTGACCTGGAGCCAGTGAGTTTGGCAACGAGTATGAAGCGAGGGCCAGCCAACGAGACCGTACAGGTCGCAGTGGTGGGTAGTATATGGGGCTTTGGTGACAAAACGGATTGCACTGTGATAGACTGCATCCAATTTATTGAGTACGGTATTGGAGGCTATTTTGTAAATGACATCGCCGAAGTCCAGGATCGGTAGGATGGTCAGTTTTACAAGGGTATGTTTGGCAGCATGAGTGAAGGATGCTTTGTTGCGAAATAGGAAGCCAATTCTAGATTTAACTTTGGATTGGAGATGTTTGATGTGAGTCTGGAAGGAGAGTTTATAGTCTAACCAGACACCTAGGTATTTTTAGTTGTCCACATATTCTAAGTCAGAACCGTCCAGAGTAGTGATGTTGGACGGGCGGGCAGGTGCAGGCAGGGATCGGTTGAAGAGCATGCATTTAGTTTTACTTGTATTTAAGAGCAGTTGGAGGCCACGGAAGGAGAGTTGTATGGCATTGAAGCTCATCTGGAGGGTTGTTAACAAGTGTCCAAAGAAGGGCCAGAAGTATACAGAATGGTGTCGTCTGCGTAGAGGTGGATCAGAGACTCACCAGCAGCAAGAGCGACATCATTGATGTATACAGAGAAGAGAGTCGGTCCAGGAATTGAACCCTGTGGCACCCCCATAGAGACTGACAGAGGCCCTATCAGAGAAGTAGTTGGTGAACCAGGCGAGGCAATCATTTGAGAAACCAAGGCTATCGAGTCTGCCAATGAGGATGTGGTGATTGACAGAGTCGAAAGCCTTGTCCAGGTCAATGAATACGGCTGCACAGTATTGTTTCTTATCGATGGCGGTTAAGATATTGTTTAGGTCCTTGAGCGTGGCTGAGGTGCACCCATGACCAGCTCTGAAACCAGATGGCATAGCGGAGAAGGTATGGTGGGATTCGAAATGGTCGGTAATCTGTTTGTTGACTTGGCTTTCGAAGTCCTTAGAAAGGCAGGGTAGGATAGATATAGGTCTGTAGAAGTTTGGGTTAAGAGTGTCCCCCCCTTTGAAGAGGGGGATGACTGCAGCTGCTTTCCAATCTTTGGGAATCTCAGATGACATGGAAGAGAGGTTGAACAGGCTAGTAATAGGGGTTGCAACAATTTTGGCAGATAATTTTAGAAAGAAATGGTCCAGATTGTCTAGCCCGGCTGATTTGTATGGGTCCAGATTTTGCAGCTCTTTCAGAACATCAGCTGACTGGATTTGGGACAGGGAGAAATGGGAAAGGCTTGGGCGAGTTGCTGTGGGGGGTGCAGTGCTGTTGACCGGGGTAGGGGTAGCCAGGTGGAAAGCAGCCATAGAAAAATACTTATTAAAATTCTCAATTATGGTGGATTTATCGGTGGTGACAGTGTTTCCTATCCTCAGTGCAGTGGGCAGCTGGGAGGAGGTGTTCTTATTCTCCATGGACTTTACAGTGTCCCAGAACTTTTTTGAGTTTGTGTTGCAGGAAGCAAATTTCTGCTTGGAAAAATTGGCTTTGGCTTTTCTAACTGCCTGTGTATATTGGTTTCTACCTTCCCTGAAAAGTTGCATATCACGGGGGCTTTTCGATGCTAATGCAGAACGCCATAGGATGTTTTTGTGTTGGTTAAGGGCAGTCAGGTCTGGAGAGAACCAAGGGCTATATCTGTTCCTGGTTCTAAATGTCTTGAATGGGACATGCTTATTTAAGATGGTGAAGAAGGCATTTTTTTTAAATAACCAGGCATCCTCTACTGACGGGATGAGATCAATATCCTTCCAGGATAGCCCAGCCAGGTCGATTAAAAAGGCCTGCTCGCTGAAGTGTTTCAGGGAGCGTTTGACAGTGATGAGTGGAGGTCGTTTGACCACTGACCCATTACGGATGCAGGCAATGAGGCAGTGATCGCTGAGATCTTGGTTGAAAACAGCAGAGGTGTATTTAGAGGGCAAGTTGGTTAGGATGATATCTATGAGGGTTCCTGTGTTTACGGCTTTGGGGTGGTACCTGGTAGGTTAATTTATCATTTGTGTGAGATTGAGGGCATCGAGCTTAGATTGTAGGATGGCTGGGGTGTTAAGCATGTTCCAGTTTAGGTTGCCTAGCAGCACGACCTCTGAAGATAGATGGGGGGCAATCAGTTCACATATGGTGTCCAGAGCACAGCTGGGGGCAGAGGGTGGTCTATAGCAGGCGGCAACGGTGAGAGACTTGTTTTTAGAGAGGTGGATTTTTAAAAGTAGAAGTTCAAATTGTTTGGGTACAGACCTGGATAGTAGGACAGAACTCTGCAGGCTATCTTTGCAGTAGATTGCAACACCGCCCCCTTTGGCAGTTATATCTTGTGTGAAAATGTTGTAGTTCAGAATTTTTGGTGGTCTTCCTATACCAGGATTCAGACACGGCTAGAACATCCGGGATGGCAGAGTGTGCTAAAGCAGTGAATAAAACAAACGTAGGGAAGAGGCTTCTAATGTTAACATGCATGAAACCAAGGCTATTACGGTTACAGAAGTCATCAAAAGAGAGCGCCTGGGGAATAGGAGTGGAGCTAGGCACTGCATAGATATCCTATATCCAAGATATCCTAAACCTGTGTTAACCTCAGACCTTATTTTCGGCGTTTATGCCCAAACCCTACTTTGCAACCCAACCTATTCTTTCCCAATTAATTGTCCCCATAGAAATGACTGAACGAATCGTTTTTTGTGTTTTTAAGACCGACTAGAAGGTTTTCACTAGTTACCACAGTCACAAAGTCAAAATGGTCTATATCGAAAAAAAAATCATGAAAACAAAAACGTTTTTCCCTTAATTTAAGGTTAGGCATACGTTTAGCAGTGTGGGTAGGGCTAGGTTTGAAATCTGATTTTAATCAAATACATTGTAGAAATAAGGGGGGTATGACTTTGTGGCTGTGGTAATCCACTGAGATATGGCGCAATCTGTGTCTCCGGCATACACCATATTTCAGTGGGTACCAACACATTTACAAAATCAGGGTGCAGAAACATTTCATGAATCAAATCATTACAGAAACACCCCACAAATATTTTCCGTATGTAGTCAATTATAATAACTCGATTTAATAGGAGGTTTTACGTTAAGGTAGTCGTGAATGAACTCGTCCAAGAACGTAAACAGGAAGTGTTGATACATTGCAAAGTGGCACATTTTCTATCGGCTAAGGAAATACTTGAGTGTTCATGATTTATGAATTTTAACACGAAAAACTAAATACTGAATGTCATTGAAGTAACTTACACTTATTGTACATCTTTCGACCCTTGGACAAACACACTTGGACAAGTAGGAATCCTCTCGCTGCTATCATGCTCGCTTTCTGATACGTCGTGCAATCTTGTTTTGAATATTGTCAGTCAGTTAATGAAGCGAATATTGTCAGTTATAAAGCGAAGATGGCGTTGTCATATTTAGAAATATTCAAGTCAAATATGTGCCATTGTCTTTATTGGACATAAAACATATTAGAACTTCGTGTGTCCGGAATATCGTTTGAATGGGGAAAGTGTTTGATTAGAGAGCTTACTACAGTGCTTCTACGACAAGCACTAGTAAGTCCGCTACAATGGTTGACCGTATTTGCTCAATATGGTTTTGGTTTGGCTCGAATCGTCCGGGATTCTTTCTTGGAACAACGTTTCTGTTAACTCTGATGGGGCTGATGTGGCTTGGTGGTATTCCAGCCAGTCTGAGTTTAGGCCCAGGTGGACAGTACCCAGGGTGCCGAGGTAGGTAATCTGCCAGACACACCTAGAGTAAAGCAGGTATGGAATTTGATTTGTTACCCCTGAATAGAAAATAGAAAGTAACCTTCCCTCTCTCACACACAGATCTGTCACTCTATGCCTTTAGTCATGAGGAGCTGCCCTCTCTTCTCTACAACGCAATTCTCCTGCTGTTGCTTGGACCATGCCAGGAGCGACGCTGGGGCACAGTGGCTTTTCTTGCCCTCTCACTCCTCTCCATAGCTCTCCTGCCTCCACTGTATGCCATCCTACTCTTCATCAGTGGGGATGAGGCTAGTCGTGTTTGTGGTTCCTCTGCCACTCAACTGGCTCTGTTTACAGCCCAGTGTCGTCAGGTGACCCAAAGGAAGCTGCTCAGATGTGTACCAGTTTGGTTCCTGCCCTGGCTTCTCTTACTCCTCAATTTGGTGTTGCTTCCAAGCACACCAGGCCTGCTCCACTTCTGTGCCATACTGATAGGACACAACTGTATCCTTCTCTGCCAAAAAATACAACAAATTATTGGAAAGTGTTTTTGTCCCCATTGTCTCTGCCATATCTTTTACATTCTGTGATTATGTACCTTAACTTTGTTTAAAGATCGTCCATCCTTTATTGGGGTTTTGCAGAAAATAGAGAATATAGGGATTTTCAACTTCCTCCCTGATTGGGCCTATGTTCCTTACTACTCCAGGCTAAGGCTTCCCACCTATAACACCTCACAGAGGTGAGAACAACTCATGAGTTACAGTAGCTTGTTGAAGTCTGATTTACTACTACCTATTCTGGGAATGGAGTTGGTGGCATGAGTGAGATGAGAGAATTTAATAGTCACATGTGCAGGGTTGTACAATGAATGCAGGACAAAGTGAAATGAAACAATGATACTTTATTTATTACAGATCTGGGCCATTCCCTCAGGTAGCTCCCTCTAACAGAACCCCCATGGAGGACTTTCCACCCGTGAACCCACAGCCTTGGTTAGCGTCTGTTCCTCATTGGCTGCTGGACGGGTCTGCAGCAGTGTCAGAGGCCCAGTTATTGGAGGAGCAGATGCTGAGGGCGGGGATATTGGCCTCCTTACAGGATGCTCCTGAGGAACCAGGGACCAAAGTTGAGGTGCCAAAGTCCTCAGTGTCCTTTCTGAGGTCAGTCAGGTTTACTCTGACATTTACTAGTATAGAAGAGCACATTTGTGGCAGCCTATACACTGAGTGTACAAAACATTAGGAACACATTCCTAATATGGAGCTGCACAACCTTTTGCCCACAGAACAGCTTCAATTTGTCAGGGCATGGACTCTACAAGGTGTTGAAAGCATTCCACAGGGATGTTGGCCCATGATGACTCCAATGCTTCACACAGTTGTGTCAAGTTGGCTGGATGACCATTCTTGATGCACATGGGAAACTGTTAAGCGTGAAAAACCCAGCAGTGTTACAGTTCTTGACACACTCAAACCGGTTTGCCTGTCACCTACTATCATAACCCTTTCAAAGGCACTTATCATAACCCTTCCCTAACCTGGACGACGCTGGGACAATTGTGCGCCGCCTCATGGGTCTTCCGGTCGCGGCCGGCTGCAACACAGCCTGGGATTGAACCCGGGTCTGTGGTCTAGTGCCTTAGACCTCTGCGCCACTCAAGAGGCCTATAGAGCAATGTTTTGTACACTCAGTGTATGTACTATATTTTTTTTAAGAATCATTTTTGTAATTTGTCATATAATGCTTAACTTTGATTCCGGCCAAATGCAAGCTGTGATCAAATATATCATCAAAGAAAATGCATTCTGAGCAAAACATACAGTAGTTTGGACACACATACTCATTCAAGGGTTTTTCTATATTTTTTTAACTATTTTCTACAGAAATAATAGTGAAGACATTAAAACTATGAAATAACTCATATGGAATCATGTAGTAACCAAAAAAGTTTAAAACATATATTTTATATTTGTGATTCTTCAAAGTAGCCACCCTTTGCCTTGATGACAGCTTTGCACACTTGGTATTCTCACAACCAGCTTCACCTGGAATGCTTTTTCAACCGTCTTGAAGGAGTTCCCACATGCTGAGTACTTGTTGGCTGCTTTTCCTTCACTCTGCGGTCCAACTCATCCCAAACCATCTCAATTGGTTTGAGGTCGGGTGATTGTGGAGGCCAGGTCATCTGATGCCGCACTCCATCAGTCTCTTTATTGGTTAAATGGCGCTTACAGAGCCTGGAGGTGTGTTTTGGATCATTGTCCTGTTGAAAAACAAATGATAGTACCACTAAGCGCAAACCAGATGGGATGCCGTATTGCTGTAGAATGCTGTGGTAGCCATGGTGGTTAAGTGTGCCTTGAATTCTAAATAAATCACAGACAGTGTCACCAGCAAAGTACCATCACACCACCTTCTCCATGCTTCACAGTAGGAACCACACATGCTGAGTTCATCCGTTCACCTACTCGGCGTCTCACAAAAACACGGCAGTTGGAACTAAAAATCTCACATTTGGACTCATCAGCCTGAGGACAGATGTCCATTGCTTGTGTTTCTTCGCCCAGTCAAGTCTCTTCTTCTTATTGGTGTCCTTTAGTAGTGGTTTCTTTGCAGCAATTCGACCATGAAGGCCTGATCTACGCAGTCTCCTCTGAACAGTTGCTGTTGAGATGTGTCTGTTACTTGAACTCTGTGAAGAATTATTTTGGGTTGCAATCTGAGGTGCCGATTTCTGAGGCTGGTAACTCTAATGAACTTATCCTCTGCAGCAGAGGTAGCTCTGGGTCTTCCTTTCCTGTGGCGGTCCTCATGAGAGCCAGTTTCATCATAGCGCTTGATGGTTATTGTGACTGCACTTGAAGAAACGTTCATAGTTCTTGAAATTTTCTGGGTTGACTGACCTTCATGTCTTAAAGTAATGATGGACTGTCATTTCTCATTGCTTATTTGAGCTGTTCTTGCCATAATATGGTCCAAATAGGGCTATCTTCTGTATACCCCCCTACCTTGTCACAACACAACTGATTGGGTCAAATGCATTAAGAAGGAAAGAAATTCCACAAATAAATATTTAACAAGGCACACCTGTTAATTGAGAGAATGCCAAGAGTGTGTAAAGCTGTCAAGGCAAAGGGTGGGTATTTTGAAGAATCAAAAATATAAGATATTTGTTTAACACTTCTTTGGTAACGACATGATTCCAGATGTGTTATTTAATCTTTTTGATGGCTTCACTATTATTCTACAATGTAGAAAATAGTAAAAATAAAGAAAAACCCTTGAATGAGTAGGTGTGTTAACTTTTGACTGGTACGTTATATGTATTTATTTATTTTTAACATTATTTTCCCCTCAGGCTTCAGCAACTGGAGAAGATGGGGTTTCCTACAGATAAAGCTGTGGTGGCACTGGCTGCAACTAGACAGCTAGATGGCGCCATCTCCCTGCTCATTGATGACAGAGTTGGGGAGGAGGCTGTGATGACTTCTAAAGGGAAGATCCCCCTGCCACCAAGAAATACCTGAGGCCTGTCAGATCAGCACATGGTGACCAACTGGACCTTGGAACAGAAGGTGTGATTTAGCATGATGATATTTTGTTGAGTTTTGCTGAGCTGAACTTTGCTGAGCTGAATCTACCTTGTGGGCTAAAAGGAAAAGACGAGTACCCAAATTAATGTCATTATGAAAAAAATGACAATTGGCCTGTTAAAAAAGCAAAACAATTATTTATTATAAAAACCATCTAGAAGATTATTTTAGCACAATAACACATTAGCAAGCAATATCAAATATGCCCAAAATGGAAAATACATATGATGTTACATACTGTATATCAGCATACAAAACAATAAGCTTCTATTTATCTTTTTTTAAATAATTCACAAAAGTTGTATTATAAGATAAAGAAACAAATTATCAAAGAAGAAGTTTTTTTTTACTGTGGCAGAAATCAGTCTAAGTATAAGAATGTAATAGTGGTACAAAGTTACACAAAAATGTATTCAAGTTGCATCAACAGGTCCTGTACTACTGTGTGGTGTGTGTGCGTAGGACTGAAGCTGTTGTAGGAGAAAGATACACCTGTCCCATGAGTGGGGGTTCTTAGAGATGTCATTGCTTTAGCTTGTGGGTTTAAAATAAGTCAACTACTGCCCGTTTATGCAGGAGCTGCAGTTTGGGGTTTGAAATAAATGCAGGAATTTGATCACATATCAGTTTTGGTAAAGGAGATACTTAGCTATATGGGTATGAGTTTTGTATTCCAGCACTGCTGTTGAGAACAAATACTGTCTAAGAGTGTAGAAACACATAACTGCATTTTTTTTGTGCACCAACAAATCTACAATAAAATGTGAATAAAATAAATACATGAAATCTCTTGTTGGATTTGTTTGATTTAAAGGGATAGTTATCAGACACCAAGACAAATGCTGTGCACTGATAAGCAATGCTTTCCATAACACGGTAACTAACTGACATCTCAATAGGAAAGGTGTGCCATGTCTTCATCTTTATAGTGCACTACATAGCAAGGAGTAACACAATATTATAGAAACAAAAGAAATATAAGAGGAAGAGTTTTTTTTGTGTACGTGTGCCTTGCAGTCTAGTCTGTACATGCTCAATATATTTAAATAAGTAAACCTCAGATTCCCAACATTGTTACAGTCCAAACAAATTCTCAGAGCCAGTCTTTTCTTTTACACTTAATTCCTCCCTTAATTTACCGCAATTTATACTATCCTGCAATGACCCTTATAGTCCAGAATTGTTTTCAGGTGATTGAGCACCATTTAACATATCAAGCTTTTTAATGTTTGCATGTTTTCCAGGGGCCTATAGGATATTTTCTTGAAATATTTCCTAGCTGTAGCCACATTGGTGGGACACAGGGGGAACAGGGATTGGACACAGGGGGAGCCATGGGTCTACGAGGAGGTGTATGTTGGGGTAAAGGTGGCTGGTACTGGTTCCCAATGGAAGTGGGCAGACTCCGGAGCACCAGTGGAGCTTCCCTGAGGTGTCCCCCACCTTTCGTCTGATGGTACAGCCCACAGAGGGTATCAGATAAGGTCTGGATCAGTAGAGTGCCAGAGAGACCTAAGGGAGGGGGTAGTTAAACCCAGCCTGTGATCCTCATAGATGCAGCAGGGAACAATGCTACTTCCCCTGAACCTTGGTGTCTGAGGACAGAGGAGGGAAGACGAGCCGATAGGGTTCGGCTCCTGCTCGCTTATCCCTGTAGAAACCACCTGGGGACGCAGTCCCATATTGACCATCTCCAGACCCTAGATCAGGCTCTGTTGAAGAAACAAAGAGTTGGGGCCATGCTACTCTATGCATACATATGAGACATAAATATAAAATAGTTAATAGAGCACATTATTACATATGATAAAGCATTTAAACTCAGCAAAAAAAGAAATGTCCTATCACTGTCAACTGTGTTTATTTTCAGCAAACTTGTGTAAATATTTGTATGAACGTAAGATTCAACAACTGAGACATAAACTGAACAAGTTCCACAGACATGTGACTAACAGAAATGGAATAATGTGTCCCTGAACAAAGGGCAGGTCAAAATCAAAAGTAACAGTCAGTATCTGGTGTGGCCACCATCTGCATTAAGTCCTGCAGTGCATCTCCTCCTCATGGACTGCACCAGATTTGCCAGTTCTTGCTGTGAAATGTTACCCCACACCCACCAAGTCACCTGCGAGTTCCCGGACATTTCTGGGCAGAATGGCCCTAGCCTTCACCCTCCGATCCAACAGGTCCCAGAAGTGCCCAATGGGATTGAGATCCAGGCTCTTCGCTGGCCATGGCAGAACACTGACATTCCTGTCTTGCAGGAAATCACGCATAGAACGAGCAGTATGGCTGGTGGCATTGTCATGCTGGAGGGTCATGTCAGGATGAGCCTGCAGGAAGGGTACCACATGAGGGAGGAGGATGTCTTCCCTGTAACGCACAGCGTTGAGATTGCCTGCAATGACAACAAGCTCAGTCCAATGATGCTGTGACACACCGCCCCAGACCATGACGGACCCTCCACCTCCAAATCGATCCTGCTCCAGAGTACAGGCCTCGGTGTAACGCTCATTCTTTCGACGATAAATGCAAATCCGACCATCACCCCTGGTGAGACAAAATCGCGACTCGTCAGTGAAGAGCACTTTTTGCCAGTCCTGTCTGGTCCAGCGACGGTGGGTTTGTGCCCATAAGTGACGTTGTTGCCGGTGATGTCTGGTGAGGACCTGCCTTACAACAGGCCTACCAGCCCTCAGTCCAGCCTCTCTCAGCGGACAGTCTGAGCACTGATGGAGGGATTGTACGTTCCTGGTGTAACTCGGGCAGTTGTTGTTTCCATCCTGTACCTGTCTCGCAGGTGTGATGTTCGGATGTACCGATTCTGTGCAGTTGTTTTTACATGTGGTCTGCCTCTGCGAGGACGATCAACTGTCCGTCCTGTCTCCCTGTATTGCTGTCTTAGGCGTCTCACAGTATGGACATTGCAATTTATTGCCCTGGGCACATCTGCAGTCCTCATGCCTCCTTGCAGCATGCCTAAGGCACATTCACGCAGATGAGCAGGGACCCTGGGCATCTTTATTTTGGTGTTTTTCCAGTCAGTAGAAAGGCCTATTTAGTGTCCTAAGTTTTCATAACTGTGACCTTAATTGTCTGTAAGCTGTTAGTGTCTTAACGACCGTTCCACAGGTGCATGTTCATTAGTTGTTTATGGTTTATTGAACAAGCATGGGAAACATTGTTTAAACCCTTTACAATGAAGATCTGTGAAGTTATTTGGATTTTTACGAATTATATTTGAAGGACAGGGTCCTGAAAAAGGGACGTTTATTTTTTTGCTGAGTTTATATGATGTTGCCATACAGTGCATTTGGAAAGTATTGAGACCTTGCCTTTACCACATTTTGTTACATTACAGCCCTATTCTAAAATTGATTAAATACATTTTCTCCTCAGGCTACGCAGATACCCCATAATGACAAAGCGAAAATAGGTTTAGAAATGTTTGCAAATGTATAAAACATAAAAACATAAATACCTTATTTACATACATTTTGCTATGAAATTGAGCTCAGGTGCATCCTGTTTCCATTGATTATCCTTGATGTTTCTACAACTTGATTGGAGTCCACCTGTGGTAAATTCAATTGATTGGACATGATTTGGAAAGGGACACACCAGTCTATATAACGTCCCATAGTTGACAGTGCATGTCAGGGCAAAAACCAAGCCATGAGGTTGAAGGAATTGTTCGTAGAGCTCTGAGACAGGATTGTGTTGAGTCACAGATCTGGGGAGGGTTTACCGAAAAAATTCTGCAGTATTGAAGGTCCCCAAGAACACAGTGGCCTCCATCATTCTTAAATGGAATAAGTTTGGAACAACCAAGACTCTTCCTAGAGCTGGCCGCCCGGGCCAAACTGAGCAATCGAGGAGAAGGGCCTTGGTCAGGGAGGTGACCAAGAACCGATGGTCACCCTGACAGAGATCCAGAGTTCCTCTGTGGAGATGGGAGACACTTCCAGAAGGACAACCACCTCTGCAGTACTCCACTAATCAGGCCTTAATGGTAGAGTGGGCAGACGGAAGCCACTCCTCAGTAAAAGGCACATGACAGCCCGCTTGGAGTTTGCCAAAAGGCACCTAAAGACTCTCAGACCATGAGAAACAAGATTCTCTGATCTGATGAAACCAAGATTGAACTCTTTGGCTTGAATGCCAAGTGTCATGCCTGGAGGAAACCTGGCACCAACCCGACGCTGAAGCATGGTGGCAGCAGTATCATGCTGTGGGGATGTTTTTCAGCGGTAGGGACTGTGAAACTAGTCAGGATCAAGGGAAAGATAAACGGAGCAAAGTACAGAGAGACCCTTGATGAAAACCTGCTCCAGAGCACTTAGGACCTCAGACCGGGACGAAGGTTCACCTTCCAACAGGACAATGACCCTAAGCATGCAGCCAAGACAACACAGGAGTGGCTTTGGGACAAGTCTTTTAATGCCCTTGGGTGGCCCAGCCTGAGCTCAATAGAACATCTCTGGAGAGACCTGAAAATAGCTGTGCAGCGACACTCCCAATCCAACCTGACAGAGCTTGAAAGGATCTGAAGAATGGGAGAAACTCCCCAAATACAGGTGTGCCAAGCTTGTAGCATAATACCCAAGACGACTCGAGCAGGTAATCACTGCCAAAGGTGCTTCAAAGTACTGAGAAAAGGGTCTGAATACTTATGTAAATGTAATATTTCAGTTTTTTATTTTTAATACATTTGCAAACATTACTCAAAACCCGTTTTTGCTTTGTCATTGTGAGGTATGGGTATAGATTGATGAGGATTTGTTTTTCAATTTTAGAGTAAAGCTGTAATGTAACAACAGTTTGAAAAAGTCAAGGTGTCTGAATACTTTCAGAATGCACTGTATCCATCATTATGATGTGCCTAACTATGAAAGTGATCTAGGCAAGTCTAAATCTTTGAGTTACATCAGCTATTTAGTCAATTAATAATATTGTACTAGTAGGTGCCCACTAATTTTTATTTATTTTATTTAACCTTTATTTAACCAGGCAAGTCAGTTAAGAACACATTCTTATTTTCAATGACGGCCTGGGAACAGTGGGTTAACTGCCTGTTCAGGGGCAGAACGACAGATTTGTACCTTGTCAGCTCGGGGGTTTTTGAACTCGCAACCTTCCGGTTACTAGTCCAACGCTCTAACCACTAGGCTACGCTGCCGCCCCACAATGCGAGTCCAGTTACACAAACAACTCTTAAATCAAAACAGACATAAAATATATATTTTTCATATGGTTCTTGCATGCCTAATGCAGTAAATAATGTACTAGTGTGACCTGGGGGTGAGGATGGTTACCAGCGTTACCTGGCCAGATGATAGCCTCCAGCAGCGTCACCCTGCGAGCCAGAAGCTCCAGGTCTGCCTGCAAGTCTTGGAACATCTTGAAACTAATGTCCTATCAGAGAACAGTGACAAGGGGACTGGGTGAGGGGTGGGGAGTGGACACACCAGGCCTGGTCCTGGGGCTGTCTGCCTCTGGCCATACCCACTGTCCCACGGCCCAGGAGTGGAGGGTGTGGTGACACCCAGCCTCGTCTGACCCCTGCCTAAAGCTGACCCTGCTGCCTCAGGCCTCCTACTCACCATGAATACCGATCATAGTCTCGAGGATTAAAACCCTCTCAGCTAAGATCTTCAGCGCTTCTCTGATCTGATGTATCCCGTCCCCCTGTGAAGATAGATATAGCTGTCAAGGTAAGGAGCACAAGCCAAACAAATTGCTCGCCAAGGTGCAAGTCATTTTCTCTATCAAACTAATACAGCAGTTAGAAGGTTAAAACCAGTCCACGCACCCACCCCGCAACCTTTACAGATGTAGGATCTTCATTTGTGTAACGTGTACGCTACTAAACGGGAGCAAGTACCGGGAGTGAATTTAATAAATAAAAAAACATGGAACAAAACAAGAATCACGAGTAGCGTACAGACATAACACAGGATCAATAGCGCCTAGGGAAAGAACCCAAGGGAGTTACAGATATAGGGGAGGTAATCAGGAAGGTGATGGAGTCCAGGTGAGTCTCATGAGGCGCAGGTGCGTGTAACGATGGTGGCAGGTATGCGTAATAAGGAATAAACTGGCGACAATGAGGGCCAGAGAGGGGGAGCGGTAGTAGACGTGACAGTAACCCCTCCCTGACGCGCGGAGCCGACCAGAGGGACGGTCCCGAGGACCAGGCGCGGGAACCTGTAGAGCCGGCTGAGGCATGGGAGCCTGACGAGCCAACCTAGGTTTGAGAACCTGTCGAGCCAGCTGAGGCATGGGAGCCTGACGAGCCGGCCGAGGCATGGGAGCCTGACGAGCCGGCCGAGGCATGGGAACCTGACGAGCCGGCCGAGGCATGGGAACCTGACGAGCCAGCCGAGGCATGGGAGCCTGGCGAGCTGGCCGAGGCATGGGAACCTGACGAGCCGGCCGAGGCATGGGAGCCTGACGAGCTGGACGAGGCATGGGAGCCTGACGAGCTGGACGAGGCATGGGAGCCCGACGAGCCGGCCGAGGCATGGGAGCCTGACAAGCTGGCCGAGGCATGGAAGCCTGACGATCCCGACCGAGGCATGGGAGCCTGACGAACCGACCGAGGCTTGAGAACCTGACGAGCTAGCTGAGGCATCCCCGGTTGCGTCAGCAGCCGCCCTTGGACCAAACGTCACCAGTAAAAAGAAGAAGAAAAAAAATTGAGCCGTTATTCTCCAACGAGTAAGCTAATAATCAGTAAGCAAGTACAGGGAGTGAATTTAATAAATAAACGAACATGGAACAAAACAAGAAACACGAGTAGCGTACAGACATAACACAGGATCAATAGCGCCTAGGGAAAGAACCAAAGGGAGTGACAAATATAGGGGAGGTAATCAGGCAGGTGATGGAGTCCAGGTTAGTCTCATGAGGCGCAGGTGCGCGTAACGATGGTGGCAGGTGTGTGTAATAATGAATAAACTGATGACAACGAGTGCCAGAGAGGTGGAGCGGGAGTAGACCTGACAATTTGAGACACTTTGTTACAGCAGGAAAACATTTTCCTGCAGCAACAGGAAATGTGTGAATTATTATGTGAATTAACATTTTTTGTAGTGATTGATACATTTTCCGTTAGGGAATTACAAACGTTAGAAGCCTTTTTAAACCTTGAATACACTATAAGTTTGCATTTCCTGCTGTGCAGGAAGATTCTCAGCCACAAAATAGTGATCAAATTAAGATCCTACATCTGTACCTTATCCCTCCCCTCCCTGTATCTCTCTGTCTCCCTCATTCTCTGGCCATGCTGCCATACCAGGCCAGTCTTTGCCATGCTGTGCAAAAACAGCATGCACATCACAGGACATTCCCATGTTGTTGACATAACAGAAGTGGAGGAGACGGTCCAGGGCTTCAGGTTTGACCATGCCATCTGCATTCCTTCTGGACTTGATCAAGATGAGCAGCTATTCAGCCAGGCAAGTTTCTGTTGCATTTCAGAGGGATTTTCTAAAAAGGTTGAAAAGAACCTTCTGAAGTCTCAGTATACTGTATCTACATAACGGTAGAGCTGAGTTCACAATAGCTGCCCATCCATCACTCACTGTATTAAACATGCTCACCAAATAAAGCCAGTAAACCTTTCCTATTTTTATTGAGTCTGTTTAAAATGAGAAACAGATCAATATCTACTTGTCAAGAAAGACCCACTGGCTTTATGAGTCAACCCCTAATAATAAATATGAAACATTGAAAAGAATAAACAGAAAGAAAACAGACAAAAGCAATCATGTCAGTGACAGTTGATAAAGAATGCATGCACAATATGACGTTAGTATGGATGCCTGAGTATTTTTCTCTTGGGTGGAGAAATAAACTGATTAACGAGCAAAGGACAAACCTCTACGGAACAAAAGGCAAGATTTCATTAAGCTATATCAATAAATCATATCAAAGACTCATGTCCAGTGTGTTTGTGTTTGTCCAGTTTGTACGATTCCACAATAACAAGATCCTCTGAGTCATGGTTGATTGATGAGGAGCAGATTAGAGCTGAAAGGGTAATGGGGCTATTGTGAGACCATTGAGGAGATAAGAAATATATTTTTGGTTTGAGATACAATTTAGAGTGACCTTGCCTGGTTCCTGTGTTATTGATGAATTGTTACACTAAGTTAAAGCGTTTACATATGAGTTTGGCAAGCAAGAGATACATGGCAAACAGTGCAGTAACTAAGGATGGGACCATGCAGCCATGCATTGTGGGACACTGGAGGATAGCTGTATCCACTCACATCTCCAACCCCAGTCCACCCAGCACTAACCCACCACCACGGTTCCCACAATAACTCTATATGGAGTGATTTGGCATATACATTCCACACATACCAACGTTAATTTATACAATGTATAAACAGTATGTGCTGTACACAAGTTGACTTGACATATGAACATGTCATCCTTGGCATCATTTATATCATTGGTAGAAGTGTTTGTAAAAGCATGGCATGACCAAATATTGATCCTCATTACAATGCTGTATTACATGACACTCAACAGATTCTTATAGATTCTATTTTCTTTCCCTCAATCAGCAAATGCCTTAGTATGCATGATGTAGGAACAGCAGGTGTGTGTGTGTGTGTGTGTGTGTGTGTGTGTGTGTGTGTGTGTGTGTGTGTGTGTGTGTGTGTGTGTGTGTGTGTGTGTGTGTGTGTGTGTGTGTGTATATGCCAACGTCAGATGCTCAGAATGTGACTGTGAAAGGTAACCATGGAGACAGTAGCTTGCAGAGGGAGTCAGGCAGCTTTAGGGTCAGACAGGAGTAGGACAGTGTTTTCAACAAGGGGCAGCACCCCACAACACACCCCGAGGACCAAAAAAACACAATAATCACAACATCATAACAGAGCCCACACAAACAACAAAAACCACAATCCCACATGCCGCAAACTGACATACTATGGGTAATTGAGTACTTTTTAAAACAAGTGCAGGACGATTTGCAGAACAACACCAATAACAATATAGATAAGTGGAAAGTAAACTTGATAAAAATAATAAATATGTAAATGTGGTGATTGGACATGGATCATAAAAAGGACCAAGCGGTGACTTGGTTCATAAATCCCTTACATTTAGATTGTTCTTGTAAAATGAGATAGAGGCAAAGGAAAATAAGTAATTAGACAGACACAGAATAATTGTCTACACAGCATACAGTGGGGAAATTGACTACTTCTCAATGTGTTTTTCTCAATTGCTGGCATCCTCTTTCCTCGCATCCTTATCAAACCCCATTGGAGGAGAAGACCCAAGGTTCCTCCCCTCAGACATTCTCCTCCTATGAGTTTTGAGAAGGACGCAAGGATAGAAGACACAAGGAATCAAGGAAAGACATTGGGAATGGGCCACCATTTCCCCTCCTGGCTCCTGGTCCTATACAGCCCAGTGAGAGTCAGTGAGGCACAGGGTGAGCTACGGCCCCATCTCTGGTGGTCTTACCGGCAGGCCTTTCTGTCCTGGCTCTCCCTTGGCTCCTGCTACTCCCTGTATAGAAACATTGAGTCAAGAGTAATGGCACACTAGTGATAACTAGTTATCACTGGCATGAAAGTACTGACTATGAGGGGTTGGGTTAAATGCGGAAGACACATTTCAGTTGAATGCATTCAGTTGTACCACTGACTAGGTATCTCCCTTTCCCTTTCCCTTTCTTTTGATGAAAAAGCAGCAGTAAAACCCATTCTCCGAGTTTGATCACTGGTTTGTATAGTTGACCATGGTGTAATCAGGTTGGTTTTTGCCACACTCATTAGGGCCACAGCTAGACAGGAAGTAGGTGGCTTACCGGCTCTCCTCTGAAACCTCTCTCTCCTGGATAACCCAGAGGACCCTAGGAAGCCAGAGGCAAGTTAGAAGGAGTTTTGTCTCTCTATCTAGGTGATGGAAAGAATGGGGAGGAAACATTAGGTGTGGTTGGGCCCTGGCCTGTGCATGGTACTCACTCTCTCCCCACGTTCTCCTTTTGGCCCCACCGGGCCCTGTAACCCGGGGGCACCCGACTTTCCCTGTAGAGAGACAGGAGAAAAGGTTCAAACAGACACATACACATTTGTTAAAGTGGACAGTAAGTGGATCTAATCTCACTCATATGATTATTATTTCCATTGCACCATTACACACTGCCCACTATAGTCCTAAGGCAAAATCTTACGTTCTGTCCTGCTGGGCCAGGGGGTCCCACGGGGCCTTTGGGGCCTGGAGGACCTGTATACATAAGGACTGTGAGCATCAACCTAATAGGCAGCCTTTCGGTCAGGTTGCCTTTATAGGCCAAGATAGGTTCTTCTCAGACACACAAGGCAAATTGAGAATGAAAAGAGAGACAAAATAAAGGAGGAAAAAATGATGAATTATGGATGAACGATAGGAAAGGGTTTCATGTTACATGTGTGTTGAGGAACAGATGCAGGGTTAAGACAATCAGATTATGCAAAGGTATTTGGACTATGACATAAACCACTATAAACAAAGTAAGAAAATATCCAGAAATCTCAGATGAATACTAACAACTGTGTCCACATTGTCTTTCTATTCTTACCCCCACCATAGGTGTGTATAGAATTACTGGCCTTGGCAAACCATTACAAATATGGACATGCTTGTTATAATGTTATAATGAACACTCTTAAATCTTCCTTGTTTGGTCATGATAGAAGTGATGCCGGATAAGTCTTATCCAGAATCTGATCAATAATAGGAGCTGGCCGAAGCTCACTCACAGTTCACTTTAAACATGAGAATGGAAAAGGCTCATCTTGACACATGATTTGATGGAACACTGTTGATGCAAACTGAGGCAAGAGGGACAGGCAAACAACAAATCAATCCAACATTTGAGAGGCTGGGAGCAAATCCAACTTCCTCTAAAGAGGAAGTCAGGCACCTCCAGATGAGAGTTGAGGACAGGGGAGTTGTGTTTCAGTGAATCTGACAGAGACGGAGACTTTTGAGTATTAACCCAAATTAATACTCAATTTAATCACTACACTGACAGGATAATGAAACCAATATGTTACTGGCTAGTGACTAGCGACCAGGAGAGAAAAACAGACATACTGACCAGCAGGTCCAGCAGGGCCTTGTGGGCCTTGGACAGGCATCCCTCGTGGGTCAGGGAAGGTGTTGGAGAGGAGCAGCTCCTTGCCCTGACCTGGAATACAGAAGATTGAGTGGTTAATAAAAAGGACAAACGAGGGCTGAACCACATACCTGAAAAGTACCTACAGGGGGCGATGTTCTCGCACAAATGTTCAGGCTTATTCAGCACCATAAAGTATCAAACCTTTACACTGTCCATCTTTCATAAAGGTAAATGTAATATATATATATATATATATATATATATATATATGGCTGAATATCATAATTATCACATTGTTTGCACTCATTTGTATGTGTAGTTCATGTCCTACAGGTACACATGGTACAGTATTAATTAAGAAAGACTTGTGTCACCTCCATTGACATTGTGCTGACAGAGCACTTCTGAGCTGACCTATATCTATCTGTAGGGAAAGAGAGAGGGAGAGGGGTAGGAAATGTCCAGTGATAGGTGGAAGTGTGTGGTTTTAAAGGGTTGCCTCAGGCTGACAGGTAGCACTGTGCTGATGGAGTGCCACAGTGAGGGGAAGGACTGTCAACGAGACACATCCTCCAGCTGCCAGACTGACTCTGATCCCTGTTCCAGCCCCACATAACCCTCCTAACAATAGCCCAGGAAAAGAGGTGTCTGTCTGTCTGCCTGCCTGCCTACCTGTCTGCTTGTCCGTCCACCTGCCTGTCTGTCTCTATTGAAACATGATTTTATCTTCATCTCCAGCTCCTGTACTTCAACACCCTCTCTGATAGTGAGTCTCTGTCCATGTACTTTCCAACCCCACAGTGTTCTACAATGTAATGCATTTGATCTTCTAATATGGCTGGGTTCCTACATCCCCTTATCCTCCTCTTCTCTACCTGTGACCCTGTCCCAGCTTAAAGTTGGAGGGTTCAGTCCAATTCTGCTGCAGGAGATTCCAGCCTCCAGACGGGACAGCCAATAAGCCAGGGTTTTCCAAAGGAAGCCTAGCACATAACCCCTGTATCTGATGCTTTCACTTTGATGTGAAAGAAACAGTTCACAGTCTCAGAATTCTCAATGCCAACCTTAAGTTACCCACAGCTAGAATTCTTCTGTCAACCTACACATCTGTGCACCGTTCAACACATTTCCTCCTCTCAGTCCTCATCCCTTCTCACTGCCTGGGCTCCACTGTTCAACACATTTCCTCCTCTCAGTCCTCATCCCTTCTCACTGCCTGGGCTCCACTGTTCAACACATTTCCCACTCTCAGTCCTCATCCCTTTTCACTGCCTGGGCTCCAACCCTTAAGTGAGGCTTTATGAACCCCCCCAGCTGGTTGAACTCCACATCTGGAAGTGGCTGAGTGACATCAGCGGCGGACAGGTCCTTATCCCAGCATGTGACGTTTGGGTCAAGCCATTGCCACTCTCTTTCTCTCCCCAGACTCAGACCCTCTCAGCCACTCAATCACCTTCCTCTCAGGCCTTTGGCAGGCACACATGACAGGTGAGAGGGAGAGGGAGCGTCCGTTAAAACACATGACAGGTGAGAGGGAGAGGGAGCGTCCGTTAAAACACATGACAGGTGAGAGGGAGAGGGAGCGTCCGTTAAAACACATGACAGGTGAGAGGGAGAGGGAGCGTCCGTTAAAACACATGACAGGTGAGAGGGAGAGGGAGCGTCCGTTAAAACACATGACAGGTGAGAGGGAGAGGGAGCGTCCGTTAAAACACATGACAGGTGAGAGGGAGAGGGAGCGTCCGTTAAAACACATTGCATACATTTGTCTCTTTCTAATATCCTTACTTTTATTCCCTTTGCCATTCTCTCTCCCTCTCTCCCTCTCTCTCTCTCTCTCTCTCTCTCTCTCTCTCCCTCCCTCCCTCCAAACTCAAATAGATGCTCATCATGACTCTATGTAATGTAACAGACATTGGGAACATGTTGATTCTCAGTGGAAATAAACAGTATCACCTATTTAAAGATCTAAGCAAGGTAGAATCCTCAGCCCACACCTCTCATGAAAACTACTGTCTCTGCAGCTCCAATCATTTTGGAATTGATTATGTGCGGACTGAGGTCACTTCCTCCAGTTTGGCCCAGAAAAAGACCACCTCTTGTGAGAAGAGGAGGGGTGAGGGTGGTTGTCTGACAGGGGCTGACTATCCATCCGTTTTTCTTCTTCTGGGACATCTCCAAGTCCATAATACTGGGGTGTGAAAACTCATGAGCTGCACTAGAATGGTCTACCATATTCACACATACCCACTGAATGGAAAATTGTACCCAGATGGGCATGAGCAATGGTGGTATGGAGCACTTAGGGCTGTAAGGCAAGCACATTGGCCTACCCATGGGCAGTGGCTACCTGTCATTCAGGGCAGGTGGGGAATGCCTGTTTTGCATGTTATTTTGGCATTAATACGTGTAACATATCAGTGGGCAAACAATGTAAAAAAAAAGTTAATTAAGCTGCATACAAACGTTGTCTCTTTCTGGCTTTCTTGAGTAAGGCAGCTCCAAAATGCAGGTGTTTCAGCCTAACTCAGTGCTTTCTGTTGTGGTGGGGTAGCCAGTGGAAAATATGGACCGTAGGGGTTGGTAATGTTCTCTAGTTGTGCCGTTATTGGCTCAGTGTTCTGTCAGTCATGGGGACAATACGTTACCACCAAATCTAAGGGTAGAGCTCGAAAATTCAAGCCCCTTGGGCGCTGCCATAGAGTTACATTAGAAGTGCCCATCCAATAAGGCTCAAGGTCATTGGCCACAGATAAAATGTCAACTCATCTTATATCTACAGCAGCTTTGATTGGACTGATCATGTCGACATCATACTTTCAAAATCTTAGCTAGGAATCTAGTTGTCTTTATCATGAATCTAGTTGACAATCTACTGGCAAATCCTTTTTAAGAGAAATTATAGATATTATAGATAAAACGTATTGGTGCTCATCGGCCATTGGACATTACACAACATGTTGGAAATCGCAAATTCAACAATGAGTGATTTTGAAGGAATCAGTGGCTAACTGCAAGCATTGCAAAGCAATCACTAGCCTGCTATTCAGTGGAATGGGTGTGTGGGTCTCTTTTCCAAACTTAAAAGGATAAACATTCAACATTGGCCATGATGTCAATCCAGCATGACTTCAGATTTCCCTGTTCTGAGTTTCCAGTTGTTTTGACCGCGGGGTCAAAACAACTGGAAACTCAGAACAGGGAAATCTGACTTCCGTGAGTTCAAGACAACTGGGAACGATCTCCTACTGGGAAAATATGTTTTGAACGGTTATCCAACTCGGAATTCCAAGTCGGGAACTTGGGCTTCTTTCTAGAGTTCCAACCTGAAGATCACTGACGTCATCATGATTGGACCTTTTTCAGAGATCCGAGTTGTCTTGAAAATATAATAAATCCAGAGAATAACTTTGATGACAAAGTTTGATGACAAAATGTGCCCACAAAGAACCGCCGCCCCACCTTCCTGTTCAAGTGAGCACAGCACAACAAGGTGAGTCCAAAAATGTATTGTATGCTGTTGCATAAATTATGTAACATGCCAGGGAGATAAGTATACTGTAGCTAAGAAAGTAATAATAAGTGTATGTTGTGTAATAAGCTGTTAGTAGCCCATATTTTGCCCCACCAAGATTATATTTCTAAACAAATTCTTTGAATGTTCCATAACACACATGTTAATCTGATTAATTGAGTGTGTGTGGTGATGGATATGTCTGTAGGGTATAGTGGTGCCTCTCTTACCCCGGTCTGGCTCTGGGATGCGGGCGCTGGCTGGGGCCGGGACTCCAGGGGGCCCAGGAGGTCCAGGAAGCCCAGGTAGACCCCTCTCTCCTGGGAGACCTGATGGACCTTTGGGTCCTGGGGGAGGGGAGATACACCGCACTGTTTCACTGAGGGACAGCATTGGCATGACAACAATGGAAAGGGTAGGAAAAAACTCCATGACAAAAGCAAGAATCAGCTTTGGGACAGCATTCAAATCAAATCAAGCTTTAGGGTTAAAAAACTAAGAATACCAATAAAAACTGAATAAGATTAAAAAGCACCCTAAGGAAAAGCAAAGCTAAAAAGGCAGGCTGTTCCAGAGGCTGGGGGCATGGTAACTAAAGGCTGTCTCTCCATGCCTCTTAGTCCCCCTCAGGTTCTCTGGCAGGCTGTTCCAGAGGCTGGGGGCATGGTAACTAAAGGCTGTCTCTCCATGCCTCTTAGTCCCCCTCAGGTTCTCTGGCAGGCTGTTCCAGAGGCTGGGGGCATGGTAACTAAAGGCTGTCTCTCCATGCCTCTTAGTCCCCCTCAGGTTCTCTGGCAGGCTGTTCCAGAGGCTGGGGGCATGGTAACTAAAGGCTGTCTCTCCATGCCTCTTAGTCCCCCTCAGGTTCTCTGGCAGGCTGTTCCAGAGGCTGGGGGCATGGTAACTAAAGGCTGTCTCTCCATGCCTCTTAGTCCCCCTCAGGTTCTCTGGCAGGCTGTTCCAGAAGCTTGGGGCATAGTAACTAAAGGCTGTCTCTCCATGCCTCTTAGTCCCCCTCAGGTTCTCTGGCAGGCTGTTCCAGAGGCTGGGGGCATAGTAACTAAAGGTTGTCTCTCCATGCCTCTTAGTCCCCCTCAGGTTCTCTGGCAGGCTGTTCCAGAGGCTGGGGGCATAGTAACTAAAGGCTGTCTCTCCATGCCTCTTAGTCCCCCTCAGGTTCTCTGGCAGGCTGTTCCAGAGGCTGGGGGCATAGTAACTAAAGGCTGTCTCTCCATGCCTCTTAGTCCCCCTCAGGTTCTCTGGCAGGCTGTTCCAGAGGCTGGGGGCATAGTAACTAAAGGCTGTCTCTCCATGCCTCTTAGTCCCCCTCAGGTTCTCTGGCAGGCTGTTCCAGAGGCTGGGGGCATAGTAACTAAAGGCTGTCTCTCCATGCCTCTTAGTCCCCCTCAGGTTCTCTGACAGGCTGTTCCAGAGGCTGGGGGCATAGTAACTAAAGGCTGTCTCTCCATGCCTCTTGGTCCTAGGCTTTAAAAGGCCAGTGCCAGATGACCTGAGGACCCACTGGGTACATAACTTAAGAGCATGTCTGACATGTACTGGGGTGCACACTCGTTGATTGATTTAAAAACCAATAGAATTATCTTAAAATTAATTCTAAAACTCACAGGCAGCCAGTGCAGAGACCTTAAAACCAACGTAATGTGTGCTCTCCGTCTGGTCTTGGTCAGTACCCACACTGCAGCATTCTGTATGTTTTGCAGTTGACCAATGGCTTTCTTGGGTAGACCAGACCGGAGAGCATTACAGTAGTCAAGCCTGCTTGTAATAAAAGCATGGATGAGCTCTCTGTATCCGCCTGAGAGAGAAATGACAGCACCTTGGCAATGTTCCTCAGGTGGTAAAAAGCTATTTTGGTCACGTGTGATTCAAAATTGAGTTCAGAATCAAAAATGACACCTAGGTTTTTTACCTGCTGTTTTATCTTTATTGCCCGTGAATTAAAATGTGCAGCCAGATTCTCTCTCTGTGCTTTGGTTCCAACAATAAGTACTCCCGTCATGTCTTGATTTAGCTGGAGGAGGTTGTGAGCCAACCAAGTATTTAAATCACTAATACAGTCTAATCATTTATCTGTGTAGTTCAAATACTCTGGTGACACAGAAATGTAAAGTTTTGTATCGTCTGCATAGTAGTGAAAATCAATGCTGTGTCACACCCTGATCGGTTTCACCTGTCTTTGTGCTTGTCTCCACCCACCTCAAGGTGCCGCCTATCTCCCCCATTATCCCCTGAGCATTTATGCCTGTGTTTTCTGTTTGTCTGTTGCCAGTTCGTCTTGTCTTGTCAGGTCTTACCAGCATGCTTTCCCGGTTTCCTGTTTCTCAAGTGTTTGTTTCCTAGTTTTCCCAATTCTGACCATTTTGCTTGCCCTGACCCCGAGCCTGCCTGTCGTCCTGTACCTGCCTGACTCTGACCTGATTACGAACCTCTGCCTGTCCTGACCCCGAGCCTGCCTGTCGTCCTGTACCTGCCTGACTCTGACCTGATTACGAACCTCTGCCTGTCCTGAACCCGAGCCTGCCTGTCGTCCTGTACCTGCCTGACTCTGACCTGATTACGAACCTCTGCCTGTCCTGACCCCGAGCCTGCCTGTCGTCCTGTACCTGCCTGACTCTGACCTGATTACGAACCTCTGCCTGTCCTGAACCCTAGCCTGCCTGTCGTCCTGTACCTGCCTGACTCTGACCTGATTACGAACCTCTGCCTGTCCTGACCCCGAGCCTGCCTGTCGTCCTGTACCTGCCTGACTCTGACCTGATTACGAACCTCTGCCTGTCCTGACCCCGAGCCTGCCTGTCGTCCTGTACCTGTCTGACTCTGACCTGATTACGAACCTCTGCCTGTCCTGAACCCGAGCCTGCCTGTCGTCCTGTACCTGCCTGACTCTGACCTGATTACGAACCTCTGCCTGTCCTGACCCCGAGCCTGCCTGTCGTCCTGTACCTGTCTGACTCTGACCTGATTACGAACCTCTGCCTGTCCTGAACCCGAGCCTGCCTGTCGTCCTGTACCTGCCTGACTCTGACCTGATTACGAACCTCTGCCTGTCCTGACCCCGAGCCTGCCTGTCGTCCTGTACCTGTCTGACTCTGACCTGATTACGAACCTCTGCCTGCCCTGACCCCGAGCCTGCCTGTCGTCCTGTACCTGTCTGACTCTGACCTGATTACGAACCTCTGCCTGCCCTGACCCCGAGCCTGCCTGTCGTCCTGTACCTGTCTGACTCTGACCTGATTACGAACCTCTGCCTGTCCTGACCCCGAGCCTGCCTGTCGTCCTGTACCTGTCTGACTCTGACCTGATTACGAACCTCTGCCTGTCCTGACCCCGAGCCTGCCTGTCGTCCTGTACCTGCCTGACTCTGACCTGATTACGAACCTCTGCCTGTCCTGACCCCGAGCCTGCCTGTCGTCCTGTACCTGCCTGACTCTGACCTGATTACGAACCTCTGCCTGTCCTGACCCCGAGCCTGCCTGTCATCCTGTACCTGTCTGACTCTGACCTGATTACGAACCTCTGCCTGTCCTGACCCCGAGCCTGCCTGTCGTCCTGTACCTGTCTGACTCTGACCTGATTACGAACCTCTGCCTGTCCTGACCCCGAGCCTGCCTGTCGTCCTGTACCTGCCTGACTCTGACCTGATTACGAACCTCTGCCTGTCCTGACCCCGAGCCTGCCTGTCGTCCTGTACCTGTCTGACTCTGACCTGATTACGAACCTCTGCCTGTCCTGACCCCGAGCCTGCCTGCCGTCCTGTACCTGTCTGACTCTGACCTGATTACGAACCTCTGCCTGTCCTGACCCCGAGCCTGCCTGTCGTCCTGTACCTGTCTGACTCTGACCTGATTACGAACCTCTGCCTGCCCTGACCCCGAGCCTGCCTGTCGTCCTGTACCTGTCTGACTCTGACCTGATTACGAACCTCTGCCTGCCCTGACCCCGAGCCTGCCTGTCGTCCTGTACCTGCCTGACTCTGACCTGATTACGAACCTCTGCCTGCCCTGACCCCGAGCCTGCCTGTCGTCCTGTACCTGCCTGACTCTGACCTGATTACGAACCTCTGCCTGTCCTGACCCCGAGCCTGCCTGTCGTCCTGTACCTGTCTGACTCTGACCTGATTACGAACCTCTGCCTGTCCTGACCCCGAGCCTGCCTGCCGTCCTGTACCTGTCTGACTCTGACCTGATTACGAACCTCTGCCTGTCCTGACCCCGAGCCTGCCTGTCGTCCTGTACCTGTCTGACTCTGACCTGATTACGAACCTCTACCTGTCCTGACCCCGAGCCTGCCTGTCGTCCTGTACCTGCCTGACTCTGACCTGATTACGAACCTCTGCCTGCCCTGACCCCGAGCCTGTCTGTCGTCCTGTACCTGCCTGACTCTGACCTGATTACGAACCTCTGCCTGTCCTGACCCCGAGCCTGCCTGTCGTCCTGTACCTGCCTGACTCTGACCTGATTACGAACCTCTGCCTGCCCTGACCCCGAGCCTGCCTGTCGTCCTGTACCTGCCTGACTCTGACCTGATTACGAACCTCTGCCTGTCCTGAACCCGAGCCTGCCTGTCGTCCTGTACCTGCCTGACTCTGACCTGATTACGAACCTCTGCCTGTCCTGACCCCGAGCCTGCCTGTCGTCCTGTACCTGCCTGACTCTGACCTGATTACGAACCTCTGCCTGTCCTGACCCCGAGCCTGCCTGTCGTCCTGTACCTGCCTGACTCTGACCTGATTACGAACCTCTGTCTGTCCTCGACCTGCCCTTTGCCCCGTGTTATAATAAATGATTGAGAACTGTACTATCCGCATCCTGTGTCTGCACCTGGGTCATATCCTGAGTCATGATATGCTGTGCTTTCTTACAAGGCTGCCAAGGGTTAACATATGTAAACTGAGCAGTACCGCACCCAAAATCGGAACCTTGTGGAACGCAACATGTGATATGCATTTTCTCTGAGTTATCTTCACCAACGGTTACAAAACAACTCTTGACCGGTTAAATAGTTTCTAAACCAATTTAGAGCTGGACCAGTGGCCAACCCACCTCTCCAGTCTGTCCAGAAGGACACCATGGTCAACACTGTCGAATGCAGCACTTAAATCCACAAGGACAGAGAGCTGTTTGGCATCTGTGTTGACTCTTAGATAATTTACCACTTTAACTAAGGCTGTGCTGTGGTGGGCACAAAAACGACAAAAAACAGATTGGAATTTAAAAAAGATACAGTTGGCACTTTAAAAATTATTTAGCTGTATGAAAACCAATTTCTCCAGAATTTAGCTTAAAAATGGAAGGTATTTTGGCCGAAAATTGCTAAGAGCTGAAGAATCTAGATGACTTTTCTTCAGAAGTTTCTTCAGTTTTTAGTGCAGTGGGGAAAGTGCCCAGTGTCAGGAGAGAAACTTGTATTCTTTTTTGGTATATCATTAGATTTTTCATTGAGTATTTTCATCATTTCAAAGGGCACCAGATAGGTGAACCCATGATGAAGAGGTTTCACCCTGTGCTGCCTTTCCTGGCATGCCGCACAATGGCAGGGGAGCCCTGGTGAACCTAGACAAATTGGTAGGGTACAGGGCTGTATAGATGTATAGTAGAGAATGTGAAGGGAGAGAGGAAGTGAGCGATGCATGGTGTATTAGGTTTCCGTGCTTGGTGGTTAACATCAGCAGCAGGCAAGGAGAGGAGAGAGCGGGCTGAGCGACTGACTGCTGTTCAGCTTTAATTAACAGGCTCTTAATGGCTGTGTGGGAGCTCAAAGGAGGACCTGGGAAAACTCAAATAAACACTATTAAATGTTGGAGCATATTAGCGGCACTGGTGCGCAATAAATTAAATGCTGCCTGCATCTGCATGAGCCGGAGTGTGAGAGCGCTCACGGTTGTGTGTGTGTGCATAACCAGTCCCAACAAGCCAGCGCGTGAAAGTGTTTCTCTCTCCCTCCCACATCGGTTTCTCCTTTTGTTGAAAAAAGGTGAGAAAGAAAAGCTGAGATGTGACTTGTCCCTGTGGCCCAGCTGGATTGGCCTGCTCCATCCACAAACCCAAACAAAGTGCCTCACCTCCCCACCACAACAACATCTGACCTCATTTTTTGCACTTTCCTGAGGTAATGCTTTGCACACACACACACACACACACACACACACACACACACACACACACACACACACACACACACACACACACACACACACACACACACACACACACACACACACACACACACACACACCCTCTATCTCCTTCTATCTCTTTGCCTTGTGAACCCGAATAATGCTCTGGAGGGTGATGCAACTGACAACAGCTATCATTGATTGTATTATCAACTATGAATAACTTGGCATAGAAGAGGGTCATTTGTAATGTGTTATTACAGCTCTAATTGGATTTGACACCTCGCTGATTCATTTTCACTTTGCTTTGGTAAACATTGCTGCAAAGACTGGCTGTGTTGTGGTTCTGCACACACTCAATTCCACCTGAAGGACCATAGCCCATGGTCAGCAGCACAGTGGCACAGCTGGGTAGTCAAAGTGGCTCCATCTCCAGAGTCTGTGTGTTAGCATGACGTTAAGGCAAACTAGGCTCTATTTTTCCAGCAGGATAATGGGGCCCTGGAGCAGCTGTGGGCTACAGTGTCAAGGTGTGAGTAAAATTGTGTGTGTGTGTGTGTGCATGTGTGCGTGTGTGCGTGTGTGTGTGTGTGTGTGTGCGTGTGTGTGTGTGCGTGTGCGTGTGTGCGTGTGCGTGTGTGTGTGTGTGCGTGTGTGTGTGTGTGTGCGTGTGTGTCTGGGTGCCTGTGTGCGTGCATGCGTGTAAGGAAATCGTAGTTCTTCTGTACAGGAAACACATGTCCTGTCTTTGCGCTGATTCAGGGAAAAACAACCCAAAATACATCAGTGCACGGCTCCACACACCTCAACCCTAACTCCAACCTCACGCTGCTTCCCTCCCTGCGGAAGTCCCTGAGTGTGACAACAGTCTCCCCTTGACTCTTTATGAATCTGTCTGAACCACTTTTACACCACTGCTGAGATCATTTATTTCCCTTCCTCCTAAACTCTTGCTACCAAACATGCTCTCATAAGGCTCAGGGTTTCAGTAACATCAAACACATTTTTGTCAATGTTATCATTTCTAGTATGTGCAATGTACAGAAAGAATTCAGCATATAGGGGAGCAAATTGTTTGTAATAGAAACCCTATAAACAAGGCAACAATAAACACTTTGTCCCCCACCACTGATGCAGCTTGTGACTAACACATTTCTGTGAATTACTACAGCTCCCACCTTGGGCCAATCAGTGCAATTTGTAAATGCTGGATCTCTATGGCAAGACACATCATTCAACCAAGTTTAGTCAAAATCAGCCCAGTGCTGATATCGCATGTGACTAACGTACGAACGAATGTACGAACGAATGTAGGTACGGATGGAGACAGATCCACAGTTTCCTCCCCGATTTCATCATGGGGGACAACAATAACACCGCAGACAAATGGAAGACATAAGGAGACAGGACTTATACACATAGCTCATGTTCATTTCAGATTGGATTCACATGGTGTTTCTCAAAAAGTGGGTTTGTAGCTTAACTCTTGCTCTACATCTCATTTCTACCAAGCAGCAGCAGGGTCATATGTCCCTCAGAGAGGGAGGGGTACACTGTCTGCTTGTTCCATACAGAGAGGAACCAGAACCACAGCCACCAGCTCCAACATTCTACATTTACATTTGAGTAATTTAGCAGACGCTCTTATCGAGAGCAACTTACAGGAGCACATGTATGACAAAATTATGACTATGTATTTTATTGTCATTAAACTCATAGCTGCTCAGGAATGCTTAGGGATTTCTTGTTTTCGGACTGTTATTTCTTATTTGTCCGTAACCATTTACCCTCGAATATAAGCAACAGATTTATGCTTTTCTTTATGTTGCTGAACGAATCGAATCTGGTTAGTCAGCAGGCAGGAACAACAGCAAGTATTGCGAGCCATAGGGGAGTTTTGTGTAGTCTGAAGAGAAATATTTTTGGCGGGCTGCTGGAAACCATGCTGAATCAGCTAACTTTGTATTTAGTAAGTCTTATGGTTGAAAAGTCTGTAAGTTATCACCATGTTGTCCGCAGAGGAACTGCTGTGTTTTTTATGGACTACACATGGCTTTGTGGAATGGCAGAGTGGTTTCACAGAAAGACAAACACTCTGATGCAGGATGTCATGCAATTTGTTGAGATCTGAGTGACTTTTCCACAATTGTTTCAGGCCTTAAGTCAACAGGTAGTGACATACACTCCGGGTTCTTGTCTGCCCTGGCAGACAGAGAGTACTGTCATAGTTGTCTTGGAGACAATGGGTTAAGTGGGTGGGTACACACACAATCCCCCTGTCCCTACACTGATCTTCACCATCTTTACCACAAGCGTATTTATTGACAAACAGTGTCAATGTCTTGTAAGACAAGAAGCATTTGTTTGACATCGGTGCACCCTGCTTAATCAACTGGAAATCTGGAATTGATCTGTTATTCATGAAACATACATCTACTGAGTACAGTCTGTTATTATCATATTTCAGCCAAAAGGAATGACTGTCACACATTTGGAGGTTTACAAAATCAGTGGATGTTATAAATCATACACTCTGTCATTGTCTAGTTACAGTAAGTATCTTACCCACTAGTCCTGGGGTCCCAGAAGGGCCTCTCATCCCAGCCTCGCCTCTGGGGCCACTGGGGCCCGGCAGTCCCCGAGACCCTAGCTTCCCTGAGTAAAGACAGTGGACAGACACTAGTAACCATTGAGCCATACTGATACAGCCACAAATAAGAGTTTGTGTTACAAAGCAATGACTGACTTGACACCTCAAACCTACCATCTTGTCCAGGGGTACCGTCTCTGCCTCTATCGCCCTGTGGACCTGTGTGTTTGGGAAGAAATAGACAGGCGTCAGAGAGCAGGCAAGGGCCCAGGGAAAGAGGGAGAGAAAGGGGTTCCATTGCCTTGTGTGGAAAAATGGACTAGACGTTGAGCGATTCCTGAGGTGAAGGGTTACCAGATGGAGGTGGCAGAGCAGCTGAGCCGTGGACTGGATTAGATAGACTGGCTGAAAGACTAAGCACTGAGATGTTAATTAGGGCCACAGAGGTGCCAGAGAGGAACAAACCCCTTAGCTAGTCATGGGAGACTAAAACCCAAGAGTCCCACACAGGGCAGCATATTCTGCGAAATTAAAGCTCCTATATTGTAGTGAAACTCAAAACGTACAGTACCATTCAAAAGTTTAATAGTGAATAATTCAAAACTATGAAATAACACATGGAATCATGTAGTAACCCAAAAAAGCATTAAACAAATCAAAATATATTTTATATTTGAGATTCTTCAAAGTAGCCAACCTTTGCCTTGATGACAGCTTTGCACACTCTTGGCATTCTCTCAACCAGCTTCATGAGGTAGTCACCTGGAATGCATTTCAATTAACAGGGGTGCCTTGTTTAAGGTTAATTTGTGGATTTTTTTCCCTTCCTAATGCATTTGAGGCTATCCGTTGAGTTATGACAGGGTAGGGGGAGGTATACAGAATATAGACCTATTGTCACGCCCTGGGCTTATTTATCTTTGTTTTCTTTATTATTTTGGTTAGGCCAGGGTGTGACATGGGTGATTTATTGTGTTTGTCTTGTCTAGGGGTTTATTAGATTAATGGGGTTGTGTTCAGTTTAGCTGTCTAGGTAAGTCTATGGTTGCCTAGAGTGGTTCTCAATCAGAGGCAGGTGTTTATCGTTGTCTCTGATTGGGAACCATATTTAGGCAGCCATATTCTTTGGGTATTTTTTTGGGTGATTGTTTCCTGTCTTTGTGTTTACTGCACCAGATAGGGCTGTTTCAGTTTTCACGGTTCTTGTTTTGTAGTTGTGTTCATGTTTGAGTTTTCTTATTAAAGAACCATGAACTATAACCACACTGCGTTTTGGTCCGCCTCTCCTTCCCAGGACGAAAGCCATGACACCTAAGTCCATATTACAGCAAGAACAACTCAAATAAGCAAAGAGAAATTACTTTGAAAGTTTCTTCAAATCAAATCAACTCAAATATTATTGGTCACATACACATGGTTAGCAGATGTTAATGTGAGTGTAGCGAGATGCTTGTGCCACTAGTTCCAACAGTGCAGTAATATCTAACAAGTTATCTAACAATTTCCCAACACACAAATCTAAAGGGGTGAATGAGAATGTGTATACAGTATATAAATATATGGATGGGCGATGGCCGAGCCGGCATAGGCTAGGTGCAATAGAGTATATACATATCATATGAGTAATGTAAGGTATGTAAACATTATTGAAGTGGCATTGTTTAAAGTGACTAGTGGGATGGTAACGGTGTGAACAGGCAGTGGCTCGGGTGGTTGTTGTCTTTTTGGCCTTCCTGTGACATCGGGTACTGTAGGTGTCATGGAGGGCAGGTAGTTTGCCCCCGGTGATGTGTTGTGCAGACCGCACCACCCTCTGGAGAGCCTTGCGGTTGAGGGCAGTGCAGTTGTGATACAGCCTGGCAGGATGCTCTCGATTGTGCATCTGTAAAAGTTTGTCCGAGTTTTGGGTGACAAGCCAAATTTCTTCAGCCTCCTGAGGTTGAAGAGGTGCTGTTGCACCTTCTTCACCACACTGTCTGTGTGGGTGGACTATTTAAGTTTGTCTGTGATGTGTACGCCAATGAACTTAAAACTGTCCACCATCTCCAGTGCTGTCACTTCGATGTGGATAGGGGGTGCTCCCTCTGCTGTTTCCTGAAGTCCACGATCATCTCCTTTGTTTTGTTGATGTTGAGTGAGAGGTTATTTTCCTGACAGCACACTCTGAGTGCCCTCACCTCCTCCCTGTAGGCTGTCTCGACATTGTTGGTAATCAAGCCCACTACTGTTGTGTCATCTGCAAACTTGATGATTGAGTTGGAGGCGTGCATGGCCACGCAGTCGTGGGTGAACAGGGAGTACAGGAGGGGGCTGAGCACGCACCCTTGTGAGGCCCCAGTGTTGAGGGTCAGCGAAGTGGAGATGTTGTTTCCTACCTTCACCACCTGGAGGCGGCCCGCCAGAAAGCCCAGGACCCAATTGCACAGGGCGGGGTTGAGACCCAGGGTCTCCAGCTTGATGGTGAGCTTGGAGGGTACTATGGTGTTGAATGCTGAGCTGTAGTCAATTAACAGCATTCTTACATAGGTATTCCTCTTGTCCAGATGGGATAGGGCAGTGTGATGGTGATTGCATTGTCTGTGGACCTGTTGGGGGGGTATGCAAACTGAAGTGGGTCTAGGTTGGCCGGTAAGGTGGAGGTGATATGATCCTTGATTAGTCTCTCAAAGCACTTCATGATGACAGAGGTGAGTGCTACGGGTAGTCATTTAGTTCAGGTTAAATGCGGTGGTTCGCGCTTCCAGTTTTGCGCCGATGATGACATCATTTTCCACAGATTCTGGTTAGGATAGGTTTAATAGTCACAGTGGGTACAACATCTCCAATGCATTCTTTATAAACACAGTCAGCGTATAGATCGATGTTGTTCTCTGAGGCTGACCAGAACATATCCCAGTCCACGTGATCAAAACAATCTTGAAGCATGGATTCCGATTGGTCAGACCAGCGTTGAATGGTTCTAGTACATTCTGTTTGAGTTTTTGCATATAAGACAGTAGGAGCAAGATGGAGTTGTAGTCGGATTTTCCGAAGAGAGGCTGGGGGAGGTATTTGTATGCATCGCGGAAGTTAGAGTAGCAGTGATCGAGGGTATTACCCCAATTAATATACTGATAGATTTTAGATAGCCTTGTTCGCAGATTTGCTGTGTTAAAAACCCCAGCTACAATAAATGCAGCCTCAGGATATATGGTTTCCAGTTGACATAGAATCCAGTGGAGTTCCTTGAGGTCCATCTTGGTGTCTGCTTGAGGGGCAATGTACACAGCTATGACGATACCTGACGAGAATTCTCTTGGGAGGTAATATGACCGGCATTTGGTTGTAAAGAATTCTAGGTCGGGTGAGCAGAATGACTTGAGTTCCTGTATGTTGTCATGATTACACCATGAGTCGTTAATCATGAAGCAACAACATATCCAGAGAGAGCCATGTTTCCATGAAACAGAGAATGTTACAATCTCTGATGTCTCTCTGGAAGGCAACCCTTGCCTGAATTTCATCAACCTTGTTGTCAAGAGACTGGACATTGGTGAGTAGTATACTTGGGAGCGGTAGGCGATGTGCACGTCTATGGAGCCTGACCAGGAGGCCGCTCCGTCTGCCCCTTCTGCGGCGCTGTTGTTTTGGGTCAGCCTAAGGACTCGATGTGAGCCGACCATCTCTATCGGCAACATCTTGCTAAAAAAAAAGTTGCAAAATGCATCAAGCGCTATGACGAAACTGGCTCTCATGAGGACTGCCAAGGATTACCCAGAGTTACCTCTGCTGCAGAGGATAAGTTAATTAGAGTTACCAGCCTCAGAAATTGCAGCCCAAATAAATGCTTCACAGAGTTCAAGTAATAGACACATCTCAACATCAACCTTTCAGGGGAGACTGAGTGAATTAGGCCTTCATGGTCGAGTTGCTGCAAAGAAACCACTACCAAAGGGCTCCCAAGTGGCGCAGTGGTCTAAGGCACTGCATCACAGTGCAAGAGGCGACACTATAGTCCCTGGTTTGAATCCAGGCCGTATCACATCCAGCCGTGATTGGGAGTCCTATAGGGTGGTGCACAAGTGGCCCAGCGTCGTCCGGGTTTGGCAGGGGGAGGACATCATTGTAAATTATCTGGCTTGCTTAGTTGAATAAAGGTTAAATATATACAAAAAATAAAGGACACCAATAATAATAAGAAGAGACTTGCTTGGGCCAAGAAACATGAGCAATGGACATTAGACTGGTGGAAATCTGTTCTTTGGTCTGATGAGTCCCAATTTGAGATTTTTGGTTCCAACCACTGGGTCTTTGTGAGAGGCAGAATAGGTGAACAAATAATATCTGCATGTGTGGTTGCCTCTGTGAAGCATAGAGGAGGATGTGTGCTGGTGACACTGTCAGTTATTTACTTAGATTTCAAAGCACACTTAACCAACATGGCTACCACAGCATGCTGCAGAGATACGCCATCCCATCTGGTTTGTGCTTAGTGGGACTATCATTTGTTTTTCAACACGACAATAACCCAACACATCTCCAGGCTCTGTAAGGGCTATTTGACCAAGACGGAAAGTGATGGAGTGCTGCATCAGATGACCTGGCCTCCACAATCACCCAATTGAGATGGTTTGGGATGAGTTTGGACCGCAGAATGAAGGAAAATCAGCCAACAAGTACTCAGCATATGTGGGATCTCCTTCAAGACTGTTGAAAAAGCAATCCGGGTGAAGCTGGTTTAGAGAATGCCAAGAGTGTGCAAAGCTGTCATCAAAGCAAAGGGTGGCTACTTTGAAGAATCTCAAATATAAATATATTTAACACTATTTTGGTTACTACATGATTCCATATGTATTATTTCATAGTTTTGATGTCTTCACTATGATTCTATAATGTAGAAATGGTAAAATAAAGAAAAACCCTTGAATGAGTATGTGTGTCAGAACTTTTGACTGGTACTGTATACACGGAGCAGATAATTTCTCTCTCTCTCAAAACTACTAAGACTGACCCACAAACATTGTCTGTGTGGCAGGACAAACATAAGGGTGCATTTACATTCTTCAACAGGCCTCAGAAGGCCAGTGAGGATCTTAACCTAAGAGAGCCTTTGGCTAAAACAGATTTGAATGTAATTGGATGGAAGTTGATACACTATTGAAAAGCCTTTTGAAAGTGCACCAGCAGAACACTCTATCTTTCTAGCTGCAGCCAACGCTGGGCTGAGCTCCAGGGAAGGAGAGGGCTTTCATGCCCTGAAGTGTTCACTTTCCACACAACAGAACCCTGAAAGAGAGCAGCGCAGACAACTGGAAATTAGTGTGTGTGTGTGTGTGTGTGTGTGTGTGTGTGTGTGTGTGTGTGTGCGCGTGTGTGTGTGTGTGTGTGCGTGCGTGCGTGCGTGCGTGTGTGTGCGCGTGTGTGTGTGCGCGTGTGTGTGTGTGTGTGCGTGCGTGTGCGTGCGTGTGTGCACGTCTCTCTTTTAGCGACAGAAGAAATATGATATGGGGGAAGAGAGCTGTTTGAGATGCAATGGAGAACGAATTACAGCACCCAAAGAGAGCCATGCAGAGTGATTTTCTAAGAAATGATCAAACATAACCCGCTTCACTCAAATCAGTAGGAATACATGGTTGTTCCTAAAACCTGCCCATCCATGTGTATAGGTGACTTGTACGTACCTACGGATCCCTGCTTGCCAGGGGCTCCTTTGGTTTGTGGAGCCCCTGTCTGTGAGGAAGACTCCGGTGCCGTTCCTTCTTCACCCTGTAGGTGGCGGTGAGAAGTGGAGGCAGGAGAGGTCAGCACTTGGACCTATTGGATAAAATAGGAAAGAGAGAAATTTGAAGAGATGTTTTAATTTACATTTTCATTAGGATCCCCATTATCCGACACCAGTGCCGACAGCTAGCCTTACTGGGGTCCGACACATAACGAAAAAGACAATACAGATAAAATACTTTACAATTTATTGTAGTGTGCATGTGTGTTTTCATCTATCAGAGAAATGCCAATGCCTTTCAAATGGACTCATGATCAGAGACTGTAGCCTCTCGCTGCAGCACAGATTTCAGTAGAGGAGTCCATGACTGTACCTTTTCCTCCAGTGAGCGGAGTCTGTCTGTCAGGGCTGTGAATCGACTACAGTTGAGGCAATCTGGAGAACAGACAAAGAAAAAAATACTATACGTGGACAAGTGTCAATATCTGCAAAAAGCACTTCCAAAAATGTACTTCAATGAATATGAGAAACATGGGGCCTGAGTGTTAAAGCAAAACATTGTAAAGGAGATAAATTGGATCCCAGGTGTTCTGAATCTGATGATATTTAAAAGAGAAATATGGTTCCAGGTGTCATAGTACAGTATGAGAGAGTGTTAGGGTCCTGGTTCTTACTGGTGGAGAGCTGCTCCCCTGCTTCTGTGCGGGCAGAAGCAGGAGGTCGGCGGAGAGTGGACGGCTTCCTCACCGCCTCCTGAGCCACCAGCTGGTTTCCTGACTCTGTAGCAGAAGAGGAAGGGGAGGTTGAAGAGGAGTCATTTCAGTAGACCACACAGTGAGTTCATACAGTCGTCATTCCGTTATGATGCACTAAGTCAGTCATGCAAATGGCCCTTATAAGCAGTGAGGCTTCAAGACAACAGCACAATCAGTCCACATCAACAAGAAAATACCAACCCTCCCACAAAGTATTTTCACTCAATTTCAGAATGCTCAGTGGTGCCAATATTCCCTTGTCAATTCAGTATTCTTTTTTTATTCCATTATTTTTATTCACATGATTTGTTATTCTGATTATGATGAAGCACAGTGGCAGGCTAGTTGGACTGCATGAGAGAGTTCTGCTCTGAAAGCCCTGGACAAAAACTATCTAGCGTCCTGTGTCTGCAAGGAGACAGGGAGCTTCTCTCTACCAGGTGACCTCACCAACACCACTGTCAGGGTGGGCTAGCAGGTGAGGAACACAAGGGAGAGGGATGGACGGATGGAGGAATGGATAGAAAGAGGGATGATAATGCTAGAGCAGGCGTGACTTTTATCTCTGTTCTGCATCCCATCCATAGAGCCATGATTGCATAGAACTCCATTCCATCTCAGATTGCTCAAGTGAACAGCAAACCTGGCTTTGAAAAACAGCTTCACAGCACTTCAACTCCTCTCCCCTATTTAAACAAATGATTTGATGTGTATGTATGTACTGATATGAATGTATAACTCATAGTCTAGTGCTACTGAATTGAGTCACTATTGAGTCAGTACAGAACCTTTCAGTTATATTTTTCTTGTTTTAATTTATTTAGTTCTGTCCTTGAGCTATTCTTGTCTATTTTCTGTATTATGTCTGGTTTCATATTTTGTGAGGACACCAGGAAGAGTAGCTACTGCTATAGCAACAGCTAATGGGGATCCTAATCAAATACCAAATACCATACTGTAAACATCCTACAGAAGTAGGATCTTCATTTGAGCCAGTTTGCTACAGCAAGGAAATCATCCTGCAACAACAGGAAATGTGAATTATTATGTGGATTATAATTAATGGATACATTTGTCTTAGGGCAAATCAAGTCTGGCATTTTAAAGGGAAAATTACAAACTTTAGAAGCCTTTTTATACCTACAAGTTTGCATTTCCTGCTGTGCAGAAAGATTCTCAGCAACAAAAGAGTGATCAAATTATTTGTACACTGCAATTTTATCAAATTCACACACAACAAAAGCTACACTTGGCCAAACTGTTTTCATGTTGGTATGATTTGATTGAATATAAAAACAGTTTCAGCTCTGAGTGCTCTGTTCTATCTCGCCTGTGGGAGTTTGTGTTCCTGCGGGTTGGGGATGTTTTAAATGGGCAGACCTTTGTGGAGTTCCACACTGTCTCCTCTGTGTGTGTTAGTGTTGTTGTGTCTGTATGACCCAGGTTCTGCGGACACAAACAAGAGTCTGGGTTCAGCACCTCGTTAGACGCCAGCCAACACCTCTTCTCAGAGTCAGCTGGAGCCAAACACACTGCAAACCACTGGCCAACACTGCCTGAGCTCACTCAATCTCTCTCTGTCATTCACACAGTCAGTCACAGTTACTGTAATATATATTATGTGCTACTGATGCTCGTCAGTGACAGCACAGACAGAAATACAGTACAAAGAGTTCATGTTCTGTTCAGAGTTCAGTGGGAGAAAGCAAAAGAGGACAAAAGAGAGCACAACAGAAAGAGTTAGTGCCCATAAAGAGAGAGAAGGAGAAAGGGAAATTAACAGTGTAAATGGGTCCTGCTCCAGACACTTGCCCTCAATCTTTGTGGATTTGATTTTCTATGTTTTGGGTTGAAAGGCTTTCTCAGTGGGCTACTGCTAGCGCATGTGGAAATGAAACAAGGTTCGAGCTGAGACTGTAAATCAATGGTATGTTCTGAGGAATGTGTAAAGATGTACTGCTAAAAGCCCTATCTTCCATTTCAGTAAGAATTCAAAATTAGCGGCGAACTTCGAGTGGGGAAATAACACAGTCTTCGTTCTGCTCCATGTCCGTCTGTCTGCCTGTCTATGTGAGGGTGTGTGTGTGTGTGCGTATGGTAGGGGAGATGTCCTATGGAGACCAGGTAATATTGATGACAGTGTCTGATTTCAAATAGGCTCGGAATTGATAATATACCCCTGCTCCAGAACGCACTGAAGGCACCTCTAACCCAGACTCCCTTTCCGACAGACAGCACTTCTTTTCTCTTTAGATTATAGACCATTCACGTGCCAAGATCCACCCTCCCACACTTAAACACATTGTATAAAACGTTCAGCTGGCTCAGGCACTCAGACAACCATCCCCCACACACCCCAACTTCCATTCTCTCACTCTCTCTTTCATTCACTCTGCCAGTCCATGTCTCAAGTTTGAGAAATCACAGGATAACAAGTCAACTTATTCCCTATATTCCCATAGACAGTGTCTGTGAAGCAGTGTGTGTTGACTTGGATGTGCTGATCTATTCATCTGGGCCAAGAGTAACAATGTCGGGGCTTGTGACTGGTCTCTCTCTCTCTCTCTCTCTCTCTCTCTCTCTCTCTCTCTCTCTCTCTCGGCTAAAGGGGGGTCAGAGAGACTTGCCTGAGTGCATTTGACCCTTGACCCTGTGATGCTCTGGGCCCTAATCAAGGTTTGAATCAGAGCTCTTCATTAGAAGAGACCCCTGTGGAGAGAGGAGAGGTTGTCCTGACATCAGCTCTGTGTCTGGTTCCAGGCTCTGTGGCTGACAGGACAGGACAGGACACAGAGCACAGCACAAGGGGGAGTTTTCCACTGTTTACAAACACTGACAAGTCATTTCCTCCCCACTGGCCTGGCCTGCCTGGTGAAACTCTCTCAGGAGACAGAGGGAGAGGGGTGAAGGTCACACCACTGCTGTGTCAGGGTTAATTAAAATCTCATTCGTGTTATACAATTATCCACAGCTCTGAGTGTGTGTGTCACAGGAGGTTGGTGGCACCTTTATTGGGGAGAACAGGCTCGTGGTAATGACTGGAGTGGAATCATTGGAACAGTATTAAATACATCAAACATATGGTTTCCATGGTTTCCAGGTGGTTGATGCCATTCCATTTGCTCCGTTCCGGCCATTATGAGCCGTCCTCCCCTCAACAGCCTCCACTGGCGTATATATGTGTGTGTGTGTGTGTGTGTCAGTACTGGCAGTAGGAGCATAACGCCTTCCCCCTCTGTGACTGTGGTTACCAAAATAACTCCCTCCAACACCCTTTAAGCAGCCCCTGAGGGCCCTCCATGGCAGTCCGGGGGAGGCCCCTGACAGCACACAGTCACAGGGAGAGGGGGCTGGGAGCCATCCTCTTCCTGTGAGACAAAGTCTCACCAACCAGCAGGCTTGTGTGTGTGTGTGTGTGTGCGTGTGTGTGTGTGTGTCATATTAAATCAATGTTCATTGGTCGTGTACACAGATTTGCATATGTTATCGCAGGTGTAGTGAAATGTAGTAATACCTAGGAATAAAAAAAACGATACACACATAATCCAGAAAAAGTCTGAAATAGAAATATACATATACACTACCGTTCAAAAGTTTGGGGTCACTTAGAAATGTCCTTGTTTTTGAAAGAAAAGCACATTTTTTGTCCATTAAAATAACATCAACTTAATCCGAAATACAGTGTAGACATTGATAGGGACTTGTGAGGTGTTTGTTTCTCAAACTAGACACTAATGTACTTGTCCTCTTGCTCAGTTGTGCACCGAGACCTTCCACTCCTCTTTCTATTCTGGTTAGAACCAGTTTGCTCTGTTCTGTGAAGGGAGTAGTACACAGCGTTGTACGAGATCTTCAGTTTCTTGGCAATTTTTCGCATGGAATAGCCTTCATTTCTTAGAACAAGAATAGACTGATGAGTTTCAGAAGAAAGTTTTGAGCCTGTAATCGAACCCACAAATGCTGATGCTCCAGACACTCAACTAGTCTAAAGAAGACCAGTTTTATTGCTTCTTTAATCAGGACAACAGTTTTAAGCTGTTCTTACATAATTGCAAAAGGGTTTTCTAATGATCAATTAGCCTTTTAAAATTATAAACTTTTGGCCTCCCGAGTGGCGCAGTGATCTAAGGGACTACATCGCAGTGCTAGCTGTGCCACTAGAGATTCTGGTTTGAGTCCAGGCTCTGTCACAGCCGGCCGCGACCGGGAGGCCCATGGGGCGGTGCACAATTGGCCCAGCATCGTCTGGGTTAGGGAGGGTCTGGCCGGCAGGGATGTCCTTGTCTCATCGTGCACTAGCAACTCCTGTGGCGGGCTAGGCGCAGTGCACACTGACACTGTCGCCAGTTGTATGGTGTTTCCTCCGACACATTGGTGCGGCTGGCTTCCGGGTTGGATGGGCATTGTGTCAAGAAGCAGTGTGGTTTGGTTGGTTTGTGTTTCGGAGGACGCATGGCTCTTGACCTTTGCCTCTCCTGAGTCCGTACGGGAGTAGCAGAGATGAGACAAGACTGTAACTACTACCAATTGGATACTATGAAAACTGGGGAGAAAAAGGGGGTGAAAAATAAATAAATAATAATAATAAACTTGGATTAGCTAACACAACGTGCCATTGGAACACAGGAGTGATGGTTGCTGATAATGGGCCTCTGTACGCCTATGTAGATATTCCAATCAAAATCAGCAGTTTCCAGCTACAATAGTCATTTACAACATTAAAAATGTATACACTGTATTTCTGATCAATTTGATGTTATTTTAATGGACAAGTGACCCCGCTCTTTTGAACAGTAGTGTACATTAAGGGTTAAGGTTAAGGTTAGGGGTTAGGGAATACATGTTTTGGTCCCCTTAAGGATAGTACAACAAACATGTGTGTGTGTGTGTGTGTGTGTGTGTGTGTATGTGTGTGTGTGTGTGTGTGTGTGTATTTGTGTGTGTGTGTGTATTTGTGTGTGTATTTATGTGTGTATTTGTGTTTAATGGTCCAAGGTCAGTCCTCCAGTGTTACTTTCCCAGTGAAAATAAACCAGACCATTCTGCAGCCAGCCTAGCCTGCCCAGAGAGCACAATTCCTCCTTCTTTTCTTTACAGAGCCCATTAATGCTCCAACTCACTCTAGGCTCCCTCTCCTTAGCTCATTATTTTCCCTGGTTTATTTATTCTCTCTTTGATATGCAAAAGATGTAGCCATGTGCAGACAGACAGCCCTCGTGCTAGGAAGGCCTGTCTTCTGGAGGTATTTCTATGGCTAAAATGTCTCTTTGTTTCTCAATACATATGGTCTGTAATGGTGGGAGGGTGATTATATGCAAGCTCACACACATCTCGTCTCAGTGGTGGCCTTGATGGAGTAATCAACAACGAGGTGTACATTTAAACTATGTGATTTTACCACAGCACAGGTCAGAACCTGAGAATGAACTCTGTCAGAGGGGACTGGGGCTCTGGCTACACCTTCTCCTCCTCCTCCTTTAGCTTGACTGGTTTAGCTCAGAGCCAGAGGTTCCCAGAAGGAGGTATGGGGTCTGAGGGAGCGGCGAGCAGCTGTGGACACAGACCATCCAGTCAATACAGGGCCGGGCTGGGGAGGGGAGGAATCGTCCTGATCTGATCCATCTCTGTCTGCTCAGAGAGTGACCGGGTGCTGCTGACCAGCCAGGCCAGGGAGTTTTTATCTGTCACGCTGCTGTTGAAGCCTTCATGAAGACTAAAGACCACTGGTGCATGTGGACAAAGATTTGGATGCATCTGTAGATGCATTCCTCTTAGACAAAATTATGATCCTGCGAATATTCCTTACAGAGTGGCTGGCTACCCTTTGTCTATGAGTTCTGACCCAGCAGTTTCACTGGTTTATTAGTGTGACTAAAATGGGCATATGATAACAAGTTTGGGTGATGCTCCTCCAGTTCTCTCTGTCTCTCTGCCTCCTCTCATTTGCTCTCTCTCTCTCTCTCTCTCTCTCTCTCTCTCTCTCTCTCTCTACACATGGCTTCCATCTCCCAAATTGCGTTGGGACCATGGTATCGTCACTGTGACCAACCCGAGACTCATCTTCAGTGGGCCAACCCAAAACTGCCCTGCACCCCAGCGTTTATAGTGCTTTCCCAGGATTCCAGCTTTGCTTTTATTAGGTGATTGGCTGAGAGGGAGGGGTGGCCTACATCATGAACTGCCACTCTCCAGTGACCCCCACCTCAGCCTGCAGTGGTGAGGCCCACAATTTCTTCTCACACTGCAGTGCCCGCTGGGTTCCTGTGGGACTCTGTAATTAGGGGCAGTTGTATGGGGAAGGGGGGGTCCTTGGGCCAACATGGACTATCTCCAGAATTCACTATAAGGGTAGGTTAAGCTCAGAGAGTCTTTCCACGGACACTCACACATATTTGGCTACACACACAAACACACACTGCTAAGGCTGTTGTTGTGAGCAGACCTGCTGCAGAGGTGTTGGGCCAACCAAACTGCAACTGAAACCAGACGTGGCCTTTAGGACCCTGAGGTGAGGGGTGGAGTGGTGGAGGGGGTCAGGGAGGGGCTCTCACCTCCTACAGACACATCTCACTTCATCAGTCAACACCAGCAGGCCGGCAGGCAGACCAGACAGTCAGACAGGAGATCCCTGGCCTCCAGACACCCCCCCCCTCCCTCCACTAGTCTAGACCTTCATAACTCCATCGCTAATGGGTCTGAGAACAGACTAAGACTGCCTGGGATCTTTAACAAACACTTCGCCTGGCCACTCAATGGAGTTTTGGAACTTGTGTGGTTGCAGTTACTGACTTCATTCTAATGATTTCCTCTTGTTCTAGAACACACCTGTGTGTTCTGATTCCAGTTAAGATGATAAAGGTAGACTCAGCTAAATTACATTGCCACGAGTACCACTGCAGAAATTGCGATAAGTGAGATGCAAGACTTCACTCCCACACTGTCACACACAGTGTCTGCGCATGTGTATGGGTTCACTTCGATGTTGTTAGAGCGTGGTAGGTACGGGACTAATCTCGGTCACCCAGAAGTAAAAATCTTGAAAAGTTGTCACTTCCCATTTACACATGAATCTGTCCACGAGAGATTAGTACGGGACCAAAACAGTGGGGAGTTTAGCCTTGCACTTCAACACTCTTAGTTGTTGCAGAAATTGACCCACTATGCTGTTTACCTTATGCACCTACGTCATATCGCTGAGTTTACCTTCACCTGGCCACTACAGAGTAGACAGACAGACTCAGCAGGGTGGCACTAACCCTAAAGCAGCCCATGCCCAAGCTGTCCCATAATATGGAGCACAGCCAAACACACAAACACGCATCCATACACGCATCCATACACGCATCCATACACGCATCCATACACGCATCCATACACGCATCCATACACGCATCCATACACGCGCACAAGCTCCCGTGCACACGCACGTACACACAAGTTCCTACAGTAGTGTAGTGCTGGTCTGTCAGCTCATCTATTCCATCCAGATGTGCACGCAGACGGACCTCTAATCTCCTGCCTCCTCTTCCCAGACAGGGGCTGCTCCTTCTGCCCCCTCTCTTCCTCTCTCCCTCTCTCTCCCATACCTGTGGTGAGGCTGATGGCAGGGGCAGGGTCCCAGACGGCTCTGTGGAGCCTGGTTGCCCCCTCCCCCACCTTCTCCCTGACAGGCAGCAGTCTACAACTACAGAGTAGAGCCTGGCCTGGCTGTATGCTGCACTGGTGTCTATCTGCCTGTCTGCCTGTCTGTCTGTTCATCTGTCTGTCTAGAACATTTACATCTGCTCCTACTGGGACCCTGTCCGACTGACTGGTTGCTATGGACAGCCTTTAACTTAATATCGTTCCCCTCCCACTTCTCCTTCCACTCCTCTCTGACCCTCTGGTTATTATTTCCCAACTGCCTGGTCTGTGGTTACCTACACTGAAGTGCAGTCCTCTGGCCCCCCTGACAGTTTTCACTGCTGAGAATCGCTCCAAGGCGCTCTCATAAATAATAATGACTATAATAGTGAATACAGAAACCATGAGCTGTTTCATAATCTCTCTCCCCTCACTTTCCCTCTGACCTTTGAGTATATTAACTACAGTACCTCCCTCTCTTGCTGCCTGACCACTTTATTTCTCTCTCCAAAATATCCCTTTCTTTTTTTCTCTTATCTGCTTCAGCACTCTGTCAGTCCCCTCAGTAAGTTTCATCTCACCAACATGATGTCTGGATGCCCACAACAACAACAACTGGGTGTGTTCATAGAGCAAGCCACATGAAATAAAACTATTCTGAAATCCTATATTCCAACAAACAGATGTGGAGTTTAAAAGTAGAAACATAATAAGACAATGCTCTCCCCTTCATCCCCCAAAACATAGGGATTGTTAGTGTACGGCACAATGGAAACAATTATCTTGGTGCCGCGAAAACAAACAGCGCTGTGGTCTGTGTAAAGTGGCAAACATTAGCAGCAGGCACATCTGGGGAAATGAAGCATGCTGCGTTTGAGACGGTGTGCGGTTGGGATGGGCTTTTTAAACATTTCCTCCGCTTGAAAGAAACAGATGTCCAATAAATACGTGAGGCTGACGTTACCAAATCCCAACATCACTTTTTATTAAGACAGACACAAAAACATTGGAAAACTATAAAATCTCCTTCCTTTCATGCCCCCGTCTCGTGACCCCAGCTGACCTGCATGCAGACGCCTCCCTCATCACCCTCTCCCTCCTCTCTCAATTAAATTCAAAAAGATATATTGGCATAGGACACATATGTTAAATCAACAATAAAAAAAATTAACAGTAACATTACACTCACAAAAGTTTCAGAGGAATAGTGAGATTTCAAATGTCATATTATGGCTATGTACAGTGTTATAACAATGTGCAAATAGTAAAAGTACAAAAGGGAAAATAAATAAACATAATTATGGGTTGTATTTACAATGGTGTTTGTTGTTGCCCTTTTCTTGTGGCAAAAGGTCACAAATCTTGCTGCTGTGATGACACATTGTGATATTTCACCCAATTCATATGGGAATTTATCAAAATTGGATTTGTTTTCAAATTCTTTGTGGGTCTTTGTAATCTGAGGGAAATATGTATCTCTAATATGTTCATACATTTTGTGAGCAGTGTGCACATAGCCTGTCTTCTCTTGAGAACCAGGTCTGCCTACAATGGCCTCTCTCAATAGCAAAGCTTTCCTTAATTTTGGGTCAGTCACAGTGGTCAGGTATTCTGCCACTGTGTACTCTCTATTTAGGGCCAAATAGCATTCCAGTTTGCTCTGTTTTTTTGAAAATTCTATCCAATGTGTCAAGTAATTATCTTTTTGTCTTCTCATGACTTGGTTGGGTCTGCTTGTGTTGCTGTTGCTCTCCTGGGGCTCTGTGGGGTCTGTTAGTGTTTGTGAACAGAGCCCCAGGACCAGCTTGCTTAGGGGACTCTTTTCTAGGTTAATCTCTCTGTAGATGATGGGCTTGTAATGGAAGGTTTGGGAATTGTTTCCTTTTAGGTGGTTGTAGAATTTAATGGCTCTTTTCTGGATTGTGATATATTTTTGATATTTGAGGATGTTTTTGCAGAATTCTGCATGTAGAGTCTCAATTTGGTTTGTCCCATTTTGTGAATTCTTGGTTGGTGAGCGGACCTCAGACCTCGCAGCCATAAAGGATAATGGGTTCTATAACTGATTCAAGTATTTTTAGCCAGATCCTAATTGGGATGTCGAATTGTCTCTCCTTGTCTCTCAGATCGTTCACAGCCATGTGAAAGTTACCTGTGGTGCTGATGTTTAGGCCGAAGTATGTATCATTTTAGTCTGCTCTATGGCAACGGTGTCTACATGGAATTTGTATTAGTGGTCCTGGCAACTGGACCTTTTTTGGAACACCATTATTTTTGTCTAACTGAGATTTACTGTCAGGGCCCAGGTCTGAATTAATCTGTGCAGACGATCTAGGTGCTGCTGTATGCCTTCCTTGGTCAAGGACAGAAGCACCAGATCATCAGCAAACAGTAGACATTTGACTTCAGATTCTAGTAGGGTGAGGCCGGGTGCTGCAGCCTGTTCTAGTTCTAATTTGCCAATTCGTTGATATATACGTTGAAGAGGGTGGGGCTGAAGCTGCATCCCTGTCTCACCCGATGGCCTTATGGAAAGAAATGTGTTTTCTGCCAATTTTAAACGCACACTTGTTGTTTGTGTACATGGATTTATAATGTTGTATGTTTTCCCACCAATACCGCTTGCCATCAGTTTGTATAGCAGACCCTCATGGCAAATTGAGTCAAAAGCTGTTTTGAAATCAACAAAGCATGACAAGATTTTGCCTTTGTTTTGGTTTGTTTTTTTGTCAAGTTAGGGTGTGCAGGATGAATATGCGGTTTGTTGTACGATAATTTAGTAAAACGCCAATTTGACATTTGCTCAGTACATTGTTTTCACTGAGGAAATGTACATCTCTCTCTGAGGAAATGTCTCTCTCTCTCTCTCTGAACCCAAGAAGAGTATTGTCCTGTGATGTGTCTTAGCAGTCCCTCCCTCCCTCCTCCTCCCCCTCCCCTCATTCCCCTTTAATGGTCACCAGGGAGACCATTAAAACCAGGAGCATTGTACTACTGACAGTGCCTGGGTGAAACCACACTATCCTCTGTTGTGTGTTTAGAGTGACAGGGAGGGACCGTCTGTGACATCCTCCCTTCTTGTCCTGACACAGCACAGCAATTAAAACCCAGTCCTCTCAGCCAACACACAGCCACAAACGGCTCAACAAACAAGTGTTCCAAAAATAACTGGGTCCAGGAATCGGCCTGCCTACTCACTTCCATACACACACCATTTCCATAGCCAAAGATATAACAACAGACACAGCCACATATATAACCACAGACACATATATATATATTTAAATATATATCTATATATTTCACCTTTATTTAAGGCCAGTTGAGAACAAGTTCTCATTTACAACTGCGACCTGGCCAAGATAGAGCAAAGCAGTGCGACACGAACAACAACACAGATATAACCACATACACGGCCACAGATAAAACCACATACACAGACACATATAACCACAGCCTTTCCCTGCTCACTGAGGTTGGACACAGCAAGTACAGAGCAGCTCCGATCCTGTGCATTACTATACATTACTATGTATTAATACTTCGCAATGAGATATTGTCACGACTTCCGCCGAAGTCGGCTCCTCTCCTTGTTCGAGCGGCGTTCGGAGGTCGACGTCACCAGCTTTCTAGCCATCGCCACTCCATGTTTCATGTATCCATTTGTTTTGTCTTGTTCCCTTCACACCTGGTTTTCATTCCCCAATCAATCCGTATGTATTTATTCCTCTGTCCCCCATCATGTCTTTGTGTAAGATTGTTTGTGTTACGTGTATTTTGGAATTGTGGATATTGTTACGCGCATTACTTTTTGTCTATGTTCGGGCACATTTTATGTTACTTTGTGCTGTCATTTTGGACCGGAATAAATAGTGCGCCTGTTCACCACACTCTGCTCTCCTGCACCTGACTCCTGCGCCTCCAATACACACTCCTAACAGATATGAAGTCCATGCTCACGATGCATAAATTCTAAAACAAAATCACACCCACTGAGGAATTGATTAGCTAAATTTGACAATACATAGTAAATATACACACAGTTATTAGAAGTTCCTTAAGAGGCATGTAGTGTAAGGGTAAGGTAAGAACACTGATCTTAACCCCAGGTAAGAACACTGATCTTAAACCCAGGTAAAAACACTGATCTTAACCCCAGGTAAGAACACTGATCTTAACCCCAGGTAAGAACACTGATCTTAACCCCAGGTAAAAACACTGATCTTAACCCCAGGTAAGAACACTGATCTTAAACCCAGGTAAAAACACTGATCTTAACCCCAGGTAAGAACACTGATCTTAACCCCAGGTAAGAACACTGATCTTAAACCCAGGTAAAAACACTGATCTTAACCCCAGGTAAGAACACTGATCTTAACCCCAGGTAAGAACACTGATCTTAAACCCAGGTAAGAACACTGATCTTAACCCCAGGTAAGAACCCTGATCTTAACCCCAGGTAAGAACACTGATCTTAACCCCAGGTAAGAACCCTGATCTTAACCCCAGGTAAGAACACTGATCTTAAACCCAGGTAAGAACCCTGATCTTAAACCCAGGTAAGAACACTGATCTTAAACCCAGGTAAGAACCCTGATCTTAACCCCAGGTAAGAACCCTGATCTTAAACCCAGGTAAGAACCCTGATCTTAAACCCAGGTAAGAACAGAGATGAGGGCTATTTCACACACTTTGGTTTTCTGCACTAAGACACCCTGCAACAACACGACGCTGGGGGAATTCTTGGCCAGTGAACCCTGTACTCTGGCCTTGCTCATTACCCTGGGGGGTGACATGGGCTAAGTTCCAAATGGCACCCTATTCCCTATTTAGTACACTACTTTGACCAGGGCCCCTATGTAATGCACTACTTTTGACCAAAAGTAGTGCACTATATAGGGAATAGGGTGCCATTTGGGACACAGTCAAATGAGCCCACTCTGCCCACAACACCAGCCAAGCATAAAGCAGCCCAGTCCAACCATGCAGCTAAACATCCTGCCCCATGTCTAATGCTATATACAGAAGGTTCTGTGGGAGTAAACGCTGTGGCCTAAACGTTTGAAGGACAAGCCGACTCCAACACATATAGTTTATATGCCACAGTAAAACCCAGATCACTTGTTATAGCTTTGGGGCCTGGTGTTGCTCCATCAGCCCATAGCACTGTGTTTTCCCTATAGAGAGAGCTGATCTGTCCGTGAGAGCAGATGAGGGCAAGGCTTATTAATAAAAGGCTTAAAACACTTCCAGCTTCCCCTCCCGTCACCACCCACCTAAATAACCAGCAAAAATCAAGAGCCCCCTCTGACAACAGCGCAACTGTATCCATGGCAACGAAAAACAAAGGTTTTGCTTTAATGCATTGACTGACTATATGAGAGTGACTGCACAGCTCCCCAAGCCAGGCGGCGGTTGCCAGACGTAGCTATTCCAACTCCCCTTTCTGTGATATTCTGCTCCAAAAGCAAACCATTAACCTTCCTTACTGCTACCATGTTGTTGTTATGTTGTGTTTCTGCCTTGCTATGTTGTGTGTCTTAGTTCTCTCTTTATGTAGTGTTGTCTCTCTTGTAGATATGTGTGTTTTATATATATTATATATTATATATATATTTTTAATCCCAGGCCCCCATCCCCGCCGCAGGGGGTCTTTTGTCTTTTCAATTTGTTCTTAATAACTGACTTACCTAGTTAAATAAAGGTTAAATAACAGGCGCGGTGAGGGGGGGCCAAGCAGCAGAGACAGGCGCGGTGAGGGGGGCCAAGCTGCAGAGAAAGGCGCGGTGAGGGGGCCAAGCAGCAGAGAAAGGCGCGGTGAGGGGGGCCAAGCTGCAGAGAAAGGCGCGGTGAGGGGGCCAAGCTGCAGAGAAAGGCACGGTGAGGGGGCCAAGCAGCAGAGAAAGGCGCGGTGAGGGGGCCAAGCAGCAGAGACAGGCGGGGTGAGGGGGGCCAAGCAGCAGAGACAGGCACGGTGAGGGGGCCAAGCAGCAGAGAAAGGCGCGGTGAGGGGGGCCAAGCAGCAGAGAAAGGCGCGGTGATGGGGGGCCAAGCAGCAGAGACAGGCGCGGTGAGGGGGGCCAAGCAGCAGAGACAGGCGCGGTGAGGGGGGGCCAAGCTGCAGAGAAAGGCGCGGTGAGGGGAGGCCAAGCAGCAGAGAAAGGCGCGGTGAGGGGGGCCAAGCTGCAGAGAAAGGCGCGGTGAGGGGGGCCAAGCAGCAGAGAAAGGCGCGGTGAGGGGGCCAAGCAGCAGAGACAGGCGGGGTGAGGGGGGCCAAGCAGCAGAGAAAGGCACGGTGAGGGGGGGCCAAGCAGCAGAGAAAGGCGCGGTGAGGGGGGCCAAGCAGCAGAGAAAGGCGCGGTGAGGGGGGCCAAGCAGCAGAGAAAGGCGCGGTGATGGGGGCCAAGCAGCAGAGACAGGCGCGGTGAGGGGGGCCAAGCAGCAGAGACAGGCGCGGTGAGGGGGGCCAAGCAGCAGAGACAGGCGCGGTGAGGGGGCCAAGCAGCAGAGAAAGGCGCGGTGATGGGGGCCAAGCAGCAGAGACAGGCGCGGTGAGGGGGCCAAGCAGCAGAGACAGGCGCGGTGAGGGGGGCCAAGCTGCAGAGAAAGGCGCGGTGAGGGGAGGCCAAGCAGCAGAGAAAGGCGCGGTGAGGGGGCCAAGCTGCAGAGAAAGGCGCGGTGAGGGGGGCCAGCAGAGAAAGGCGCGGTGAGGGGGGCCAAGCAGCAGAGACAGGCGGGGTGAGGGGGGGCCAAGCAGCAGAGAAAGGCACGGTGAGGGGGGCCAAGCAGCAGAGAAAGGCGCGGTGAGGGGGGGCCAAGCAGCAGAGAAAGGCGCGGTGAGGGGGGCCAAGCAGCAGAGAAAGGCGCGGTGATGATGGGGGCCAAGCAGCAGAGACAGGCGCGGTGAGGGGGGCCAAGCAGCAGAGACAGGCGCGGTGAGGGGGGCCAAGCAGCAGAGACAGGCACGGTGAGGGGGGCCAAGCAGCAGAGAAAGGCGCGGTGATGGGGGCCAAGCAGCAGAGACAGGCGCGGTGAGGGGGGCCAAGCAGCAGAGAAAGGCGCGGTGATGGGGGCCAAGCAGCAGAGACAGGCGCGGTGAGGGGGGCCAAGCAGCAGAGACAGGCGCGGTGAGGGGGGCAAAGCACCAGGGACAGGCGCGGTGAGGGGGGGGGCCAAGCAGCAGAGACAGGCGCGGTGAGGGGGGCAAAGCACCAGGGACAGGCGCGGTGAGGGGGGCCAAGCAACAGAGACAGGTGAGGTGAGGGGGGCCAAGCACCAGGGACAGGTATGGTGAGGGGGCCAAGCACCAGGGACAGGCTCAGTGAGGGGGACCAAGCAGCAGAGACAGGTATGGTGAGGGGGCCCAAGCACCAGAGACAGGCGCGGTGAGGGGGGCCAAGCAGCAGAGACAGGCTCAGTGAGGGGGACCAAGCACCAGAGACAGGCTCAGTGAGGGGGACCAAGCAGCAGAGACAGGTATGGTGAGGGGGGCCAAGCAGCAGAGACAGGCGCGGTGAGGGGGGCCAAGCACCAGAGACAGGCTCAGTGAGGGGGGACCAAGCAGCAGAGACAGGTATGGTGAGGGGGGCCAAGCAGCAGAGACAGGCGCGGTGAGGGGGGCCAAGCAGCAGAGACAGGCGCGGTGAGGGGGGCCAAGCTGCAGAGAAAGGCGCGGTGAGGGGGGCCAAGCAGCAGAGAAAGGCGCGGTGAGGGGGGCCAAGCTGCAGAGAAAGGCGCGGTGAGGGGGGCCAAGCTGCAGAGAAAGGCACGGTGAGGGGGGCCAAGCAGCAGAGAAAGGCGCGGTGAGGGGGCCAAGCAGCAGAGACAGGCGGGGTGAGGGGGGCCAAGCAGCAGAGACAGGCACGGTGAGGGGGGCCAAGCAGCAGAGAAAGGCGCGGTGAGGGGGGCCAAGCAGCAGAGAAAGGCGCGGTGATGGGGGCCAAGCAGCAGAGACAGGCGCGGTGAGGGGGGCCAAGCAGCAGAGACAGGCGCGGTGAGGGGGCCAAGCTGCAGAGAAAGGCGCGGTGAGGGGAGGCCAAGCAGCAGAGAAAGGCGCGGTGAGGGGGGCCAAGCTGCAGAGAAAGGCGCGGTGAGGGGGCCAAGCAGCAGAGAAAGGCGCGGTGAGGGGGCCAAGCAGCAGAGACAGGCGGGGTGAGGGGGGCCAAGCAGCAGAGAAAGGCACGGTGAGGGGGCCAAGCAGCAGAGAAAGGCGCGGTGAGGGGGGGCCAGCAGCAGAGAAAGGCGCGGTGAGGGGGGCCAAGCAGCAGAGAAAGGCGCGGTGATGGGGGGCCAAGCAGCAGAGACAGGCGCGGTGAGGGGGCCAAGCAGCAGAGACAGGCGCGGTGAGGGGGGCCAAGCAGCAGAGACAGGCACGGTGAGGGGGCCAAGCAGCAGAGAAAGGCGCGGTGATGGGGGCCAAGCAGCAGAGACAGGCGCGGTGAGGGGGCCAAGCAGCAGAGAAAGGCGCGGTGATGGGGGCCAAGCAGCAGAGACAGGCGCGGTGAGGGGGCCAAGCAGCAGAGACAGGCGCGGTGAGGGGGCAAAGCACCAGGGACAGGCGCGGTGAGGGGGGCCAAGCAGCAGAGACAGGCGCGGTGAGGGGGCAAAGCACCAGGGACAGGCGCGGTGAGGGGGGGCCAAGCAACAGAGACAGGTGAGGTGAGGGGGCCAAGCACCAGGGACAGGTATGGTGAGGGGGGCCAAGCACCAGGGACAGGCTCAGTGAGGGGGACCAAGCAGCAGAGACAGGTATGGTGAGGGGGCCCAAGCACCAGGGACAGGTATGGTGAGGGGGGCCAAGCACCAGGGACAGGCTCAGTGAGGGGGACCAAGCAGCAGAGACAGGTATGGTGAGGGGGGCCAAGCAGCAGGGACAGGTATGGTGAGGGGGCCAAGTAGCAGGGACATGCACGATGAGGGGGGCCAAGTAGAAGGGACATGCACGGTGACGGGGGCCAAGCAGCAGAGACAGGTATGGTGAGGGGGGCCAAGCAGCAGGGACAGGCACGGTGAGGGGGGCCAAGCAGCAGGGACAGGTACGGTGAGGGGGGCCAAGCAGCAGGGACAGGCACGGTGAGGGGGGCCAAGCAGCAGGGACATGCACGGTGAGGGGGCCAAGCAGCAGAGACAGGTATGGTGAGGGGGGCCAAGTAGAAGGGACAGGTACGGTGAGGGGGGCAAGTAGGAGGGACATGCACGGTGAGGGGGGGCCAAGCAGCAGAGACAGGCACATTGAAGGGGGCCAAGCAGCAGAGACAGGCACGGTGAGAGGGGGCCAAGCAGCAGGGACATGCACATTGAAGGGGGCCAAGCAGCAGAGACAGGCACGGTGAGGCGAGGGCCAAGCAGCAGAGACAGGCACATTGAAGGGGGCCAAGCAGCAGAGACAGGCACGGTGAGAGGGGGCCAAGCAGCAGGGACATGCACATTGAAGGGGGCCAAGCAGAAGGGACAGGTATGGTGAGGGGGCTAAGTAGCAGGGACATGCATGGTGAGGGGGCCAAGCAGCGGGGACAGGCACGGTGAGGGGGCCCAAGCAGCAGAGACAGGTATGGTGAGGGGCGGCCAAGCAGCAGAGACAGGTATGGTGAGGGGGGCCAAGCAGCAGGGACAGGCACATTGAGGGGGCCAAGCAGCAGAGACAGGCACATTGAGGGGGCCAAGCAGCAGAGACAGGCACGGCGAGGGGGGCCAAGCAGCAGAGACAGGTATGGTGAGGGGGGCCAAGCAGCAGGGACAGGCACATTGAGGGGGCCAAGCAGCAGAGACAGGCACAGCGAGAGGGGGCCAAGCAGCGGAGACAGGCACATTGAGGGGGCCAAGCAGCAGAGACAGGCACAGCGAGAGGGGGCCAAGCAGCAGGGACAGGCGCGGTGAGGGGGGCAAAGCAGCAAAGACAGGCACATTGAGGGGGGGGGGCAAGCAGCAGGGACAGGCGCGGTGAGGGGGGCAAAGCAGCAGAGTCAGGCACAATGAGGCGGGGCCCCCTCAGGAGGCTGAAAAGATTTAGCATTGGCCCTCAGATCCTTAAATAGTTATGCAGCTGCACCATCGAGAGCATCTTGGCTGGCTGAATCATCGCTTGGTATGGCAAATGCACCGCCCTCGACCACAAAGTGCTACAGGGGGTGGTGCAGACAGCCCAGTACATCACTGGGGCCGAGTTCCCTGCCATTCAGGACTTCTATATCAGGCGGTGTCAGGCCCGAAGAATTGCCAAAGACTCCAGCCACCCAAGCCATAGACTGTTCCCTCTGCCCCCGTCCAGACCAACAGGCTCTGAGACAGCTTCTACTCTTAAGCCAGAAGACTGATAAATAGCCATAAGAACGCTAAATAGTTAATTAAATGGTTACCCAGAGTTACCCATCTGCATGAATCGTATCTTGCACTGACTATGCACACTCACAAGACCATGCACACTCACAGGACTACACATCCTTTGCTCTCAGAAAAGCCTCAATTCGTCGGGATATGGACTCTGCAAGGTGTCGAAAGGGTTGACTCCAATACTTCCTACAGTTGTCAAGTTGGCTGAATGTCCCTTTAATTTATTATTTATTTAACCTTTATTTAACTAGACAAGTCAGTTAAGAACAATTTAGAACAAATTCTTATTCACAATAACGGTCTACCTCGGCTAAACCTTCCCCTAACCTGGATGACGCTGGACTAGTTGTGCGCCGCCCTATGGGACTCCTGATCACGGCCGGTTGTGATACAGCCTGGGATCGAACCAGGGTCTGTAGTGCCGCCTCTAGCACTGAGATGCAGTGCCTTAGACCGCTGTGCCACTTTGGGTGGTGGACCATTCTTGATACACATGTGAAACTGTTGATCGTGATTAACCGAGCAGCATTGCAGTTCTTGACACAAACCAGTGTGCCTGGCACCGGTTACCATGCCCTGTTCAAAGGCACTTAAATCTCATGTCTTGCCCATTCACCCTCTGAATGACACACATGTACAATGCATGTCTGTCTTCTCCCCTTCATCTACACTGATTGAAGTGGATTTAACAGGTGACATCAATAAGGGATCATAGCTGAATCTGGATTCACCTGGTCAGTTTGTCATTGAAAGATGTTTTGTACACTCAGTGTATGTATAATAATGGCTGGAATGGAGTCAATGGAATGGTATCAACCACATTGAAACCAGCAGCCTCCACTGATAAATATCCACCACCCAAAGGACATCCAGCCAACTTGACACCACTGTGGGAACCATTGGAGTCAACATGGTCCAGTATCCCTATGGAACACTTTCGAAATATATATGGTATATTATGCATAGGAATATTTTTGGAACAGATTTCCAAAATTAAAATCACTTAGAGCTGATTTTTTGCTCAGGAAACTTGGGGGGCCAAATAAAACCATCCGCGTGCCAAATCTGGCCCGACAGTTGGGAAACCGTGATATACACACTCACTTCACTGACAGTCTCAAACAAAACCCTTTTTATTATCCTGATGCCTAGTCACTTTACCCTGCCTTCATGTCCATATATACCTCAAACCCCTGCACAGTGATCTGGTCCTGGCACTCATATACTGAGCATAAATATAAACGCAACATGACAATAAAAGGCCATTCTAAAATGGGCAGTTTTGTCACACAGCACAATGCCACAGATGTCTCATGTTTTAAGGGAGTGCGCAAAAGGAATGCTGACTGCACAAATGTCCACCAGAGCTGTTGCCAGAGAATTTTGCAGTACGTCCAACCGGCCTCACAACCGCAGACCACGTGTATGGCGTTGTGTGGGTCGAGTGGTTCGCTGATGTCAACATTGTGAACAGAGTGCCCCATGGTGGCGGTGGGGTTATGGTATGGGCAGACATAAGCTACGGACAATGAACACAATTACATTTTATCGATGGCAACTTGAATGCAGAGATATACAGTGATGAGATCCTGAGGTCCATTGTCGTGCCATTCAGCCGCCGCCATCACCTCATGTTTCAGCATGATAATGCACAGCCCGATATCACAAGGATCTGTAGACATGTCCCAGTTCTTCCATGGCCTGCATACTCATCATGTTGTGGATTGACGTGTACTACAGCGTGCTCCAGTTCCCGCCAATATTCAGCATCTTCACACAGCCATTGAAGAGGAGAAGAATAACATTCCACAGGCCACAATCAACAGCCTGATCAACTGTATGCGAAAGAGATGTGTCGTGCTTCATGAGGTGATCACACCAGATACTGACTGGTTTTGTGATCCACGCCCCTACCTTCTTTAAAGGTATCTGTGACCAAAAGATGCATATCTGTATTCCCAGTCATGTGAAATCCATAGATTAGAGCCTAATGAATTTATTTCAATTGACTGATTTCGTTATATATTTTTTTATGAATTAATTTAACCTTTATATAACTAGGCAAGTCAGTTAAGAACAAATTCTTATTTACAATGACGGCCTACCCCGACCAAACCCCCGACCATGCTGGGCCAATTATGCGCCGCCTTATGGGACTCCCAATCAATGCTGGTTGTGATACAGCCTGGAATTGTCACGTCGTGACCTTCGTTACTTTTTTATGTCTCTATTTTAGTTTGGTCAGGGCGTGAGTTGGGGTGGGCATTCTATGTTTTGTGTTCTATGTTTTCTATTTCTATGTGTTTGGCCTGGTATGGTTCCCAATCAGAGGCAGCTGGCAATCGTTGTCTCTGATTGAGAACCATACTTAGTCAGCCTGTTCTCCCACTATGGGTTGTGGGTAGTTATTTTCTGTTTAGTGTTTTTGTTGCACCTTACAGAACTGTTCGTTTGTCGGGTTGTTGTTTTTGTTCAGTATTCATCTTTATTAAAATGATTATGAATACGTACCACGCTGCACTTTGGTCTGATCCATCCTATTCCTCATCAGAAGAGGAAGACAATTGTTACAGGAATCGAAGAAGGGTCTGTAGTGACGCCTCTAGCACTGAGATACAGTGCCTTAGACTGGAGTCCCAGTCATGTGAATGGTAACTCAGTAAAATATTTTAAAATGTTGCATGTTGCATTTATATTTTTCTTCAGTATATACATGTATGCACGGACACACGCACGCACGCACGGACACACGCACGCACGGACACGCGCACACACGGACACGCACACACAGCGGGGTAATGGTCGCATGAGACTGAGCTGCTTTCTGTGAAATCCCTGCTTGAATGGTCTCCTGTGTGCCAGGAATTCCTCTGTGTTTTATAGGGCTTTCTGGGGATTAGAACCCATTTACTCCCAGAGGCAGTGGGGCGGGATCAAAGCTGATTGGGCTGTGGCCTCCAGGGTGGTGGTGTGAGGAACACTGAGCCCATACTCACCTGAGACTGACAGGGGGACATGGAAACCTGACACCACAGCAAAGACATGAGACACTAACACAGGTCACACACACCCGGTGGGGGTCAAATCTGACCTAATTCGTGTAACTGCTAACCTCAGCTGTGATGACTGACAGATTGGCCCTGGGTCTGGGTTTACACAATAAATTATTCTAGACCTCCGTTACTGGAGGTTACACAAACAAGGAACACAAATGAGAAATTATTTTGATTTTAATCTAGAATTCTTTAATCGATCAATCAATCCCATTTATTTATATAGCTTTTTTTTTTTTACATCAACAGATGTCACAATGTGCTTATACAGAAAACTAGAAGAAAAAGAAATGCACACCTATTAAGACGAGGTGCTGGCTAGCGGAGTAGAAAACTTGAAAATAAAAGAGAGCCGCACACTCTAGGAGCTCAGATGCTCAGATGCAATAATTTAATTACCAGCCAAGCTGTCTTCATCAGGGTATAATCACAAACACTGTGGGATGACTCGTTTATATAGTGTCAAAAGACACAGGTGTCTGTAATCATGGCCAAGAGTGGCCTAATATCATTGGTTAATAAACAAATATTAAAATGTCATACAAAGAACAGCATACAAACAAATGGATAACATACAATCATAGATTAATTTGACTATACAAGCTTACAAACAATTACAATGGCAAAGTCACAATAATCACAAGAATGGCTTCAGATCAAAGTCTACGTTGAGACCGAAGGGAGCAAGGGTCTTTAAATTAAAGATCCAGGCAGCCTCTCGTTTTAACAATAAATGATCAAGGTCACCCCCTCTCCTAGGGAGGGTGACATGTTCGATGCCAATATAACGCAGAGACGAAATCGAGTGGCCTGGCTCCAAGAAGTGGGCCGCAACTGAGTAAGTCAAGTTGTTGCACCTAATGGTGCTACGATGCTCTGAGATACGTACTTTTAATTCGCGCTTTGTTTTACCCAGATAATTTACCACAAGGACAAGTTATAAGATAAATAACTGCCTTAGTGGAGCACGTAATAACACCTTTGATTGGGATCGATTTCCCTGTTTGTGGGTGTTTGAAGGATCTACATTTATAAGTGCCGTTGCATTGAGCACAGCCATTACAATTCCCTTAATTTGTTCAGAGCACTTTGAATAGCGGGTAGTTAGAACGCAAGAATGCGTCTTTTTGCGAGACTGACCTTGAAAAAGGTCATGTCTCGTTTTGTTTTGAATTTTCTCAATGGCAATATTAATCTGATCATTTTTGTAGCCCCTCTCCTTGAACTTTTTTGCGTCTCAGCCATATTTCTGTCGAAATCTGATTGTTTTTTGCAAATTCTTTTGATTCGACAGAATTGGCTGTAGGGCAAACTATTTTTCAAGGGAAGTGGGTGACAACTATCAGCCCTCAACAAACTGTTACGATCAGTAGGCTTCCTGTAAAGATCAGTGTATAGAACATTATCTTCACACAAGATCAGAAGATCAGAAAACTGATTTGACGTGTATCAGATTGCATAGTAAATCTCAGATGCTCAGAACAGGAGTTAAGAAAAGCATAAAACGCCTGGAGCTGTTTTGCATCACCCCTCCACAGAACACAAATATCACCAATATACCGTTTCCACATAATGATGTGAGGCAAGAAAACATTTTTGAGAGGATTGAAAATAGACTGTTTCTCCATGTAACCCACATACAAATGAGCATAGTTAGGAGCCATGGGGGATCCCATAGCAGTACCTTTCGTCTGAATAAAGAAATCATTTAGATTTGGTAATTAAATTAAACGTTGGTAATTAAATTATTGCATCTGAGCTCCTAGAGTGTACGGCTCTCTTTTATTTTCAACTTATACAGATACCTACCTTAAAACCCAAACAGCAAGCAATGTAGATGTAGAAGCATGTTGGCTAGGGAAAAAGTCCCTAGAAAGGCAGGAATCTAGGAAGAAACCTAGAGAGGAACCAGGCTCTGAGGGGTGGCCAGTCCTCTTCTGGTTGTGCCGGGTAGAGATTATAAGAGCAAGCTGACTCTAACCAGAATAGAAAGAGGATTGGGAGGCCCCGGTGCACAACTGAGCAAGAGGACAAGTACATTAGAGTGTCTAGTTCGCAAAATAGACGGCTCACAAGTCCTCAACTGGCAGCTTCATTAAATAGTACCCGTAAAACACTTGTCTCAACGTCAACAGCGAGTTTTCTACGTGGCTTGATTCATGCGGCCTTCACAAAGACAAATCTGCCACTAAATATTGTTTTCTGAACTCTTCCTAAGTTAAAACATTAGTATTGTGTTTATTTTATTTGCATTATTCGAGGTCTGACAACACTGCATCTTTTTTGTTATTTTGATCAGTTGTCATTTTCTGCAAATAAATGCTCTTAATGACAATATTTTTATTTGGAATTTGGGAGAAATGTTGTCAATAGTTTATAGAATAAAACAAAAATGTTCAAACCAGAGAAACGGATCATTTTGCAGGTCTCAATGTTTTCCAGATCTGTATTTTTTTATATAACCTCAACTATTTTTCTTCAATCAATGTATTTTCAACATAGAGTTATTAGCAGCGCAATTTAGCGGATTTGGTTGATTTTGTGGTCTCAAACCAGTGAGCTTAACATTCTCCATCAAGAATATGGGCCAAATGGAATGATTGACAATGAAAAAGGTGTTGTTCCCTTGTCATATAATTGGTACATTTACTATCAATATAGCATTAAACATAGTTTTCCAGGTTGCATTTTGGCACATAAATATTGGATCGCCACTGAGACAACCTGGTTCAATTTGGGTCCCGAGGAAAAAACAGTTGTGAACCACTGTCATAGAAGGGCATTACTTTAGACCAGGGGTGTCAAACTCATTCCACGGAGGGCCAAGTGTCTGCTGGTTTTAGTTTTTTCCTTTCAATTGAGACCTAGACAACCAGGTGTGGGGAGTTCCTTACTCATTAATGACCTTAATTCATCAATCAAGTACAAGGTTGGAGCAAAAACCAGCAGACACTCTGTAGAATTGTTCCCGGGTGGCACAGCGGTCTAAGGCACTGCATCTCATCTCAGGCATCACTACAGTTCCTGGTTCGAATCCAGGCTGAATCACATCCAGCCGTGATTGGGAGTCCCCTAGGGCGGCGCACAATTGGCCCAGCGTTGTCCAGGTTTGGCTGGGGTAGGCCGTCATTGTAAATAAGAATTTGTTCTTAACTGACTTATAAAAATGAGTTTGACATGTGCTTTAGACCTTTACCCAGGTACTCTCAGAGGGACACAGAGAGAGAAAGAGCATATTTCTCAATAGTATGTCTAACTGAATGGTTTTCCTCTGTTCTGCAATGACAAGTCTTTATCATCAAAATAGACAGTGTAAAAGTCAGGAAGTGAAGCAGCTCAACTAGAGGTGGAGTTGGCAGAGATCCTAGCACTCTGTCTGTCTCTCTTCCCTCTGGCCGGGAACACATGGAGATAAACAAGAGGAAGATTAGCATGGCTTTATGAGGCCCCCCTGGGCACACTCTGGAAATAAACCTGCTTCTACTGCGCCTACAGGCCCCTTCACCAACACATGATACATGGCAGTTCAGTGTGTCCACATGCGCGCGCACACACACACACACAGAGGGAAAACACCCACCCACCCACACAAGCACACACACACATTCACAACCTTGTTCTTTGCGTGCAGGAATTTCAATGGATTATCCACGTATATCCTTAGATATTCGGTGCATCTCTACCTCAACCTAAATATAGCACAACAATGTGACAGACTTCAACACACACACATGCCCATGCATGAGTGCACGAACACACCCACACACCCACTTGCTCTACGACAACAAACAGATTGGAGAGATAATAGGAGTCATTCAAATAGTTGGCACATTGGCATATGGACACAAATGAACCATACAATAGACTGGGAGGTCTGTGTAGAACAGACTTTAATAATAATCACAACACATTCTGCTGTTTTGGTGGGTAACATGTGGGCACTTAATAAATGGAACAAGACTATTGTAATAAGATAAATACATATTTTATTTCATAATTGTAACTCTGCTAGTTGAACTAAATCCAATGGCTTTGTGAGATGAATGAAGAGCAGTTCATTTACCTTTAAAGGACCTGAGCATTTGACTTACCCATTCATTTAATGAATGGGTAAGTCAAGACAAATACTGAGAATGTGTGTGTGTGTGTGTGTGTGGATGGTTGTATAGTGTTATCTTATTTCTCTGTGTGTGCTGCTCTTGTCTCACTGATATCAGCCCAGATGGAAGCCCTCTCATCTCATTTAATCTCCACACTGGTCCTTTGTGCTACAGATCTATGCATCTACACCTTTTATCTCATCCCGATCTGAACGAGCCACCCCAGCCCCCCTCTCCTGAACAGTGTTAGAGAGGCGCGTGGGTCTGTCTCTCATCTGATTTCCATGACAGACAGAAATAGAGAGAGTCCTCTGGCCCGCAAGCTGTTTGTGTTTTGCACCATTGGAGATAAGTGTGCATGCTCTGTGTAGAGCACAAAGGGATGATAAGGGGAGGACAGGCATCCAAAACATGACAGAGGAAGGGATGGAGCAGGGCTGGGGAGAGAGCAGGGCTGGGGAGAGAGCAGGGCTGGGGATGGAGCAGGGCTGGGGAGAGAGCAGGGCTGGGGAGAGAGCAGGGCTGGGGATGGAGCAGGGCTGGGGATGGAGCAGGGCTGGGGATGGAGCAGGGCTGGGGAGAGAGCAGAGCTGGGGATGGAGCAGGGCTGGGGAGAGAGCAGGGCTGGGGAGAGAGCAGGGCTGGGGAGAGAACAGGGCTGGGGATAGAACAGGGCTGGGGATGGAGCAGGGCTGGGGATGGAGCAGGGCTGGGGAGAGAGCAGGGCTGGAGAGAGAGCAGGGCTGGGGATGGAGCAGGGCTGCGGATGGAGCAGGGCTGGGGAGAGAGCAGGGCTGGGGAGAGAGCAGGGCTGGGGAGAGAGCAGGGCTGGGGATGGAGCAGGGCTGGGGATGGAGCAGGGCTGGGGATGGATCAGGGCTGGGGAGAGAGCAGGGCTGGGGATGGAGCAGGGCTGGGGATGGAGCAGGGCTGGGGATGGAGCAGGGCTGGGGAGAGAGCAGGGCTGGAGATGGAGCAGGGCTGGGGAGAGAGCAGGGCTGGAGATGGAGCAGGGCTGGGGAGAGAGCAGGGCTGGAGATGGAGCAGGGCTGGGGATGGAGCAGGGCTGGGGAGAGAGCAGGGCTGGAGATGGAGCAGGGCTGGAGAGAGAGCAGGGCTGGGGAGAGAGCAGGGCTGGGGATGGAGCAGGGCTGGGGAGAGAGCAGGGTTGGGGAGAAAGCAGGGCTGGGGGAGAGAGCAGGGCTGGGGAGAGAGCAGGGCTGGGGAGAGAGCAGGGCTGGGGATGGAGCAGGGCTGGGGATGGAGCAGGGCTGGGGATGGAGCAGGGCTGGGGAGAGAGCAGGGCTGGAGAGAGAGCAGGGCTGGGGATGGAGCAGGGCTGCGGATGGAGCAGGGCTGGGGAGAGAGCAGGGCTGGGGAGAGAGCAGGGCTGGGGATGGAGCAGGGCTGGGGATGGAGCAGGGCTGGGGATGGAGCAGGGCTGGGGAGAGAGCAGGGCTGGGGATGGAGCAGGGCTGGGGATGGAGCAGGGCTGGGGAGAGAGCAGGGCTGGGGAGAGAGCAGGGCTGGGGATGGAGCAGGGCTGGGGAGAGAGCAGGGTTGGGGAGAAAGCAGGGCTGGGGGAGAGAGCAGGGCTGGGGAGAGAGCAGGGCTGGGGAGATAGCAGGGCTGGGGAGAGAGCAGGGCTGGGGAGATAGCAGGGCTGGGGGAGAGAGCAGGGCTGGGGGAGAGAGCAGGGCTGGGGAGATAGCAGGGCTGGGGAGATAGCAGGGCTGGGGAGAGAGCAAGGCTGGGGAGATAGCAGGGCTGGGGAGAGAGCAGGGCTGGGGGAGAAGAGGTCAGCGGGCGCCAGTGGATCAGGAGAGAGGACTGGGGATGGCTACTTGGTTCAATATGGGGCCTTTCTCAGAGTTAAGTGTCCAAATGAGTGTTTACTCAGTGGCAGACTGCAATGTAGGCACTTAAGTAACTGGAGAGAAAAGTGCCTGAGCAGTGTGTGTGTGTGTGTGTGTGTGTCTAGATGCCTAAGCTGCTCTGCATCCTAGAAGCATAGGTTTTCAACCTTCCCAAGTTCTCCCATGTCACCCCACTCCTCCGAACACTGCACTGGCTTCCAGTTGAAGCTCGCCTCCACTACAAGATCACGGTGGTTGCCTACGGACTGTAAGTCGCTCTGCATAAGAGAGTCTGCTAAATGACTCAAATGTAAATGTAAGCGTGAATAAAACAAGGTGTAGCCTCCAGTAAAATTTCACCAGTCACACCAACAAACACACACACACACACACACACACACACACACACACACACACACACACACACACACACACACACACACACACACACACACACACACACACACACACACAAAATTCCCTCGTCGCATGCACCCCTCCCTGTCATTATTGTTTTACTGTGGCTAAAAGAGGGAGTTGTTTATTTTAAAGGTGGAATTTATTAAGCGTGTGATGAGTGCTCTCAGAGTCTTATAGCAGACGTGGGGGTTTGGGCTTTCTCAGCGTCTTGGCTGAAATACACCAAGGCCAGTAGAGGACTCCGAGAGAGGCCCATAGAGACGGCTGCTCTCTCTCCCCTTGTCTCTCTTTCTCCCTCTCTCTCCCTTTCCCTCTTGCAGTCTCTCTCTCTCTCTCTCTCTCTCTCTCTCTCTCTCTCTCTCCTCTCTCTCCCTTTCCCTCTTGCAGTCTCTCTCTCTCTCTCTCTCTCTCGCTCTCTCTCCCTCTCTCTCCCCTTCTCTCTCTTTCTCCCTCTCTCTCCCTTTCCCTCTTGCAGTCTCTCTCTCTCTCCCTCTCTCTCCTCTCTCTCTCTTCTTCCAACTCCCTTCCATCTATCAGCCTGAGCTGTTGAGATGCTGCTGCAGTGATAAAGTGATCTAGCCTTCCTCTGACATTCATTCTCAGCCCAAGCGCCAGGCAACAATACAGCTGAGGCTGGGGTTCAATAACAGCAGGACGGAGACACATGCCTGCTCTCTCAATACACTGGACCACCTCAACACTACACGTCAACCACAGGAAGAGACCGAGAGAAATTGAGGCAGGGAAACTGAATGAGAGTGAAAGAAGGACAGGAGTAAGAGAGAGAATGCGGGAGGATTCTATTCATGGTGTCTTCGCCCCCTTCTTGTTCCCTCCTTTTCCCAGCAGGCAGAATGATGAGGGTCTTATCTTATCTCAGAAAAGCACATTAACATAACATGCCTTCAGACAGAGCTGTGTATGTGAAGACATGCAGGGATAAAGGACACACACTCAAACACACACACACACGCACGCACAGAGCGGAGGTTCCTATGCAGGATTGTGGAAGAGGATTAGAGGATCAGGAGAGAGGGACAATAGAGGAGGCAGATCTAAACGGAAAAGGAACAAAAAATAGAACTATCACTGGCTTTACTGTAGAGAAAACGACAACGAAGGGAAATGAATATATATATATATATATATCCAGAGCCATCCATCTGTGGAAAGCTGTTCTCTCGTCAGCTAATAAAAAAGGGTCTGTTTGATCACAACTCAGGGTCAACATGGGTCAGCTCACCCTCAGGGGCCCAGCAGGGGAATACGTGTGGGACGGGGCCCTTATCTCAGCACACTGGTTCAAAAGAACACATGCTCCCCCACTCTAAGCCCTTAACCACTAAGTACTACATTCCCTCCCACACACATCAGCCTTGGTGGAAGGGTGAACCAATGTGAATGACCCATTGATGTTAGCCATATGCTTTCATGTAGCAGGGGGGGGGGGCATAATAAAGAAACACTAAACAAATTGGAACATGGTGTAATATTATCAAATCATTGATATCTAGTAGAGTAGGGGACTGGGTATAATTTCATTACCTGATTTTATTGGACGCAAACATGGTCACCAGAGAAAATCTCCTGCATTTACGAGTTATTAGAGACTTGCAGTTAAAGTAGTGTTTTCTGGCTGCTAACTGTAACTGTTTATAAGGTCTAAATCATGTGCAGGCAGGACCCCCCATGGTTACTGGGGTCGGTGTGATTTATTGGAGTGGTCCCAGTCCCTCTAAGCCGTCACAATGGAAACCTGCCCAGCTCAGCTCCACGCTCCAGAGACTAGCACTCTTCACTCAGCCAGACGCAGTGCTGTGACACACGTACAGAGGCTTTATAAAACATCCAGCCATAACGTTCTCTGTCTGCTCCACTGTATCTCTCCTCTGTGTGTGTGTGTCCTCCTGATGTGTCTGGCAGTGTGTGCTGGGTTCTGGAGGAGGCCCAGAGGTCTTGGCTGGGAGAGACCTAGGTCCCTAGGCGTATGGCAGTGTAATGTAGTAAAGCAGAATGGATATATAGTATACTGTCTCTCACACTGACTCCTGGCCCAGGAACTGGTGAGACAAGAAACATAAATCAAACATAGTGGCATCCAGGTACAGACAGAGAGAGTGTGTGTGTGTTCATGTGTCTCTGAGTGAGAGAATGTGACAGCGTATGTTTGGTACTCTAAGCAGGACAGGGTGTGTGGATGTGGATAAGTGAGAGTGTGTGAGTATGTGTCTACATGGTGAGCGTAGCTTTGAGTGATGGGGTGATACTGGATCCAGCTGTTATACAAACCGTTGGACAGTAACTCTAATCTAAACGATACAACAGTGGGAAGAGGAAGAAGACTAGTGAAGAGTCCACACACTCATCCTGTCTTTCCCTTTCTCCTTCTCCATCTTCAACTCTTTGTTGGGACTTAGTAGGTTTATGAAGGTATAATTGAACTGAAGTTCCTAAGTCCTTTTTCAGGGAGTATAAACTGTTTTGATATATTTGGTAGAGTTTAATAAGAACAAGGTCCTTGACTTAGCAGACTATCTATGTTTTATCAGCAGCCTGTTAAACTACTCATGAAATCTGTAAGAATCACAAGTGACAATTTAGGACAATCATGTTAAAATAAGTATTTTAAAGTCATTATACTCCCATCTATATTAAAATGGTCTTTATAAAAAATGTGTAATTATAAATGACATCACTTGGTGGTGAGATGAGATAAGTAATTTACAGCAATTTCAGCACTAAAGCATTTGACCATATTTCTGTGGGTGGATGAGGGTGGAAAGGGGGGCGAGGGTGCATGTTGTGATAGAACCCTCAGGCTCCTTGGCTGCTTCCATAGCAACACTATATATCTATTTTGAACACAAAGGAACACCATGGAGCTCTAAGGAACACTATGGAACACTATGGAGCTCTATGGTACACTATAGATCTATATTGAACACAATGGAACACTATGCAGCTCTAAGGAACACTATGGAGTTCTATGGAACACTATAGATCTATATTGAACACAATGGAACACTATGGAGCTCTAAGGAACACTATGGAGCTCTATGGAACACTATAGATCTATATTGAACACAATGGAACGCTATGCAGCTCTAAGGAACACTATAGATCTATATTGAACACAATGGAACACTATGCAGCTCTAAGGAACACTATAGATCTATATTGAACACAATGGAACACTATGCAGCTCTAAGGAACACTATGGAGCTCTATGGAACACTATAGATCTATATTGAACACAATGGAACACTATGCAGCTCTAAGGAACACTATGGAGGTCTATGGAACACTATAGATCTATGTAGAACACAATGGAACACTGTGGAGCTTTAAGGAACACTATGGAACACTATGGCACACTATATATCTATATTGAACACAAATGAACATTTAAGAGCTCTATGGAACTCTAATGAGCTCTATGGAACACTATAGATCTATATTGAACACAATGGAACACTATGCAGCTCTAAGGAACACTATGGAGGTCTATGGAACACTATAGATCTATATAGAACACAATGGAACACTGTGGAGCTCTAAGGAACACTATGGAACACTATGGCACACTATATATCTATATTGAACACAAAGGAACACTATAGAGCTCTATGGAACACTATGGAACACTATAGATCTATATTGAACACAAAGGACCACTATAGAGCTCTATGGAACACTATGGAACACTATGGAACACTATAGATCTATATTGAACACAAAGGACCACTATAGAGCTCTATGGAACACTATGGAACACTATGGCACACTATAGATCTATATTGAACACAAAGGAACACTAGAGCTTTATGGAACACTCTGGAACACTAAGGAGCTATATTGAACACAATGGAACACTATTGAGCTCTTTGGAATACAATGGAACACTATGGAGCTCTATGGAACACCATGGAACACTATGGAACACTAAGGAGCTATATTGAACACAATGGAGCTATATTGAACACAATGGAGCTATATTGAACACAATGGAACACTATGGAGCTCTATGGAACACTACGGAACACCGCAGCTCTATGAAACCTGCTGTACTGTTAGGAGTGGGTCAGGTTTCTGTTCTGTCAGGTGCAGTCAGGAGAAAGGAATTACAGTTTGCCAAAATAGCTCCTCTCTCTCTCCATCTACAACTGGGGTGAATAGATTATTACCTGTCTGAGAGAGAGGGAGAAAGAGAAGAGGAGAGAGATGAGAGGAGGATCTAAACTGAGCTTGGACTTTCAGCACTTCTCAACAGTCTCTGAACCCATCTGGCTACAACTTCAGTAACACAGTCTGAATGTGTCTCTGTTTACACCAGCAGCTAGATTTACACAGCCAAAGTGGAGGTTTCATACAAAACGCATTAGCTGGGAATAAGGTTTCAGTTCATTTCTAAATAGTAATGAAGGATTTATGTCCAGGAAGGAATAATAATCTTTAAGGAGACTAAGACAGAGAGAGATTTGTGTACAGTCTGATGATACTCAGAGACTTATTTTTGCATGAATGCATGATTGAGAACCAGGGCATTATTTCATTTAATTCATTAGGTGAGAGGCAGGTATCTATCTCCAGAATAAGCAGTTATTTGACTGACCGTCCCATTGTCTCTCAGACCCAGATAGTGCAGTCCCTGTCAGGTGAACCCTTCAGACAGACAACATGGAGGTGAGCCAACATAAATAATACAGCCACCCTTCTCCCTGCCTCACTACAACGACAGCAGCAGATAGACAGGGCTGTGATGGGAGGCCCTGCTCTGCTCCCACCCAGTAGCACTGAGACTACACTATGTCTAGACCTCATCTCTCTCTATCTCTCTCTGCTTCTCTGCCTCTCCCTATCTCTCTCTGCTTCTCTGCCTCTCCCTGTCTCTCTCTCTCTCTGTCTCTCTCACACACACACACACACACACACACACACACACACACACACACACACACACACACACACACACACACACACACACACACACACACACACACACACACGAGCGTTTCCCTCTGCAGGGTTTACCCTGCGTTAATAGAGCGTGTAAGACATGCATCATTTAAGAAAGAGCTCATATCTCCTCTGTCCTGACTCCTTCACTGTCACACCTCAGAGTCCTCTGACTCCATCATACTGTCCTTACACATGCACACGCGCACCCACCCACCCACCCACCCACCCACCCACCCACCCACACACACACACCCACATATGCACACACACCACACACACACACACATACACAAACCACACACGCATGTATCCACACACACACACACACACGCACGCGCACACACACACGCACATATATTCTCTCCTTCAAGCCCAGAATGGAGGGGCGGGGACTTTGGCAGAACCAAACTTTAGCACTGTCTTTTGCCTTCTGCCTCACTAGAGAATAGAAATTTGTTGGTGAAGAGGATTAGATCTGTGGTACAGAGATTTCCAAGTGATGGTCAGGGAGTGTGTTGTACTCCCAGGTCATGGGTTCAGGGCTGGAGAAAGAGAAGGATGGTGTGACTGTGTCAGAGCAGTGTGCCCGTGATACGTCAGAGCAGCCAGGTCACCCGTGATACGTCAGAGCAGTGTGCCCGTGATACGTCAGAGCAGCCAGGTCACCCGTGATACGTCAGAGAAGTGTGCCCGTGATACGTCAGAGCAGCCAGGTCACCCGTGATACGTCAGAGCAGTGTGCCCGTGATACGTCAGAGCAGCCAGGTCACCCGTGATACGTCAGAGCAGTGTGCCCGTGATACGTCAGAGCAGCCAGGTCACCCGTGATACGTCAGAGCAGTGTGCCCGTGATACGTCAGAGCAGTGTGCCCGTGATACGTCAGAGCAGCCAGGTCACCCGTGATACGTCAGAGTAGTGTGCCCGTGATACGTCAGAGCAGTGTGCCCGTGATACGTCAGAGCAGTGTGCCCGTGATACGTCAGAGCAGTGTGCCCGTGATACGTCAGAGCAGCCAGGTCACCCGTGATACGTCAGAGCAGTGTGCCCGTGATACGTCAGAGCAGCCAGGTCACCCGTGATACGTCAGAGCAGTGTGCCCGTGATACGTCAGAGCAGTGTGCCCGTGATACGTCAGAGCAGCCAGGTCACCCGTGATACGTCAGAACAGTGTGCCCGTGATACGTCAGAGCAGTGTGCCCGTGATACGTCAGAGCAGTGTGCCCGTGATACGTCAGAGCAGTGTGCCCGTGATACATCAGAGCAGCCAGGTCACCCGTGATACGTCAGAGCAGTGTGCCCGTGATACGTCAGAGCAGTGTGCCCGTGATACGTCAGAGCAGCCAGGTCACCCGTGATACGTCAGAGTAGTGTGCCCGTGATACGTCAGAGCAGTGTGCCCGTGATACGTCAGAGCAGTGTGCCCGTGATACGTCAGAGCAGTGTGCCCGTGATACGTCAGAGCAGCCAGGTCACCCGTGATACGTCAGAGCAGTGTGCCCGTGATACGTCAGAGCAGCCAGGTCACCCGTGATACGTCAGAGCAGTGTGCCCGTGATACGTCAGAGCAGTGTGCCCGTGATACGTCAGAGCAGCCAGGTCACCCGTGATACGTCAGAGCAGTGTGCCCGTGATACGTCAGAGCAGTGTGCCCGTGATACGTCAGAGCAGTGTGCCCGTGATACATCAGAGCAGCCAGGTCACCCGTGATACGTCAGAGCAGTGTGCCCGTGATACGTCAGAGCAGTGTGCCCGTGATACGTCAGAGCAGTGTGCCCGTGATACGTCAGAGCAGTGTGCCCGTGATACGTCAGAGCAGTGTGCCCGTGATACGTCAGAGCAGTGTGCCCGTGATACGTCAGAGCAGTGTGCCCGTGATACGTCAGAGCAGTGTGCCCGTGATACGTCAGAGTAGTGTGCCCGTGATACGTCAGAGCAGCCAGGTCACCCGTGATACGTCAGAGCAGTGTGCCCGTGATAGGTCAGAGCAGTGTACCCGTGATACGTCAGAGCAGTGTGCCCGTGATACGTCAGAGCAGCCAGGTCACCCGTGATACGTCAGAGTAGTGTGCCCGTGATACGTCAGAGCAGTGTGCCCGTGATACGTCAGAGCAGTGTGCCCGTGATACGTCAGAGCAGTGTGCCCGTGACACGTCAGAGCAGTGTGCCTGTGATACGTCAGAGCGGTGTGCCCGTGATACGTCAGAGCGGTGTGCCCGTGATACGTCAGAGCAGCCAGGTCACCCGTGATACGTCAGAGCAGTGTGCCCGTGATACGTCAGAGCAGTGTACCCGTGATACGTCAGAGCAGTGTGCCCATGATACGTCAGAGCAGTGTGCCCGTGATACGTCAGAGCAGCCAGGTCACCCGTGATACGTCAGAGTAGTGTGCCCGTGATACGTCAGAGCAGTGTGCCCGTGATACGTCAGAGTAGTGTGCCCGTGATATGTCAGAGCAGTGTGCCCGTGATACGTCAGAGCAGTGTGCCCGTGATACGTCAGAGCAGCCAGGTCACCCGTGATACGTCAGAGCAGTGTGCCCGTGATACGTCAGAGCAGTGTGCCCGTGATACGTCAGAGCAGCCAGGTCACCCGTGATACGTCAGAGTAGTGTGCCCGTGATCAGAGCAGTGTGCCCGTCAGAGCAGTGTGCCCGTGATACGATCAGAGCAGTGTGCCCGTGATACGTCAGAGCAGTGTGCCCGTGATACGTCAGAGCAGCCAGGTCAGTGTGCCCGTGATACGTCAGAGCAGTGTGCCCGTCAGAGCAGATACGTCAGAGCAGTGTGCCCGTGATACGTCAGAGCAGCAGTCAGAGCAGTACCCGTGATACGCCAGAGCAGTGTGCCCGTGATACGTCAGAGCAGTGTACCCGTGATACGTCAGAGCAGTGTGCCCGTGATACGTCAGAGCAGTGTGCCCGTGATACGTCAGAGCAGTGTGCCCGTGATACGTCAGAGCAGTGTGCCCGTGATACGTCAGAGCAGTGTGCTCGTGATACGTCAGAGCAGTGTGCCTGTGATACGTCAGAGCGGTGTGCCCGTGATACGTCAGAGCAGTGTACCCGTGATACGTCAGAGCAGTGTGCCCGTGATACGTCAGAGCAGTGTGCCCGTGATACGTCAGAGCAGCCAGGTCACCCGTGATACGTCAGAGCAGTGTGCCCGTGATACGTCAGAGCAGTGTACCCGTGATACGTCAGAGCAGTGTGCCCATGATACGTCAGAGCAGTGTGCCCGTGATACGTCAGAGCAGCCAGGTCACCCGTGATAAGTCAGAGTAGTGTGCCCGTGATACGTCAGAGTAGTGTGCCCGTGATACGTCAGAGCAGTGTGCCCGTGATACGTCAGAGTAGTGTGCCCGTGATACGTCAGAGCAGTGTGCCCGTGATACGTCAGAGCAGTGTGCCCGTGATACGTCAGAGCAGCCAGGTCACCCGTGATACGTCAGAGCAGCCAGGTCACCCGTGATACGTCAGAGTAGTGTGCCCGTGATACGTCAGAGCAGTGTGCCCGTGATACGTCAGAGCAGTGTGCCCGTGATACGTCAGAGCAGTGTGCCCGTGATACGTCAGAGCAGTGTGCCCGTGATACGTCAGAGCAGTGTGCCCGTGATACGTCAGAGCAGTGTGCCCGTGATACGTCAGAGTGTGTAGTGATACGCCAGAGCAGCCAGGTGATACGTCAGAGCAGCCGTGATAGGTCACCCGTGATACGTCAGAGCAGTGTGCCCGTGATACGTCAGAGCAGTGTACCTGTGATACGTCAGAGCAGTGTGCCCGTGATACGTCAGAGCAGTGTACCTGTGATACGTCAGAGCAGTGTGCCCGTGATACGTCAGAGCAGTGTACCCGTGATACGTCAGAGCAGTGTACCCGTGATACGTCAGAGCAGTGTACCCGTGATACGTCAGAGCAGTGTACCCGTGATACGTCAGAGCAGTGTGCCCGTGATACGTCAGAGCAGTGTGCTCGTGATACGTCAGAGCAGTGTGCCTGTGATACGTCAGAGCGGTGTGCCCGTGATACGTCAGAGCGGTGTGCCCGTGATACGTCAGAGCAGTGTGCCCGTGATACGTCAGAGCAGCCAGGTCACCCGTGATACGTCAGAGCAGTGTGCCCGTGATACGTCAGAGCAGTGTGCCCGTGATACCTCAGAGCCGTGTACCCGTGATACGTCAGAGCAGTGTGCCCATGATACGTCAGAGGAGTGTGCCCGTGATACGTCAGAGCAGTGTACCCGTGATACGTCAGAGCAGCCAGGTCACCCGTGATACGTCAGAGCAGTGTACCCGTGATACGTCAGAGCAGTGTACCCGTGATACGTCAGAGCAGTGTACCCGTGATACGTCAGAGCAGTGTACCCGTGATACGTCAGAGCAGTGTGCCCGTGATACGTCAGAGCAGTGTGCTCGTGATACGTCAGAGCAGTGTGCCTGTGATACGTCAGAGCGGTGTGCCCGTGATACGTCAGAGCGGTGCCCCGTGATACGTAAGAGCAGTGTGCCCGTGATACATCAGAGCAGCCAGGTCACCCGTGATACGTCAGAGCAGTGTGCCCGTGATACGTCAGAGCAGTGTACCCGTGATACGTCAGAGCAGTGTGCCCGTGATACGTCAGAGCAGCCAGGTCACCCGTGATACGTCAGAGCAGTGTGCCCGTGATACGTCAGAGCAGCCAGGTCACCCGTGATACGTCAGAGCAGTGTGCCCGTGATACGTCAGAGCAGTGTGCCCGTGATACGTCAGAGCAGCCAGGTCACCCGTGATACGTCAGAGTAGTGTGCCCGTGATACGTCAGAGCAGTGTGCCCGTGATACGTCAGAGCAGTGTGCCCGTGATACGTCAGAGCAGTGTGCCCGTGATACGTCAGAGCAGTGTGCCCGTGATACGTCAGAGCAGTGTGTCCGTGATACGTCAGAGCAGTGTGCCCGTGATACGTCAGAGCAGTGTGCCCGTGATACGTCAGAGCAGCCAGGTCACCCGTGATACGTCAGAGCAGTGTGCCCGTGATACGTCAGAGCAGTGTGCCCGTGATATGTCAGAGCAGTGTGCCCGTGATACGTCAGAGCAGTGTACCCGTGATACGTCAGAGCAGTGTGCCCGTGATACGTCAGAGCAGTGTACCCGTGATACGTCAGAGCAGCCAGGTCACCCGTGATACGTCAGAGTAGTGTGCCCGTGATACGTCAGAGCAGTGTGCCCGTGATACGTCAGAGCAGTGTGCCCGTGATACGTCAGAGCAGTGTACCCGTGATACGTCAGAGCAGCCAGGTCACCCGTGATACGTCAGAGTAGTGTGCCCGTGATACGTCAGAGTAGTGTGCCTGTGATACGTCAGAGCAGTGTGCCCGTGGTACGTCAGAGCAGTGTACCCGTGATACGTCAGAGCAGTGTGCCCGTGATACGTCAGAGCAGTGTACCCGTGATACGTCAGAGCAGTGTACCCGTGATACGTCAGAGCAGTGTGCCCGTGATACGTCAGAGCAGTGTGCCCGTGATACGTCAGAGCAGTGTGCCCGTGATAGGTCAGAGCAGTGTACCCGTGATACGTCAGAGCAGTGTGCCCGTGATACGTCAGAGCAGTGTACCCGTGATACGTCAGAGCAGTGTGCCCGTGATACGTCAGAGCAGTGTGCCGTGATACGTCAGAGCAGTGTGCCCGTGATACGTCAGAGCAGTGTGCCCGTGATACGTCAGAGCAGTGTACCCGTGATACGTCAGAGCAGTGTGCCCGTGATACGTCAGAGCAGTGTACCCGTGATACGTCAGAGCAGTGTGCCCGTGGTACGTCAGAGCAGTGTACCCGTGATACGTCAGAGCAGTGTGCCCGTGATACGTCAGAGCAGTGTACCCGTGATACGTCAGAGCAGTGTACCCGTGATACGTCAGAGCAGTGTGCCCGTGATACGTCAGAGCAGTGTGCCCGTGATACGTCAGAGCAGTGTGCCCGTGATAGGTCAGAGCAGTGTACCCGTGATACGTCAGAGCAGTGTGCCCGTGATACGTCAGAGCAGTGTACCCGTGATACGTCAGAGCAGTGTGCCCGTGATACGTCAGAGCAGTGTGCCCGTGATACGTCAGAGCAGTGTGCCCGTGATACGTCAGAGCAGTGTGCCCGTGATACGTCAGAGCAGTGTACCCGTGATACGTCAGAGCAGTGTGCCCGTGATACGTCAGAGCAGTGTACCCGTGATACGTCAGAGCAGTGTGCCCGTGATACGTCAGAGCAGTGTGCCCGTGATATGTCAGAGCAGTGTGCCCGTGATACGTCAGAGCAGTGTACCCGTGATACGTCAGAGCAGTGTGCCCGTGATACGTCAGAGCAGTGTGCCCGTGATACGTCAGAGTAGTGTGCCCGTGATACGTCAGAGCAGCCAGGTCACCCGTGATACGTCAGAGCAGTGTGCCCGTGATAGGTCAGAGCAGTGTACCCGTGATACGTCAGAGCAGTGTGCCCGTGATACGTCAGAGCAGTGTGCCCGTGATACGTCAGAGCAGTGTGTCCGTGATACGTCAGAGCAGTGTGCCCGTGATACGTCAGAGCAGTGTGCCCGTGATACGTCAGAGCAGTGTGCCCGTGATACGTCAGAGCAGTGTACCCGTGATACGTCAGAGCAGTGTGCCCGTGATACGTCAGAGCAGTGTGGCCATGATATGTCAGAGCAGTGTGCCCGTGATACGTCAGAGCAGTGTACCCGTGATACGTCAGAGCAGTGTGCCCGTGATACGTCAGAGCAGTGTACCCGTGATACGTCAGAGCAGCCAGGTCACCCGTGATACGTCAGAGTAGTGTGCCCGTGATACGTCAGAGTAGTGTGCCCGTGATACGTCAGAGCAGTGTGCCCGTGGTACGTCAGAGCAGTGTACCCGTGATACGTCAGAGCAGTGTGCCCGTGATACGTCAGAGCAGTGTACCCGTGATACGTCAGAGCAGTGTACCCGTGATACGTCAGAGCAGTGTGCCCGTGATACGTCAGAGCAGTGTGCCCGTGATACGTCAGAGCAGTGTGCCCGTGATAGGTCAGAGCAGTGTACCCGTGATACGTCAGAGCAGTGTGCCCGTGATACGTCAGAGCAGTGTACCCGTGATACGTCAGAGCAGTGTGCCCGTGATACATCAGAGCAGTGTGCCCGTGATACGTCAGAGCAGTGTGCCCGTGATACGTCAGAGTAGTGTGCCCGTGATACGTCAGAGCAGTGTACCCGTGATACGTCAGAGCAGTGTGCCCGTGATACGTCAGAGCAGTGTGCCCATGATATGTCAGAGCAGTGTGCCCGTGATACGTCAGAGCAGTGTACCCGTGATACGTCAGAGCAGTGTGCCCGTGATACGTCAGAGCAGTGTGCCCGTGATACGTCAGAGTAGTGTGCCCGTGATACGTCAGAGCAGCCAGGTCACCCGTGATACGTCAGAGCAGTGTGCCCGTGATAGGTCAGAGCAGTGTACCCGTGATACGTCAGAGCAGTGTGCCCGTGATACGTCAGAGCAGTGTACCTGTGATACGTCAGAGCAGTGTGCCCGTGATACGTCAGAGCAGTGTACCCGTGATACGTCAGAGCAGTGTGCCCGTGATACGTCAGAGCAGTGTACCCGTGATACGTCAGAGCAGTGTACCCGTGATACGTCAGAGCAGTGTACCCGTGATACGTCAGAGCAGTGTACCCGTGATACGTCAGAGCAGTGTGCCCGTGATACGTCAGAGCAGTGTGCTCGTGATACGTCAGAGCAGTGTGCCTGTGATACGTCAGAGCGGTGTGCCCGTGATACGTCAGAGCGGTGTGCCCGTGATACGTCAGAGCAGTGTGCCCGTGATACGTCAGAGCAGCCAGGTCACCCGTGATACGTCAGAGCAGTGTGCCCGTGATACGTCAGAGCAGTGTGCCCGTGATACCTCAGAGCCGTGTACCCGTGATACGTCAGAGCAGTGTGCCCGTGATACGTCAGAGCAGTGTGCCCGTGATACGTCAGAGCAGTGTGCTCGTGATACGTCAGAGCAGTGTGCCTGTGATACGTCAGAGCGGTGTGCCCGTGATACGTCAGAGCAGTGTACCCGTGATACGTCAGAGCAGTGTGCCCGTGATACGTCAGAGCAGTGTGCCCGTGATACGTCAGAGCAGCCAGGTCACCCGTGATACGTCAGAGCAGTGTGCCCGTGATACGTCAGAGCAGTGTACCCGTGATACGTCAGAGCAGTGTGCCCATGATACGTCAGAGCAGTGTGCCCGTGATACGTCAGAGCAGCCAGGTCACCCGTGATACGTCAGAGTAGTGTGCCCGTGATACGTCAGAGTAGTGTGCCCGTGATACGTCAGAGCAGTGTACCCGTGATACGTCAGAGTAGTGTGCCCGTGATACGTCAGAGCAGTGTGCCCGTGATACGTCAGAGCAGTGTGCCCGTGATACGTCAGAGCAGCCAGGTCACCCGTGATACGTCAGAGCAGCCAGGTCACCCGTGATACGTCAGAGTAGTGTGCCCGTGATACGTCAGAGCAGTGTGCCCGTGATACGTCAGAGCAGTGTGCCCGTGATACGTCAGAGCAGTGTGCCCGTGATACGTCAGAGCAGTGTGCCCGTGATACGTCAGAGCAGTGTGCCCGTGATACGTCAGAGCAGTGTGCCCGTGATACGTCAGAGTAGTGTGCCCGTGATACGTCAGAGCAGCCAGGTCACCCGTGATACGTCAGAGCAGTGTGCCCGTGATAGGTCAGAGCAGTGTACCCGTGATACGTCAGAGCAGTGTGCGTCAGAGCAGTGATACGTCAGAGCAGAGCAGTGTGCCCGTGATACGTCAGAGCAGTGTGCCCGTGATACGTCAGAGTAGTGTGCCCGTGATACGTCAGAGCAGCCAGGTCACCCGTGATACGTCAGAGCAGTGTGCCCGTGATAGGTCAGAGCAGTGTGCCCGTGATACGTCAGAGCAGTGTGCCCGTGATACGTCAGAGCAGTGTGCCCGTGATACGTCAGAGCAGTGTGTCCGTGATACGTCAGAGCAGTGTGCCCGTGATACGTCAGAGCAGTGTGCCGTGATACGTCAGAGCAGTGTGCCCGTGATACGTCAGAGCAGTGTACCGTGATACGTCAGAGCAGTGTGCCCGTGATACGTCAGAGCAGTGTGGCCATGATATGTCAGAGCAGTGTGCCCGTGATACGTCAGAGCAGTGTACCCGTGATACGTCAGAGCAGTGTGCCCGTGATACGTCAGAGCAGTGTACCCGTGATACGTCAGAGCAGCCAGGTCACCCGTGATACGTCAGAGTAGTGTGCCCGTGATACGTCAGAGTAGTGTGCCCGTGATACGTCAGAGCAGTGTGCCCGTGGTACGTCAGAGCAGTGTACCCGTGATACGTCAGAGCAGTGTGCCCGTGATACGTCAGAGCAGTGTACCCGTGATACGTCAGAGCAGTGTACCCGTGATACGTCAGAGCAGTGTGCCCGTGATACGTCAGAGCAGTGTGCCCGTGATACGTCAGAGCAGTGTGCCCGTGATAGGTCAGAGCAGTGTACCCGTGATACGTCAGAGCAGTGTGCCCGTGATACGTCAGAGCAGTGTACCCGTGATACGTCAGAGCAGTGTGCCCGTGATACGTCAGAGCAGTGTGCCCGTGATACGTCAGAGCAGTGTGCCCGTGATACGTCAGAGCAGTGTGCCCGTGATACGTCAGAGCAGTGTACCCGTGATACGTCAGAGCAGTGTGCCCGTGATACGTCAGAGCAGTGTGCCCATGATATGTCAGAGCAGTGTGCCCGTGATACGTCAGAGCAGTGTACCCGTGATACGTCAGAGCAGTGTGCCCGTGATACGTCAGAGTAGTGTGCCCGTGATACGTCAGAGCAGCCAGGTCACCCGTGATACGTCAGAGCAGTGTGCCCGTGATAGGTCAGAGCAGTGTACCCGTGATACGTCAGAGCAGTGTGCCCGTGATACGTCAGAGCAGTGTACCTGTGATACGTCAGAGCAGTGTGCCCGTGATACGTCAGAGCAGTGTACCCGTGATACGTCAGAGCAGTGTGCCCGTGATACGTCAGAGCAGTGTACCCGTGATACGTCAGAGCAGTGTACCCGTGATACGTCAGAGCAGTGTACCCGTGATACGTCAGAGCAGTGTACCCGTGATACGTCAGAGCAGTGTGCCCGTGATACGTCAGAGCAGTGTGCTCGTGATACGTCAGAGCGGTGTGCCTGTGATACGTCAGAGCGGTGTGCCCGTGATACGTCAGAGCGGTGTGCCCGTGATACGTCAGAGCAGTGTGCCCGTGATACGTCAGAGCAGCCAGGTCACCCGTGATACGTCAGAGCAGTGTGCCCGTGATACGTCAGAGCAGTGTGCCCGTGATACCTCAGAGCCGTGTACCCGTGATACGTCAGAGCAGTGTGCCCGTGATACGTCAGAGCAGTGTGCCCGTGATACGTCAGAGCAGTGTGCTCGTGATACGTCAGAGCAGTGTGCCTGTGATACGTCAGAGCGGTGTGCCGTGATACGTCAGAGCAGTGTACCCGTGATACGTCAGAGCAGTGTGCCCGTGATACGTCAGAGCAGTGTGCCCGTGATACGCAGAGCAGCCAGGTCACCCGTGATACGTCAGAGCAGTGTGCCCGTGATACGCCAGAGCAGTGTACCCGTGATACGTCAGAGCAGTGTGCCCATGATACGTCAGAGCAGTGTGCCCGTGATACGTCAGAGCAGCCAGGTCACCCGTGATACGTCAGAGCAGTGTGCCCGTGATACGTCAGAGCAGTGTACCCGTGATACGTCAGAGCAGTGTGCCCATGATACGTCAGAGCAGTGTGCCCGTGATACGTCAGAGCAGCCGGGTCACCCGTGATACGTCAGAGTAGTGTGCCCGTGATACGTCAGAGTAGTGTGCCCGTGATACGTCAGAGCAGTGTGCCCGTGATACGTCAGAGTAGTGTGCCCGTGATACGTCAGAGCAGTGTGCCCGTGATACGTCAGAGCAGTGTGCCCGTGATACGTCAGAGCAGCCAGGTCACCCGTGATACGTCAGAGCAGCCAGGTCACCCGTGATACGTCAGAGTAGTGTGCCCGTGATACGTCAGAGCAGTGTGCCCGTGATACGTCAGAGCAGTGTGCCCGTGATACGTCAGAGCAGTGTGCCCGTGATACGTCAGAGCAGTGTGCCCGTGATACGTCAGAGCAGTGTGCCCGTGATACGTCAGAGCAGTGTGCCCGTGATACGTCAGAGTAGTGTGCCCGTGATACGTCAGAGCAGCCAGGTCACCCGTGATACGTCAGAGCAGTGTGCCCGTGATAGGTCAGAGCAGTGTACCCGTGATACGTCAGAGCAGTGTGCCCGTGATACGTCAGAGCAGTGTACCTGTGATACGTCAGAGCAGTGTGCCCGTGATACGTCAGAGCAGTGTACCTGTGATACGTCAGAGCAGTGTGCCCGTGATACGTCAGAGCAGTGTACCCGTGATACGTCAGAGCAGTGTGCCGTGATACGTCAGAGCAGTGTACCCGTGATACGTCAGAGCAGTGTGCCCGTGATACGTCAGAGCAGTGTGCCCGTGATACGTCAGAGCAGTGTGCTCGTGATACGTCAGAGCAGTGTGCCTGTGATACGTCAGAGCGGTGTGCCCGTGATACGTCAGAGCGGTGTGCCCGTGATACGTCAGAGCAGTGTGCCCGTGATACGTCAGAGCAGCCAGGTCACCCGTGATACGTCAGAGCAGTGTGCCCGTGATACGTCAGAGCAGTGTGCCCGTGATACCTCAGAGCCGTGTACCCGTGATACGTCAGAGCAGTGTGCCCATGATACGTCAGAGGAGTGTGCCCGTGATACGTCAGAGCAGTGTACCCGTGATACGTCAGAGCAGCCAGGTCACCCGTGATACGTCAGAGCAGTGTACCCGTGATACGTCAGAGCAGTGTACCCGTGATACGTCAGAGCAGTGTACCCGTGATACGTCAGAGCAGTGTGCCCGTGATACGTCAGAGCAGTGTGCTCGTGATACGTCAGAGCAGTGTGCCTGTGATACGTCAGAGCGGTGTGCCCGTGATACGTCAGAGCGGTGTGCCCGTGATACGTAAGAGCAGTGTGCCCGTGATACATCAGAGCAGCCAGGTCACCCGTGATACGTCAGAGCAGTGTGCCCGTGATACGTCAGAGCAGTGTACCCGTGATACGTCAGAGCAGTGTGCCCGTGATACGTCAGAGCAGCCAGGTCACCCGTGATACGTCAGAGCAGTGTGCACGTGATACGTCAGAGCAGTGTGCCCGTGATACGTCAGAGCAGCCAGGTCACCCGTGATACGTCAGAGTAGTGTGCCCGTGATACGTCAGAGCAGTGTGCCCGTGATACGTCAGAGCAGTGTGCCCGTGATACGTCAGAGCAGTGTGCCCGTGATACGTCAGAGCAGTGTGCCCGTGATACGTCAGAGCAGTGTGCCCGTGATACGTCAGAGCAGTGTGTCCGTGATACGTCAGAGCAGTGTGCCCGTGATACGTCAGAGCAGTGTGCCCGTGATACGTCAGAGCAGCCAGGTCACCCGTGATACGTCAGAGCAGTGTGCCCGTGATACGTCAGAGCAGTGTGCCCGTGATATGTCAGAGCAGTGTGCCCGTGATACGTCAGAGCAGTGTACCCGTGATACGTCAGAGCAGCCAGGTCACCCGTGATACGTCAGAGCAGTGTGCCCGTGATACGTCAGAGCAGTGTGCCCGTGATACGTCAGAGCAGCCAGGTCACCCGTGATACGTCAGAGTAGTGTGCCCGTGATACGTCAGAGTAGTGTGCCCGTGATACGTCAGAGCAGTGTGCCCGTGATACGTCAGAGTAGTGTGCCCGTGATACGTCAGAGCAGTGTGCCCGTGATACGTCAGAGCAGTGTGCCCGTGATACGTCAGAGCAGCCAGGTCACCCGTGATACGTCAGAGTAGTGTGCCCGTGATACGTCAGAGCAGTGTGCCCGTGATACGTCAGAGCAGTGTGCCCGTGATACGTCAGAGCAGTGTGCCCGTGATACGTCAGAGCAGTGTGCCCGTGATACGTCAGAGCAGTGTGCCCGTGATACGTCAGAGCAGTGTGTCCGTGATACGTCAGAGCAGTGTGCCCGTGATACGTCAGAGCAGTGTGCCCGTGATACGTCAGAGCAGCCAGGTCACCCGTGATACGTCAGAGCAGTGTGCCCGTGATACGTCAGAGCAGTGTGCCCGTGATATGTCAGAGCAGTGTGCCCGTGATACGTCAGAGCAGTGTACCCGTGATACGTCAGAGCAGTGTGCCCGTGATACGTCAGAGCAGTGTACCCGTGATACGTCAGAGCAGCCAGGTCACCCGTGATACGTCAGAGTAGTGTGCCCGTGATACGTCAGAGTAGTGTGCCCGTGATACGTCAGAGCAGTGTGCCCGTGGTACGTCAGAGCAGTGTACCCGTGATACGTCAGAGCAGTGTGCTCGTGATACGTCAGAGCAGTGTGCCTGTGATACGTCAGAGCGGTGTGCCCGTGATACGTCAGAGCGGTGTGCCCGTGATACGTAAGAGCAGTGTGCCCGTGATACATCAGAGCAGCCAGGTCACCCGTGATACGTCAGAGCAGTGTGCCCGTGATACGTCAGAGCAGTGTACCCGTGATACGTCAGAGCAGTGTGCCCGTGATACGTCAGAGCAGCCAGGTCACCCGTGATACGTCAGAGCAGTGTGCCCGTGATACGTCAGAGCAGCCAGGTCACCCGTGATACGTCAGAGCAGTGTGCCCGTGATACGTCAGAGCAGTGTGCCCGTGATACGTCAGAGCAGCCAGGTCACCCGTGATACGTCAGAGTAGTGTGCCCGTGATACGTCAGAGCAGTGTGCCCGTGATACGTCAGAGCAGTGTGCCCGTGATACGTCAGAGCAGTGTGCCCGTGATACGTCAGAGCAGTGTGCCCGTGATACGTCAGAGCAGTGTGCCCGTGATACGTCAGAGCAGTGTGCCCGTGATACGTCAGAGCAGTGTGTCCGTGATACGTCAGAGCAGTGTGCCCGTGATACGTCAGAGCAGTGTGCCCGTGATACGTCAGAGCAGCCAGGTCACCCGTGATACGTCAGAGCAGTGTGCCCGTGATACGTCAGAGCAGTGTGCCCGTGATATGTCAGAGCAGTGTGCCCGTGATACGTCAGAGCAGTGTACCCGTGATACGTCAGAGCAGTGTGCCCGTGATACGCCAGAGCAGTGTACCCGTGATCGTCAGAGCAGCCAGGTCACCGTGATACGTCAGAGTAGTGTGCCCGTGATACGTCAGAGTAGTGTGCCCGTGATACGTCAGAGCAGTGTGCCGTGGTACGTCAGAGCAGTGTACCCGTGATACGTCAGAGCAGTGTGCCGTGATACGTCAGAGCAGTGTACCCGTGATACGTCAGAGCAGTGTACCGTGATACGTCAGAGCAGTGTGCCCGTGATACGTCAGAGCAGTGTGCCCGTGATACGTCAGAGCAGTGTGCCCGTGATAGGTCAGAGCAGTGTACCCGTGATACGTCAGAGCAGTGTGCCCGTGATACGTCAGAGCAGTGTACCCGTGATACGTCAGAGCAGTGTGCCCGTGATACGTCAGAGCAGTGTGCCCGTGATACGTCAGAGCAGTGTGCCCGTGATACGTCAGAGCAGTGTGCCCGTGATACGTCAGAGCAGTGTACCCGTGATACGTCAGAGCTGTGTGCCCGTGATACGTCAGAGCAGTGTACCCGTGATACGTCAGAGCAGTGTGCCCGTGATACGTCAGAGCAGTGTGCCCATGATATGTCAGAGCAGTGTGCCCGTGATACGTCAGAGCAGTGTACCCGTGATACGTCAGAGCAGTGTGCCCGTGATACGTCAGAGCAGTGTGCCCGTGATACGTCAGAGTAGTGTGCCCGTGATACGTCAGAGCAGCCAGGTCACCCGTGATACGTCAGAGCAGTGTGCCCGTGATAGGTCAGAGCAGTGTACCCGTGATACGTCAGAGCAGTGTGCCCGTGATACGTCAGAGCAGTGTGCCCGTGATACGTCAGAGCAGTGTGTCCGTGATACGTCAGAGCAGTGTGCCCGTGATACGTCAGAGCAGTGTGCCCGTGATACGTCAGAGCAGCCAGGTCACCCGTGATACGTCAGAGCAGTGTGCCCGTGATACGTCAGAGCAGTGTGCCCGTGATACGTCAGAGCAGTGTGCCCGTGATACGTCAGAGCAGTGTACCCGTGATACGTCAGAGCAGTGTCCCCGTGATACGTCAGAGCAGTGTGCCCATGATATGTCAGAGCAGTGTGCCCGTGATACGTCAGAGCAGTGTACCCGTGATACGTCAGAGCAGTGTGCCCGTGATACGTCAGAGCAGTGTACCCGTGATACGTCAGAGCAGTGTGCCCGTGATACGTCAGAGCAGTGTGCCCGTGATACGTCAGAGCAGTGTGCCCGTGATACGTCAGAGCAGTGTGCCCGTGATACGTCAGAGCAGTGTACCCGTGATACGTCAGAGCAGTGTGCCCGTGATACGTCAGAGCAGTGTACCCGTGATACGTCAGAGCAGTGTGCCCGTGATACGTCAGAGCAGTGTGCCCATGATATGTCAGAGCAGTGTGCCCGTGATACGTCAGAGCAGTGTACCCGTGATACGTCAGAGCAGTGTGCCCGTGATACGTCAGAGCAGTGTGCCCGTGATACGTCAGAGTAGTGTGCCCGTGATACGTCAGAGCAGCCAGGTCACCCGTGATACGTCAGAGCAGTGTGCCCGTGATACGTCAGAGCAGTGTACCTGTGATACGTCAGAGCAGTGTGCCCGTGATACGTCAGAGCAGTGTACCCGTGATACGTCAGAGCAGTGTGCCCGTGATACGTCAGAGCAGTGTACCCGTGATACGTCAGAGCAGTGTACCCGTGATACGTCAGAGCAGTGTACCCGTGATACGTCAGAGCAGTGTACCCGTGATACGTCAGAGCAGTGTGCCCGTGATACGTCAGAGCAGTGTGCTCGTGATACGTCAGAGCAGTGTGCCTGTGATACGTCAGAGCGGTGTGCCCGTGATACGTCAGAGCGGTGTGCCCGTGATACGTCAGAGCAGTGTGCCCGTGATACGTCAGAGCAGCCAGGTCACCCGTGATACGTCAGAGCAGTGTGCCCGTGATACGTCAGAGCAGTGTGCCCGTGATACCTCAGAGCCGTGTACCCGTGATACGTCAGAGCAGTGTGCCCATGATACGTCAGAGCAGTGTGCCCGTGATACGTCAGAGCAGTGTACCCGTGATACGTCAGAGCAGCCAGGTCACCCGTGATACGTCAGAGCAGTGTACCCGTGATACGTCAGAGCAGTGTACCCGTGATACGTCAGAGCAGTGTACCCGTGATACGTCAGAGCAGTGTGCCCGTGATACGTCAGAGCAGTGTGCTCGTGATACGTCAGAGCAGTGTGCCTGTGATACGTCAGAGCGGTGTGCCCGTGATACGTCAGAGCGGTGTGCCCGTGATACGTAAGAGCAGTGTGCCCGTGATACATCAGAGCAGCCAGGTCACCCGTGATACGTCAGAGCAGTGTGCCCGTGATACGTCAGAGCAGTGTACCCGTGATACGTCAGAGCAGCCAGGTCACCCGTGATACGTCAGAGCAGTGTGCCCGTGATACGTCAGAGCAGCCAGGTCACCCGTGATACGTCAGAGCAGTGTGCCCGTGATACGTCAGAGCAGTGTGCCCGTGATACGTCAGAGCAGTGTGCCCGTGATACGTCAGAGCAGCCAGGTCACCCGTGATACGTCAGAGTAGTGTGCCCGTGATACGTCAGAGCAGTGTGCCCGTGATACGTCAGAGCAGTGTGCCCGTGATACGTCAGAGCAGTGTGCCCGTGATACGTCAGAGCAGTGTGCCCGTGATACGTCAGAGCAGTGTGCCCGTGATACGTCAGAGCAGTGTGTCCGTGATACGTCAGAGCAGTGTGCCCGTGATACGTCAGAGCAGTGTGCCCGTGATACGTCAGAGCAGCCAGGTCACCCGTGATACGTCAGAGCAGTGTGCCCGTGATACGTCAGAGCAGTGTGCCCGTGATATGTCAGAGCAGTGTGCCCGTGATACGTCAGAGCAGTGTACCCGTGATACGTCAGAGCAGTGTGCCCGTGATACGTCAGAGCAGTGTGCCCATGATATGTCAGAGCAGTGTGCCCGTGATACGTCAGAGCAGTGTACCCGTGATACGTCAGAGCAGTGTGCCCGTGATACGTCAGAGCAGTGTACCCGTGATACGTCAGAGCAGCCAGGTCACCCGTGATACGTCAGAGTAGTGTGCCCGTGATACGTCAGAGTAGTGTGCCCGTGATACGTCAGAGCAGTGTGCCCGTGGTACGTCAGAGCAGTGTACCCGTGATACGTCAGAGCAGTGTGCCCGTGATACGTCAGAGCAGTGTACCCGTGATACGTCAGAGCAGTGTACCCGTGATACGTCAGAGCAGTGTGCCCGTGATACGTCAGAGCAGTGTGCCCGTGATACGTCAGAGCAGTGTGCCCGTGATAGGTCAGAGCAGTGTACCCGTGATACGTCAGAGCAGTGTGCCCGTGATACGTCAGAGCAGTGTACCCGTGATACGTCAGAGCAGTGTGCCCGTGATACGTCAGAGCAGTGTGCCCGTGATACGTCAGAGCAGTGTGCCCGTGATACGTCAGAGCAGTGTGCCCGTGATACGTCAGAGCAGTGTGCCCGTGATACGTCAGAGCAGTGTGCCCGTGATACGTCAGAGCAGTGTACCCGTGATACGTCAGAGCAGTGTGCCCGTGATACGTCAGAGCAGTGTGCCCGTGATATGTCAGAGCAGTGTGCCCGTGATACGTCAGAGCAGTGTACCCGTGATACGTCAGAGCAGTGTGCCCGTGATACGTCAGAGCAGTGTACCCGTGATACGTCAGAGCAGTGTGCCCGTGATACGTCAGAGCAGTGTGCCCGTGATACGTCAGAGCAGTGTGCCCGTGATACGTCAGAGCAGTGTGCCCGTGATACGTCAGAGTAGTGTGCCCGTGATACGTCAGAGCAGCCAGGTCACCCGTGATACGTCAGAGCAGTGTGCCCGTGATAGGTCAGAGCAGTGTACCCGTGATACGTCAGAGCAGTGTGCCCGTGATACGTCAGAGCAGTGTACCCGTGATACGTCAGAGCAGTGTGCCCGTGATACGTCAGAGCAGTGTGCCCGTGATACGTCAGAGTAGTGTGCCCGTGATACGTCAGAGCAGTGTGCCCGTGGTACGTCAGAGCAGTGTACCCGTGATACGTCAGAGCAGTGTGCCCGTGATACGTCAGAGCAGTGTACCCGTGATACGTCAGAGCAGTGTACCCGTGATACGTCAGAGCAGTGTGCCCGTGATACGTCAGAGCAGTGTGCCCGTGATACGTCAGAGCAGTGTGCCCGTGATAGGTCAGAGCAGTGTACCCGTGATACGTCAGAGCAGTGTGCCCGTGATACGTCAGAGCAGTGTACCCGTGATACGTCAGAGCAGTGTGCCCGTGATACGTCAGAGCAGTGTGCCCGTGATACGTCAGAGCAGTGTGCCCGTGATACGTCAGAGCAGTGTGCCCGTGATACGTCAGAGCAGTGTACCCGTGATACGTCAGAGCAGTGTGCCCGTGATACGTCAGAGCAGTGTACCCGTGATACGTCAGAGCAGTGTACCTGTGATACGTCAGAGCAGTGTGCCCGTGATACGTCAGAGCAGTGTACCCGTGATACGTCAGAGCAGTGTGCCCGTGATACGTCAGAGCAGTGTACCCGTGATACGTCAGAGCAGTGTGCCCGTGATACGTCAGAGCAGTGTGCCCGTGATACGTCAGAGCAGTGTGCCCGTGATAGGTCAGAGCAGTGTACCCGTGATACGTCAGAGCAGTGTGCCCGTGATACGTCAGAGCAGTGTACCCGTGATACGTCAGAGCAGTGTGCCCGTGATACGTCAGAGCAGTGTGCCCGTGATACGTCAGAGTAGTGTGCCCGTGATACGTCAGAGCAGTGTGCCCGTGATACGTCAGAGCAGTGTGCCCGTGATACGTCAGAGTAGTGTGCCCGTGATACGTCAGAGCAGTGTGCCCGTGGTACGTCAGAGCAGTGTACCCGTGATACGTCAGAGCAGTGTGCCCGTGATACGTCAGAGCAGTGTACCCGTGATACGTCAGAGCAGTGTACCCGTGATACGTCAGAGCAGTGTGCCCGTGATACGTCAGAGCAGTGTGCCCGTGATACGTCAGAGCAGTGTGCCCGTGATAGGTCAGAGCAGTGTGCTCGTGATACGTCAGAGTAGTGTGCCCGTGATACGTCAGAGCAGTGTGCTCGTGATAAGTCAGAGTAGTGTGCCCGTGATACGTCAGAGTAGTGTGCCCGTGATACGTCAGAGCAGTGTGCTCGTGATACGTCAGAGCAGTGTGCCCGTGATACGTCAGAGCAGTGTGCCCGTGATACGTCAGAGCAGTGTGCTCGTGATAAGTCAGACTAGTGTGCCCGTGATACGTCAGAGTAGTGTGCCCGTGATACGTCAGAGCAGTGTGCTCGTGATACGTCAGAGCAGTGTGCCCGTGATACGTCAGAGCAGTGTGCCCGTGAGCAGCCAGGTCACCCGTGATACGTCAGAGCAGCCAGGTCACCCGTGATACGTCAGAGCAGCCAGGTCACCCGTGATACGTCAGAGCAGCCAGGTCACCCGTAATACGTCAGAGCAGCCAGGTCACCCGTGATACCTCAGAGCAGCCAGGTCACCCGTGATACGTCAGAGCAGCCAGGTCACCCGTGATACGTCAGAGCAGCCAGGTCACCCGTGATACGTCAGAGCAGCCAGGTCACCCGTGATACGTCAGAGCAGCCAGGTCACCCGTGATACGTCAGAGCAGCCAGGTCACCCGTGATACCTCAGAGCAGCCAGGTCACCCATGATACGTCAGAGCAGCCAGGTCACCCGTGATACGTCAGAGCAGCCAGGTCACCCGTGATACGTCAGAGCAGCCAGGTCACCCGTGATACAAGTCAGTATTCGACGCCCATCCGTGTCTGACGACGTCAGGAGTTGACATGGAAACCAGCCACTAGGGACAACAGTGAGCGCTGTTACCTTCAAGTAGGTCTCAGTTTTGCTAGGGTGTTGTGGATGGGTGTAAGCATAGAATCTGCCTCTGGTGCAAAAGGTTGCAAGTTTGAATCCAGCCATAGAAAGTTGTTGACACGGTCGTGTGGAAAGACGGACCAAGGAGCAGCGGGGATTGGAGTTCCACATCTTTATTTTTGTGAAACTTAAACAAACCAAGAAACAAACAACGACCATGCAGTACTGAAGTGCTACATGCACTCACTCAAAACAATATCCCACAAAGCAGGTGGGAGAAAGGGCTTCCTAAATATGATCCCCAATTAGAGGCAACGATTACCAGCTGCCTCTAATTGGGAACCATACAAACCAGCCACATAGAAAATAAATGACTAGAACACCCCCCTAGTCACGCTCTGACATAAACACCATAGAGAATCGAGGGCTCTCTATGGTCAGAGTGTGACAGTTGTTTTTGACCCTTACCTTAAGATTGCCGAGTTAATGCCTAAACTTAACCTTAAAAACACTTTGAATTTCGACGTTTGGGACAACTTAGAAATTTGACGTTTGAGAAACATGGATGAACGTCTAATTCTGAAGTGAAACTGTGAGAACTTATTGGCCAGAGAGTCTCTGCAGGGTGAGATCATTAACAAGAGGACGTACCCCTGAACCTCCAATCCCAGGCCTGCATTCCACCTGCCCCGCCCTGCCACCCTCTGGGACTCATCCAGAATGGGTTAATGGCCCTGTGTTATGGTTGGACCCCCGCCTGCCTTCCACGGCCATGCAGAGCCAACAGTGGACTCCCCCGCTCCACTCTGGTCAGGAACATAATACAGCCTAATGAGAGAGCTGTGTGTTCCTGCCTCCTCAGGTGTTTATGATCCTCTCACTCATTCACACTGAGCTCACAGCCAGGGCCTGACAACACACACACACACACAGTCTTGTATAACTAACCTTGTGGGGACACACAATTCAGTCACATTCAAAATCCTATTTTCCCTAACCCCTAACCCTAACATTAACTCTAAAACTAACTCTACGTCCGAACCCTAACCCTAAGCTTAATTCTAACCCTAACACTGATTAGTTGCCATACTTCCGAGAACCCACATCTTTTCATAGCGAGCTAGCGAGGGATGGAAAGAGAGGTGAGGGGCACAGTATAAGCAGGTCGGCCACAAGGCAGACAGTCAGAAACGTGCAGTAGGGCTATCTATCGGCAATCAAAAGCTGTATCTCACAATGGAATGCTGTATCTTGCAATTCCAGTAAAGCAGGGCCTAACATCAATTAATAGGAGAAGATATTTTACACGCAACAGACTGAAGACTGAATACACACTTGCAATCATTAGCGAAGAGCAAAAGCAGGCGAGCAAAAGCAGGCGAGCCAGCGCGAGGGAGAGTGAGTCACCAAAGTAGCTTAGTTTAGCTCTTCCTCTCTGTTTTATTGAAATTACACAACTTTACCCAGGCCTTTATAGCATATTGTCGGCTAGGGAGTTTTCTTAACGTTAAAGATGCCCTATGCAGAAATCGCCATTTCCTGGTTTAAAAAATGTGAATAGTTCACCTAATTTCAGTTTATGAGACAAAACAAGCAAGTATAGCGTAGAGAATCATTGTACCATCTAAACCTCTGTGAAATATAGTTTCCATTAAAACAATTATTATATTTTCAGCTGTTTGAAGCTGGTGAACAAAACCGAAAGTAAAAGATGCAAAAAAACAAAACTTAAGCACGAGAAGCATAGAAATATCGCCATTAGAGCATATCTACCGCTTCTTAGACTTGGGAGGACGGCTCATAATAATGGCTGGAATGGAGTTTAATGGATGGAATGGAGTAAATAGAATGGTATCAAACAAATGAAAACAATGTTTTTGATACCATTCCATTTACTCCATACCAGCCATTAATGTGTGTCGTTCTCCCCTGAGCAGCCTCCACTGATTTCTATGTGAATTTGGTCAGGTCGCCCAGAAAGTTACATATTGCAGCTTTAAGGATCCCAGCTTCATTTAAACGTTTAAAAGTTCACACCCCTAATTTGGCCTCATACTGTATTCCAGTTATCGGATCGTTAGAGACACTCCTATACCTTCCACTGTTCCCTGTTCCAGCCTATGAGGTGAAGTCATTTTCCCCCAGTCAAGGCGATTGGTTCCACAGAGGCCAGAGGGAAGTATTGTCCTTTGTAGTCTCTGGTTGCTGCTCACAGAACCAGGCTTGTCTCTAATTAGCCTGTGTGCAAGTGCAGCTCATCCAAAACCCCTTCTCCAGCTCCAACCCATAATGAATCACTAACATCACCAAACCTCTCTCTTTCTGACTCAGCACCACCTCAGTCCACCACATACGCAGGCGAGAGGAACAGTAAATCGTGTTCACAAAGGGCAGAGTGGGGATAGCAATGTGACTGCAACCTGAGTCTACCTTTAACCAGTTTGGTTTGAAGGACTGGGTTTTAGAGGAACAGTAAATAGTGTTCACAAAGGGCAGAGTGGGGATAGCAATGTGACTGCAACCTGAGTCTACCTTTAACCAGTTTGGTTTGAAGGACTGGGTTTTAGAGGAACAGTAAATAGTGTTCACAAAGGGCAGAGTGGGGATAGCAATGTGACTGCAACCTGAGTCTACCTTTAACCAGTTTGGTTTGAAGGACTGGGTTTTAGAGGAACAGCAAGACGATGGGTTTTGGGAGGTCCTTGAAATGATCCTTGAACACCACCCATCCATCCACCGCAGCCCAATGCTTTGTTGTGGTTGTCTGTCTGTCTGTGGTTTGGGATTGGGGAGTGTAGTAGTGGGAGGCATGGTTTGGTTTTCTCAATCCACACCAATTGGACCACAATTCTTTGAGTCCCTTTCATGTGGCATTGTATATGTTTATGAACTCATGTAAAGATGACGAATGTGCAATCAGACAATTAAGACTTCTGGGAGTATGCAAAACCTCAAACAGATACTGCATATACACTATGATACACAGCACCAGCATAGCAACTGCTAGCATAGTTTCCATGCAGGTTTCATACTAAACATTTTGCTTTGCAGCATCTGGACAACTGCAGGAGGGAGGGAGGAAAGAGGAGAGGAGGAGGGAGGGGTATAATTCGATTTAATTTGGATTAATATCTGCAGCTGCCCAGGGCTGTAATAAAATAATAAAGGGATCAGTCAGAGAGAGAGAGAGTTGGCAGTGTGGAGGATTGAGAGGCAGCCAGGACTGACGCACTGCACAGCGAGAGGGAAGAGAGAAGTAGAGATAAGAGAGAAACAGACGAAAGGATAAGAGGAAAGAGGAGAGGCGAGGAATGAGGATGCAAGAAGACAGGAGAGAAGAAGTGAGTGGAGAGACTGACAGGGTAAGGTGAGAGGTAGAAGATAGATTGAGAAAAGAGAAAATATAGTTTAGGTTTAATTTATTTAACTAGGCAAGTCAGTTAAGAACATATTCGTATTTACAATGACGGCCTACCCTGGCAAAACCCTAACCCGGACGATGCTGTGCCAATTGTGCGCCGCCCCAACTTGAGGGAATGAGTGGAGGTCCTTCGGTGAAAGAGATCCACAGACGAAGGGAGGGCAATCCCATTGGGAGCCAGCGCTGGGCTAGGTGAACTCATCAGGGATGTATAGCACATTACCACCAGCACCCTGAGAGCACAGGCCAGTCCCATTAATGCTGCCATTGTCTCAGCCTCAACGATGTCAAAACATTTAGAAATATACCTCACGGCCTTGTCATAATCCATCAAAGCTACAGTAAATGTAATAGGTTTAGACTCTGAGGGGTTCCGGGACATCAGACAGACCTAGTACACCTCTGATGACATCACTCAGTCAGGATGTAGAGCAGAGACAGTCGAGGGCTGCAGCACAATTCCACACCATGGCTGACCTTCTTTACACCACAAGCTTCTCCTGAGAACTGAGGCTAACACAGGGAGATCAGGGTGAGGTCATTAGCAGCACTGACCCAAAACAAAAAGAATCTCTTTTAGATGTTTAAACCCAATTTATGTTTGTTCCCCCACTCTCCCCCCGCCTCTCCTCCTTTCTGCACATGTTCATTGATAGTCCTTTGCTTGTGGGTCACTCATACAGCAGCACACAGGTCATGTTAAACTGCAGGGTAAGAGGTAATGCCTCTCATTTATTGGGTACAGAGGAGTGCATAGTGGCTGCCATTGGGCTAGGGCAGGAGTGTGTGTGTGTGTGTGTGTGTGTGTGTGTGTGTGTGTGTGTGTCTGTCTGTGTGTGTGTGTGAGTGAGTGCGTGGTGGAGAGGGCAGGCATGCAAGGGCAGGCATGCACACAGTTCTATCTCTGCCTGCTGGGTCCATTTCCCCAGAAGAAGAAGCATGATTTTCAATAATCCACGATGCCTTGGGACTCCAGGGAAGCCAGGGAAACCATAAATAAACTGTCCTGCAGCACAGGAAATCTCAACCTTCATCTGACCTGTGGCAATAGTTGGTTTCCTCTAAGATATACTTTGAAATAGTCTAAAACAACTCTTTACCATTTTCATCTTAACAAATGAGCACAAACACACAACAACAGAGTAGCGCGCAAAACAGACAGAGAGAGAAAAATAGCTTCCTTTCCCCTGTTTGCTTTAGTTAATTGATGGCTGGTCCCACTAATAAATCGGCTGGTGTCGTATGGTAATGAATGACTGTTGTGACTAATCCCCTCTGAGTGGAGAAGCGAGGTGCCAGGGGCTGGACTCTCTCGTCTCTAATCTCATCTGGGACCCTGTGCTCTCCTCCCCTTGCCTTGCCTGGCTTCAGCTGCTTCCAATTTGGGCTCAGCACTTGTGCTGCTGTCGCTTGCCATTTACACAGCCATGAATCTCCACAGCACAGGCCTGTCTGCATACGGCTGGGAGCATGCCTGTCTGTGTGGATGTATAGGATTCCTTCATGGCTATGTGTGTCTGTGCTAATAGTGTTTTGTGGCTGACGGTGAGTGTGTGTTCGTGTACGTGCAGGAGTATGTGTGTGCATCTGAAAGTGCTTATGTGTGTAATTCGTGACGTGTGTGTCTACGTTTCCTTCTAAATAAATCAGTGTGTATGTGTGAGTGTGTTTGGGTGTATGTGTATGTGTGAGTGTGTTTGCGTGTATGTGTGAGTGTTTGGGTGTATGTGTATGTGTGAGTGTGTTTGCGTGTATGTGTATGTGTATGTGTGAGTGTGTTTGCATGTATGTGTGAGTGTGTTTGGGTGTATGTGTATGTGTGAGTGTGTTTGGGTGAGTGTGTTTGGGTGTATGTGTATGTGTGAGTGTGTTTGGGTGTATGTGTATGTGTGAGTGTGTTTGGGTGTATGTGTATGTGTGAGTGTGTTTGGGTGTATGTGTATGTGTGAGTGTGTTTGGGTGTATGTGTATGTGTGAGTGTGTTTGGGTGTATGTGTGAGTGTGTTTGGGTGTATGTGTATGTGTGAGTGTGTTTGGGTGTATGTGTATGTGTGAGTGTGTTTGGGTGTATGTGTATGTGTGAGTGTGTTTGGGTGTATGTGTATGTGTGAGTGTGTTTGGGTGTATGTGTATGTGTGAGTGTGTTTGGGTGTATGTGTATGTGTGAGTGTGTTTGGGTGTATGTGTATGTGTGAGTGTGTTTGGGTGTATGTGTATGTGTGAGTGTGTTTGGGTGTATGTGTATGTGTATGTGTGAGTGTGTTTGCATGTATGTGTGAGTGTGTTTGGGTGTATGTGTATGTGTATGTGTGAGTGTGTTTGCATGTATGTGTGAGTGTGTTTGGGTGTATGTGTATGTGTGAGTGTGTTTGGGTGTATGTGTATGTGTGAGTGTGTTTGGGTGTATGTGTGAGTGTGTTTGGGTGTATGTGTATGTGTGAGTGTGTTTGGGTGTATGTGTATGTGTATGTCACGTGTCAGTGTTCCAGTGGTTTTAAATCCTGTTTAATGCAAACAAGGCGACTGTGGGACCAGGGGGGTGGTTGAGAGGAGAGAGAAGGGCCACTTCAGAGACAGCTCTGGAAAGTGGTGGCTTTATGTTGGGTCATAATATGTTGTTTTTGACAGTGTTCCTTTGTGTGATCCAAGAGGAGTGGGAGTGGTCAGCACTCAGAGAGAGAGGAACTGGTCTCGTGCGGCTCCCACACCCGTGACCTCACACTGGGGTCGTTCCACTTACAGCTACTAAAAACTACAGTCATTAAAATGGCTAATCACGCTTAACAGCTGCATCCTTCATCATACAAATGCTCAACACCTCGCTCTCCCACCCACACATATACACTCATGTATACATACGCACACACGCACGCAGGCACGCACGCAGGCACGCACGCTCACACACGCTCACACACACACACACACACACACACACACACACACACACACACACACACACACACACACACACACACACACACACACACACACACACACACACCCTGAACACACCAGCCCCCACGTACTCTCACACTCCCCTTGCTAATGGCAAGCTGCAGCCCAGCGATGTTTAAAGTGAGGGGCTTAGAGTGTAGGCCTCTGATAAGCCGAGCTGAGCTGTGAAAACACAGATTACACTTTTGCGGCTTATTAAAGATGCCGAGCCTCTGCCTCTCGGCCACGCCGTAATTGCAGCCCAGAAACAGCAGCCTCCGCTTGGCTGAGAAACATGGCTTGATGGGGCTCTTTCAGCCGCACTAATTCAGCAAAACCTCCTCCCTTTACAGGAGGTTGGTTATGGCTGGAGCTCCTGGTAATGGCTGGAGTGGAATGGTATCAAATATGACAAACACATGGGTTCCATGTGTTTGATGCTATTGCATTAACTCATTTCCAGACATTATTATGTGTCTCAGCAGCCTCCACTGCCTCCCTAATGTCTCAATGTGCTGCCTGCGGCCCCCTCCTGAGGTAAGCTGCCCGGTGTTGTGTTGTTTCACGTGTCTGTCTTTATAAAACATGTTCAGTCTGTGATATCAACTGGAACCTCCCATTGTTATCCTCTCTTTCTCACACTCTATCCTCACATAACTCAGTCACAGCAGGGGAAACGGGCAGGAGGCCAACTAACACACCTGACCTGAGGGAGACAGGAATACTATCACAGCGTATATGCCAGGGAGACAGGAATACTATCACAGCGTATATGCCAGGGAGACAGGAATACTATCACAGCGTATATGCCAGGGAGACAGGAATACTATCACAGCGTATATGTCAGGGAGACAGGAATACTATCACAGCGTATATGCCAGGGAGACAGGAATACTATCACAGCGTATATGTCAGGGAGACAGGAATACTATCACAGCGTATATGTCAGGGAGACAGGAATACTATCACAGCGTATATGTCAGGGAGACAGGAATACTATCACAGCGTATATGCCAGGGAGACAGGAATACTATCACAGCGTATATGTCAGGGAGACAGGAATACTATCACAGTGTATATGTCAGGGAGACAGGAATACTATCACAGCGTATATGCCAGGGAGACAGGAATACTATCACAGCGTATATGTCAGGGAGACAGGAATACTATCACAGCGTATATGCCAGGGAGACAGGAATACTATCACAGCGTATATGTCAGGGAGACAGGAATACTATCACAGCGTATATGCCAGGGAGACAGGAATACTATCACAGCGTATATGCCAGGCAGACAGGAATACTATCACAGCGTATATGTCAGGGAGACAGGAATACTATCACAGCGTATATGCCAGGGAGACAGGAATACTATCACAGCGTATATGTCAGGGAGACAGGAATACTATCACAGCGTATATGTCAGGGAGACAGGAATACTATCACAGCGTATATGCCAGGGAGACAGGAATACTATCACAGTGTATATGTCAGGGAGACAGGAATACTATCACAGCGTATATGCCAGGGAGACAGGAATACTATCACAGCGTATATGTCAGGGAGACAGGAATACTATCACAGTGTATATGTCATGGAGACAGGAATACTATCACAGTGTATATGTCATGGAGACAGGAATACTATCACAGTGTATATGCCAGGGAGACAGGAATACTATCACAGAGTATATGTCAGGGAGACAGGAATACTATCACAGCGTATATGTCATGGAGACAGGAATACTATCACAGCGTATATGCCAGGGAGACAGGAATACTATCACAGCGTATATGCCAGGGAGACAGGAATACTATCACAGCGTATATGTCAGGGAGACAGGAATACTATCACAGCGTATATGTCAGGGAGACAGGAATACTATCACAGCGTATATGCCAGGGAGACAGGAATACTATCACAGCGTATATGCCAGGGAGACAGGAATACTATCACAGCGTGTATGTCAGGGAGACAGGAATACTATCACAGCGTATATGTCATGGAGACAGGAATACTATCACAGCGTATATGTCAGGGAGACAGGAATACTATCACAGTGTATATGTCATGGAGACAGGAATACTATCACAGTGTATATGTCAGGGAGACAGGAATACTATCACAGTGTATATGTCATGGAGACAGGAATACTATCACAGTGTATATGTCATGGAGACAGGAATACTATCACAGTGTATATGTCAGGGAGACAGGAATACTATCACAGTGTATATGTCATGGAGACAGGAATACTATCACAGTGTATATGTCATGGAGACAGGAATACTATCACAGCGTATATATCAGGGAGACAGGAATACTATCACAGCGTATATGTCAGGGAGACAGGAATACTTTCACAGCGTATATGCCAGGGAGACTATGACCTCCATTACAAGTTCCAAGGTTTATTAGTTGTATGTACGGGATACGCATGGTGTACATCGTCCAACAAAATGCTTACTTGCAGGTTCCTTCTCAACAATGTAACAGCAATACGAAATAGTAAAACATAAGAATACTAACATAAAGTAAATGGCAGTAGAATAGAATAAACATTTTAGCATCAGTATAATACAGGAAGGCACAATTTAAAGACCAATATTTACAGGTGTATTGGAGAAGAGGGGATGGGGGGCAAGAGTATAAATTGAGCAATAAAATAAGAGTCTGGTAGCAGCAGCTGTGATGTGTGCTAAGATGCGGAGAATCAGAGCAGGTGGTCAGTCCAGTTCAAGTGTTCAGCAGTCTGATGGCTTGCAGATAGAAACTGTCTCTGAGCCTGTTGGTATCAGACCTCCAATACTTTCTGCCCAATGGTAAAGAAGTGAACAGCTTGTGGCTGGGGTGTGGGGTCCTTGATGATGCTGCGGCCTTCTTCGGGCACCGTTTCCAGTAGATGTCCTGGATGGGTGGAAGCACAATCCCAGGGGTGTACTAGGCCGTCTTCACCACCCGCTGGAGGGTCTTGTTTTCGTGGACAGAGCAAGTCCCGTACCAGGCTGTGATGCAACCGGTCAGGACGCTCTCGATGATGCAGCCGTAGTATTTTGAGAGGACCCGGGGCAGAATGCCATATTTCTTCAGCCGCCATAGGAAGTAGAGACGCTGTTGCGCCTTGACAGGGGAGGTGGTGATGTTGGTCCATGAAAGACCTCGGTGATGTGGACGCCGAACAATTTAAAACCCGTGACTCTCTCTACTATAGTCCCTTTGATGTGGATCGGGGTATGTTCCCTTCTATGCTTCCTGAAGTTACCATAAACTCCAATGTCATAATCAAATATAAGGAATACAGAATATGTTAGAAATGCTGTTGTAATAAAATGGGGTATAATTTTGATAGCGTTATTTGATGTATTGTAACTTGGGATATCCCCAGTGAAAACAAGAGTTGTGATGCATGGAAGGGTGATGCGATCCAGGCATACATTATATCCATGTTCTCTGGCAGTTTATAAAAGTGCCTCCATCTGCAAATACTTAGATGTTTTTTCAAGCTCAATCAGAGATAAAGACCATTGTGTTGCAGGTCCAGCAGTAAGACAATATCTCCCCAACCTCATAGAAAACAATTACGATGAGGTAATTACACCACTGGTTTGGAATTTCAGCCAAGGCTTGAGATTTGGTTGGGGGCTTGAGAAACAGAGAGAAATATGAGGGGTGGCTGTCTCAATACAGTGTTATCTTACTCCACATAGACTCTCTCTGACTCAGTGGGTTTGTCTGTTATCAGCCTGTGTGTGATGTAATGTTTTGTTTTTGGAGCCCATGGGCTGGATGTGGTGGAGCCAACGGGCCACAGATCCCACGGGATCCTCTGATTGGAGTGACTTGAACCCATCCAATAGTATTCACTCACTCATCCTGGGTCTGGGCACTCTGCACCCGGGCCATTGGGACTCTGGGGGAAACACTTCAAGAGGTTCTAAACTAAAACAGAGACATGTTATCTCTAGGTCAGACACACCAGACAGACTGGACCCTAGTCAGACACTCTGACAACAGGCAGGGGACCAAACTCCAAAGCACCTAACAAGGTCAGAGAGTACACGCATTTAAGGGAAAGAACTCAGCTAAGTGAGTGAAGGAACAAAAGTGAAAACAACCCTCAACAATCAACGCTACGATTACAGCGCCCTCACCGCTCTGGCTTTCCTGAGTGAGGAGGATTGTCATTCAGTCTCACCTTAACTCTCACCCTCCCAGTGAGAATCCCAGTCCCAGTCCCAGTCCCCAGTCCCAGTTTGCAGCTGGCCTGTCTGCTGTGGTGATGGCTGCAGTAATGCAGACCAGCCCTGGGAGGGGGGTCAGTCAGGGTAGTGGTACAGTACAGAGAAGTTAGGGGAGGTAAAGTAAATCAAAGGATCATGCACATTTTCCACAGTCTGTGAGAGGCAGACAGCAGACAGGCAGCAGAGGGAGTGTGTAGATGGAAGGAAGGGGGGAACACCTAAGACTACTCTTAACTGGATCTTTGAATGGGTCATAGATCAAGAGAACAGGACATCACATTAGTTCAAATTCAGACCAAAGATATATCCCGTATGTCCACTTCAACTAATAATTAATAACATACATCTATGTTATGTTTCTAAAACACACAAATACATTCTCTAGGCCATGTATCCGCAAAGCTAGAGCCTAACAATCACAACAACGTCACACACAGCTCATCTTTGACCTCGCACTCGAATGCTGCATCAACTGAGAATGCTGCACTAACTTCCCTTGGCAACACTATGGCAACAATTTGTGCATGTGCTATCCCATCTCCAGTCATCCAGTGTCGCTGGTTTTTATTTGTCCTTACGGTAGGGGAAGAGGGGGCTGAGAGGAGGGGTATCAGGTTGGGTGCTGGCAGGGGCCTCTCCTACACAGTCCCGACGGCGGTCCTGGATGCTATCCACCCGCTGCATAGTAGGGCTCCCTGAATAGGAGCTGACACTTCCACTCAGCGCTGTGATCTGAGACACCCGGAACGGCGCTCTTATAAGTGTCTAATCTCAGCATCCCTGTCCCTGTCTCAACCCCCCCAGACAAACCCCCACCATGGCCCTCTAGTACTACTTAACTGGATAATTCTAGGTCTTTTGACAGTGTGTGTGTGTGTGTGTGTGTGCGTGCGTGTGTTTTCTGTGTGTGTGTGTGTATCTCGGTAGTCTGTCCATGCGTGTGTGGGAGTTTTTGAGTGTCTCATATGCTGTATCAGAGGGCTTCTGACATATGTACACCTCAGTGGTGGTCAGTGACATTTAAGATTTATTTTTTCATGAGAATGGCCTATATTTATAGCATATTGGATGACTGTCATTCATATCCCATTCACCTAGTTCAATGTAACAGCGAGAGGTTTAGGCTACTACATGATACTAAAAATGTCCCTATAGTCATCACGAGGTTGCTACAACCTAGCCTATGAATGAAAGTTTACAAAGTAGGTGCACACAGGTCGAGAGATACATTTAAGGTAAAAGACAGTGACACACGGACAGACAGTAACAGGGTAGCCTAGTGGTTAGAGCGTTGGACTAGTAACCGGAAGGTTGCAAGTTCAAACCCCCGAGCTGACAAGGTACAAATCTGTCATTCTGCCTCTGAACAGGCAGTTAACCCACTGTTCCTAGGCCGTCATTGAAAATTTGAATTTGTTCTTAACTGACTTGCCTAGTTAAATAAAGGTAAAAAAAATTAAAACACAGCCTTGCACAGTCTTGCCTGCATCTAGCTGATATAGGGTGTAGTCCAACAGTTGCAAACAAGAGTTTCTATTCGACAAATGTAGGTATGTTTGTCTCCGTTTAAGAAACTCTTAAACGGAGACAATTTCACAGTACACTTTCATAGCAGAGTTGTATTCCTTCTCTCCTCCTATCACCTTGTCCCTTCGCTTGTAGACTTCAATGCACAACACATCAGCTGTATGTGACCAGGCAAAAAAAACTTTCCAAGCCAAACCATATCATAACCACTACACACAGCCTACATCGTTGTCACCATATTACCTAAAGTAACGTCATAGTCAACATAGCTAATAAACGTTACAGTCTACAGTCAGTAAGCAGTTTAGCTCTTACACCGGCAGGCCCCGGTAGCAATAAATTAGTAAAACCAAAAGCTTACCTTGATTTTGAAGAGTTCTCGTGTTTTGTTGGATAGTCATCGCCAGCTAGCTAATATAGCATCCTTATTTTTGAGCAGGGTGTTTGAGTAGGTTAAACAAGCTAGCTGCATTTGCTAGTTAAGTAAGTGAAACTGAAAGTAAAAAAATAAATGATGTATCTATCTTTCACTTGCTTCTCCTTCATTTTGGAAGAAATGGATTTGTTCAAAACTGTTCAACTTTTGTCTTTCTCTCTCTTTGAATCAACTACTTACCACATTGTATGCACTGCACTGCAGTGCTAGCTAGCTGTAGCTTATGCTTTCAGTACTATATTAATTCTCTGATCCTTTGATTGGGTGGACAACATGTTCATAATGCAAGTCCTCCTCTGGAAGTTGACATAATTACTGTGTAAGTCTATGGAAGGGGGTGAGAACCATGAGCCTCCTAGGTTTTGTATTGAGGCAATGTACCCAGAGCAGGACGGAAGCTAGTTGTCCTCCGACTACACCATGGTGCTACCCTACAGAGTGCTGTTGAGGCTACTGTAGACGTTCATTGCCATATAGTGTGTTTTAATCAATTATTTGGTGACGTGATTCTATTTAGTATAGTTTTATCTGAAAAGTATAACGTTTTCAATGTTTTAAAAATTGTGTTTTTATGAAATTCACCGAGGATGGTCCTCTCCTTCCTCCTCTGAGGAGCCTCCACCGGTACACCTTGTGTCAACATGTGTAGGCACATGTAGGGCAGTTGTGGTGACCATGTTACCGCCACACCGGCTGTCACGACTCATGAAGGCAGTCACGGTAATTAGGCTTCTCCAAGCTCTGATGCTGCTGATGGTTATTAATAGCCTACCAATCTTGCTAACTGCCTGGTACTCAGCACTATATTGTCTCTCTAATAACCCTGTCATCAATGCAAATGTAATCGATTCAAACACTTCATGAGAGCCCATGACCTCATGTTGTGCAACATTTCTGTAGGCTATGCAATTGTACGAGAAAACAGAGGGATGGCCTCTACTAAAAAGAGGAGGCTCCCATCAGCTTTCTATAGGCTAGGCCTACTAGTTATATTTCTCAACTTTCCTAATATTAAGCACATTGCGACCTGTACGCTCCCACCATTGCGACCTGTACGCTCTCGTTGGCTGGCCCTCGCTTCATACTCGTCGCCAAACCCACTGGCTCCATGTCATCTACAAGACCCTGCTAGGTAAAGTCCCCCCTTATCTCAGCTCGCTGGTCACCATAGCATCTCCCACCTGTAGCACACGCTCCAGCAGGTATATCTCTCTAGTCACCCCCAAAACCAATTCTTTCTTTGGCCGCCTCTCCTTCCAGTTCTCTGCTGCCAATGACTGGAACAAACTACAAAAATCTCTTAAATTGGAAACACTTATCTCCCTCACTAGCTTTAAGCACCAACTGTCAGAGCATCTTACAGATTACTGCACCTGTACATAGCCCACCTATAATTTAGCCCAAACAACTACCTCTTTCCCAACTGTATTTAATTTATTTATTTATTTTGCTCCTTTGCACCCCATTATTTTTATTTCTACTTTGCACATTCTTCCATTGCAAAACTACCATTCCAGTGTTTTACTTGCTATATTGTATTTACTTTGCCACCATGGCCTTTTTTGCCTTTACCTCCCTTCTCACCTAATTTGCTCACATTGTATATAGACTTGTTTTTTTTTACTGTATTATTGACTGTATGTTTGTTTTACTCCATGTGTAACTCTGTGTCGTTGTATGTGTCGAACTGCTTTGCTTTATCTTGGCCAGGTCGCAATTGTAAATGAGAACTTGTTCTCAACTTGCTTACCTGGTTAAATAAAGGTGAAATAAAAATAAATAAAAAACATTGCATATCTTTACAACAGGAATACAGGCTACCTGGCTGGCATGAAAATAAACCATGGGAATAGCATCCTCCATTTGCTATTTAAGTGCATAGAGGGCATGTATTTCAAGACAGGTGCATGATAATAGTCCATTCTAAATCAAAACAACTTTCACACATATATTATTTAGTATATGTAAAGACAAGATTGAATCTAGAATGAATGATGCCCAGCAAAAGAAACAATGCCTTTTTTTGCAACTTTTTCTAATCATAGTGGCACACCTCATGTAGAGTGTAGGGCTATATTTTTTGATAAGGTTTGTATCACAACTAAAGTGGCCAAAAAACGTCTTAAAATTAAGCACATTAATCTGCTTTACAATACAAGGGGTGTACAGTAGAGCCTAACTGGTGTGTGTGTATATACAGTATATAAGCAGCACGTGAGTTTCAAGTTTGGGGAAGATCATTTTCACCATAAAAATGCACCAGTACATGCATAATCACATTTGTGGTCACTTTTGATAATAGTGTTTTCCCGCTAATGGAACATTTGCGCTTATAGCCTCCTGCCATGTACGCATTGCTGCGCTTATAATGTGAAGAAATAGTTTATCAACATTTCAAGCTAAACGTTCTGATATTGTGTCAGCCACATTGCATAAAAATTCTTTTTGATGCTAGTGGTATTCATTTGGGATCCATCGCATCCCACAACTGTCCCAGACTATGTTTGGAATTTTTATTTCTCGCACAGAAAAGAATGGGTCGACTTTTGTACTTTGGCGGATAGTAGATTGACATAGGCTAGTGCTTTTGCTGTTCATTAGGCCTACTCATCTTGTTGGCTGACGAAAAGTAAATGTGGACAGTTCTTCCAATTTCTTCAATATGCACCTCGGAATTGGATAAGGACGCATGCAGTTGCATCCCTGATGTGCCTGTCTTCACTTGTAGCCTGTGAGAAAGACGGATGGAGAGCCATGTGAGTGAGAGGTGCTTCAGAGCGTGCAGCACCCAGGGAGAAGGGCACAATGCAGCACTCCAGGCCAAGGGCATCACAGCCATTGGCCTTAAAAAAGCATGGATTTTTGTAGGGTGCATTACATCCACACATAAGGGATGCCGCTGTGAAATCCGAGGCATTATCAAGTGCTTGCCAAATTGTGAATGAGAGACTGAGTGTGTACAGCCTGCGCAAAAAAAACAAAGCAGAGCACATGCCCTTCAAGCAACTTTTTTCAAATAATAATTAAGAGTCGCATCACGCAGCATTACAGTGTATTGAAAATCAAAACATATAGCCCAACGTATGTAGAACAACTAAAATGACATTAATAACTCAAAATGAAGCATATAGGAGTACGTATATCTTCGTTAACCGCTCAACCCAGAATAGCTGCATGTGCGCACTCCCTCAAATCTCTTGGAGAGAATATCCTTGATATCTTATTCAGCTTTGTTCAATTGTATTCTTCATACTATAAAATAATATCAAATAATGCCACGAGATTCTAAGCAAATCTTGTCTGCTAAATGAACTAGTATAGCCCAAAGCCATTTGGCCTAGCCAGATCAGGACCTAACATAAGGACATCTCAGAGTATGCTATTTTGTTCTTCTGAAATAGACTACATTTTCTTCATATCATGCTTCTTTTGACCTGTCTAAAATAAAGAATGGATTTATTGTGAAGGTGTAGGCTATTGTCACACCCTGGACTTAGTTATCTTTGTTTTCTTTATTATTTTGGTTAGGCCAGGGTGTGACATGGGTGATTTATGTGTTTTGTCTTGTCTAGGGTTTTTTGTAGATTTATGGGGTTGTGTTCTTTTAGGTGTCTAGGTAAGTCTATGGTTGCCTGGATTGGTTCTCAATAAGAGGCAGGTGTTTATCGTTGTCTCTGATTGGGAGCCATATTTAGGCAGCCATGTTCTTTGGATATTTTGTGGGGGATTGTTTCCTGTGTCATTGTTTGTGGCACACGGGACTGTTTCGGGTTTTCACGTTTCTTGTTTTGTAGTTGTGTTCATGTTAAGTGTCTCTTATTAAAGAACCATGAACTATAACCACGCTGCGTTTTGGTCCGCCTCACCTTCCCAGGAAGAAAGCCGCTATATTATATGGATTTATTAGACTTTTCAAAATGTAGATGTTCCAAAGGTCTGCATCAGTGGCTTGTAGGCCACTGTGTGGAAGCCAGGAGATGCTAAATGTGTTATGTTAATTAACGGTCAATTACCGTGAAACCGACAGTTATTTGCTTGACAATCACCAGCTGACTATATTTCGTGACCACCACAGCCCTAGGCACATGTGTAAAGGGGTTGCTGGTGGGAAAAGTGGGGTAATTTCTCCCAAATGAGGCCCTATTAAAGCACCCTTCAGCAGGTAGTGGGCCCCTGTGAGCCCCCTAGAGAGACTGTTAGCTCACCTGGGAGGAGTGGGCTGGCTGGTGAGGAAAACAGTAGTCTCATGTCAACACCACTGAGAACTCAATGTTTTATCACAGTAAAGGGTTATTGTAATCAGCCCTGGGTCCTGGGGCAAACAGTCACTCCACCCTCTACACCAGACAGGGGGCCAGCCAGCGCCAAGGGAAATTATTAGGCTCTGTTCTGGGTGAGTGGTGTGAGGAGAAGTGTGTGTGGAGTGTAGGCAGGGGGAGTTACTGGAGTTGAAAGGATCAGAATAGCAATAACAGAGTGTTGGCATTTTAAGGGGATGAAACCATACTTGTAGATGGACCATAAAACGCAAAACCATGCAATTCAATAACAGTCAAGTTGGACACTTAAAAAACCTAAAAGATTAATAAACTGGAGGCTGTTGGCTGTTGGCTCTGCCCTAAAATGCTGATGTGAGGTTTCTCTAGACCACAGGCGAGTGAGTGTATTGATATGCAGGCAAACAGAGGGATATCCTAGTGTTTATCCATGTTACTCATTTATTAGTTTTGAGGAACCCCTAAGAGGCTAACAGTGAGGAACTGGGGATACTGGATAACACAGAGGAAAATAGAGATAGAGAGATATGTTGAAATGGGGAATGGAACAAAGACATTATTGAACTTGAGATAAGTGAGAAAAGATCACTTACAGACAGGAAGAAAGGGATGACAAAAAAAGAGAGAAATGAGAGATATCAAACTTGAGAGTGAGAAAGTGAACCATACGAGAGAGAGAGAGTGAGAAGGGGAAGTGAGAGTGGAAAGAAGGAGGAAGTGGGGGAGAGCTAAGGCAGTCCTGGCAGCCGTCTGGTCTTCATGGTTTCTCCGACCACAACATGGCTGAGGGGCTGGCCCCCGCTCAGAGCTGCGTCAGAACCAGGCTCCAGGACTACATATCACATGCCTAGGATTCACTACCTCAGCCCTTAATCACCATCACCTTCTCTGGTCTCTCTCTCTCCTCGCACCAAAATCTCATGTTCTCATTGTTCTGTTCACATTCATGTGTTTTCATTTGTGAGCATTGAGGGGGGAGGGAGATGCAGAGAGAGGAGAGAAAGGCACTACAGGGACCAGAAACTAGAGAAGTACAGAGATTTACAGAGAAGTACAGAGATGTACAGAGATGTACAGAGAAGTACAGAGAAGTACAGAGATGTACAGAGATGTACAGAGAAGTACAGAGATGTACAAAGAAGTACAGAGATGTACAGAGATGTACAAAGAAGTACAGAGAAGTACAGAGAAGTACAGAGAAGTACAGAGATGTACAGAGATGTACAGAGAAGTACAGAGATGTACAGAGATGTACAGAGAAGTACAAAGAAGTACAGAGATGTACAGAGAAGTACAGAGATGTACAGAGATGTACAAAGAAGTACAGAGATGTACAGAGAAGTACAGAGAAGTACAGAGAAGTACAGAGATGTACAGAGAAGTACAGAGATGTACAGAGAAGTACAGAGATGTACAGAGAAGTACAGAGAAGTACAAAGAAGTACAGAGATGTACAGAGAAGTACAGAGATGTACAGAGATGTACAAAGAAGTACAGAGATGTACAGAGAAGTACAGAGATGTACAGAGAAGTACAGAGATGTGCTCAGCTGGAGAAGAACAGAGAAATCTGTAAGTGCATAAATCCCAGAAGATGTTGACCTCTGTTGCCCTCTTACCTTCTTCACAGGCCGTGCCGCTGTAGCCTGGACAGCACTTCCACTCCAGAGAGTTGATGGTACGGTACACCACCTTATAGGAGGGTCTGACCACTGTCCGGTAGCTGGGGAACACACACAGGCCAACATCACAAACAGTGTAAGGAGGAAACAGTTCCTCTGATCTTGTGGCTCATTTATCAAGGTGTAGATGTCGGGTGTGTTTGGTGAGGTTTTGACATGCAGTGTTTTGGATAAGAGGTCCCAGACTCACCTGCCCCCTGTGCATCCCTGTGGCCAGCGACATGTCTGGTAGACACGCTGCAGGGTTGTCCCATTCTGCACCTGGCAAGTCACTGTCTTAGTGACCGTATGGGGACACCAGTTCCTGAGAGAGAGGAAAGAGGAAGAGAAAGAGAGGGAGAAAGTGGGACACACAGAGCAGGTTTAGCATGCACACTCAAATTTAACAAGACAAAGGGTAAGAGAAACACACTATTGGCTCCACACCTGTACAAAAAAAAAAATACAAGCCACAGGTGGTCATATCATTATCTGATAAAAACACACACACCCTGCAATCTCTCTCTCCCTCTCTCAAACACACACACACAGACACAGACACAGACACACACACACACACACACACAAAGGGAAATTAGCCGTACCCTCGCACTCAGTAAGCCGTCTACTCTGGGATTTGAATCTCTTTTCTCATTCTCTGCCCTCTTTCTTTTCAAAGTCCTTCTGGTGTTTACATGAGTTCAATCAGCCGTGACACTTGCGGGAGTGCATTGTAGGCTGTGTTTATATTGCGGTCTTTCCCCTATCAATACACATCCGCTGGCTTTTTCCCGCCTGGGTCTCAGAAGAGGCAGAGTCACTGAGGGGGACCAGAGGGGGCAGGGTTTCACACAGAGAATAGAGTGAGTTTTCAAACACAGGCTAATAGTAGGTCATAGGCCCACTCCTTTTCCAAGACGACTCCTTTCGTAATACGTTATCAGGAATTGCTTTGCACAGCTGGAAAGGCTGGGAGCGGGATGACCTGCCAGGAAAACAGCTTACCCAGAGGTCACAGGTCAACATCAGATGCTGAAGCCCTCATTAGTCAAAGCGTGTCTTTTAAGAATAAGTTATACACATTTACCTCAAGTTTTTATATAGTCTCTATAAAGGCTTTGTATACTTACTCTCACTACTTATGAAGCTCTCACTACTAGCAAAGCTCTTGGTTTTCAGACCTCTTTTGAACCATATGCAGCCAAGGACAAAGAACAAGGAGTCAGTGCAGTAGTGTATCAGTTAGCCTGGACCAGCTCTTGTCCATGTTAGTCAACCAGGACTAGATCTGTTTCCCTGGGCTGTGCCGTGTAGAATAGATATTTGAGTCGGAATAGGAGAGGAGCTATGGGATGGTTTCAATCACTGCATTATTGGTCGGAAGAAAATGCTAACAAGGGAAACAATACTCAGAAATAAAGGGGAAAACCTCTCCATGGTATTCGTTAAACATGTCCTACAGTGCATTCGGAAAGGATTCAGAACCCTTCACTTTTTCCAGATTTTGTTACGTTTACAGCCTTAATCTAAAATGGATGAAATCATATTTTTTCCTCATCCCCCATCCCGACAACCATAAATCAAGGAAACATGGAGCGGCACTTAGAGAAATGTAATGTATGAGGAACATACGGAGGCTATTCCACCAAACATGTGTTAGCAGTCTTTTATTAACAATGAAGTGCACAAATACCCTGATTACCCTCATATGGCTAGGGCTGAATAGATGTGATACAGTAACACTGGAGTCACAATGTTTCAACCAATGACTGTACTGAATGTGTGTGAGACTGTGTGTGTGTACACTGCTGGACAATGCCAAGGGCATAAGATGCTGAGCAGCCCTAAAACAGTAACAATCCACACGTGCTGTGGTGTCCGTACACAAGCCCCTACTAGGGCTGTATGATATAGGGAACAGTTTGAACTATTTGAGCCATTTCCAAGGGCATAAAATCCTAAATGCAACTTATTGGCGTTAGAAGACAGACGAGGGGAGGTGGGATGCAGCAGGACACTGTTGGCAGCTCCTAGTGGCCATGCGTGAGCACAGGTCTTCCTCCCACCTACACACTTAATATGCGTAATTGTGCAAACACAATGATCTCTTTCATGGTGAATTAGCACAAGCAGAACAATGAAGTCTTTCTTTCAATGTTTTTCGTCTAACTAACATACTTCTGGATGCTAGTGCTAAACTCTTGCTTCTTATTCATCCACCCAGAGGTTTCCCAATATGCTTTAAGCAGAGTCAGTGGCGCACCATCTACTGTGTAGCTATATAGACGTATGCCCCACTGTGTAGCTATATAGACGTATGCCCCAGGAAAACGCCCACCCCTGCTAACTCTGCCACCGCTGCTGAAAAAAATCCTAGGGGAAACACTGATCCACCTGACACAGACCACGACAACAGCTACTGTCACTTTCCCTATCTAACACTGTAAGAGCCTCCACCTTCCCGAAGCCAGGTGAAGTCACACAGTAGTACCATTCAGTCTCGACAGAGCTGTGGTCAGGTAGGGTTAAAGGTCCAATGCAAATCAAATCAAAGTTTATTTGTCACGTGCGCTGAATACAGCAGGTAAAACAGTGAAATGCTTACTTACAGGCCCTAACCAACAGTGCAATTTCTAAGTAAAAAATAGGTATTAGGTGAACAATAGACAAGTAAAGAAATAAAAAACCAGAGTAAAAAGATATAAAAGTGGCGAGGCTATATACAGTATCGAGGCTCTATACAGGCACTAGTGAGTCAGGCCAATTGAGGTAGTATCTACATGTAGGTATGGTTAAAGTGACAATGCATATATGATAAAGAGAGAGTAGCAGTAGCGTAAAAGAGGGGTTGGCGGGTGGTCAGTGGCGGGACACAATGCAGATAGTCCGGGTAGCCAATGTGTCTAGTCGGGCTAATTGAGGTAGTATGTACATGAATGTATAGTTAAAGTGACTATGCATATATGATAAACAGAGAGTAGCAACAACGTAAAAGAGGGGTTGGGGGGACACACAATGCAAATAGTCTGGGTAACCATTTGATTACCTGTTCAGGAGTCTTATGGCTTGGGGGTTGAGCTGTTGAGAAGCCTTTGGTCCTAGACTTGGCGCACCGGTACCGCTTGCTATCCGGTAGTAGAGAGAACAGTCTGTGACTGGGGTGGCTGGGCTCTTTGACAATTTTTAGGGCCTTCCTCTGACACCGCCTGGTGTAGAGGTCCTGGAAGGCAGGAAGCTTATCCCTAGTGATGTACTGGGCCATACTCACTACCCTCTGCAGTGCCTTGCGGTCAGAGGCCGAGCAGTTGCCGTACCAGGCAGTGATGCAACCATGCTCTCGATGTTGCAGCTGTAAAACCTTTTGAGGATCTGAGGACCCATGCCAAATATTTTTTTTGTTTCCTGAGGGGGAATAGGCTTTGTTGTGCCCTTTTCATGACTGTCTTGGTGTGTTTGGATCATTCTAGTTTGTTGGTGATGTGGACACCAAGGAACTTGAAGCTCTCAACCTGCTCCACTACAGCCCCGTCGATGAGAATGGGGGCGATGCTCGGTCCTCCTTTTCCTGTAGTCCACAATCATCTCCTTAGTCTTGGTTACGTTGAGGGATAGGTTGTTATACTGGCACAACCCGGCCAGGTCTCTGACCTCCTCCCCATTGTTGTCAGTGATCAGGCCTACCACTGTTGTGTCATCTGCAAACTTAATGATGGTGTTGGAGTCGTGCCTGGCCGTGCAGTCATGGGTGAACAGGGAGTACAGGAGGGGACTAAGCACGCACCCCTGAGGGGCACCAGTGTTTAGGATCAACGTGACAGATGTGTTGCTACCTACCCTCACCACCTGGGGGCGGCCCGTCAGGAAGTCTAGGATCCAGTTGCAGATGGAGGTGTTTAGTCCTAGGTTCCTTAGCTTAGTGATGAGCTTTTAGGGTACTATGGTGTTGAACACTGAGCTGAAGTCAATGAATAGCACTCTCACATAGGTGTTCCTTATGTCCAGGTGGGAAAGGGCAGTGTGGAGTGCAACAGAGATTGTGTCGTGTTGAAAATGTCAGTGAAGACACCTGCCAGTTGGTCAGCACATGCCTGGAGCACACGTCCTGGTAATCCGTCTGACCTCGCGGCCTTGTGAATGTTGACCTGTTTAAAGGTCTTACTCACGTCGGCTTTGGCTACGGAGAGCGTGATCACACAGTCGTCCTGAACAGCTGATGCTTTCATACATGCTTCTGTATTGCTTGCCTCGAAGCAAGCATAGAAGTGATTTAGCTCGTCTGGTAGGCTCGTGTCACTGGGCAGCTCGCGACTGTGCTTCCCATTTGTAGTGTGTAATAGTTTGCGAGCCCTGCCACATAAGACGAGCATCGGAGCCGGTGTTGTACGATTCAATCTTAGCCCTGTACTGGTGCTTTGCCTGTTTGATGGTTCGTCGGAGGGCATAGCAGGATTTCTTATAAGCTTCCGGGTTAGAGTCCCGCATCTTGAAAGCGGCAGCTCTACCCTTTAGCTCAGGGCGAATGTTGCCTGTAATCCATGGCTTCTGGTTGGGGTAGGTACAGGTACAGTCACTGTGAGGATGATGTCCACGATGCACTTATTGATAAAGCCATTTACCAAATGGAGGGCGAGGGAGAGCTTTGTACGTGTCTCTGTGTGTGGAGTACAGGTAATCTAGAATTTTTCCCCCTCTTTTTGCGCATTTAACATGTTGATAGAGATTAGGTAAAACTGATTTAAGTTTCCCTGTATTAAAGCCTCCGGCCACTGGGAACGCCGCCTCTGGGTGAGTGGTTTCCTGTTTGCTTATTTCCTTATACAGCTGACTGAGTGCGGTCTTAGTGCCAGCATCCATCTGTCGTGGTAAATAGACAGCCACGAAAAGTATAGATGAAAACCCTCTTGTCAAATAGTGTGGTCTACAGTTCATCATAAGACATTCTACTTCAGGCGAGTAAATCTAGAGAATTCCTTAGATTTCGTGCAGCAAGTATGTGGACATCCCTTCAAATTAGTGGATTCAGCTATTTCAGCCACACCCATTGCTGACAGATGTATAAAACCGAGCACACAGCCATGCAATCTCCATAGACAAACATTGACAGTAGAATGGCCCGTACTGAAGAGCACAGGGACATTCAACATGGCACAGTCTTAGGATGCCACCTTTCCAACAAGTCAGTTCGTCAAAGTTCTGCCATGCTAGAGATGCCCGGTCAACTGTAAGTGCTGTTATTGTGAAGTGGAAACGTCTAGGAAACGTGGCCTGTGGAATGTTGTCCCACTCCTCTTCAATGGCTGTGCGAAGCTGCTGGATATTGGCGGGAACTGGAAACGCTATCATACACGTCGATCCAGAGCATCCCAAACATGCTCAATGGTTGACATGTCTGATGAGTATGCAGGCCATGGAAGAAATGGGACATTTTCAGCTTCCAGGAATCATGTACAGATCCTTGCAACATCGGGACATGCATTATAATGCTGAAACATGAGGCAATTGTGGTGGACTAATGGCATAACAATGGGCCTCAGCATCTCACAGTATTTCTGTGCATTCCAATTGCCTTTGATAAAATGTAATTGTTTTCGTTGTACGTAGCTCATGCCTGCTCATACCCTAACCCCACCGCCACCATGGAGCACCAAGTTCACAACATTGACATCGGCAAACTGCTTGCCCACACAATGCCATACACGGTGCCTGCCATCTGCCCGGTACAGTTGAAACCGGGATTCATTCATGAGGAGGACACTTCTCCAGCATGCCAGTGGCCATTTGCCAACTGAAGTAGGTTACAACGCCAAATTACAGTCAGGTCAAGACCCTGGTGAGGACATCAAGCACACAGATGAGCTTCTCTGAGACAGTTTCTGACAGTTTGTGTAGAAATTCTTCAGAAGTGCAAACCCACAGTTTCATTAGCTGTCTGGGTGGCTGGTCTCAGACGATCCCACAGGTGAAGAAGCCGGATGTGGTGGTCCTGGGCTGGCGTGGTTACACGTGGTCACACATGGTCTGCTGTTGTGAGGCCGATTGGACTTACTGCCAAATTCTCTAAAACGGCCTCCCAACTGGCGCAGCGGTCTAAGGCACTGTATTGTACTGCTGAGGCGCCACTACAGCCTCAGGTTCGATATCAGACTCTGTCACAGCCAACCATGACTGGGAGCCCCTTGGGCGGCGTATGCTTGGCCCAGTGTCATCCGAGTTAGGGGAGGGTTTGGCCGGTGGGATTTTCTTGGCTCATCATTCTCTAGCGACTCCTTGTGAAAGGTCGGGTGCCTGCAACCTGACTTCGGTTGTCAGTTGGACAGTGTTTGCTTATCCTTCTGTACGCCTATATCTCTATAGCAATAGTAGCCTATCTGACAAGTATAAATGCATGTCGGTGTCAGGAACATGGCGCCGGCATTTCTCTATATTTCTCTCGGTCTCTCTAAGGATAGGCCTAAGCATTATATTTATAATATATATAAATATACTGTAGAGTGGAGACGCCTAAGCATTATATTTATAATATATCTAAATATACTGTAGAGTAGAGATGCCTAAGCATTATATTTATAAAATATATAAATATACTGTAGAGTGGAGATGCCTAAGCATTATATTTATAAAATATATAAATATACTGTAGAGTGGAGACGCCTAAGCATTATATTTATAATATATATAAATATACTGTAAAGTAGAGATGCCTAAGCATTATATTTATAAAATATATAAATATACTGTCGAGTGGAGATGCCTAAGCATTATATTTATAAAATATATAAATATACTGTCGAGTGGAGATGCCTAAGCCTATAGGCTTATCTGTATATAGTGCCCTGATGCATTTAGTGCTCAAATCTCTGACAGCTGAACCGTGAGGTGGACAATTATTGTTTTAGGAAAGTAAAAATTAATAAAACAATAGGCTATAAAGTTTTGAATATCCTGCACAACGAAACACAACAAATATTTTTTTTGTAATTTGTTTTAGGCAGGTTTTAAGGACAAGTAATTGTGGATCATTTGGCCATTTTCAGTCATTTGATGGCGCTGGCAGCGCCCGGTGGGAGATTTCTTTCTTTCTCTCTCTTTCTTTCTACTCTCAGAAATTAATGGGTATATGGTATTTATAAGGATCCCCATCAGCCGCTACTCTTCCTGGGGTCCACATGAAACATGACACAATACATAGTACAGAATAGTATTAGTCCAGGACTGAAATACATACATTTAAAACATCAAACATAGCCTACATATCAGTACATACACACAATATGTAGTCAAAATGTATTCCGATACCAATGTTTAGCAATTTACCATCCAGGTGTCGGTACCAGGTGGTTTGTACTTATTTATAGACAGCAGCAATGTTTTCACCTCTTCGACAGCCACTTTGTGGAACTTAAAACTACAGCGCTTGTCTTTCATTATTTGGTCCTTTAAACATGAATATGAACACTCAGCATTTGTTGTTTACATGTCAAACCTAAGTTTACTGCTCTCTTGGATCCAAACCTGCACGTGTCTGTTTGGGTCTGTTTTTCCAATGGGCCTCTTTCGGAACGGGTCTTTGTTTAAAAATATATACAGTATATTTATGCACATTAGGTCGGGTGGGAAAGCTACAGATCTATTTCGAAACAGGTCCAACTTTTTGGACCCGTGAAGACCTCTAGTGCAAACCTTCTACAGCGTTGAGCTGTTCCCAAGGGTACAAGGTGTGAAACCAGATCTATTTCGAAACAGGTCCAACTTTTTGGACCCGTGAAGACCTCTAGTGCAAACCTTCTACAGCGTTGAGCTGTTCCCAAGGGTACAAGGTGTGAAACCAGATCTATTTCGAAACAGGTCCAACTTTTTGGACCCGTGAAGACCTCTAGTGCAAACCTTCTACAGCGTTGAGCTGTTCCCAAGGGTACAAGGTGTGAAACCCAACAGCACGGCTGTGTTTAACTGGCACTGGCACCAGGCAGGCAGGCAGGCAGGCCCACAGTGGGTATCAGGTCTCTCTGCAAACACCCCACACTCCCTCCCTTCCTGCCAGCTTCCCTCCCTGCCTCCCTCCTTTACTCCTGATGCCGGGCCAAAACCATGTAAATCACAAAGCACCATGAGCACTCAAACAGATCACAGCCAATGTTTAGAAGGAGAAAGAAAATAGAAATCCATAAGGGAGAAAGATCTCGCCAAGACAGTAAAATAGAGGGGGGAGCGTGATGCTGATGACAAGATTCTACTCTTCAAAAAGAGATTTGCTGCTGTTGTCCCCTCACTGCTGTGTCTGGGGACTGTTAACACAAGGAGGCTCCTTCAAGACCATATATAGTTAGGTAATAACACTTCAAGCTTTAAGAGAGACATTGGAAAGAGATGTACAACAACAGAGAGAGTGAGAGAGATAAAGAGAGGAACAACCCCAGAGCCAAGCCCTCAGATGCAAAGAGAAAGAAAAAGTAGTTGATGCAGGCAGGCTCACAGAGTACAGAAGAAGGCCAGGTTAGGGTGAATAACGTCCAGGTGCATTCGCCACTGAACTTCCTGTTTCAGTCCCTCTCCCTTTCAATAACTCTCTGCCTTTGGGACAGAGTTGAAGAAGGGTATTTTCTTTTAGAAAACCACACTAATAGAGATAGAGAAACGCAAAAGAGATCAATAGAAAAAGATAACGCCAAAGAAAAGTAAAGATGATATAAGTAATACTAATATAGAGAGTTTCATGGTCTTCACGGCACTGCTCTGTGGATTCAAATACTGCAGTGGTGTAGAGGAGGTGTTGAATGAGAGAGTTTAATTGGGGACATTAGGGGTGGCCTATTGTGCTGCTGGTTCAATCAGGTTCAAAGGACATGTCAGGGGCCAGTCAGGCCAAGGTGAATGAGAGGAGGGGGCCAAGCAGAGCCGGCAAAAGGGCTTTCCATACTGGATAAACGTCCCTGCCCTGGGTCAGTGAACGCCCAATGAAAACACCTAGACACCATCAAAGTACCAGAGCGAGGCCTTGAAGGGGTTTTGGAAGACAAGTGGGTATCACACAGCAGTCTGACACAGTGAGCCTGAATGGACCCATCCTCATCCAGCCCAGCTGTGGCCAAGACAACAGGTTGGAGTTCACCTGTGTGTGTGTGTGTGTGTGTGTGTGTGTGTGTGTGTGTGTGTGTGTGTGTGTGTGTGACTGTCAGCTCCTCTGTTGGGGGTAGTTCAGGAGAATGCGTGGTGAGGCTGAGTGGAGGTGGTGATGGGTCAGGTTCTAAAGGTCCCACAGGGAGTAGGCTGTCTGGCAGTCAGACCATGACTTCCCCTCCCCAGGCAGCACAGGAAATAGCTGCTGTCTTAACCCTTCCCTCTGCTTGGCTCCAATAGCCCTCATTAAGGCCACGGTTGAAAAAACTGCTGCATTGGGCTGGCTACTCAACAGAGGGACGGTACAAGTCAAGAGCTCACTCAAGTACAGTTAACCCCTTCCATTTGCATAGGTGGTACTATTTCTATTGAACAGGTTGTTGGGGCATGCAGTTGTTTCTAGCTATTATCCAATGTCATTAGTTGCATTGCCTTATTGTAAGAAAGCATAGTTGTTAAGTACGATTATTTTTGATACTGTAATGGCTTTAATACTTTAGTGTTTCTACTTGCCACTGGCTGTCACTAGTCAGCATGCCTCTATTGTAAGAATGCATAGTGGTTTACTTAAAAATATTTTGGAAAAATGTAATAGCTATGTGATTTTTTGCAAGCTCTGATGCTTGACGTATTGTATTGCACTCTGATATTTTTCTGGCTTGTGTCGTGTACATGTCATTTTTGCCTGATTGTATGTCATGTACCTGTTTGTGTGATACTGATGTGCAGTGGTGGAAAAAGTACCCAATAGTCCTACTTGAGTACAAGTAAAGATACCTTAATAGAAAAGGATTCATGTAAATGTGAAAGTCACCTAGTAAAATACTACTTGAGTAAAGGTCAAAAAGTATTTTGTTTTAAATATACTTATGTATCAAAAGTAAAAGAAACAGTACGAATAATTTAAAAATCCTTATATTAAGATTTTTTTTTAAATTTATGGATAGCCAGGGGCACACTCCAACACTCAGACATAATTTATAAACAAAGCATTTGTGTTTAGTGAGTCTGCCAGATCAGAGGCAGTTTGGATGACCAGGGATGTTCTCTTGATAAGTGCGTGAAATGGACCATTTTACTGTCCTGTTAAGCATTCAAAATGTAACAAGTACTTTTGGCTGTTAGGGAAAATGTATGGAGTAAAAAGTACATCATTTTCTTTAGGAATGTAGTGAAGTAAAAGTTGTAAAAAATATAAATAGTAAAGTAAAGTACAGCTCCCCAAAAAACTACTTAAGCAGTACTTTAAAGTATTTTTACTTATGTGCTTTACACAACTGCCGGTCCAGGTCTCTCTTTATTTTGATTCCTTTTTATGCTGTTCTGGTTGCTGGTCTGAATCTAGCACTAGGTAGGTATGACTGGAGACTTATTTCAGTCATTGTTATCTCTTGACCAATACTCATTATCTCTTGACCACCCTTCCCTTGTTGAAATCAACTTTTATCTCTCTCAGTACCTCTGTTGTCAATATATTGTTCAATGCCTTGTATGTGGACAAAGGACTTGGGCCTTTAGGAATGTTAGAGTGCTCCTACTATGGCCATGTGAGCGGAGAGGACAGCCCTCTGTCCTACACAGAGCTAATGGTAATGCCCCCAACTGGTCTTGTTGACACACACCATAAACATGCCTGTCTACATAAAGCAGCCTAGACAGACAGCAGGTGGAGGGAGATGAGTTATGCAGCTCCTCTAATGTCATGTCAAACCCACTGATCCCATCCTCAGACCAGGGCTGACTCACTAGAATACCCCCCTCTCCACCCTCCATGCGCCCTCCCTCCCTTCCCCACTAGCCCAAGTAACCTTCAAACAGCAGCCGAGTAAACTGTAAACTTCACCTCTTCCAAGTCCAGATGCATTAGGGCTGCAGCTGCATGTGCTTAGTAAACATGTCCACCAACCACGGCACATGAATGACAGAGAGAGGCTCAGGGTGGGGTAGTGAACACAGCACCAGCGGACCAAAACCAGGATCTCTCTGCACCATCTGGACACTTCCCAAGGACACTTCACCCATCAGGAGGATCCTCCACCCACTGCCCCCCACCACTCAGAACCTGAGAGCGTAAATATTAGTGTGATGGGGAACTTAATCACATCCACATTGGCTGTCTGGGCTCTGTGAAAAACTTGTTCTAAAGGGAAGCTGGTGTTTTCCCCCTCTGTGTTTAGTCTGAGGGCTTTGCTCACAGAACCACCCTCATCAACAACCCTGCTGTCATGTGGAACACTCACCTCTGAGGATCACAGGGGAGGAACACACAGAGGGTGAAATACAAAACACTGACAGAGAGAGTACTAAACAGAGATCTTATGAGTTCACACAAAATATTTGTATATTTGTGCAAAGAATGATAAATAGTACCTTTATTATAACATAAAACAGACCAGTGTTGTCCATTCACTACCCATTCCCATTGTATAACTCCCCAGATGAGAGTGTTGAGTTTGTGGTTTGTGCCTGTCGTTAAGGATGTGTATGGGGCTTAGTGGAAGAGCCTCAAAGGACTGAGGACTGAGCCTGGTCAGATGTGAGGAGGTTCCTGACAGCTGAGCGGCAGCAGATGTTGGAGAGAAGAGAGAGGTGCTGCTGGACAGACTAGAGCACAGTTTAGAGACAGCGCTTCTCTCACAGGACAGGAGCCAATAGGCCACCCAGAGCGACAGTGGGCAGGCCAGGCAGGAACGCAGAGACAATGAGGATGGGACAGTGTGCTGCTGGACAGACTAGAGCACAGTTTAGAGACAGTGCTTCTCTCACAGGACAGGAGCCAATAGGCCACCCAGAGCGACAGTGGGCAGGCCAGGCAGGAACGCAGAGACAATGAGGATGGGACAATGTGCTGCTGGACAGACTAGAGCACAGTTTATAGACAGTGCTTCTCTCACAGGACAGGAGCCAATAGGCCACCCGGAGCGACAGTGGGCAGGCCAGGCAGGAACGCAGAGACAATGAGGATGGGACAGTGTGCTGCTGGACAGACTAGAGCACAGTTTAGAGACAGTGCTTCTCTCACAGGACAGGAGCCAATAGGCCACCCAGAGCGACAGTGGGCAGGCCAGGCAGGAACGCAGAGACAATGAGGATGGGACAGTGTGCTGCTGGACAGACTAGAGCACAGTTTAGAGACAGTGCTTCTCTCACAGGACAGGAGCCAATAGGCCACCCGGAGCGACAGTGGGCAGGCCAGGCAGGAACGCAGAGACAATGAGGATGGGACAGTGTGCTGCTGGACAGACTAGAGCACAGTTTAGAGACAGTGCTTCTCTCACAGGATAGGAGCCAATAGGCCACCCAGAGCGACAGTGGGCAGGCCAGGCAGGAACGCAGAGACAATGAGGATGGGACAGTGTGCTGCTGGACAGACTAGAGCACAGTTTAGAGACAGTGCTTCTCTCACAGGACAGGAGCCAATAGGCCACCCAGAGCGACAGTGGGCAGGCCAGGCAGGAACGCAGAGACAATGAGGATGGGACAGTGTGCTGCTGGACAGACTAGAGCACAGTTTAGAGACAGTGCTTCTCTCACAGGACAGGAGCCAATAGGCCACCCAGAGCAACAGTGGGCAGGCCAGGCAGGAACGCAGAGACAATGAGGATGGGACAGTGTGCTACTGGACAGACTAGAGCACAGTTTAGAGACAGCGCTTCTCTCACAGGACAGGAGCCAATAGGCCACTCAGAGCGACAGTGGGCAGGCCAGGCAGGAACGCAGAGACAATGAGGATGGGACAGTGTGCTGCTGGACAGACTAGAGCACAGTTTAGAGACAGCGCTTCTCTCACAGGACAGGAGCCAATAGGCCACCCAGAGCGACAGTGGGCAGGCCAGGCAGGAACGCAGAGACAATGAGGATGGGACAGTGTGCTGCTGGACAGACTAGAGCACAGTTTAGAGACAGCGCTTCTCTCACAGGACAGGAGCCAATAGGCCACTCAGAGCGACAGTGGGCAGGCCAGGCAGGAACGCAGAGACAATGAGGATGGGACAGTGTGCTGCTGGACAGACTAGAGCACAGTTTAGAGACATCGCTTCTCTCACAGGACAGGAGCCAATAGGCCACCCATAGCGACAGTGGGCAGGCCAGGCAGGAACGCAGAGACAATGAGGATGGGACAGTGTGCTGCTGGACAGACTAGAGCACAGTTTAGAGACAGTGCTTCTCTCACAGGACAGGAGCCAATAGGCCACCCAGAGCAACAGTGGGCAGGCCAGGCAGGAACGCAGAGACAATGAGGATGGGACAGTGTGCTGCTGGACAGACTAGAGCACAGTTTAGAGACAGCGCTTCTCTCACAGGACAGGAGCCAATAGGCCACTCAGAGCGACAGTGGGCAGGCCAGGCAGGAACGCAGAGACAATGAGGATGGGACAGTGTGCTGCTGGACAGACTAGAGCACAGTTTAGAGACAGCGCTTCTCTCACAGGACAGGAGCCAATAGGCCACCCAGAGCGACAGTGGGCAGGCCAGGCAGGAACGCAGAGACAATGAGGATGGGACAGTGTGCTGCTGGACAGACTAGAGCACAGTTTAGAGACAGTGCTTCTCTCACAGGACAGGAGCCAAAAGGCCACCCAGAGCGACAGTGGGCAGGCCAGGCAGGAACGCAGAGACAATGAGGATGGGACAGTGTGCTGCTGGACATACTAGAGCACAGTTTAGAGACAGCGCTTCTCTCACAGGACAGGAGCCAATAGGCCACCCAGAGCGACAGTGGGCAGGCCAGGCAGGAACGCAGAGACAATGAGGATGGGACAGTGTGCTGCTGGACAGACTAGAGCACAGTTTAGAGACAGCGCTTCTCTCACAGGACAGGAGCCAATAGGCCACCCAGAGCGACAGTGGGCAGGCCAGGCAGGAACGCAGAGACAATGAGGATGGGACAGTGTGCTGCTGGACAGACTAGAGCACAGTTTAGAGACAGTGCTTCTCTCACAGGACAGGAGCCAATAGGCCACCCAGAGCGACAGTGGGCAGGGCCAGGCAGGAACGCAGAGACAATGAGGATGGGACAGTGTGCTGCTTGGACAGGAAAAAGGAAAACCCAGTGTGAAGAAGACAATGAGACCTGCTAGATGGATAGGATAGGGATGGGGAAGCTCTGTCATTGTTGGTTTTATAAACAGGCAGAAAAGGGGACTTTGAGGAGATGGATGGAATTGATAACAATAGGAGGTTAATTATAAGTATATTGGAAAATAAATAATAGCATTTTAGTCAACTAAAATGAGTTGTGGATAGAGTATTTATTTAGGGACATTAAATGTAGCACAGTCTATGAATGTGTCACATTGTGAAAATGCATTATGAATGGTACACACACTAAAGCAGGTAGTTCATCCGAACGGATGCTTCAAGGACACAGAACCTTTGAGTGAGACTTTGACACGTTTGTTTTATTATGCCTTATGATGATCTAGCCTACTTACAGTATCATCAACATTTCCATGAAATGTTATAATTAGCCTCTAATACACGAAATTAGAAGATAAACAACAATAAATGATCATGCATGTATCCATACCTTTTTTGATAAATAGAGGTTTGAGACGCTGCGGACGACTCTCTGTTGAGTTGGGTCCCAGCTGAATATTTGTAAAGCCCCGTCCTCCAGGTGGCATGAGCTGCAGAGGTCAGCCACAGCAGCAGCACAATCCAACGGAAACTTTTTCGGCAAAGCGCGGACACAACGTCCCGTTGACACGCTCCCATTTCCGCGGCCTCAAAAAAGCACAGGCAGAAAAGTTCCTAAAAAGCTCAGGCTGACTGGAAAGCAGAGCTAGTGAGTGAAATATTTATATGCCTTAAAGTCCAGGTTTTTGCGTCACCGAGAGGGAGCGCATTCCATCATCAACCAAATACATAAAATGTAAATATATAAATTACACGTACCGTTATAATAGCAAAAAATAAAGTGGATGTCTTTTAAATGCCACGAAAAGAAAGGTGACAATGACACCCCGTGATGTCGCACAAAAACCAAAATCACGGATTTAGCCGAAAGTTCCTCACATGCCCAAATCTATCAGCAGTGTTCCGAAGCAACCAGACGAAGTAAACTTGGAATTGTGACTGGTCAGTCTCTTTTCTTTTCAATATCAACTCTCCCTCCCCCCGTCTGTGCGTAATGTAGCCTGTCTCGTGTCGAGCGTCTCACAATGGGCAAGAAACTATAGTTTTATACTCTACGTGAGTCTTTTAAAAGCAGAGCCTGCAGTCTTTTACCCTGCCCATTCCCCGTTTCAACCTTTCACCGCGGACAAGGCATGCCTACAACAACACAGATTCCCTTTACGCATCTGTCATCACGTCATTACACTAAACACTGAACTACCCCAGAGTGACTGATATTCCTCAGTAATCATTTAGTTTAGAAAGTCTACTATGGTACACGTGGGAATCACGTGCACATGATTGTGAAATAAAGAAGTGAGTAGGATCATGCATTCTGATGATAATAAACTGATGATAATAAACATGAATACATACACATACTGTAGTTTAATATTATGGTGGTGTTGATGACCTTAAATTAAAGTCTTTGCTATTGATTGTCATTGAGTGTCATATTAATGTGCATCCTTTACTGTAGGACAAAAGACCCATATGCCAGACACACTTTTGCATTGTGTCATCTGGTTTATATTGACCGGGGTTGGGGTCAATTCCATTTAAATTCCAGTCAATTCAGAAAGTAAACCAAATTCCAATTACACATTTTCCTAATTGAAAAGCATTGACTTGAATTGGAATTGGAATGTCAGCGTACTTCCTGAATTGACTGTAATTGAAATTAAATTGACCCCAACCCTTTTAGAGATGCTATTTGTTCTCGCTTTTCTCTGGATCCTTCTTCCTCCCACCTAATCTTGGCCTTTGTCCAGCCTTGAGCTATGTGGTTGCCATTGGCATCATAACTCAGCAGCCCGTGCGGGCAAACACCAATGTTTGGGCATGGTCCAGGCAGACAGAGCCAGACAGCAGGGGAGGTTAGCTCTCTGTAACCTCTTTCCCGTACCCAGTGGAGGTGGAACTTGGAGGGTTTCTGTCCAAAAAGGCACTAACCACAGGGCTGTGGGACGGCTCCAAGCTAAACACCTGGCAGCCTGGAAACCAGTAATCTATATCTGTGGTCAGAGTGACTACACTTCTCAGGTCTCCCAATGGGCAGCACAGTAGCGTTCACCACTGCAGGCAGGCATGACGCCAAATAGGAAGAGAGGCTATCTAAGAGCATGATTCATACCAGCACAGTTACACCACAACACAGGACAGACATCTTGGCATCCTGTCCTCCTGAGGGCACACATTATGTTGTGTGGTGGTTCACTCCTGCATTGGTGATGATGCGATTAGGTAGCACTTACACACATTAGGTGGCCACTGGCCAAGCTTCCCTAATGTAGTGTCTGTAGTTGTGGCTGTAACAGGGTGGGTGCAGACTCAGAGACACCCTGGCACAGATGGGCATGGTTTAGGACTGGCGCAGGGCTCTCCTCGCAGTGCAGTGGGAGCTCTTGTCTACTCTCTCCTAGGCTCACCTGCTCCCAATCACACCGGGGAGCGGGGGGGCTAGTGATGTGTCGGTATTTTTTGATTCAGGGCACTGGTGGCATATTATAAGGCAGCAGGCCAGTGCAGAGCGGTGCCAAGAAGGAACTGGAAGAGTTTAGGGTTAATGTAAATCCCTCCAGTCCCTCGCAGCTGAAAATAATCTTGGCCTCTGAAGGGGGAGGTGGGAGTCGTTTTCATTGAGTTTTTTTTTCCTACCCTTTTTTCTTCTCTCCACTGTGCAATCAAACATAAAGAGTTCCTTTACCTATTGTCTCCCTAAGGTTGAATTACTGAAGTTCCTTTGACTAATTTGCTGTGCACATATACTAAAAGGTAGACCTTTCCCACTCCCTATTCTATGGAGTGGCAACACAGACTTTTTACTGCCCCCCTTCCTGTGTAGGCTAATAAAAGTGTTTCTTGCTCGGCTCCTCTCCACAGTGCTGTCTGCTTTATGACAGCGCACCAGTGAAACCAGTGAGTGCTCACTGGCCTGGCTCCCACTCTCTTACCATTGCCCCACACTGTCAGGAGGACTAAAGTCACATTGCTCACTGTTCACTGCTGTGGGATTATACAGTATAGAGCTTGAGCTGGGTGAATTAGCCAATTAATTCCAGACCGAACTGCCTGTACATGTGCTGTATGTTGATGTCATGGTCACCCTGGAGCCCCTCTGTGACCCAGACTGCTGTCTCACCTCACTACCTGAGATTAGTCAATATCATAAAGTCTATTTGCTCACTCTGAATAGCTTTAAGGGAGAGAACAAAGGCAAAGATTATAGCCAGAGCTTAGTCAAATAATGAAAAAGGATAAGAATATAGGAGGTCTAGGATAAGTTTGTGGAAAAGTTTCACAGTGCGCACTTTGGTCAATGTTTCACTCAGATACATATTTTCCAGGCTCCTGGTTTTCCCAATGCGACAGCTATAATCCATTAATCTTTAAACATTGACTGAATTCCTTTTGAGACATTTTGGATTATGTATGAAAGAAATGACATGTTTCTAAGAACTCAAGTACAAACATATGGAGACAGCACGTACACATCTGACCTGTACGATCAGATTCAGACCTACATTTAATCTGTGGGGATATCTATTTTAAAACGTCTCCCTTTAGTCTGAATCAGAATTGAGGGCCTCCTCCCCCAATACGCCCGATCTATGTAGTCAGGGAAAAGGAGGAGGGAGAATGAAATATAACCTGGAGAAATAATGTTAAGATTTTAATTAAAACGAATACAAAGCAGACTTTCTTCTCCTTGTGGATTTATCTCCCCCGTCAGTTGGTCGGGGTGACCTGAGCACAGATGCTGGGCGTTAGAAATGTCACAAGGAATAAAGCAGACAGAGGACTTAATAAAGAAATCTGTCTTCAGAGATTAAAAATAGCAGGGGTTAGAGGCTCTGAGATCCACTGGCACCTCTCCAGAGGACTGACTGGAGACAGGAGTTCTGCTGTGGGGCTCTACTACACTACCCTGAGAGGACCAGGGACTGGGGTGGGCTGCCACCTAGTGTTAGAGCGATAATAAGAACACCTGTGGAGTAATCCATTTTCTGAAAGATTTCTATTTATGTAATAGTATGTTTATAAGCATGTCACCGAATGTGATATGTGATAGTTTCCAAAACATTTATTTGTGTTGTAGTGATATAATAAAATCAGCCTTTAAAATGTGTCTTTAAATGATCTACATATAAATATAAAACAAAAACAGAAACAGTCGACGTTGATGCACAGACAGACTTCCAGCAGCACCCAGTGGGGGATGTGCTTAGTGGTGAAGAGGTCTGCCTCAAACACAAGCCTCAGACCCAAAACATTTGTCCTCATGAACGTGGTGTACACTGGAGTCCTCCGAGTGTTCTAAGAGACATATACACTGTACACTGGAGTCCTCCGAGTGTTCTAAGAGACATATACACTCTACACTGGAGTCCTCCGAGTGTTCTAAGAGACATATACACTGTACACTGGAGTCCTCCGAGTGTTCTAAGAGACATATACACTGTACACTGGAGTCCTCCGAGTGTTCTAAGAGACATATACACTGTACACTGGAGTCCTCCGAGTGTTCTAAGAGACATATACACTGTACACTGGAGTCCTCCGAGTGTTCTAAGAGACATATACACTGTACACGGGAGTCCTCCGAGTGTTCTAAGAGACATATACACTGTACACTGGAGTCCTCCGAGTGTTCTAAGAGACATATACACTGTACACTGGAGTCCTCCGAGTGTTCTAAGAGACATATACACTGTACACTGGAGTCCTCCGAGTGTTCTAAGAGACATATACACTGTACACTGGAGTCCTCCGAGTGTTCTAAGAGACATATACACTGTACACTGGAGTCCTCCGAGTGTTCTAAGATATACATATACACTGTACACTGGAGTCCTCCGAGTGTTCTAAGAGACATATACACTGTACACTGGAGTCCTCCGAGTGTTCTAAGAGACATATACACTGTACACTGGAGTCCTCCGAGTGTTCTAAGAGACATATACACTGTACACTGGAGTCCTCCGAGTGTTCTAAGAGACATATACACTGTACACTGGAGTCCTCCGAGTGTTCTAAGAGACATATACACTGTACACTGGAGTCCTCCGAGTGTTCTAAGAGACATATACACTGTACACTGGAGTCCTCCGAGTGTTCTAAGAGACATATACACTGTACACTGGAGTCCTCCGAGTGTTCTAAGAGACATATACACTGTACACTGGAGTCCTCCGAGTGTTCTAAGAGACATATACACTGTACACTGGAGTCCTCCGAGTGTTCTAAGAGACATATACACTGTACACTGGAGTCCTCCGAGTGTTCTAAGAGACATATACACTGTACACTGGAGTCCTCCGAGTGTTCTAAGAGACATATACACTGTACACTGGAGTCCTCCGAGTGTTCTAAGAGACATATACACTGTACACGGGAGTCCTCCGAGTGTTCTAAGAGACATATACACTGTACACTGGAGTCCTCCGAGTGTTCTAAGAGACATATACACTGTACACTGGAGTCCTCCGAGTGTTCTAAGAGACATATACACTGACATCATGGACACAGTTAGAAAATGGCAAAAGAGACATTTGCTAGAGAGGACAGCAGCTAGAGAGGACAGTAGCTAGAGAGGACAGCAGCTAGAGAGGACAGTAGCTAGAGAGGACAGTAGGTTTTGCCCGGAAAGATACCGTTGTTAGTGTTTATTTGAGATATAAACTAGACGTTTTAATAGCTTGTTAAATTGAAAGACTAATTCCAAAATAATAGCGAGTGATGCGTTGTGTTGCCTAAATGATATGCTGGAATAATGTATTGGGACTGGAGTCGTATTTAAATTACTGAATCATAGAAGAGACAGTTAACTAAACCTGATGAATTGACTGACATGCGATATAAATTTAGTGAAGTACATGGTAGTTTTTTTTTTACCCCTTTTTCTCCCCAATTTCGTGGTATCCAATTGTTTTTAGTAGCTACTATCTTGTCTCATCGCTACAACTCCCGGGCTCGGGAGAGACGAAGGTCGAAAGTCATGTGTCCTCCGATACACAACCCAACTAAGCCACACTGCTTCTTAACACAGCGCGCATCCAACCCAGAAGCCAGCCGCACCAATGTGTCGGAGGAAACACCGTGCACCTGGCAACCTTGGTTAGCTCCGCCACAGGAGTCGCTGGTGCGCGATGAGACAAGGATTTCCCTACCGGCCAAACCCTCCCTAACGACGCTAGGCCAATTGTGCGTTGCCCCACGGACCTCCCGGTCGCGGCTGGTTACGACAGAGCCTGGGCGCAAACCCAGAGTCTCTGGTGGCACAGCTGGCGCTACAGTACAGCACCCTTAACCACTGCGCCACCCGGGAGGCCCGTACATGGTACTTTTAACATTTGGAGTAGAGAAAGTTGGAAAGTTTGTTTTTGCTCTTGCGATAGACTTAAAACGGAGCTCAGTTTAGAGTAGAGTTGCAGGAGGAATAACGTAAAACTGTGTCATAAAGTAGAATACACAATAACGGTACTCAAATTGATTTGACAGTTGTTCAGGTACAGACTCTTTTCTGTACTTCTGGCAGTACAATTTTGATTGAGAGATGTTGACTGATGTTGTAAGTTCTGTTCAAGATCAGACATTCGTATTCTAAACATTATAATCTGTTTCCATTACGTGGAACCATGTCCGGTCAGTAAAGAGGATTGCAGGTTGAGTTAATTTTATTTTAAAGGGACAGTGCACATTAATCACAGTTGTGGGTATCTAATGGCAGCATATTCCTATTAAGAATTTTGGGAGACTGTCTGCAGACGGACTGAATGGGTTTCATATATGACCATTGAGGAAATTTTAAACTAATGATTGGAAGGAGTAAAATGGAATGATCATTAGGTTTTGGTTGTAGTTAACGTTTGGGTTACTGAATCGGGGTAGTTTGACAAAGTTTTTTGCGGGGGGAAAAGTAATGCTTCATTGTCTTTCTGTGGAAATGTTTTCCAGGGCTGTAATCTTGAAGGGAGCGAGTGAGTGAGATAGAGGCATGTTTATACCAAAATGGAAAAGTCCTGGATATGTTGTGGGTTGTGCCGTGGCGGAAATCTTTGTGGGCTATACTTGGCCTTGTCTCAGGATGGTAAGTTGGTGGTTGAAGATATCCCTCTAGTGGTGTGGGGGCTGTGCTTTGGCAAAGTGGGTGGGGTTATATCCTTCCTGTTTGGCCCTGTCCGGGGGTATCATCGGATGGGGCCACAGTGTCTCCTGACCCCTCCTGTCTCAGCCTCCAGTATTTATGCTGCAGTAGTTTATGTGTCGGGGGGCTAGGGTCAGTTTGTTATATCTGGAGTACTTCTCCTATCTTATCCGGTGTCCTGTGTGAATATAAGTATGCTCTCTCTAATTCTCTCTCGGAGGACCTGAGCCCTAGGACCATGCCTCAGGACTACCTGGCATGATGACTCCTTGCTGTCCCCAATCCACCTTCCGTGCTGCTGCTCCAGTTTCAACTGTTCTGCCTGCGGCTATGGAATCCTGACCTGTTCACCGGATGTGCTACCTGTCCCAGACCTATTAATTGACCATGCTGGTCATTTATGAACATTTTAACATCCTGGCCATGTTCTGTTATAATCTCCATCCGGCACGGCCAGAAGAGGACTGGCCACCCCTCATAGCCTGGTTCCTCTCTAGGTTTCTTCCTAGGTTTTGGCCTTTCTAGGGAGTTTTTCCTAGCCACCGTGCTTCAACACCTGTATTGCTTGCTGTTTGGGGTTTTAGGCTGGGTTTCTGTACATCACTTTGAGATATCAGCTGATGTACGAAGGGCTATATAAATACATTTGATTTTATTTGTTTTTAGCTTGAGGGTTTGTGGAGATTTCCATTTTTGTATAGACACGAAATCTTAAAGGGGTACACACATGTGGAATATGATAACTTTTATTTTCTGAGTTGTAATTAAGCATGTGAATTATTTTGATAAGGGAATGTTCTGGGAATATATCAATTGAGTAACACGACTGTAAAAGGGTGGTATGACTCTTGACCTCTATCATGGCTTTTTCCTTTGGGGTCTGATCAGCCTCAGGGTGGGGCCATTTGGATAATGATTTAAGGTCATTTGTGATACGGAGTTTAAGGTAAATTGAGTAATTGATCATTATGAACGAGTTTATAGTTCTTTGACATAGGGGTAATTTGAACCAATGAGAAGATATAGATAACCTTAATCAACCTATGTAATTGCTTTGAAGATGGCCACCATAGACAGGTCATTTTTCCAAAATCTATGAGTTCAGACAGTGAGACACTTAGTCAAGATTTGGCACCACCCCATATTTGATACTGACTGTTATGAGAAAGTGCCACTGGTTATGGGGATTCTAACCTATAGTTAGAATGGATTCAGTATACAGCCAGATCAGTAGCGAAAGAAGAATGTTAGGCCACAGCAAAACCTAATTTGACAACCATTCCCTTTCCATTTGATGGAATTGATACACCCAGGGGAAGTGGCCTGTATGGTAAAGCTGTTCAGGAAGGCAGGGAAGCCAGACAATGACAGTTGCATTGATCTGCATTATCTGTATCCCCATGTGCCCATTACATCCAGATTTCCCCCTTTCACAGTTACAGGAGGACATTATTATTGCATGGTTCGATACATCACACACGGATGGGACGTAGGGGAAGTAAGAATATAGAACATGCCATAGGACAGAGAATGTTACAACCAACAAGACAAGGAGTTCCGAGGATTTTAGTAAGTTAAAAAGGCCCAGAGCGGATGTCTGGTGGTTATGTGGAGGGATGAAGCTGTGGCCTAACCTGCCAACAAATTGGACCGGTATATGTACACTGGTGCAGTTAGGCATGCCCTTCACCCTTATTCGACACAAAGACCTAGGGCCAGGTAGAAGAGTAAGGAGTGCTCCGTCAGGATCTTTTGACAATATAATTTACATAGGATAGTATTGGATATGTTACTGGCTGAAAAGGCTGGTGGGGTGTGTGATATTCGGAAGTAGAATGTTGTACTTTAATCCCCGATAACACAGCTCCAGACGGATCAGTGACCAAGGCCCTGGCTGGTTTAACCACATTAGCTCACGAATTGGCAGAGAACTGGGGTAGATAATGCTCTAACAAATTGGTTTGATAGTATGTTTGGGAAATGGAAAAATGTCATAATCACTGTGTTGTGGGCAACCTTCACCTGTATGAGTGTTTTGGTTCTGTGTGGGTGTTGTGTTGTTTGGTCCCCTGTGTGAAAGTGTTGCTTATCAGGACTCTGGAGAGGTCAATGACGCAACAGATGGTGAGTTACGGACCGATTTCGAGCTCCGCCTGTGTGATGATGAATACGGGCCTACAGGCCTAGGAGATGGCTCCGTTTCTTTTAACTACGAGGAGCCAATGTTGGATGAGACTATTTTTGGGGGTTAAGACTGTTTTTTTATGAAGATGGTAATAAAACCTAAACAGGAAGTGTTAGGATACCTAATGTAGGCCTATAACTGTCAATGATGAAAATACACATATTGGTTTTGTGAGATTGATTTTGAGTGACATTGACAATATTAATAAAAATAGATGTCATTTTTTGTAGTAAATGTTTAGGCAATAATTAAAAGGATTCCACCCTGTCACTGTAAAACATATGGACATGTGTTTGAATTATAGCAGACAAGGAACTGTGGAAGATAACTTCTGACCACTGTGAATCTGATAGCAGGGAAGGAGGTCTTCCCACCCAGAGAGGGGGAAACCGTTGGGACTGCAGTAGATTGTGACCACTGTGAATCTAATAACAGGGAAGGAGGTCTCCCCACCCAGAGAGGGGGAAACCGTTGGGACTGCAGTAGATTGTGACCACTGTGAATCTAATAACAGGGAAGGAGGTCTCCCCACCCAGAGAGGGGGAAACCGTTGGGACTGCAGTAGATTGTGACCACTGTGAATCTAATAACAGGGAAGGAGGTCTTCCCACCCAGAGAGGGGGAAACCGTTGGGCTTGCAGTAGATTGTGACCACTGTGAATCTGATAACAGGGAAGGAGGTCTCCCCACCCAGAGAGGGGGAAACCGTTGGGACTGCAGTAGATTGTGACCACTGTGAATCTGATAACAGGGAAGGAGGTCTTCCCACCCAGAGAGGGGGAAACCGTTGGGACTGTAGTAGATTGTGACCACTGTGAATCTGATAACAGGGAAGGAGGTCTTCCCACCCAGAGAGGGGGAAACCGTTGGGACTGCAGTAGATTGTGACCACTGTGAATCTAATAACAGGGAAGGAGGTCTTCCCACCCAGAGAGGGGGAAACCGTTGGGCTTGCAGTAGATTGTGACCACTGTGAATCTGATAACAGGGAAGGAGGTCTTCCCACCCAGAGAGGGGGAAACCGTTGGGACTGCAGTAGATTGTGACCACTGTGAATCTAATAACAGGGAAGGAGGTCTTCCCACCCAGAGAGGGGGAAACCGTTGGGCTTGCAGTAGATTGTGACCACTGTGAATCTGATAACAGGGAAGGAGGTCTTCCCACCCAGAGAGGGGGAAACCGTTGGGACTGCAGTAGATTGTGACCACTGTGAATCTAATAACAGGGAAGGAGGTCTTCCCACCCAGAGAGGGGGAAACCGTTGGGACTGCAGTAGATTGTGACCACTGTGAATCTGATAACAGGGAAGGAGGTCTCCCCACCCAGAGAGGGGAGAAACCGTTGGGACTGCAGTAGATTGTGACCACTGTGAATCTAATAACAGGGAAGGAGGTCTTCCCACCCAGAGAGGGGGAAACCGTTGGGACTGCAGTAGATTGTGACCACTGTGAATCTGATAACAGGGAAGGAGGTCTCCACACCCAGAGAGGGGGAAACCGTTGGGACTGCAGTAGATTGTGACCACTGTGAATCTGATAACAGGGAAGGATGTCTCCCCACCCAGAGAGGGGGAAACCGTTGGGACTGCAGTAGATTGTGACCACTGTGAATCTAATAACAGGGAAGGAGGTCTCCCCACCCAGAGAGGGGGAAACCGTTGGGACTGCAGTAGATTGTGACCACTGTGAATCGGATAACAGGGAAGGAGGTCTCCCCACCCAGAGAGGGGGAAACCGTTGGGACTGCAGTAGATTGTGACCACTGTGAATCTGATAACAGGGAAGGATGTCTCCCCACCCAGAGAGGGGAGAAACCGTTGGGACTGCAGTAGATTGTGACCACTGTGAATCTAATAACAGGGAAGGAGGTCTTCCCACCCAGAGAGGGGGAAACCGTTGGGACTGCAGTAGATTGTGACCACTGTGAATCTGATAACAGGGAAGGAGGTCTCCCCACCCAGAGAGGGGAGAAACCGTTGGGACTGCAGTAGATTGTGACCACTGTGAATCTAATAACAGGGAAGGAGGTCTCCCCACCCAGAGAGGGGGAAACCGTTGGGACTGCAGTAGATTGTGACCACTGTGAATCTAATAACAGGGAAGGATGTCTCCCCACCCAGAGAGGGGGAAACCGTTGGGCTTGCAGTAGATTGTGACCACTGTGAATCTGATAACAGGGAAGGAGGTCTCCCCACCCAGAGAGGGGAGAAACCGTTGGGCTTGCAGTAGATTGTGACCACTGTGAATCTGATAACAGGGAAGGAGGTCTCCCCACCCAGAGAGGGGAGAAACCGTTGGGCTTGCAGTAGATTGTGACCACTGTGAATCTAATAACAGGGAAGGAGGTCTTCCCACCCAGAGAGGGGGAAACCGTTGGGCTTGCAGTAGATTGTGACCACTGTGAATCTGATAACAGGGAAGGAGGTCTCCTCACCCAGAGAGGGGGAAACCGTTGGGCTTGCAGTAGATTGTGACCACTATGAATCTAATAGCAGGGAAGGAGGTCTCCCCACCCAGAGAGGGGGAAACCGTTGGGCTTGCAGTAGATTGTGACCACTGTGAATCTAATAGCAGGGAAGGAGGTCTCCCCACCCAGAGAGGGGGAAACCGTTGGGCTTGCAGTAGATTGTGACCACTATGAATCTAATAGCAGGGAAGGAGGCCTTCCCACCCAGAGAGGGGGAAACCGTTGGGACTGCAATAGATAGGGTACATATAACATATAGCAGGATATGATTAGCAATGTATTGGTCTGGATTATTCTTCTATACATGTACCAGTGTGTATTATTTAGTCATTTAGGGTGGATTGTTAAGTGAGAATTATCGGTTAATTGAATGATTAGAATATTCCGCCCTGAAACATATAATTGAATGGAAGTGATTAGAATATATAACATCATAATCAATAAATGTGTAGTCTAGTCAGAATTAGGGTAAAGACAATGTGTCTTTATGGTATTATAAACACAGACTGTCTGAGCTTGGTGCCGACCTGACTAGAGATTTGGGAGAAGGACAGGGAGTATGTCTCAAGGACAAGGTCACTAATCTCCGGCGGCTGGGTAGCAGGACATGTGTGTGCGTCTGTTTGTATGCATGTGTGTGTGTGTGTGCGTCTGTTTGTATGCATGTGTGCGTCTGTTTGTATGCATGTGTGTGTGTGTGTGTGTGTGTGTGTGTGTGTGTGTGTGTGTGTGTGTGTGTGTGTGTGTGTGTGTGTGTGTGTGTGTGTGTGTGTGCGTATGGTTGTGTGAATGTGTGGTCGTGAGAAGTCAGTATAAAATGAATTGTTTTGTATTCCTGACTTTCGTACATTCCTGTGAATAAACCTTTTTGACTATCTATTGTAGCTGGGCCTCCGTCTGTTTCATTCAACCAGGATCTTACAAATTCTGGTTTGCAGACGGAGTAATATAATTCAATTGGGTTATGTACCTGGACAACAACAAAGAAATACAAAACATCAAAAATGAACATAGAATGCCCACCCTAGTCACACCCTGGCCTAAGGAAAATAGAGAATAAAAGCCTCTCTATGGCCAGGGCGTGACAGTGTGTGTGTGTGTGTCTGTTAAAGGATTCTCAGATTTTCACTCTTAGAACAGCCTTAATTCGTTGGGGCATGGACTCTACAAGGGATGGTGGCCCATGTTGACTCCAATGCTTCCCACAGTTGTGCAAAGTTGGCTGCATGCTCTTTAGGTGATGGACCATTCTTGATAAACACAGGAAACTGTTGAGCGTGAAATACCCAGCAGCGTTGTAGTTCTTGACACACTCAAACCGGTGCGCCTGGCACCTACTACTATACCCTGTTCAAAGGCACAATATTTTGTCTTGGCCATTTACCCTCTGAATGACACACATACACAATCCATGTCTCAATTATCTAAAGGTTTAAAATCCTTCTTTAACATGTCTCCTCCCTTTCATCTACATTGATTGAAATGGATTTAACAAGTGACATCAATAAGGGATCATAGCTTTCACCTGGATTCACCTGGTCAGTCTATGTCATGGAAAGAGCAGGTGTTCCAAATGCTTTGTACACTCATTGCATATTCAATGAAATGTGTGTTAGAAAGAACGTATGAGATCATGAGCCTCTGTAGTATTGGCCAGTGGCAGGGTCTCAGTCTCCCCAGTGACACATAACAAGTCAATCAGAGAACATGGAAGATGAAAGAAGGTATGAGATCATGAGCCTCTGTAGTATTGGCCAGTGGCAGGGTCTCAGTCTCCCCAGTGACACATAACAAGTCAATCAGAGAACATGGAAGATGATGACAAGTTAATAACAACAATGGTCGTGCCGCAGAGCTCGTGTGTAAAAAGCTACATTTGTCGTTTGCATATCAGATCAGTGATGAACTTAATCCACTGACCAACATCATTTTCCTTGGGCCCGTCAGGAGGGATCTTGTAGTCCATCTCCTTGTTGTGGAAGAAGTGGAAGGGCTGGAAGATACAGAAAAGGTAGTCAGAAAATGGAACATGTCAACATGGTCCTCAGCCTTTCAACTGTCTGTAAGCCATGCTGTCTTCTCTGTGTGTGAATATATCCACTCCACTTGTTCTCTGAGCCCAGGCCTGAGATGAGTTTGTCAGCAGCGATCAGCCTCCTCTCCATGACCTCAGCCTCTTTGTGCAGCAACTGCATCTCCCCATGGCAGTATTGTACTTGTCCCCCAGCGCCCCCAGCTCCCTATGGATGGTTCAGAATACGCACCAGCTCACGCTTGCTCTGGAAGACGTTCTTCTCTGGGCACCTCACCTGCAACAGACAGCCAGGGGGAGTGAAAAACACAACACTGCTAATTCTCATTGGCTGGTGCCATATAACTGCCATGGGCCATGTGCAGGCTAGTGTTATGCCTACGTAAACAGAAGAGATTCATAACTATGGAAGGCCCCCAATGCCGGTCAAAGTAATGTACACTGTTTATACTATCTCGATCATATTGCCTGGGTCATGTTACCTTCTCTCTCTTGGGCTTGATCTCCCTGGCGACGTCACAGTAGCCCATGACAGCCTCCACAAACTTGAACATCCCAGAACCAGCCTTACTGATAGTCTGCATTTCCTCAAAGCTGGTGTTCAGGTTCTCCAAGAAGCTTGGCCAAGGGGAAACACATGGCGAATAGAGTGAACATATGTCAGACTAATGTAAAATGGTATATTTGCTATTTTATGGCTCATGTTAAACTTGCAATATGGATTTTGTTAGACCTATTGTTGTCCTGTTTGGTGTGAACACCACAGAACAGAAGTGACCTACCTCTGACAGTCTTGACCTGGCTGGTGTTGATGGCATCCCAGTACATTTCCATCATGCTCTTGGCTGACTTCCAACTGATCTCCTGGCCTCGCATAACCAGGATGCACTCACACACCACCTGGACCTGCTTGGATGGCTTGACAAAGGATTTGCACAGCGGTGTTGTGCCAGACGAGTAAACAGAAGCACAACTAGAGAGACAAGACAGGAAAACAACAATCAATGGACATGAATGGAGCTCTAAGGCCATTTGGATAAGGTAAAACAGTGCCACTGTTTCGCCACAGCACATTTGTTATTATTTTGTTTTGCTGATGAAATGGAGGAGAGGAAAGTCCGGCATCATGGTAAAAAAAATCACAGTACATACTCTGCTGTTCTATTGCGTAAGCAATGATGTCTGAGGGGAAAAACAGTGTTCGTTGTTTGAAGAATTAAAAAAATATATATATATTTAACCTGGCAAGTCAGTTAAGAACAAATTCTTATTTACAATGACAGCCTACCCTGGCCAAACCTGGGCGCCGCCCTATGGGACTGGCCGGATGTGATACAGCCTGGATTTGAACCAGGGACTGTAGTGACGCCTCTTGCACTGAGATGCAGTGACTTAGACCTCTGCGCCACTCGGGAGTAAGTTATCTGTTGTTATAATAGGTTGTTATAATATCCCAAACGGACGTGGCAGTTTCACCAAGCATGGATTCCAGCTTTAAAGGAGTCGTGCTGGAAAACGATCTAAACCAGAAAATATTTGTTTTGTTTTTATCCATCATTTAAGTGTACAATGAATAGGATTTGCAAATCCTACACCCCCCCCAAGGGAGGAATATACAGCCTCTAAACACAACAATGCAAGATCTGTAAAACAGGATTTATGTTCTTTGGAGCACTGTTGAAATGGATAAGGATAACGGAAAAAAGCATAGGTCACACTAGGTTCGTACTTACATCCTCCTTCAACAGATGGCATAAAAACAAAACATATTCCCAGCTAATGTTTTTAAAGTGTGGGAGTGACATGCATTTGATTTGTGTTTAATTATAATATGTTTTTATTCATTTGTGTCTAACCACAGCTGCCTCCTCTATCTAGGAGGTTAGGGGTCTGAACCAGGTGTGTTTGGTCCTGCTCCTGGAGGTCTGCTATGCTTTGTGTAAGTTAAAGCCACTGAGCAACTTGTTCCATTAATCAACATCAGACATTTCCCCAAATCATCTGTAATTTTCCTATGACACAATTTTCCTATTTTCCTGAAGACCAAGAGCCGGGGAACGGGCCAGATGACAACGTAACACTTCATCAGGACTAGACTGCAGACTCCGGGGCCGGCTATCTGATATGAGTGTCACCAGTACATTATGGGTGCCTCCCAAATGACACTCTAGTCCCGATATAGTGTACAGTCTAAAGTAGTGCACCATAGGGAACAGGGTGCCATTTGGAATTCAGCCTGTGTTGAACTTGTGGAACACAGAACTAGGGAGCGGGGGGGGGGGGGGGGGGGGGCACAGGCGGCCCAGGGCAGGCAGGGCCTCAGCCAATGAGCTCTCAGCAAGTCAGCATCCCTCTTCCCCACAGCAATCACCTTGTTCTGCTCCTCGTTATCGTTGGCTTTGTCAGGTGCTCCACGGCGTCATCAAACAGAACCAGGTTCATTCTGGACTTGTTCTCAATGTACTCCTCCAGGATCTCCTACAGAACAGTGACAGGGGCAGGTCAGCACTGACACAAAGACAAGGATCCAGACTGGACACACAATGAAGTTCTGACATCTGACGGTGCTGTTTAATTATGCCAGGTACAGATGGGGGACAATTCGAGAGCTGGGGACTATAAGGTTCTATCTATTTTGTCAAAATGTAGTTATTGACATAGCCTTGTGCTGTTCAATGTTCTCTACCTACAGCATACAGTGCATTTGGAAAGTATTCAGACTCAAATCAAATCAAATGTATTTATATAGCCCTTCTTACATCAGCTGATATCTCAAAGTGCTGTACAGAAACCCAGCCTAAAACCCCAAACAGCAAGCAATGCAGGTGTTGAAGCACGGTGGCTAGGAAAAACTCCCTAGAAAGGCCAAAACCTAGGAAGAAACCTAGAGAGGAACCAGGCTATGAGGGGTGGCCAGTCCTCTTCTGGCTGTGACGGATGGAGATTATAACAGAACATGGCCAAGATGTTCAAATGTTCATAAATGACCAGCATGGTCAAATAATAGGTCCGGGACAGGTAGCACGTCCGGTGAACAGGTCAGGATTCCATAGCCGCAGGCAGAAAAGTTGAAACTGGAGCAGCAGCACGGCCAGGTGGGCTGGGGACAGCAAGGAGTCATCATGCCAGGTAGTCCCGAGAAATGGTCCTAGGGCTCAGGTCCTCTGAGAGAGAGAAAGAAAGATAGAAAAAGAGAATTAGAGAGCATACTTAAATTCACACAGGACCGGATAAGACATGAGAAGTACTCCAGATATAACAAACTGACCTTAGCCCCCCGACACATAAACGACTGCAGCATAAATACTGGAGGCTGAGACACGAGGGGTCAGGAGACACTGTGGCCCCATCCGATGATACCCCCGGACAGGGCCAAACAGGAAGGATATAACCCCACCCACTTTGCCAAAGCACAGCCCCCACACCACTAGAGGGATATCTTCAACCACCAACTTACCATCGAGAGACAAGGCCGAGTATAGCCCACAAAGATCTCTGCCATGGCACAACCCAAGGGGGGGGGGGGGGGGGGGGCGCCAACCCAGACAGGAAGATCACATCAGTGAGTCAACCCACTCAAGTGACGCACCCCTCCTAGGGACAGCATGAAAGAGCACCAGTAAGCCAGTGACTCAGCCCCTGTAATAGGGTTAGAGGCAGAGAATCACAGTGGAAAGAGGGGAACCGGCCAGGCAGAGACAGCAAGGGCGGGTTCGTTGCTCCAGAGCCTTTCCGTTCACCTTCACACTCCTGGGCCAGACTACACTCAATCATATGACCCACAGAAGAGATGAGTCTTCAGTAAAGACTTAAAGGTTGAGACCGAGTTTGCGTCTCTCACAGGCAGACCATTCCATAAAAATGGAGCTCTATAGGAGAAAGCCCTGCCTCCAGCTGTTTGCTTAGAAATTCTAGGGACAATTAGGTGGCCTGCGTCTTTTGACCGTAGCGTACATGTAGGTATGTGCGGCAGGACCAAATCAGAGAGATAGGTAGGAGCAAGCCCATGTAATGCTTTATAGGTTAGCAGTAAAACCTTGAAATAAGCCCTTGCCTTGACAGGAAGCCAGTGTCGGGAGGCTAGCACTGGAGTAATATGATCACATTTTTTGGTTCTAGTCAGGATTCTAGCAGCCGTATTTAGCACTAACTGAAGTTTATTTAGTGCTTTATCCGGGTAGCCGGAAAGTAGAGCATTGCAGTAGTCTAACTTAGAAGTAACAAAAGAATGGATACATTTTTCTGCATCATTTTTGGACAGAAAGTTTCTGATTTTTGCAATGTTACGTAGATGGAAAAAAGATGTCCTTGAAACAGTCTTGATATGTTCGTCAAAAGAGAGAACAGGGTCCAGAGTAACGCCGAGGTCCTTCAAAGTTTTATTTGAGACGACTGTCTGTTCAACGCTGGTCCGACCAATCTGATTCCACGCTTCAAGATTGGACTGGGATATGTTCCGCATAGTCTTCGGACAATAACATTGATGAATACGCTGATTCGGTGAGCGAGTTTATTAGCAAGTGCATTGGTGATGTTGTACCCACAGCAACTATTAAAACCTTCCCCAACCAGAAACCGTGAATTGATGGCAGCATTAGTGCAAAACTGAAAGTGCGAAGCACTGCTTTTAATCAGGGCAAGGTGACCGGAAACATGACCGAATACAAACAGTGTAGCTATTCACTCAGCAAGGCAATCAAACAAGCTAAGCGTCAGTATAGAGACAAAGTAGAGTCGCAATTCAACGGCTCAGACACAAGAGGTATGTGGCAGGGTCTACAGTCAATCAAGGACTACAAAAAGAAAACCAGCCCTGTCGCGGACCACGATGTCCTGCTCCCAGACAAACTAAACAACTTCTTTGCTCGCTTTGAGGACAATACAGTGACAACGACACAGCCTGCTACCAAAACCTGCGGGCTCTCCTTCACCGCAGCCAACATGAGTAAAGCATTTAAAAGTCTTAACCCTTGCAAGGCTGCCAGCCCAGACAGCATCCCCAGCTGCGTCCTCAGAGCATGCACAGACCAGCTGGCTGGTGTGTTTACGGACATATTCAATCTATCCTTATCCCAGTCTGCTGTTCCCACATGCTTCAAGATGGCCACCATTGTTCCAGTTCCCAAGAAAGCTAAGGTAACTGAGCTAAATGACTATCGCCACATAGCACTCACCTCCGTCATCATGAAGTGCTTTGAGAGACTAGTTAAGGATCATATCACCTCCACCCTACTTGACACCCACTACAATTTGCTTACCGCCCCAATAGGTCCACAGACGACGCAATCACAATCACACTGCACACTGCCCAAACCCATCTGGACAAGAGGAATACCTATGTGAGAATGCTGTTCATCGACTACAGCTCAGCATTCAACACCATAGTACCCTCCAAACTCTTAATTAAGCTCGGGACCCTGGGTCTCGACCCCGCACTGTGCAACTGGGTCCTGGACTTCCTGACGGACCGCCCCCAGGTGGTGAGGGTAGGAAACAATATCTCCACCCCGCTGATCCTTAACACTGGGGCCCCACAAGGGTGCGTTCTCAGCCCTCTCCTGTACTCCCTGTTCACCCATGACTGTGTGGTCATGCACGCCTCCAACTCAATCATCGTGTTTGCAGACGACACTACAGTGGTAGGCTTGATTACCAACAACGATGAGACGGCCTACAGGGAGGAGGTGAGGGCTCTCGGAGTGTGGTGTCAGGAAAATAGCCTCACACTCAACGTTAACAAAACAAAGGAGATAGTCGTGGACTTCAGGAAACAGCAGAGGGAGCACCCCCCTATCCACATCGACGGGACAGTAATGGAGAAGGTGGAAAGTTTTAAGTTCCTCGCCGTACACATCACAGACAAACTGAAATGGTCCACCCACACGCAACAGCACCTCTTCAACCTCAGGAGGCTGAAGAAATTTGGCTTGTCACCAAAAGCACTCACAAACCTTTACAGATGCACAAACGAGAGCATCCTGTCGGGCTGTATCCCCGCCTGGTACAGCAACTGCTCCACCCACAACCGTAAGGCTCTCCAGAGGGTAGTGAGGTCTGCACAACGCATCACCGGGGGCAAACTACCTGCTCTCCAGGACACCTACACCACACGATGTCACAGGAAGGCCAAAACGATCATCAAGGAAAACAACCACCCAAGCCACTGCCTGTTCACCCCACTATCATCCAGAAGGCGAGGTCAGTACAGGTGCATCAAAGCTGGGACAGAGAGACTGAAAAACAGCTTCTATCTCAAGACCATCAGAATATTAAACAGCCATCACTAACATTGAGTGGCTGCTGCCAACATACTGACTCAATCTCTAGCCACTTTCATAATTAAAAATTGGATGTAATAAGGATGTAATAAAAATTGGATGTATCACTAGTCACTTAAAACTATGCCACTTTATATGATGCTTACATACCCTACACTACTCATCTCATATGTATATCCTGTACTCTATACCATCTACTGCATCTTTCCTATGACATTCGGCCATCGCTCATCCATATATATTGGTGGAAAATAAGTATTTGGTCATTAACAAAAGTTTATCTCAATACTTCGGTATATACTCTTTGTTGGCAATGACAGAGGTCAAACGTTTTCTGTAAGTCTTCACAAGGTTTTCACACACTGTTGCTGGTATTTTGGCCCATTCCTCCATGCAGATCTCCTCTAGAGCAGTGATGTTTTGGGGCTGTTGCTGGGCAACACGGACTTTCAACTCCCTCCAAAGATTTTCTATGGGGTTGAGATCTGGAGACTGGCTAGGCCACTCCAGGACCTTGAAATGCTTCTTTTGAAGCCACTCCTTCGTTGCCCGGGTGGTGTGTTTGGGATCATTGTCATGCTGAAAGACCCAGCCACGTTTCATCTTCAATGCCCTTGCTGATGGAAGGAGGTTTTCACTCAAAATCTCACGATATATGGCCCCATTCATTCTTTCCTTTACGCGGATCAGTCGTCCTGGTCCCTTTGCAGAAAAACAGCCCCGAAGCATGATGTTTCCACCCCCATGCTTCACAGTAGGTATTGTGTTCTTTGGATGCAACTCAGCATTCTTTGTCCTCCAAACACGACGAGTTGAGTTTTTTCCAAAAAGTTATATTTTGGTTTCATCTGACCATATGACATTCTCCCAATCTTCTTCTGGATCATCCAAATGCTCTCTAGCAAACTTCAGACGGGCCTGGACATGTACTGGCTTAAGCAGGGGGACACGTCTGGCACTGTAGGATTTGAGTCCCTGGCGGTGTAGTGTGTTACTGATGGTAGGCTTTGTTACTTTGGTCCCAGCTCTCTGCAGGTCATTCACTAGGTCCCCCCATGTGGTTCTGGGATTTTTGCTCACCGTTCTTGTGATCATTTTGACCCCACGGGGTGAGATCTTGCGTGGAGCCCCAGATCGAGGGAGATTATCAGTGGTCTTGTATGTCTTCCATTTCCTAATAATTGCTCCCACAGCTGATTTCTTCAAATCAAGCTGCTTACCTATTGCAGATTCAGTCTTCCCAGCCTGGTGCAGGTCTACAATTTTGTTTCTGGTGTCCTTTGACAGCTCTTTGGTGGAGTTTGGAGTGTGACTGTTTGAGGTTGTGGACAGGTGTCTTTTATACTGATAACAAGTTCAAACAGGTGCCGTTAATACAGGTAATGAGTGGAGGACAGAGGAGCCTCTTAAAGAAGAAGTTACAGGTCTGTGAGAGCCAGAAATCTTGCTTGTTTGTAGTTGACCAAATACTTGTTTTCCACCATAATTTGCAAATAAATTCATTAAAAATCCTACAATGTGATTTTCTGGATTTTTTCTCACATTTTGTCTGTCATAGTTGAAGTGTACCGATGATGAAAATTTACAGGCCTCTCTCATCTTTTTAAGTGGAAGAACTTGCACAATTGGTGGCTGACTAAATAATTTTTTGCCCCACTGTACATATACTTATTCATTCCTTTACTCTTATGTGTATAAGGTGGTTGTTGTGAAATTGTTAGATTACTTGTTAGATATTACTGCATGGTCGGAACTAGAAGCACAAGCATTTCGCTACACTCGCATTAACATCTGCTAACCATGTGTATGTGACAAATACATTTTGATTTGATTTGATGCTGCCACCACCATGCTTCACTGTAGGGATAGTGCCAGGTTTCCTCCAGATTTGACGCTTGGCATTCAGGCCAAGAGTTCAATCTTGGTTTCATCAGACCAGAGAATCTTGTTTCTCATGATCTGAGAGTCCTTTAGGTGCCTTTTGGCAAACTCCAAGTGGGCTGTCATGTGCCTTTTACTGAGAAGTGGCTTCCGTCTGGCCACTCTACCATAGAGGTCTGATTGGTGAATTGGCAGAATTGCAAAGAAAAAGCCATATCTCAGACTGGCCAATAAAAAGAAAAGATTAAGATGGGCAAAAGAACACAGATACTGGACAGAGGAACTCTGCTTAGAAGGCCAGCATCCCGGAGTTGCCTCTTCACTGTTGACGTTGAGACTGGTGTTTTGAGGGTACTATTTAAAGAAGCTGCCAGTTGAGGACTTGTGAGGCATCTGTTTCTCAAACTAGACACTCTAATGTACTTGTCCTCTTGCTCACTTGTGCACCGCGGCCTCCCCCTCCTCTTTCTATTCTGGTTAGGGCCAGTTTGCGCTGTTCTGTGAAGGGAGTAGTACACAGCATTGTACGAGATCTTCAGTTTCTTGGCAATTTCTCGCATGGAATAGCCTTGATTTGTCAGAACAAGAATAGACTGACGAGTTTCAGAAGAAAGTTATTTGTTTCTGGCCTTTTTGAGCCTCTAATCAAACCTACAAATACTGATGCTCCAGATACTCAACTAGTCTAAAGAAGGCCTGTTTTATTGCTTCTTTAATCAGAACAACAGTTTTCAGCTGAGCTAAAATAATTGCAAAAGGGTTTTCTAATGATCAATTAGCCTTTTAAAATGATGTTATTTTAATGTACAAAAAATGTGATTTTCTTTCAAAAACAAGGACATTTCTAAGGGACCGCAGACTTTTGAACGGTAGTGTATGTAAATAAGGTATTTCATGAACTTCTTTGAGGAAAAGATCATGATTATTAGAAAGCAAATTACGGACTCCTCATTACATCTGCGTATTCCTTCAAAGCTCAGTTGTCCTGAGTTTTAGTACTATATCTCTTGACACAATGATGAAAATAATCATGGCCTCTAAACCTTCAAGCTGCATACTGGACCCTATTCCAACTAAACTACTGAAAGAGCTGCTTCCTGTGCTTGGCCCTCCTATGTTGAACATAATAAACGGCTCTCTATCCACAGGATGTGTACCAAACTCACTAAAAGTGGCAGTAATAAAGCCTCTCTTGAAAAAGCCAAACCTTGACCCAGAAAATATAAAAAAATATCGGCCTATATAGAATCTTCCATTCCTCTTAAAATTTTTAGAAAAGGCTGTTGCGCAGCAACTCACTGCCTTCCTGAAGACAAACAATGTATACGAAATGCTTCAGTCTGGTTTTAGACCCCATCACAGCACTGAGACTGCACTTGTGAAGGTGGTAAATGACCTTTTAATGGCATCAGACCGAGGCTCTGCATCTGTCCTCGTGCTCCTAGACCTTAGTGCTGCTTTTGATACCATCGATCACCACATTCTTTTGGAGAGATTGGAAACCCAAATTGGTCTACACGGACAAGTTCTGGCCTGGTTTAGATCTTATCTGTCGGAAAGATATCAGTTTGTCTCTGTAAATGGTTTGTCCTCTGACAAATCGACTGTATATTTTGGTGTTCCTCAAGGTTCTGTTTTAGGACCACTATTGTTTTCACTATATATTTTACCTCTTGGGGATGTCATTCGAAAACATAATGTTAACTTTCACTGCTATGCGCATGACACACAGATGTACATTTCAATGAAACATGGTGAAGCCCCAAAATTGCCCTCGCTAGAAGCATGTGTTTCAGACATAAGGAAGTGGATGGCTGCAAACTTTCTACTTTTAAACTCGGACAAAACAGAGATGCTTCTTCTAGGTCCCAAGAAACAAAGAGATCTTCTGTTGAATCTGACAATTAATCTTAATGGTTGTACAGTCGTCTCAAATAAAACTGTGAAGGACCTCGGCGTTACTCTGGACCCTGATCTCTCTTTTGAAGAACATATCAAGACCATTTCAAGGACAGCTTTTTTCCATCTACGTAACATTGCAAAAATCAGAAACTTACTGTCCAAAAATGATGCAGAAAAATGAATCCATGCTTTTGTCACTTCTAGGTTAGACTACTGCAATGTTCTACTTTCCGGCTACCCGGATAAAGCACTAAATAAACTTCAGTTAGTGCTAAATACGGCTGCTAGAATCCTGACTAGAACCAACATTTTTTAGCATATTACTCCAGTGCTAGCCTCCCTACACTGGCTTCCTGTCAAGGCAAGGGCTGATTTCAAGGTTTTACTGCTAACCTACAAAGCATTACATGGGCTTGCTCCTACCTATCTCTCTGATTTGGTCCTGCCGTACATACCTACACATACGCTACGGTCACAAGACGCAGGCCTCCTAATTGTCCCTAGAATTTCTAAGCAAACAGCTGGAAGCAGGGCTTTCTCCTATAGAGCTCCATTTTTATGGAATGGTCTGCCTACCCATGTAAGAGACGCAAACTCGGTCTCAACCTTTAAGTCTTTACTGAAGACTCATCTCTTCAGTGGGTCATATGATTGAGTGTAGTCTGGCCCAGGAGTGGGAAGGTGAACGGAAAGGCTCTGGAGCAACGAACCGCCCTTGCTGTCTGTGCCTGGCCGGTTCCCCTCTTTCCACTGGGATTCTCTGCCTCTAACCCTATTACAGGGGCTGAGTCACTGGCTTACTGGGGCTCTTTCATACCGTCCCTGGGAGCGGTGCGTCACTTGAGTGGGTTGAGTCACTGATGTGATCTTCCTGTCTGGGTTGGTGCCCCCCCCCCTTGGATTGTGCCGATCTTTGTGGGCTTTACTCGGCCTTGTCTCAGGATGGTAAGTTGGTGGTTGAAGATATCCCTCTAGTGGTGTGGCGGCTGTGCTATGGCAAAGTGGGTGGGGTTATATCCTTCCTGTTTGGCCCTGTCCGTGGGTGTCCTCTGATGGGGCCACAGTGTCTCCTGACCCCACCTGTCTCAGCCTCCAGTATTTATGCTGCAGTAGTTTATGTGTCGGGGGGCTAGGGTCAGTTTGTTATATCTGGAGTACTTCTCCTGTCCTATTCGGTGTCCTGTGTGAATTTAAGTGTGCTCTCTCTAATTCTCTCTTTCTTTCTCTCTCGGAGGACCTGAGCCCTAGGACCATGCCTCAGGACTACCTGACATGATGACTCCTTGCTGTCCCCAGTCCACCTGGCCGTGCTGCTGCTCCAGTTTAAACTGTTCTGCCTTATTATTATTGGTCCATGCTGGTAATTTATGAACATTTGAACATCTTGGCCATGTTCTGTTATAATCTCCACCCGGCACAGCCAGAAGAGGACTGGCCACCCCTCATAGCCTGGTTCATCTCTAGGTTTCTTCCTAGGTTTTGGCCTTTCTAGGGAGTTTTTCCTAGACACCGTGCTTCTACACCTGCATTGCTTGCTGTTTGGGGATTTAGGCTGGGTTTCTGTACAGCAATTTGAGATATCAGCTGATGTACGAAGGGCTATATAAATCTATTTGATTTGATTTGATGAAAACAACCACAATTGTGAGGGCTACTATCCCCCAAAACACTCTCTTTTGAATGCTTTGAGAAGCCAAGTGGTTGGGAAGCCAGCTGTCCCAGTGGTCTGATGACCACTGACCTGGTCTGGGCCTGGCACAGAGTGCTGATGACCACTGACCTGGTTTGGGCCTGGCACAGAGTGCTGATGACCTGGTCTGGGCCTGGCACAGAGTGCTGATGACCACTGACTTGCCTCCATCTGTGGGGCCCACCAGCATAGCGGTGTGTCTGGTCATCATGGTCTCGTACATCTTCACCACCTTGTCCACCTGAACACCACAGACACACCACAGCATTAGGATAGGGACTTAACATCTCCAGTTTCATGTGTTGAAATAATAACAGAATTTGTCATCTTTCAATTGTATAATGCTAATGGTCATTTTCACAAAGGTTCCTATGCCCTGAGATTTAACGTTGAGACAGATAAGGGTCTGCTCTGCAGCATCGTTGAATCTGGGGTAGCGCACACGGGGTTAGTCAAGCCCCGGGAACAGGTCTGAGATCAGCCCCAGGAACAGAGGCACGTCCTCAAACACAAACTTAGGCAGGTCCATGTCACACAGGGCACGCATCAACCATACATCCTGAGAGAGAAACAGTGAGAGAGAGAGGGTGAGAAGGAGTTGGGGAAGGAGAAGGGGAAAGATCATTTTAAAAAACAGAGGGAGAGAGAAAGAGAACAATTGTCTGAGACATCTTCAAGGGCATAGAAATTAAACCACCCACAATTTCTAGAAAATCATGAATGCTCTCTTTGTCTACTTACTGTAAATAAAATACAGAGGAATCGGATGGATCACAGTGGACTTTCACAGGTCTTCATTGAGATCTGGTGAGCCTCTCTTCAGTTCTCCAGCCATCACTAACACACATTTCAGAACCTGCAGTCCAAAGTCATAGCAGAACTGCTTAGACAGCTGCTCCCTGGCCAGCTTGTACAGCACTGTCATCTTCTTGGCCAGAATCTGCATTCAAATGAAGATCACTAACTGAGTAATGTGACTGTCTAACAATGTCAGGTACAACATTTATCTATAACAGTGTATGTGTCTGTGCACGTGAGTGTATGCATGTCTGTGTGTGTGTGTGTTGATGAGAGGATATGCTGCTCATTTTGGCCAAGAAGAATCCCCCTGAGAAGAGCATGGTTTCACTGATCTGCTGCAGGTCAGGCACCATGACCACCACAGGTCTGAACAGGGCTTTGATTGACTCAGGCAGCTCTGTGAGTCCAGCTCTGTGAGTCCAGCGTAGCCAGGGTTCATAGTGCTGAAGATTCCCATGCGGTCGTCCATGCTGATCTCCAGGCCCGGAAAACTGACACCCACAACAAAACTGAGTTCAAAGCCTCCTGAGTCAATGTCACCAACAGTCTTTAGGGAAAACGTCTTAAGATTGTTATTACCTTGCCATAAGTACATCATTGATGTTCTGTAGCAATTGTTTCTAGCTACTTACTCAAATTGCAATGTTTTTGTAACAGCCTCTCCCAATCCAGAACTGTCCTGGCAGTCTCCAGACATCAAAGAAATCACTGTGTGCCATAATAACTCACATGGAAGCACTTTGAGGTGCAGGATGAGAGCATTGCAGATGGTCTGGATCTTGGAGTAGATGACAGACAGCAAGAGTCATCGATGAGGTTGAATTCATCAAAGCAGCCCCAGGCAACACACTGGGCCAGGCCAGACAAAATGTTACCCACAGCCTGGACACAGAGGGGGAAGACAGAGGAGAGGAGAAATATGAGAAAATAATACATAAGGTAAATAAAGAAACCATTAATATGGACTACAATTGCCGTTATAACCATACCTGCAACAGCGCTAATAATGTAAAAGCATATTATGCATTTTTTAAATAATAATTATAGAGAAAATAAAACTTTATTTTTGCCGTGTGGCCCCGAGCCTTGTTGAGGTCCTTGGTGGACTGTCTTCCTTGTTCCAGCCAGCCCTGCAGGGGCTCCACCCAGGTACATGGACAGGGCCTGAGGCAAACACAAACACAGTGGTAGCTAAGTTAGACAAAATCTTAGTTGAGGTTCAGGTATTGGACCTGTGTGAGGGTGAGGTAGATGCGGCCAGTCAGCTGGGTGATGACCAGATGACCATTCAGCCCCATGTATTCATAATCATAGCAGAAAGCTGGTGCACAAACAGAGCACGTGGACATTGATGATATGAGCCACGCACACAAACAGCTCCCGGGCAATGCACTCTGTGAAGGGCTCCATGTGTTTGTCCTTGTTGTAGTAGCTGGAGATGATCCACACCATGTACAGACAGTTCATCATCAGAGGGATGGTGTCCAGAATCACAGCAAAGTCTGCCCCGGTGGCCAGGTTCTGGAACACACAACACAAATGCTTAGTCTCTGGGCATGGAGAAGAGCCTACAACTTAGCCTCAGGGATAGAAGGACAACATATCAAAAGAGCATGTCAGCAGCAGAAAAGTCAGACCTACAATACCAGTCAAAAGTTTGGACACACCTACTCATTCAAAGGCTTTTCTTAATTTTTTACTATTTTCTACATTGTAGTGAAAACATCAAAATTCTAAAATAATACAGGTAGTAACCAAAAAAGTGTTAAACAAATCAAAATATATTTGAGATTTTTTATTCTTCAAAGTAGCCACCCTTTGCCATGATGACAGCTTTGCACACTCTTGGCATTCTCTCAACCAGCTTCATGAGGAATGCTTTTCCAACAGTGCTGGAGGAGTTTCCACATATGCTGAGCACTTGTTGGCTGCTTTTCCTTCACTCTGCGGTTCAACTCTTCCCAAACCATCTCAATTGGGTTGAGTGTGTGTGATTGTGGAAGCCAGGTCATCTGATGCAGCACTCCATCACTCTCCTTCATGGTCAAATAGCCCTTACACAGCCTGGAGGTATGTTTTGGGTCATTGTCCTGTTGAAAAACAAATTATAGTCCCACTAAGCGCAAACCAGATGTGGTGGCGGATCGCTGCAGAATGCTGTGGTAGCCATGCTGGTTAAGTGTGCCTTGAATTCTAAATAAATCACTGACAGTGTCACCAGCAAGCACCCCCATACCATCACACCTTCTCCTCCATGCTTCATGGTGGGAACTACACATGCGGAGATCATCCGTTCACCTAGGCTGAGTCTCACAAAGACACAGCGGTTGGAACCAAAAATCTCAAATTTGGACTCATTAGACCAAAGGACAGATTTCCACTGGTCTAATGTCCATTGCTCGTGTTTCTCGGCCCAAGCAAGTATCTTCTTCTTATTGGTGTCCTTTAGTAGTGGTTTCTTTGCAGCAATTTGACCATGAAGGCCTGATTCACACATTCTCCTCTAAACAGTTTATGTTGAGATGTTACTTGAACACTGTGAAGAATTTATTTAGGCTGCAATTTCTGAGGCTGGTAACTCTAATGAACTTATCCTCTGCAGCAGAGTTAACTCCGGGTCTTCCTTTCCTGTGGCGGTCCTCATGAGAGCCAGTTTCATCATAGCGCTTGATGGTTTTTACGACTGCACTTGAAGAAACTTCCAAAGTTCTTGACATCTTTCGGATTGACTGACCTTCATGTCTTAAAGTAATTAAGGACTGTAGTTTCTCTTTCCTTATTTTTACACCACTGCTACTCTCTTTTTATCATATATGCATAGTCACTTTAACTATTCATGTACATGTACTATTCATGTACTATTCATGTTCAAGTACATACTACCTCAATTGGGCCGACCAACCAGTGCTCCCGCACATTGGCTAACCGGGCTATCTGCATCGTGTCCCACCAACCCCTCTTTTACACTACTGCTACTCTCTGTTCATCATATATGTATAGTCACTCTATCCATATCTACATGTACATACTACCTCAATCAGCCTGACTACCCAGTGTCTGTATGTAGCCTCGCTAATGTATATAGCCTGTCTTTTTACTGTTGTTTTATTTCTTTACCTACCTATTGTTCACCTAATACCTTTTTTGCACTATTGGTTAGAGCCTGTTAGTAAGCATTTCAGGTCTACTCCTGTTGTATTTGGCGCACGTGTCACGCTCTGAACTTAGAGAGACGTTTTATTTCTCTATTTGGTTAGGTCAGGGTGTGAGTTGGGGTGGGTATTCTATATTGTCTATTTTTTTGGGGGGGCCAAGTATGGTTCCCAATCAGAGGCAGCTGTCTATCATTGTCTCTGATTGGGAATCATACTTAGGCAGCCCTTTCTCCCACTTTCTGTTGTGGGACCTTGTTTTTGTTAGTTGCTGGTTTAGCACTACAATTCTTTACGTGTCGTTTATCTTGTTTTTTTGTTGGTGATCATTTAATACATTAAAAATGTACGCCTACCACGCTGCACCTTGGTCTCATTCCGACGACAGCCGTAACAGCACTTTGATTTGATTTATTTGAGCTGTTCTCGCCATAATATGGACTTGGTCTATTACAAAATAGGTCTTTATTCTGTATAAAACCCTTACCTTGTCACAACACAACTGATTGGCTCAAACTTATTAAGATGGAAAGAAATTCCACAAATCAACTTTTAACAAGGCACACCTCTTAAATGAAATGCATTCCAGGTGACTACCTCATGAAGATGGTTGAGAGAATGCCACGTGCGCAAAGCTGTCAAGGCAAAGGGTGGCTACTTTGAAGAATTTCAAATATAAAATATATTTTGATTTGTTGAATCCTTTTTTGTTTACTACATGATTCCATATGTGTTATTTCACAGTTTTGATGTCTTCACCATTATTCTACAATGTAGAAAATATAAAAAATAAAGAAAAACCCTTGAATGAGTAAGAGTTTCCAAACTTTTGACTGGTAATTTACATATTTCAATAACACATGGAATGTTTCTACTATAATGTGAAGCTTAGGGAGAACAGGGCCTGTTCCTCAGGACTATAAGCCCACCTTGAAGTGTCTCTCCAGTGTGCTAAGGAAGCGCACAATCCCCACATGGAGATTGCTTAGCTCGGTCATGGACAGGTCCAGGGTTCTATGTCTGCTATGGGGCCTGGTGCCTGGGAATGTATAAAACAACCAGTAATAGTACTAACCAGCCATTTCTACTCTGAATGAAAAGTATGGATCCAAAAAGCTATTCCCTCTCTCGCCTGTGGTTTCTTCTTCTGCTGCGCCTCGACGACAATGGTGATCTGAGTCTGCTAGTTCAACACACACTGCTCCAGCTTCTCCATCACCTCTAGAGTGGCCAGCAGCACATCCACCTCCGGATCCAGTTCCAGTTCAGGGATGTGAAACTTAATCTCACCTGCAATGGAGAGGCCACAGCATTATCATTCACCACATAAACATTCACCACAAAAACATTCAGATACAGTGTAAAACACCAATGAAAAACAGTGCACTTGTTACATGATGTATGCATGCATACACATCACGTAGATTGGTTGATGAACAACCTCCTGACACTGTTGATGGTTGGGTGGGTCCTGTCTGGGAGGAGGAATTGTTTTAAACATTTATTTTACTAGGGACGTCAGTTAAGAACATTAAGAACAAATTCTTATTTACAATGACTGCCTACACCGGCTAAACCCAGACGTTGCTGGGCCAATTGTGCGCCACCTATGGGACTCCCAATCACAGCCGGTTATGATACAGCCTGGATTCAAACCAGGGTGTCTGTAGTGATGCCTCAAGATACAGTGCCTTAGACCGCTGCGCCACTCAAGAGCCATGGTATCTATGATCCACAAACACAGACACACACACCTTCCAGCTGCTGGAGAATCCTGTCGATGTGACCCAGGAACTTGTGACAGCTCTTGAGTAACTCATCACGAATCATTAGGTAACCAATTTGACTCCACAGGTTTCTCATCCTTGTTCCCGTTCCCATCACCACTGGCCTCCTTATCCTAGGAGGCTGCTGCCCCCTGCTGGTAGCCTCCATCAGTCAGCTTCAGCTGGTTGACAGACTGACAGTATTGCGATATTCATAAGAGAGCACCAAAAAGTCAAGAGTGTAGTGTAATGAAGGCTAGAAGGAGACAACAAAAACAACCAAGAACAAAAAGCAGTGGAGGGACTATTGTGGAGGTCTAATGGGACACTTGCATGAAAAGTGCATAGTGTGCATGTGTATATATACAGTACCGGTCAAAAGTTTGGACACACCTACTCATTCAAGGGTTTTTCTTTAGTTTTACTATTTTCTATATTGTAGAATAATAGTGAAGACATCAAAACTATGAAATAACACATATGGAATCATGTAGTAACCAAAAAAGGGTTAAACAAATCCAAATATATTTGAGATTCTTCAAAGTAGCCTTTGCCTTGATGACAGCTTTGTACACTCTTGGCATTCTCTCAACCAGCTTCATGAGGTAGTCACCTGGAATTTCTAATTCCTAATGCGTTTGGGCCAATAAGTTCTGTTGTGACAAGGTAGGGGTGGTATACAGACCAAGTCCATATTATGACAAGGACAGCTCAAATAAGCAAAGAGAAACGACAGTCAATCATTACTTAAAAACATGAAGGTCAGTCAATCCGGAAGTTTCTTCAAGTGCAGTCGTAAAAACCATCAAGCACAATGATGAAACTGGCTCTCATGAGGACCGCCACAGGAAAGGAAGACCCGGAGTTAACTCTGGAAGACCCGGAGTATACCACCCCTACCTTTTATTATTACTTTTTATTTCACCTTTATTTAACCAGGTAGGCAAGTTGAGAACAAGTTCTCATTTACAATTGCGACCTGGCCAAGATAAAGCAAAGCAGTTCGACACATACAACGACACAGAGTTACACATGGAGTAAAACAAACATACAGTCAATAATACAGTATAAAAACAAGTCTATATACAATGTGAGCAAATTAGGTGAGAAGGGAGGTAAAGGCAAAAAAGGCCATGGTGGCAAAGTAAATACAATATAGCAAGTAAAACACTGGAATGGTAGTTTTGCAATGGAAGAATGTGCAAAGTAGAAATAAAAATAATGGGGTGCAAAGGAGCAAAATAAATAAAGAAATTAAATACAGTTGGGAAAGAGGTAGTTGTTTGGGCTAAATTATAGGTGGGCTATGTACAGGTGCAGTAATCTGTAAGATGCTCTGACAGTTGGTGCTTAAAGCTGGTGAGGGAGATAAGTGTTTCCAATTTAAGAGATTTTTGTAGTTCGTTCCAGTCATTGGCAGCAGAGAACTGGAAGGAGAGGCGGCCAAAGAAAGAATTGGTTTTGGGGGTGACTAGAGAGATATACCTGCTGGAGCGTGTGCTACAGGTGGGAGATGCTATGGTGACCAGCGAGCTGAGATAAGGGGGGACTTTACCTAGCAGGGTCTTGTAGATGACATGGAGCCAGTGGGTTTGGCGACGAGTATGAAGCGAGGGCCAGCCAACGAGAGCGTACAGGTCGCAATGGTGGGTAGTATATGCAGAGGACAAGTTCATTAGAGTTAACTGCACCTCAGTTTGCAGCCCAAATAAATGCTTCACAGAGTTCTGGTAACAGACACATTTCAACATCAACTGTTCAAAGGAGACTGAGGGATTCAGGCCTTCATGGTCAAATTGCTGCAAAGAAACCACTACTACTACTAAAGGACGCCAATAATAAGAAGAGACTTGCTTGGGCCAAGAAACACGAGCAATGGACATTAGACCAGTGGAAATCTGTCCTTTGGTCTAATGAGTCCACATTTGAGTGTCTTTGTGAGACTCAGCCTAGGTGAACGGATGATCTCCGCATGTGTGGTTCCCACCGTGAAGCATAGAGGAGGTGTATGGTGTGGGGGTGCTTTGCTGGTGACACTGTTTGTGATTTATTTAGAATTCAAGGCACACTTAACCAGCATGGCTACCACATCATTCTGATTAAATAAAACAAATTCCTCATCAATCTACACACTATACCCCATAATGACAAAGGAAAAACAGTTTTTTTAGAAATTCTGCACATTTCTAACATTTTTCAAGCAGAAATATCTTATTTACATAAGTATTCAGACCCTTCGCTACCCTTCAAAATTGAGCTCAGGTGCATCCTGTTTCCGTTGATCATCCTTGAGAAGTTTCTACAACTTGATTGGAGTCCACCTGTGGTAAATTCAACTGATTGGACAAGATTTGGAATGGCACACACATGTCTATATAATGTCCCACATTTGACAGTGCACAGATCTGGGAAGGGTACCCAAAAAATTATTCAGCATTGAAGGTCCCCGAGAACACAGTGGTCTCCATCATTATTAAATGTAAGAAAACTTCCGGCGCCGACAGAGATGGCCGCCTCGCTTCGCGTTCCTAGGAAACTATGCAGTATTTAGTTTTTTTACGTGTTATTTTTTACATTGGTACCCCAGGCAATCTTAGGTTTTATTACATAGTCAGGAGGAACTATTGGATATAAGAGCAACGTCAACTCACCATCATTACGACCAGGAATAGGACTTTCCCGAAGCGGATCCTCTGTTTGGTCCACCACCCAGGACAATGGATCAGATCCCAGCTGGCGAACCAAAACAACGACGCCGTAAAAGGGGCAGACGAAGCGGCCTTCTGGTCAGGCTCTGGAGACGGGCACATCGCGCACCGCTCCCGAGCACACTACTCACCAATGTCCAGTCTCTTGACAACAAGGTTGATGAGATCCGAGCAAGGGTACCATTCCAGAGACATAAGAGACTGTAACGTTCTTTGCTTCACGGAAACATGGCTCACTCGAGACACGCTATCGGAGTCGGTACAGACAGCTGGTTTCTTCACGCATCGCGCCGACAGAAACAAGCATCTTTCTGGTAAGAAGAGGGGCGGGGGGGGGGGGGGGTATGCCTTATGATTAACGAGACGTGGTGTGATCAAAACAACATACAGGAACTCAAGTCCTTATGTTCACCTGACTTAAAATTCCTCACAATCAAATGTCGACCGCATTATCTACCAAGAGAATTCTCTTCGATTATAATCACAGCCGCATATATTCCCCCCAAGCAGACACGTCGATGGCCCTGAACAAACTTTATTTGACTCTATGTAAACTGGAAACCACATATCCTGAGGCTGCATTCATTGTAGCTGGGGATTTTAACAAGGCTAATCTGAAAACAAGACTCCCTAAATTCTATCAGCATATCGATTGTGCTACCAGGGCTGGTAAAACCCTGGATCATTGTTATTCTAACTTCCACGACACATACCCTGCGGCAGGGGTAGCCTAGTCGTTAGAGCGTTGGACTAGTAACCAGAAGGTTGCAAGTTCAAACCCCCGAGCTGACAAAGTACAAATCTGTCGTTTTGCCCCTGAACAGGCAGTTAACCCACTGTTCCTAGGCCGTCATTGAAAATAAGAATTTGTTCTTAACTGACTTGCATAGTTAAATAAAGGTTAAATAAAAAATATAAGGCCCTCCCCCACCCTCCTTTTGGAAAAGCTGACCACGACTCCATTTTGTTGCTCCCTGCCTATAGACAGAGACTAAAACAGGAAGCTCCCGAGCTCAGGTCTGTTTAACGCTGGTCCGACCAATCTGATTCCACGCTTCAAGATTGCTTCGATCACGTGGATTGGGATATGTTCCGCATTGCGTCAGACAACAACATTGACGAATACACTGATTCGGTGAGCGAGTTTATTTGCAAGTGCATCGGCGATGTCGTACCCACAGCAACTATTAAAACATTCCCAAACCAGAAACCATGGATTGATGGCAGTATTCGCGTCAAACTGAAAGCGTGAACCACTGCTTTAACCAGGGCAAGGTGACCGGAAACATGACCGAATACAAACAGTGTAGCTATTCCCTCCGCAAGGCAATCAAACAAGCTAAGCGTCAGTATAGAGACAAAGTAGAGTCGCAATTCAACGGCTCAGACACAAGAGGTATGTGGCAGGGTCTACAGTCAATCACGGATTACAAAAAGAAAACCAGCCCCGTCACGGACCAGGATGTCTTGCTTCCAGACAGACCAAACAACTTCTTTGCTCGCTTTGAGGATAATACAGTGCCACTGACACGGCCCGCTACCAAAACCTGCGGACTCTCCTTCACTGCAGCCGACATGAGTAAAACATTTAAAAGTGTTAACCCTCACAAGGTTGCAGGCCCAGACAGCATCCCCAGCCGCGTCCTCAGAGCATGCGCAGACCAGCTGGCTGGTGTGTTTACGGACATATTCAATCTATCCTTATCCCAGTTTGCTGTTCCCACATGCTTCAAGAGGGCCACCATTGTTCCTGTTCCCAAGAAAGCTAAGGTAACTGAGCTAAACGACTACCTCCCCGTAGCACTCACTTCCGTCATCATGAAGTGCTTTGAGAGACTAGTCAAGGACCATATCACCTCCACCGCAATCGCAACCACACTGCCCTAACCCATCTGGACAAGAGGAATACCTATGTGAGAATGCTGTTCATCAACTACAGCTCAGCATTTAACACCACAGTACCCTTCAAACTCGTCATCAAGCTTGAGACCCTGGGTCTCGACCCCACCCTGTACAACTGGGTCCTGGACTTCCTGACGGGCTACCCTCAGGTGGTGAGGGTAGGTAACAACATCTCCACCCCGCTGATCCTCAACACTGGGGCCCCACAAGGGTGCGTTCTCAGCCATCTCCTGTACTCCCTGTTCACCCACGACTGCATGGCCATGCACGCTTCCAACTCAATCATCAAGTTTGCAGACGACACTACAGTGGTAGGCTTGATTACCAACAACGACGAGACAGCCTACAGGGAGGAGGTGAGGGCCCTCGGAGTGTGGTGTCAGGAAAATAACCTCACACTCAACGTCAACAAAGGAGATGATCGTGGACTTCAGGAAACAGCAGAGGGAGCACCCACCTATCCACATCGAGGGGACAGTAGTGGAGAGGGTAGTAAGTTTTAAGTTCCTCTGCGTACACATCACGGACAAACTGAATTGGTCCACCCACACAGACAGCGTGGTGAAGAAGACGCAGCAGCGCCTCTTCAACCTCAGGAGGCTGAAAAAATGTGTCTTGCCACCAAAAGCACTCACAAACCTTTACAGATGCACAATCGAGAGCATCCTGTCGGGCTGTATCCCCGCCTGGTATGGCAACTGCTCCGCCCACATCCGTAAGGCTCTCCAGAGGGTAGTGAGGTCTGCACAACGCATCACCGGGGGCAAACTACCTGCTCTCCAGGACACCTACACCACCCGATATCACAGGAAGGCCATAAAGATCATCAAGGACAACAACCACCCAAGCCACTGCCTGTTCACCCCGCTATCATCCAAAAGGCGAGGTCAGTACAGGTGCATCAAAGCAGGGACCAAGAGACTGAAAACAGCTTCTATCTCAAGGCCATCAGACTGTTAAACAGCCACCACTAACATTGAGTGGCTGCTGCCAACATACTGACTCAACTCCAGCCACTTTAATAATGGGAATTGATGGGAAATTATGTAAAATATATCACTAGCCACTTTAAACAATGCTACCTAATATAATGTTTACATACCCTACATTATTCATGTCATATGTATACGTATATACTGTACTCTATATCATCTACTGCATCCTTATGTAATACATGTATCACTAGCCACTTTAACTATGCCACTTTGTTTACATACTCATCTCATATGTATATACTGTACTCAATACCATCTACTGTATCTTGCCTATGCTGCTCTGTGCCATCACAGTGGTTCACGCTTTCAGTTTGACGCGAATACTGCCATCAATCCATGGTTTCTGGTTTGGGAATGTTTTAATAGTTGCTGTGGGTACATTTTTGAAAGCAATTTTTGCTTTCAAAAACAGTGTGCGTGTCCAAATTCAGTCAGGAATGCTTGGCCTCTATACTTTTTCAATCAAATCATCAGGTTTATTCACAAGTGACATGTCATATTTTGACAACATGTTCACCATTATAAAAAAGAAAATAATTATGCAAAGCCAAAACAGAGGAATGTATGGATACCCCTAAGTATGGACTTTTTAATGACGCAAAGTAATCAAGTAGTTACATTACTCTTTAAAATAAATATGATTACATCTAGACCAGGAACAGACATTTACAGCAACCCTTCAACAAACCACACAGATTGTGTTATCAAGGATTAGATGACAAGAAGCTAATGACATACTACACCTCTCTAAGAATTAGTGGTGATCATAGTTGTAGAAGTCTTTCTAGCCACTATTTTGACATGACCTCATCTCAACTTCACAGCAGCATTTCCCATAGAATCCTGCTTTAGGAGCATATTTAAGCATCAACAACATACAGCTCATTGAGGTTTGATAACACAGAAAATCAGTTTACAATGAAATGGTGCAAGCTCCCCATAAAGTTCTGTTACATGGTAATCACAATTAAATCAATTAGCTCCTCTTCAAAGGATTTAATACCATTTAGACAAATACAATAAATATATATATATACTGTAGGAGTCAAAAGTTGACACCTCATTCAAGGGTTTTCTTTATTTTGACTGTTTTCTACATTGTAGAGTAATCGTGAAGACATCAAAACTATTAAAGAAAACATATGGAATCATACAGTAAACAAAAAAGTGTTAAACAAATTAAAATGTTCATTATATTTGAGATTCTTCAGAGTAGCCACCCTTTGCCTGCTTTGACAGCTTTGCACACTCTTGGCATTCTCTCAATCAGCTTCATGAGGTAGTCACCTGGAATGCATTTCAATTAACAGGTGTGCCTTGTTAAAATTTAATTTGTGGAATTTCTTTGCTTCTTAATGCATTGGAGCAAATTAGTTGTGTTGTGACAAGGTAGGGGTGGTATACAGAAGATGGTATTTTACCAAATAGGGCTACGTCCATATTATGGCAAGAACAGCACAAATAAGCAAAGATAAACGACAATCCATCATTACTTTAAGACATGGGCAGTCAATCAGGAAAATGTAGTCGCAAAAACCATCAAATGGTATGATGAAATTGGCTTTCATGAGGACTGCCACAGGAAAGGAAGACAGAGGTACCTCTGCTGTAGAGGATAAGTTCATTATAGTTAACGGAACCTCAGAAATTGCAGCCCAAATAAATGCTTCAGAGTTCAAGTAACAGACACATCTCAACATCAACAGTTCAGAGACCACGTGAATCAGGCTTTCATGGTCAAATTGCAGCAAAGAAACCACTACTACTACTAAAGGACACCAATAATAAGAGTTGCTTGGGCCAAGAAACACGAGCAATGGACATTAGACCGGTGGAAATCTGTCCTTTGGTCTGATGAGTTCAAATGTGAGATGTTTGGTCCCAACCACCGTGTCTTTGTGAGACACAGAGTAGGTAAATGGATGATCTCTGCATTTGTGGTTCCCACCATGAAGCATGGAGGAGGTGGTGTGATGGTGCTTTGCTGGTGACACTGTCAGTGATTTATTTAGAATTCAAGGCACACAACCAGCATGGCTACCACAGCATTCTGCAGCGATACACCATGCCATCTGGTTTACGCTTAGTGGGACTATCATACAGGACAATGACCCAAAAGACACCTCCACGTTGTGTAAGGGCAATTTGACCACAAAGGGTGGCTACTTCGAAGAATCTCAAATATATTTGGATTTTTTAAACACTTTTTTGGTTACTACATTATTCCTTGTGTTATTTCATAGTTACGATGTCTTCACTATTATTCCACAATGTAGAAAATAGTACAAATAAAGAAAAACCCAAACTTTTGACTGGTACTGTATATATATATATATATATATATATAAAATAAATTATACCCATTATTTTTTCATCTTTAAGGTACAATGCCATTACCCAACAACAAAAATGACATTCTCCGGCTATGGTGCTACAGGATGGGAATATAGGAAAAGGCTTCAGCAAGAATTGATCGCTGCACTGGTCCAGTACCTGCTTTATTCCTAATCGGGGATTGTTGGTGTCATTAAAATGTCTCTTGACCAGCAGAACTCTCTGTGAATGATGTCTTGAGCTATACATTCAATTTCCATCGATGGAATGTACAGTTAAGAGTAGTCTCCCACAAAGCGATGGAGGCATAGGCAACATGTGTTAGGACATTTTTGCTAACATTCAGCACAACAGTATGCATACATTTTCTCTTGAATATATGCACCACTATAGTTAAGCCTGTCGTAGTCTTTCAAATGCTAAACTCTCATTCCAACTTTATTTTTTATAAAAGAAAATGTACATCCCGCTCCTACATTCATCTAAAAATACTTTTCATTTTCAACCAAAGTTTTGGTAACCCAGAATATCATTCAATTGAAAATAGAGCATGATATGTTGACATTTGTTTGTACATATGTAAGGCAGTCAGTCAGTACATCAAATAGTATAAAAAAAACACTATGAAATTGAACTGTACATCGATGAGGCTCAATAGTAGTTAGGGTACCAATCGTTTTGTGCCATCACATGTCGCGGGCAGAGAAGGCCAGCCACTTGTAGATGATCATGTTTGGCATGAAAAGGAGTGGCATGATGGCACAAAGAGACTGGTACGCAGGCTAGCTCAATAGCACTGGATCCTGCTGGTACATTGTGGCAGTTTGCCTCGGAGGGCGGGAGCATTGTGTCCCATTCACAGCAAGCCATCATGTTCAAAGCTAGAGGGCAGGAGGGAGAACGCAAAGGGAACAAACTTGATTCCAGTCCCACTGTAGAACTTATTTTGGAACTCCACCCTATGGAGAGAGAACAGAGATCACTGAATATAGAGTACGAATTAATCAAAGCATTATAAAGGTGTGATGTGTTGCATTTTTACACAGATTTCCTGTACTACACTGTCAATTCTGCAAGTTTAGTAAATAACCAACCAGTGCAGCCTGAGAGCATGGAGGAAGGCAGACAGTCCCTCCATAACCAGGAGGATAGACACAGTGAGCACAGCGAATATCCCAAACACTGGCACCAGAAACATGATGCCCAGACTGGTGCCCATCCGCAGGCCCACCCGCATCACCATGGACCACAGCACCTCCGACAGCTCTGGGGGAGCAAGGACAAATAAAAGTCACATCAGTCTCTGATTTAATTAAATGTATTTGTTAACTAAAAAGAAGGCTTCAAGTCAGAGACAACAAATCAAATAAAAGATAATATATATATGTTTGTAATAAGTTAACACAAGGCTTATTTCCAATGTGTTCCACTCTCACAATAAAATAAACTTTAAAATGCTCATCCATCAGAAAGATGAATTTACCAAACTGTTTAGGTGCGGTGATACTCACGGGCATGTGCCAGACTCAGAGCCCAGAGGCGCAGGTAGGAGGCTGTGTTGGAGATGCAGCCCAGGCAGTACTCTATGGTGTGAATAGACTGGTGCAGGAACACATCCCCAAAGTCAAACTGTAAAAAAAAATAATTTAAAAAAAAAAAAGACATGGGTACTGAAAGTATTGGATCCTCCTTAGGGTTTAATATTTTTCCAGTATTTTAGAAAATGTTCCGTCCCGAGAGAAAAAATAAATAATCCCAGGTAACCCGGTATTTCCCGCCAAAACCGGAAGTGTCATTCAATATCATATAACTGTGTCTAGATTTGATTAGAATTTAGATCAGCATGAAAATTCAAACCTGATGCTACCGGAGCCTGGTGAGACATATATTAGACATTTTATAAGCCCTACATTAACGACATTTAATGGGCCGAAGCCCAAATGATTGTGCCGTTATCTAATACATATGGGATATTGCACATTACACACAAAAGAAAAACAAAAGCCCATAGATGTAGCTAGCTATATGCTCTTGTCATGACTGTCCTCTGATGATCAGAATGAGTCACATCAGACTGGTGGTGACCGTAACCAGGCCTCTTTCTCTCTCCCAAAGAGGGGAGATGGGGGAGCTGTTGGATGGACAACCGTTCACACAGTTGGAAATTAAGCAGGAGGGTACTCTCTACCCTTTAGTATCAACTAAAGCAGTGGTAACCAACCTTTGAGTCAAGAAAACTTTCGCATTCAAAAAGCAAGCTGAGATCTACTGCTCAGGTAAAAAATATCTATATATTTTATTTTTTACATTAACTCAAACAGTTTTGTAAAAATGAGGTTTGGGCAGTAGGCCTAATACATTACCACCCATATTGGCTATATGATTGGCCTGCCAATATTGTTAGTCAGACCATGTTATATTTCAAAACTCGCAAAACAAAACAGATCAGTTGGTTTAGCACTTGAGGCACTGTGGAGCATGAACATAAATAGTTAGCTTTTTTTATATTACAGGACTGATGGTACCTGCATTTGATGGTCAACGAGATCAAAGTCGCTCTGGATAAGAGCGTCTGCTAAATGACTTAAATGTAATGTAAATGTAAATCACTACCTCAATGATCTTCAGGTCGAAAAGTCAGAGCTCTAGAAAGATGCCCGAGTTGGATGACCGTTCAAAACTATTTTTCCCCAACCTCCTCTCACGGTCCCTGCTCTCTCCTTCCCTTCCTCCGGTGAGACTGCCCAAAGAGAGGGGACAGAGTCTTCCACCTGCTCTCTCCTTCCCTTCCTCCGGTGAGACTGCCCAAAGAGAGGGGACAGCATCTTCCACCTGCTCTCTCCTTCCCTTCCTCCGGTGAGACTGCCCAAAGAGAGGGGACAGAGTCTTCCACCTGCTCTCTCCTTCCCTTCCTCCGGTGAGACTGCCCAAAGAGAGGGGACAGAGTCTTCCACCTGCTCTCTCCTTCCCTTCCTCCGGTGAGACTGCCCAAAGAGAGGGGACAGAGTCTTCCACCTGCTCTCTCCTTCCATTCCTCCGGTGAGACTGCCCAAAGAGAGGGGACAGCGTCTTCCACCTGCTCTCTCCTTCCCTTCCTCCGGTGAGACTGCCCAAAGAGAGGGGACAGCGTCTTCCACCTGCTCTCTCCTTCCCTTCCTCCGGTGAGACTGCCCAAAGAGAGGGGACAGCGTCTTCCACCTGCTGTCTCCTTCCCTTCCTCCGGTGAGACTGCCCAAAGAGAGGGGACAGCGTCTTCCACCTGCTCTCTCCTTCCCTTCCTCCGGTGAGACTGCCCAAAGAGAGGGGACAGCGTCTTCCACCTGCTCTCTCCTTCCCTTCCTCCGGTGAGACTGCCCAAAGAGAGGGGACAGCGTCTTCCACCTGCTCTCTCCTTCCCTTCCTCCGGTGAGACTGCCCAAAGAGAGGGGACAGAGTCTTCCACCTGCTCTTTCCTTCCCTTCCTCCGGTGAGACTGCCCAAAGAGAGGGGACAGAGTCTTCCACCTGCTCTCTCCTTCCCTTCCTCCGGTGAGACTGCCCAAAGAGAGGGGACAGCGTCTTCCACCTGCTCTCTCCTTCCCTTCCTCCGGTGAGACTGCCCAAAGAGAGGGGACAGAGTCTTCCACCTGCTCTCTCCTTCCCTTCCTCCGGTGAGACTGCCCAAAGAGAGGGGACAGCGTCTTCCACCTGCTCTCTCCTTCCCTTCCTCCGGTGAGACTGCCCAAAGAGAGGGGACAGCGTCTTCCACCTGCTCTCTCCTTCCCTTCCTCCGGTGAGACTGCCCAAAGAGAGGGGACAGCGTCTTCCACCTGCTCTCTCCTTCCCTTCCTCCGGTGAGTCTGCCCAAAGAGAGGGGACAGCGTCTTCCACCTGCTCTCTCCTTCCCTTCCTCCGGTGAGACTGCCCAAAGAGAGGGGACAGCGTCTTCCACCTGCTCTCTCCTTCCCTTCCTCCGGTGAGACTGCCCAAAGAGGGGACAGCGTCTTCCACCTGCTCTCTCCTTCCCTTCCTCCGGTGAGACTGCCCAAAGAGAGGGGACAGCGTCTTCCACCTGCTCTCTCCTTCCCTTCCTCCGGTGAGACTGCCCAAAGAGAGGGGACAGAGTCTTCCACCTGCTCTCTCCTTCCCTTCCTCCGGTGAGACTGCCCAAAGAGAGGGGACAGCGTCTTCCACCTGCTCTCTCCTTCCCTTCCTCCGGTGAGACTGCCCAAAGAGAGGGGACAGAGTCTTCCACCTGCTCTCTCCTTCCCTTCCTCCGGTGAGACTGCCCAAAGAGAGGGGACACAGTCTTCCACCTGATGGCAAAACTCGAGTCGCACCGCATCTGCCTCATGCACAAATTCATGTTATTCCTATGACCAGAGAAAGTTAAATATTCCTTAAATATTATAAAATCGACACGACGAGCTGCTAATAATAAAACGCAGGGCTATCGATACTTGGCAACTCATTCATTGCAGCTGCAGCCAGAGCAGAAGTACGGAGAAGAGCGTTCGTAATAGTGTTGAATAAAAAGTGACAGTGCTGAATATAAACTTAAACTCAAATCAGAAAAACAGCAGTGCTTTGCTGTAATCGTTGACAGTCTCTCGGTGGTCATGGTTTTAAAAGTGATTAAATCTTACGCAGGCTAGTAGCCTATTAAACTTGGCTGTGGCCAGGGTCATGGAAGCTCTGACGCCACGGTGATTTGAGCTAGCCGATTGGGCAGCAGAGTAGGAGCACTCGATTTAGTCACAGATTTTCCGGTTCGCCGGGTAGGCGGAGTTTTGAATCAAGTGCACCTACCGGCAACAGCTCAACACGATTTTTAAAAAAGGAGCGCAAGCCTTTATCGTTCGTTGGCTTTTCTACAGAAATATTTGGTGATCGACTAGGAATGCCTTGAAGATCACGATCGACCGGTTGGCGACCACTGAACTAAAGGAATGTACTTTAGTCCCCAGAGAATTTTGCCCGTCCAAAACTCTACCGTCCCAAAAGTGGAGAATGGAACAATTCTAACAAAGAATTTGGAGAATGGTCAGTGGGGAGATGTAGAAAACTAATGTAATATTGTTTTTCATTGTGTGATGTTATTAAAAACTGTATGGACCAAATATTGTAACTTGGAATGGATGCCCCCTATATCTGTTAAGTTTTCATCCAATTTGAGTTTTTGTTAAGATAGGAATATGATTTTAGTGTCTCCCCCTTTGAAGAGGGGGATGACCGCGAGAGACCGGGAGACACTCTAGACAAACTGCTACAGACCTATCCATCTAACCTGCCTATCTATCTTACCCTGAAAGCCAAATGAACAAACAGATCATCGACCATTTCGAAATCCACCATACCTTCTCCGCTATGCAATCTGGTGAGATTGCAGAGCGCCAAACTCAAATAAAGAAATATTCATGATAAAAATTCAGAAAAGATACAACTATTTTACATAGGTTTAAAGATGAACTTCTTGTGAATCCAACCACGGTGTCAGATTTCAAAAAATGCTTTACGGCGAAAGCTTACCTTACAATTATTTGAAAACATAGCCCAGCAGACAAATCATTACAAACAGTAACCAGCCAAGCAGAAGAGTTACACAAGTCAGAAATAGAGATACAATTCATCACTTACCTTTGATGATCTTCATGTTTGCACTCAGAAGACATTCATTTATTCAATAAAATGTTCCTTTTGTTCGATAAAGTCTCTCTGTACATCCGAAAACCTCCGTTTTGTTTGCGCGTTTTCTTCAGTACTCCACAGGCTCAAACGCAGTCACAACAGGCAGACAAAAAATCCAAATTGTATCCGTAAAGTTCATAGAAACATGTCAAACGATGTTTATATTCAATCCTCAGGTTGTTTTTAGCCTAAATAAATCAATAATATTTCACCTGGACAATAACGTCATCAATATAAAAGGTAAACAAGAAAGGCACTCTCGGTCACGCGCATGAAAAATATCTGTGACACTGCAGGGTCCACTCATTCAGACTGCTCTTACTCCCTCATTTTTCAAAATACAAGCCTGAAACAATTTCTAAAGACTGTTGACATCTAGTGGAATGCATAGGAACTGCAATTTGAGTCCTAAGTCAATGGATACTGTAATGGCATTGAATAGAAAACTACAACAACAAAAATCCTACTTCCTGAATGGATTTCTCTCAGGTTTTCACCTGCCATATCAGTTCTGTTATACTCACAGACATTTTTAACAGTTTTGGAAACTTTAGAGTGTTTTCTATCCAAATCTACTAATTCTATGCATCTCCTATCTTCTGGGCCTGAGTAGAAGGCAGTTTAATTTGGGAATGCTTTTCATCCAAAATTCCAAATGCTGCCCCCTACCCTAGAGAAGTTAACTAACCTCCAGACGAGCTTCAATGCCATAAAACTCTCCTTCCGTGGCCTCCAACTGCTTTTAAATGCGAGTAAAACTAAATGCATGCTCTTCAACCGATTGCTGTCCACACCTGCCCGCCCGCCCAGCATCACTACTCTGGACGGTTTTGACATAGAATATGTGGACAACTACAAATACTTAGGTGTCTAGTTAGACTGTAAACTCTCCTTCCAGACTGACATTAAGCATCACGAATCCAAAATTAAATCTAGAATCAGGTTCCTATTTCACAACAAAGCATCCTTCACTCATGCTGCCAAACATACCCTCGTAAAACTGACTATCCTACCGATCTTTGACTTCGGCGATGTCATTTACAAAATAGCCTCCAACACTCTACTCAGAATGCATCCAATTTGCTATCACAGTGCCACCCGTTTTGTCACCGAAGCCCCATATACTACCCACCACTGCGACCTGTATGCGCTCGTTGGCTGGCCCTCGCTTCATATTGGTCGCCAAACCACCTGGCTCCAGGTCATCAATAAGTCTTTGCTCGGTAAAGCCCCACCTTATCTCAGCTCACCATAGCAGCAGCCACCCGTAGCACGTACTACAGCAGGTATATTTCACTGGTCACCCACCCCCAAAGCCAATTCCTGCTTCGGCCACCTTTCCTTCCAGTTCTCTGCTGCCAATTACTGGATCAAACTGCAAAAATCACTGAAGCTGGAGACTCATATCTCCCTCACTAGCTTTAAGCACCAGCTGTCAGAGAAGCTCACAGATCACAGATCACTGCACATAGCCTATCTAAATAGCCCATCCAACTACCTCATCCCCATACTTTTAGCCATTTTATTTATTTTTGCTCCTTTGCACCCCAGTATCTCTACTTGTACACATCTACCACTCCAGTGTTTAATTGCTAAATTGTAATTATTTGGCCACTATGGCCTATTTATTGCCTTACCTCCGTCATCCTACCTCATTTGCACACACTGTATATAGACTTTCTGTACTGTATTATTGACTGAATGTTTGTTTATTCCATGTGTAACTCTGTGTTGCACTGCTTTGCTTTATCTTGGCCAGGTCGCAGTTGTAAATGAGAACTTGTTCATAAATTGTAAATGAGAACTTGCTCATAAAAAATGGGTCTGAATAAATAACTGCTATATCCTACCGCCATTACGCGTTCGCTCTTCTTTCAAACTACCTGTGAGTTCTATTGGTTGCTGTATTTAACATTCAGCAAAACAGAGCTTGCGTCGCTCTTCGGTATAAGAAGTGCAAAAAAAAAGGAATGTCCAGCAAGCTATTGTAAGAGTATAGCTTCCGTCCCTCTCCACGTCCCTCTCCTCGCCCCTACCTTGTTTCATACCAGGGAACCTCTGCACACATCGACAACAGCCACCCTCGAAGCATCGTTACCCATCACTCCACAAAAGCCCTTACAGAGCAAGGGGAACAACTAATTCAAGGTCTCAGAGCGAGTGATGTCACCGATTGAAACACTATTAGCGAGCACCCCGCTAACTAGCTAGCCATTTCACATCGGTTACACTAATCTAGTCTAGATTTTCCTGCATGGGACTCCAAGAGAAAGGCCAGCGGAGCACAGGTGGTTATGTACTACGCAAGAGAGAGGCTATAAGTTAAGCTTATTATACATAACCCATTATTAATGAGCTAAATACAAGGCTAATATTGCATTGAATTGATTACCTGAAAGGGGTAGGCTAGGACATCTATATATCAATCTAGAACAGGATGATCCATTGTGGATGCAATTTGAATCGAGTTGATGGCGAGAGAGAAAGACAGAGTGCTCATGGGTGCATGGATTTAAAGCAACGATATTCGAGTGATAAGCTGTTTTAAAACACAGCAGCTGCAATTACTATTATTATTTTTTAATCTTCATGATTAAAAAAGGTGACACGCAAAAGCCAGATAGGTAAATTAGACACGTATTAAGTCTCTATATTACTGTGGCATATGCTGCAGCAAATATAGGTCTACGTGTCACAAGAAAAAAGTTACCATGATGAGATTATTCTTCAACTAGGTCTGCATGCATTCTAAACTACACTACACATACTGAGATGGGCTGTCTGTTCCCACCGGAGCGTTGATTCATCATGAGGCCGTAGAAAATATTTAGACATTGCATACAATTTACCGGTTTGTCAGTTATTTACCACAGGGAAAGGGAGTGGTTTTGGGCAGTAACTGGGTTCCTGTCATTCAACCCTAGTACCCATACTGTAGTGTACTGATGCCTGACTGAGAGGCTAGTGGGAGGTGGTGATGGTGTTGTCATCAGCTAACCTCTTCTTTCTGCTGCTCTCTGCTAGTGGAGAGGTCATTGTGGACACTGCCCTCCTCCATGTCATGAGCCCTCATCAGGGAAAGCTCTTCCTCGCTGTGCCGCCGCACACGCTCATAACCCTGGGGAGGGACACACACAAACACCACACTGTTACAACCAGAACACACTCCTATAAACAGACTACACACCAGCATACTGTTACAACCAGAACACAGACCCATATGGAGAAACTACACACACGCCCATGACTCTTGAGGTCAGAAACAGACACACAAAATCTCACCCTGTACATTCCCATGAGGTTGGCTCCTCCGTTGTGCAGCAAGTAGAGGTAAACTGGTTTCCCCAGCAGTAAGACAGGCACTGATAGTATAGCAATTACCACCAGGAACACCTGCAGCCCAACCTATCGTAGCAGAGGGACACAACAGACAGGTCTGTTAGTCTCACCGAAGTATCTTTGGAGCGGGTTGGGCTTGTATACATGTCTTCACACCCACTGGGAAAACCACTCCCTTTTCCCAGTGAGTGCGTCCGAAATGCCACACTATTCCCTATATAGTACACTACTTTTGACCAGGGCTCTATAGTAGTGCACTATATAGGGAATAGGATGCCATTTGGGACACACGCACTGTGCGATCCCCATCTTTGTACCTGTCCTGGGAAGAGGGGCGGCACCCCGTCCCCCTGCATGAGGAACATGTTGATGAAGTGTATGAGGATGCTGGGGGCCATCTGGGAGTCACGGGCAGAGAAGGCCAGCCACTTGTAGATGATCATGAAGACCAGGTAGCCAAACAGACACAGCAGGAACAGCAGCTCCGGGAGGAATACTAAGTACAGGTTGAACTTCTTTCTGAAGTGTCTGCAGACAGACAGACAACAGGGCTTTAAAGTGTCTGCACAGACACAAACAGGGCTTTAAAGTGCCTGCATGGATAAACAGAGCTTTTAGGATTCAGAACAGGACATTCTATATCTTTAAGTTGGCCATAATCTTATATAGTTCTTAGCATTCCAGTGCTGATATTGTGGGGAATGTGTGTGCTGTAACTTACAGGTGGTTGAAGACACCTAGGATGACCCCGAAGCTCATGTGAATGATACCCACAATCACAGACATCTTCATCTTGTAGGAGTTCAGAAAGGTCAGACGATTTGACGCCAAGTTCCAAATCTACATAGTGGAAGAAATTAGGAAAACCCTGTCAGGTTGAGGTATGGACAGACTACATCACAGTCAGATTGATGGGATTGTTAACAAATATTGTTATAAGAACATTAAAATGAGTAATGATCCATGATTTACTTTATTGGCTCTGGTTGGTGAGAGGCAAGAGGCAAGTGTGTATGGTTATGAAGGGACAGGGAATAACGTGTGTGTGAGTGTAGTGAACATGGAGACGAGACAATGCTGTTTATGACCATGGATCATAAAGCCATGTACTTACCGGGTCAATGCCCAAAGGGTAGGGTCCATTGAAAACCCCAGGGACAATGGGATCATGGATCATAAAGCCATGTACTTACCGGGTCAATGCCCAAAGGGTAGGGCCCATTGAAAACCCCAGGGACAATGGGATCATGGATCATAAAGCCATGTACTTACCGGGTCAATGCCCAAAGGGTAGGGTCCATTGAAAACCCCAGGGACAATGGGATCAAGGGTCAGAAAGGCATTGGTTCGGAGCGTGGAATCCCTTTTAAAGAAAATACCAAAGTCAACAATTATAATAAAGAGCAAACTATCAGGTGATTTAATGTTTAATGTCACATGCATTGTTATTGATATTTTGAAACTTTATTTTACATATAATTCATATGTAATATTTTTTTTTTTTAAAGAGTGTTCAATCAGCGATAAGGAAAAGGGATAGCTTCTTCAGGAGATGAATGATCTTATCAAGGAATGAATGACAAATCTCTTGCACGTCATCATCATAAACCTGACTTTTTTTAAAGAGACAGTGTACAATTTTCTATGTACTCCATATCATTAGGAAAACAGTGCTTTTACACAATGTAGACACCTAATATTCCACAAATGACTCATTTCAATGACAGGTATTTGTATGTATTTTCAGTGTTACATTAGTTTATAGGACACAACGTGCTTCAAAAGTATTCATTAAAGGGCTGTATCTCAATCCATTTTAAAAATAGTATTTTCTGGTGCCCTTAAATGAATGTGGTGCTCCTAACTTTTTAAAATTGGGAGCACCAGTTCCACCAATGAAAAATGTTCATCTAGAGCCCTGGGTACATTACAGAACAGATTATAGTATAGTACTAACCAAGTCCAATTTCCAGATTTAAACATGGCGTTGACATTCCAGCCAGAGCCAAAGATGTTGAGAGACTTGGAAAAGCAGTCGTTGTAGATGAGGCCGGTATAGACCGAGAACAAGCCCATCATCAGGATGATGTAACGGCCCTCGAAGAACGTGTTCCAGATCTGAGCATACAAACACACCAATATCAATGTCGGGGAAATAATCTAGCTAACCAGATTTCCTGTTAATTTATTCCTATGGGCCTGGTCAAACCTAGTGCACTACATAGGGAATAGGGTGACATTTGAGTGGCACCCCCAAGAGCCTCTCTCTGGCCCTCTCACCTCGTTTCTTGTGCGCTTCAGTTTGCGGTTGTCTTCATACAGCACCATCCAGAGAGCAAACAGAGCCATGATCATACCATGGCCCAGGTCTCCAAACATCACAGCAAACAGGAAGGGGAAGGTGATGACTGTGTAAGGAGCTGATAGACAACAGACAAAACAAGACATCATATTCCATGTACACATTTAACTATCCCTCAAGTTCATTGTCCATTCTTGTTAGGAGTGGAAATGTGTCTTTGGCTACAGGCATGTAGCTCATACACATAGCAAACAAACAGAAAAGCCGTAGGGCTAATGAAAGCTTCCTAAATATACTCATCAGTGGTCATTGACTGATGAGGTCTTACTGTACCTGGGTTAACCTCTCTATAGTTTCCCACTCCATAGGCCTCCACTATGCTCTGGAAGCCTGAGGTGAACTTGTTGGTTCTTATCAGGGTAGGCGGAGTGTCGTTGCTGGGGATACGGTTGACAAAAGAAGGCACTGTGGCTCCACTTTTCCTCTGTGAAGGCAAGTCAATAATGTCAGACAGACCAGGATTATTGCAATGTTATTAGTCTAAAAGTTGCATAGAGGTTTTTTGAGGGCAAGCCAATAACTTGACATAAAAATGTATATTTTCCAGAGAGTAAGACAGAAACCTAAGAGCTTATCAAATAGCTAGTAAGTTCAAATACTTTAAGACCATTCAAATACATTTTGACCATTCAAGCCTCGTTTTTGGAAACCTCATTTAAGCCATGTTTAAAGGACTAAAACCCCTGGCAGAACGCTGACATGGGCTACTGCCATTGAACTGACTGTGACCTTAATTATGTACATTAACCAGTGCAATTAATGAATGGACAGAAGCCCTGATAGCCATCAATTGGGACCCAACAGGATAAACAGATAACATGTCTAGTTTATTAAATATGGCTTAAATCATCAGACGTGGTCAAGATAAGATCAATGCCACTCCCCTCTTTCAACAACCATGACCCCATTACTAAAGTAGGGCATGCTGACTAGGTGTGTGACTGTGTTGGTTTAGCCAAATACTGAACTTAGAAGGGGGAGGTCACAAACAATGACATTACAATCCAAAACGCAAAGAGTTAAGCCCAACAATGACATTACACAGGTAGCCATGGTAACAACGAGCTGACTGACCGATCCTTCCTCTAGCGCCCGCCGCAGGGTCGGCAGGTCGTTGACAGGGCACCACACCTCAGCTATCAAACACTTGTTAGTGACGTCAAAGCTGCACAGGTTGAGGATGTAGTAGATGGACTTCATCTTCTTGACCTGGATGACCCAGGTGTAGACAGACTCAGAGGCCTTGTTCAACACCTGTCTCAGGTAGTCTTCTGTCCTATGGAGAACCTGGGGACAGCCAGCATAGGGAGAGGAATAGTATTACATTTTAACAATGGGAGGGTTTCCCATCCATTTAGAATATCAAGAGGGTGTGGGCAAATGATGAATGACTGTTTAAGAATGTTCTGTGCGTGAAAGAATCTTCCAATGCACATGCTAGGGATGGAATTTGAGTGTGCATGCTGGTAGTTTTAGTGTGAGTGTGTGTTAATGTTAGCATGAACGAGAAAGAAAAAACAAAGAGTGAGCATTCAGCTAAGTCCTCATGGAGATCATATGCTGGGACCAGAGGTTAATGCAATTATTTTTTTCCCTCCGGGGGTAGAACATCCAAAAGGATTGATCTGAAAAGTCTACCAAACAGCAAGGAACAAGCTAAGTCATTTGACCCCACAGTGGTCATGACAGAAAACGCGCTCTGGCGCCTGAGTGAGAGCTCTCCCTTTCTCTCGCGCCTGAGAAATATACCCCTCACACGCCATTCTGCTTCTTTCCAAAAAGTTATGTTCTAAATCACTCTAAACACCCGCTGTCCATGCCTCGCTCTAACCAGAAGCACAAGGCCCATTCTGTGAGGGATACCTCCAGCACTTCTTTACTATCAGCCAAGCTTCATTTTCTATTTTATCTAACAGCCAAAGTCACAAGTCTTGCAACATCCTCCTTTGTTAAAATGCCTCATCAAGCACAAGATATTTCAACAGCTAAATCCAGCAGTAGGAACACCTTAAGCTGTAAGCCATTGACAGCTTACATTTTAACTAGCAAAATGTTGCTGTTTTAAAGCTAATTTCCTGCAATTCTAATTGCCGCTGTTAAATACATTTAGGGGAAACACTAACTTATAAATGCCTCATGAGCTTAGTTTAACTCTCGTACCCCGTCAATTTGTAAACATTGTAAATGTAAACAAACACTAAAGCCTCAAAACATGCTTAAAACTATCATTTTTATATCTTGGATGGTAAGTCCTTGCATCCAGAGCTCCATATATACATTTGAGAGTGGTTACATTTCTCCAGGCTCTGCCTCAGCTTTTTACCAAAACAGAGACTGGGAGGGCTCTTCATTATTATTTCAACTGCAGACTTGCCCTTTAAAAACAAATGATTCATAAATAACGCATCAACCACCATCTTGTTGCTGACAAGGCTTTTTTATTTATTTAAATTGTACCCCCTTTTTCTCCCCAATTTCATGATATCCAATTGTTAGTAGCTACTATCTTGTCTCATCGCTACAACTCCCATACGGGCTCGGGAGAGACGAAGGTTGAAAATCATGCTTCCTCCGATACACAACCCAACCAAGCCGCACTGCTTCTTAACACAGCGAGCATCCAACCCGGAAGCCAGCCGCACCAATGTGTCGGAGGAAACACCGTGCACCTGGCAACCTTGGTTAGCGTGCACTGCGCCTGGCCCGCCACAGGAGTCACTGGTGCGCGATAAGACAAGGATTTCCCTACCAGCCAAACCCTCCCTAACCCGGACGACGCTATGACAATTTTGCGTCGCCCTACAATCCTCCCGGTCGCGGCCGGCTGACAAGGCTTTTATAGAGCTTACAGTGTGCAGGTCCTGGATGCGAGTCCTGAGTCCCTCCACAACGTCATTCCTCTCCTCATTGCTGTTAGGGTATGGATACACATGACAGTGGTAGCTGAGGGGCAAAAAGAGGAGATTATGTTATTATCGCACAGGTTAAAGTCACCGTCTTCAGAGCTTGTTGGGGACAACATATTAGGCCTAATGGTTTGACAGAGAATGACCTCAAGCTGAAAGTGGAACAGGAGGTCATTGGGAGAGGAGGTTTAATTACCAGTCACAGATCTTCTTGACTTTCTGTCCGATCTGCTCACCCCAATAAGAGATGAGGAACACCACACTCTTGGTTGGCTCACCCTGCAATAACCATAGAACAGGAAGTGGTTTAGAATAGACACACATTACTGCAGAGGTGAGAGGTTCTAATTCTCATAGGCCCAACACAGGTACTGTTATATTTAGCTATGTGATAAACAGCATCTTATTCTTTTATCTTCGATTTCACTTTCACACTCAAGCACTTACTGTAGAAAATGGTTAACAATATATTTTACGCAGAACAAGATTGACCCACCGTGTCAGGGTCCTCCAAATACTCGTCAATCTCAGAGTAGCTAAGAATGGTGTAGCCCTTACACACTCTCCACAGCATGCGCTCAAAGGCCTCTATCTTCACCCTCTGAATCAGCCCTGATATAAACCTGCAGGGGGAGGGGAGAGAAACAGGGTGCTACAGTAAACAGGCACACACAAGTGTGTATAAATCTATATGTCTGCTAATAGCCCCTTACCCTAGTTTGGCTCCTAGCCGCTGCATGCTAGAGTACTCCATCATGGAGTCCTCTAGGAAGGAGAACTCCTCATGCTGGGCGTGCAGGGGCTCACGCTGGGAAAGATAACATTTTCACAGCGTAAGAACACACATACCAAAATACATATCCACAATTCACACCAGGAGAGAAAAACACATTGCTAGAATAAAGGCTACATTTTGCCCTCGCATGAATGAGGTTTTGGCTAATCTAAGATTTATCCCCAAAACCTCCTATATAGAGGGGAGGAAAGAGCAAAGAAAGTCACAATGGAAGCAGCCAAGCCAAATCATGTGATTAAACTATTTAGTGTCTCCTCCTCAAGCATACCAAAGCAAGTGCTCTGAAGTCAAACAGTGGGGCAGAGCACTTGGTCAGTAGTGGGATCTTGCTTTGTGGAGGAGCTGTTGGACTTACTTCTGTGCTGCGGTGCACAAAGTTGCGTGTGATACGCAGCATGTGTGTGTACTCGGTCAGCTCCAGGAGGTTCTTCTGTAGCTTCTCCTTATTCCTGGTCACCTCGCTCAGCTCCACCTCCAGCCTCTGCAACTGCTCCTGGAGACAGCCATACATAGTGTCAATTAGCAATGATAATATGGGATGTCCCAAATGTCACCCTATTCTCCATATAGTAAATAAACTGAACAAAATTATAAACGCAACATGCAACAATTTCAAGGATTTTACTGAGTTACAGTTTGTATAAGGGAATCAGTCCATTTAAATAAATTCATTAGGCCCTAATCTATGGATTTCACAGATGTGCATCCTGTTGGTCACATATACTTTAAAAAAAAACAGTATCTGGTGTGACCACCATTTGCCTCACGCAGCAAGACACATCTCCTTCACATAGAGTTGATCAGGCTGCTAATTTTGGCCTGTGGAATGTTGTCCAAATGGATGTGCAAAGTTGCTGGATATTGGCGGGAAATGGAACGCGCTGTCGTACACGTCGATCCAAAGCATCCCAAACATGCTCAATGGGTGAAATGTATGGAGTATGCAGGCCATGGAAGAACTGGGGCATTTTCAGCTTCCAGGAATTGTGAACAGATCCTTGTGACATGGAGCAGTGCATTACTATGCTGAATGGAGGCGGATGTCTGGCACGACAATGGGCCTCAGGATCTCGTCACGGTATCTCGGAGTGTTCAAAATTGTCATGCCAGCCATCCAAATTAGCTTATGCCTGCACATACCACCACGGCTAACATGGGGCACTCGGCTTACAATGTTGACGTCAGCAAACCGCTCGCCCACACGATACCATACAGATGCTGTCTGCCCGGTACAGGTGAAACCGGGATTAATCCGTGAAGGGCACACCAATGGCCAGCGTGCTAGTGGCCATCGAAGGTGAATATTTGCCCTCTGAAGTCAGTTACGACACCGAACTGCAGTCAGGTCAAGACCCTGGTGTAAACAACGAGTACGTAGATGAGCTTCCCTGGGACGGTTTCTGACAGTTTTTGCTGAAATTCTTTGGTTGGTCAAAACCAGTTTCATCAGCTTATGCTGGAGAAATTAACATTCAATTATCTGGCAACAGCTCTGGTGGAGATTCTTGCAGTCAACATTCCAATTGCACACTCCCTCAAAATTTGAGAGATCTGTGGCATTGTGATGTGACAAAACTGCACATTTTAGAGTGGCCTTTTATTGTCCCCAGAACAAGGTGCTTCTTGATATGCCACAACTGTCAGGTGGATGGATTATCTTGGCAAAGGAGAAATGTTAACTAACAGGGATGTCAACAGCTAACCAAAATTTAACATGTTCTGTTTATATTTTTGTTCAGTGTATATGGTGCCATTTGGGACAAATAAAATACTTAATTCTTATGAAAAAAAGGATTCATAACATTTTAGAGAATAAGAGACAGGTAGAGTGTGCTAACCATTATAACCAGGACATGCTTGGGCTGGGGTGCAATCGGGTTCACTTCTCCCTCTGGAAGTGGGATGTCTGCTCTCTTGATTTCCCTTAGAAGGTACCCTGTCAAAGACGCAGTGAATTCTTAGTACACAACACACAGTCACTGAATCTATTTGTTTAAAATACTACATCTTTAGCAATAAGCTTAATCTGTTTTCATTTAAAAACTCTACAGTGTTTTTCATTGAATCTTAGAGTCTCTATTCTGCCTCACGCTAACGCTCTCGCTCTTCCCTCAGGAACTCACATTCCTCTGAGAAACCTACCTCAACACTCCTTGTACTTTCCTTTTTTGGGGGCCTAAATTTAATCTCCAAGCATCTGCCTCCAATTAAGCCGGAGTTTAGATTCCTTTAAATGAGACTCATTGGCCAGGGCACAGTGTATTTCAGAACTGTACAGTGGTCATGTAAAAGAGACTGCGATTTGTGCAGCAACTGTGTGAAAGTTAAAGAGTTATTCAGGAGTGCATCAATGCCCATCACTTTTAAACAAGGGTGAAAGTAAACCTATACGGTCCACTACAGCATCCCAGCAAAATAAAAAGTGGGGGTACACCGAACCGTTAAAACATGAGCCTATCACAATAACTAACACAAAATGCCAAGAATACTATAGGCTATCACACCATTATTTAACCTCACTGTATGTCAGTCGCATGAACATTTAGTGAATTGACTTGAAACCGGGTTGTATAAGCTCCAAATTGCGTTGTGGTTTGACGAGAACACTTACATTTTGCCAAGGTGGAGATGAGTGGCCAAGCCCGAGACACGTGTGGACAGCAGTGGACGCATCAATTTGGGCTACAAGTGTAGGCCTAATGGCAGAATGTGATTATGTAACGGATGTGAAATGGCTAGCTAGTTAGCGGTGGTGCGCGCTAAATAGCGGTTCAATCGGTGACGTCGCTTGCTCTGAGACCTTGAAGTAGTGGTTCCCCTTGCTCTGCAAGGGTCGCGGCTTTTGTGGAGCGATGGGTAATGATGCTTCGTGGGTGACTGTTGTTGATGTTTGCAGAGGGTCCCTGGTTCGCGACAGAGTATGGGTGAGGGGACGGTCTAAATTTATACTGTTACAACTACAATACACGTGTAGGTTTTGGGACAGACGTCTTTCCATTCATCAAATTGCGGGTGCACAGTTTGGATGCTGGAATTATTTTGTGAGTGGAAGCACGTACGCGGGGAGCCTACAGGAGCACCTGTTTGAAGTGATTGACAACCAGATGAACACATCATGGCTGGTTGTGTTCATTCCACATTAAAAGGTAATACATGTTAGAAGTTCTATGGCAATACTTTACTAAGCCCACAGATCATATGAAATTATTAGAGATTCTATATGCAATTCCATGATTACACCTAGGCTATAAAAACTTTTTTTTTGAAGTGCACGCACACACATAGGGAGTCCCGTACCGTAAGAAATGACATGTACTTTCACTCCTGCTTTTAAGTTAGGAACAAACCAACCTGTTTTATCCTTACCTAGAATTCTCTCCATTTCCTCACATCGTTTTATCTCAGTGACAAACTTCCGCTGGAATAGGTTTACACTGGGGTTGAGCTGAAACAGTAGGAGCAGAGCCACATTGTTACTGTCACCACGAACACACACCTGTCTAAGCTGATATTGAATGGATTTTGCAAATGATCGCCAACATTCCACATTCTCTCTGATACACAACCCTACAGGGCAAGTAGCAACATTTTGAGATGTCACTATGAAATCAAACTGGTCCACAGACTTCTCACGATCCTATTAAAAGTGTCAGTAAACAAGCATATCCATAATCTACTGTACTCGGTAAGGTTAGATATAGTCTGGTTAATCAGGCTGTAATACACAATTAATTGGCATCTACAGACAAACATTTGTGCAAAATTGTGCAAATGTTGCTTACAAGCCAGAATGTTGAAAGAAATTACATTGGAACTTACTCCACCGGTTGTCTATGCGGTATGTCCTTCAGCTGCTCGAAATTTGAGACAAAAATATCCACAGGAAAGTATTGCTTAGGAAACTTTTTAGAAAGCTGGTAGTTCGGTTTGGAACCAAGGTACATTTAATATTGTGTTGGATATTCAGTTGTTTTCTATCGTCAAACATTAAACCAAGCACGCCATGACAATGAACATTGTATATTCTGAATCAGGGGACGTTGGAGAACAATTCACCTTTTTTTTGTATTTATCTTTCAATTAGGGGTGGAATATTCTCCATCCTCACCTGATTCAGAGTATACCATTTTAATGTATTGTTTGGTTCAATAGCTATTGACAAGAGAAAACTGAATATCCAATATAAAACCATATACCTACTGGCTCTCTAAAAAGTCTGGTCAACAATACATTCCACTGGAAATGTGTCTACAATTTTGAGGAGCTGAAGGACAAACCGCACAGACAACTGGTAGAGTAAATTCAAATCTAATTGTATTCAACATTTTGGCTTGTACAGAAAATGTACACAATTCTGCACACAAATGTTTCAGGTTGTATATACACCAATAAATTGTGTATTACAGCCTGATTAATCAGACTAGGTTAGACAAGACGTTATCTAAGCCAGTGTTTCCAAAGTCCACTCCTCAAGTACCCACAACAATGAGTTGAATCAGGTGTTTTTGTCCAGGGCTACAACAAAAATTTGTGCTGTTGGGGGTACTCGAGGACCAGAGTTGGGAAACACTGATCTAAGCTATTTTATCAAGTCTTGTGTTAGGAACGCTCTAGCTCTCAAACTCTAGGCGGCATTCTGCCTTCTCACTACAGTTCTCAGACATCATTAGCTTCGCCCATGACTGCCTCATGCGAACTACAATCCCCACGCTGTGTTTTAACATTTAGAAACGTCAATAATCATCGCTTGCGATACAAATTTCGGAATATATACACCTTATCTTTCATCGGCGAGAAAGAATTCTTAAAATAAAAATATATATACGCATCACCGGGGGCAGACTACCTTCCCTCCAGGACACCTACACCACCCGATGTCACAGGAAGGCCATAAAGATCATCAAGGACAACAACCACCCGAGCCACTGCCTGTTCACCCCGCTATCATCCAGAAGGCGAGGTCAGTACAGGTGCATCAAAGCTGGGACCGAGAGACTGAAAAACAGCTTCTATCTCAAGGCCATCAGACTGTTAAACAGCCACCACTAACATTGAGTGGCTGCTGCCAACACACTAACTCAACTCCAGCCACTTTAATAATGGGAATTGATGGGAAATGTCAAATATATCACTAGCCACTTTAAACAATGCTACCTAATATAATGTTTACATACCCTACATTATTCATATCATATGTATACGTATATACTGTACTCTATATCATCTACTGCATCTTTATGTAATACATGTATCACTAGCCACTTTGTTTACATACTCATCTCATATGTATATACTGTACTCGATACCATCTACTGTATCTTGCCTATGCCGCTCTGTACAATCACTCATTCATATATCTTTTTGTACATATTCTTTATCCCCTTACACTTGTGTGTATAAGACAGTAGTTTTGGAATTGTTAGTTAGATTACTTGTTGGTTATTACTGCATTGTCGGAACTAGAAGCACAAGCATTTCGCTACACTCGCATTAACGTCTGCTAACCATGTGTATGTGACAAATACAATTTGATTTACACTTACTGTAGTAGCTTCGCACAGATCCATAAACTATGGGTGCCTCCATCTGACTAAACTAAACCAAGTTACCGCTTACACACAGGTGTTCAGAGCATGCTAGATAGCACAGGTAAACAAGCGCTGTAACATGGAGATGTGGCCATGTGGGAACACTAACCCATTCAAGGTGTGTATAAAATGTATCTTAAAAATAATGTATATTTACATAAAATACGTTCCTTATGCTTCCAAACCCGTAACACAAATGGTGCATGTTAATGTTCAGGCTGAGCGTCAGGGATCTTAACAAAACTCCCCCCTACAAAATATGCCTTCGTCCAATAACTCGTGTAATGTAATGAACTGAGAGTCATGATCAAGGGCTAGGGTCGGGCAACATTCTACCTACCTGATCATGTCTGAAAACTCAAAATGCAACAGGACCATCAAAGAGAGATTAACTTCGACAGCTGCGCTAGTTACATGAGACTGTTTATTTGGAAAGAAATCAGTAAGTTACTTACGTCTCTGAATTCCACCAGACCCATTTCTCCCAGTTCGCTAATGCAGTCGTATGCCGATCCAGACTGCAGAAACATCTGGGCCAAACACATCTCTTCACTTCGGAACAACGAACCCATCTTGACAGCTTGCTCTTGTCCTTACAATACAACCAGCTAGTTAGCTTCAACTACAGCTAACTAACGTTAGTCTCGAGCGCAAACCACTTAACTGGGTAGGCTTATAAATGCGGGCTCCGGCGTCGTTGGAAGTAGCTACCTAGCATGCTAGCTAACAAACTACTGATGAGCATTCGCTTCAACACCGTGTCAATCATTGGCTAATCAGTGACACGTCTCGAGTCCAGTCAAGACGTTCCCGTCGAAGTTGTTGTTGAAGTCATCTTGCTGTAGCCATATAACCTAGCTATCGATAGAGAACCAGAAGATCCTAGCTAGTAGGAGCTCTGTCACTTGGGCTAGCTAGCTCTGCTTCCGTGAACTCTTCTCAATTTAGTTGTCGTAGTTAGCAGAAGCTACTGTTAGCTAACTGACACTAGAAACAATCATGTTTGGTAGCAAACTATGACTATAAGCACATTTAAACTTGAAACTTCAATAAAGACTACAGTAGCTCGTTTTATTAAATACTCTCGAAATCATGCGCACTTTGATATCGCGCTTGTATGCAAGTTACAAATTCCACGTCATTTCATACAACTCTTGTGCGTGCTCTGGGGCGTATTCTCATTACGCAAATGATGTTGCAAAACGTTTCTTTACCAGAACGAAATGGGGCGGGACCTACCTCAATTTGTCCAGTAGAAACTCTCGTTTTAGTTTTGCAACTGTTTAGACTAATGTATGGCTTCTCGGACGTCTGAAGCGAGAGGTTTTACTCCGCCCAAAATCTGTCGACCAAATAAAACACAGAAGTGGTGAATTTTTAGATGAGAGGGTGTCGAATTTGATCAACAAAAAAATGTAATTGCTAATTTGCTACGGAAAGCTTATTTGATCAACTATAGGTTTTGTAATGCTTAGGTTGTTACGAGTGCACTGATATAAGTTATGGATAAGTGGACCTATGTGGCATTTCGGCAACTTTTAAAGAAAAAATACTTTATTTCAATTGTGCCTAATTATTGTTTAAGCCTTTATTTTATCAGGGAGTCATACTGAGACCAAGGTCTCTTTTTTTTTATACAGATGAGCCCTGAATTACATAAAATACACACATCAAAATATAAATACAACATGCAGAAAGTAAAACACGGTCATAAATGTCTTAAAAATATGTTGTTCTGCCCTTGAATAAGGCAGTTAACACACTGTTCCCTGGTAGGCTGTCATTGTAAATAAGAATTTGTTCTTAACTGACTTGCCTTATTAAATAAAGGTTAAATGAGATAAATAAACATTTAAAAAAAACATTAATCAGTAAAAAGGTCCCCAATCAGCTTTCTGAAATGCCCTGGAGGCACCAGAACATAAAATGTGGCACCAGAACATAAAATGTGAGAACATTTTGAAGATTGTTTCACAAATAAGGTGCAAGAAAGCTAAAAGCTGATTTACCTAACTCAGTAGAGATCAAAGGAATTTCCAGAGTTTGCAATCCTTGAGACTGGGTGTGGTAACTTCTATGTCTAAAGATTAGTAATGATGTTAGGTACAGTAGGACTTTTTTGTAAAAGGGCTTAATAAATGAAAACATAGTAATATATCAACATACATGACATCAAAGAAGGCCAACCAACTATATGGTAGAGAATGCAGTGATTTGTACCAAAATTGTCGCCTGTAATAAAGCACAGTGCGCCATGATAAACTGCATTTAACGGTTTTAATCAAGTGGCAGCTGTGTTCATATAGATGATGTCGACAAAGTCTAGGACAGATAGGAACATCGACTGAAGAAGGGCAGGACCTATTTCTATAAAAGAAGCCCATTTTCATTCTCAGCTTCTTAACTAACTCATCCATGTGCTTTTTAAAAGACAGCTTTTCATCGAACAGATGCCCAGATATTTATAAGCATGGACACGATCAATATGGACACCATCCAAAGTACATATGCTTTAATCATTGGACTTGTTTCTATGCGCTCTAGAGAACAACATCATCACGGATATAACCTGTTTTAGCATGGACATTGCCATTGCAGGGTTCCACCATTTTGAAGTAGTCAACTGTGTGGGGATTCCTATTCGTTGGGAACAATCAGCTATAGAAGACGAAGAACATATAAACTCAGAAAAAAAAGAAACGTCCTCTCACTGTCAACTGCATTTATTTTCAGCAAACTTAACATGTGTAAATATTTGTATGAACATAACAAGATTCAACAACTGAGACATAAACTGAACAAGTTCCACGGACATGTGACTAACAGAAATTGAATAATGTGTCCCTGAACAAAGGGGGGGGGGGGGGGGTAAAAATTAAAAGTAACAGTCAGTATCTGGTGTGGCCAACAGCTGCATTAAGTACTGCAGTGTATCTCCTCCTCATGGACTGCACCAGATTTGCCAGTTCTTGCTGAGAGATGTTACCCCACTCTTCCACCAAGGCACCTGCAAGTTCCCGGACATTTCTGGGGTGAATGGCCCTAGCCCTCACCCTCCAATCCAACAGGTCCCAGACGTGCTCAATGGGATTGAGATCCGGGATCTTTGCTGGCCATGGCAGAACACTGACATTCCTGTCTCCAGGAAATCACACTCAGAATGAGCAGTATGGCTGGTGGCATTGTCATGCCAGGATGAGCCTGCAGGAAGGGTACCACATGAGGGAGGAGGATGGCTTCCCTGTAAAGCACAGTGTTGAGATTGCCTGTAATGACAACAAGCTCAGTCCGATGATGCTGTGACACACTGCCCCAGACCATGACGGACCCTCCACCTCCAAATCGATCCCGCTCCAGAGTGCAGGCCTTGCTGTAATGTTCATTCCTTCGACGATAAACGCGAATCCGACCCATCACCCCTGGTGAGACAAAACCGTGACTCGTCAGTGAAGAGCACTTTTTGCCACTCCTGTCTGGTCCAGCGACAGTGGGTTTGTGCCCATAGGTGACATTGTTGCCTGTGATGTCTGGTGAGGACCTGCCTTACAACAGGCCTACAAGCCCTCAGTCCAGCCTCTCTCAGCCTATTGAGGACAGTCTGAGCACTGATGGAGGGATTGTGCATTCCTGGTGTAACTCGGGCAGTTGTTGTTGCCATCATGTACCTGTCCCGCAGGTGTGATGTTCGGATGTACCGATCCTGTGCAGGTGTTGTTACACGTGGTCTACCACTGCAAGGACGATCAGCTGTCCGTCCTGTCTCCCTGTAGCGCTGTCTTAGGTGTCTCACAGTACGGACATTGCAATTTATTGTCCTCGGCCACATCTGCAGTCCTCATGCCTTCTTGCAGCATGCCTAAGGCACGTTCACGCAGATGAGCAGGGACCCTGGGCATCTTTCTTTTGGTGTTTTTCAGAGTCCGTAGAAAGGCCTCTTTTAGTGTCCTAAGTTTTCATAACTGTGACCTTAATTGCCTACCGTCTGTAAGCTGTTAGTGTCTTAACGACCGTTCCACAGGTGCAAGTTCATTAATTGTTTATGGTTCATTGAACAAGCATGGGAAACAATGTTTAAACCCTTTACAATGAAGATCTGTGAAGTTATTTGGATTTTTACGAAAAAGTGACATTTCTTTTTTAGTTTAGTTTAGTACTTTAAAATGGAGATCATCACCTGCAAAACACCAGTCTCAACGTCAACAGTGAAGAGGCGAGTCCGGGATGCTGGTTTTCTAGGCAGAGTTGCAAAGAAAAAGCCATATCTCAGACTGGCCAATAAAAATAAAAGATTAAGATGGGCAAAAGAACACGGACACTGGACAGCGGAACAGAGGAACTGCCTACAAGGCCAGCATCATGGAGTCACCGCTTCATTGTTGACGTTGAGACTGGTGTTTTGCGGGTACTATTTAATGCAGCTGCCAGTTGAGGACCTGTGAGGCATCTGTTTCTCAAACTAGACTCTCTAATGTACTTGTCCTCTTGCTCAGTTGTGCACTGGGGCCTCCCACTCCTCTTTCTATTCTGGTTAGAGCCAGTTTGCGCTGTTCTGTGAAGGGAGTATTACACAGCGTTGTACGAGATCTTCAATTTCTTGGCAGTTTCTCGCATGGAATAGCCTTCATTTCTTAGAACAAGAATAGACTGATGAGTTTCAGAAGAAAGGTAATTGATTCTGGCTATTTTAAGCCTGTAATCAAACCCACAAATGCCGATGCTCCAGATACTCAACTAGTCTAAAGAAGGCCTGTTTTATTGCTTCTTTAATCAGCACAACAGTTTTCAGCTGTGCTTACATAATTGCAAAAGGGTTTTCTAATGGTCAATTAGCCTTATTAAATTATTAACTTGGATTAGCTAACACAGTGTGCCAATCGAACACAGGAGTAATGGTTGCTGATAATGGGCCTCTGTACGTTTCCTGCAACAATAGTCATTTACAACATTAACAATGTCTACACTGTATTTCTGATCAACTTTGATGTTATTTTAATGGACAAAAAAAAGGACATTTCTAAGTGACCCCAAACTTTTGAATGGAAGTGTATGTGTATATAAAATACAGTACCAGTCAAAAGTTTGGACACACCTACTCATTCAAGGGTTTTTCTTTATTTTTTACTATTTTCTTCATCGTAGAATAATAGTGATGACATCACAACTATGTAATAACACATGGAATCATGTAGTAAACAAAAAAGTGTTAAACAAATAAAAAAACATTTTATATATGAGATTCTTCAAAGTAGCCACCCTTTGCCTTGATGACAGCTTTGCACACTTGGCATTCTCTCAACCAGCTTCATGAGGAATGCTTTTCCAACAGTCTTGAAGGAGTTCCCACATATGCTGAGCACTTGTTGGCTGCTTTTCCTTCACTCTGCGGTCTAACTCATCCCAAACCATCTCAATTGGTTTGAGGTCGGGTGATTATGGAGGCCAGGTCATCTGATGCAGCTCTCCATCCCTCTCCTTCTTGGTCAAATAGCCCTTACACAGCCTGGAGATGTGTTTTGGGTCATTGTTCTGTTGAAAAAAAATAGCCGCATTAAGCGCAAACTTGTGGTAACCATGCTGTTTAAGTGTGCCTTGAATTCTAAATAAATCACTGACCGTCTCACCAGCAAAGCACCCCCACAACATCACACCTCCTCCATGCTTCACAGTGGGAACCACACATACAGAGAACATCCGTTCACCTACTCTGCGTCTCAGAAAGACACGGCGGTTGGAGCCAAAAATCTTACATTTGGACTCATCAGACCAAAGGACAGATTTCCACCGGTCTAATGTCCATTGCTTGTGTTTCTTGGCCCAAGCAAGTCTCTTCTTATTGGTGTACTTTAGTAGTGGTTTCTTTGCAGCAATTTGACCATGAAGGCCTAATTCACGCAGTCTTCTCTGAACAGTTAATGTTGGGAGGTGTCTGTTACTTGAACTCTGTGAAGAATTTATTTGGGCTGCAATCTGAGGTGCAGTTAACTCCAATGAACTTATCCTCTGCAGCAGGTAACTCTGCATCTTCCTTTCCTGTGTCAGTCCTCATGAGAGCCAGTTTCATCATAGAGCTTGATGGTTTTTGCAACTGCATTTGAAGAAACATTAAAGTTTCTGGATTGACTGACCATGTCTTAAAGTAATGATGGACTGTAATTATTCTTTGCTGATTTGAGCTGTTCTTGCCATAATATGGACTTGCCAAATAGAGCTATCTTCTGTATACCACCCCTACCTAGTCACAACACAACTTATTGGCTCAAACGCATTAGGAAGGATAGAAATTCCACAAATGAACATGTTCTCTTGGCATTCTCTCAACCAGCTTCACGAGGTAGTCACTTGGAATGCATTTCAATTAACAGGTGTGCCTTCCAAGTGACTACCTCGTGAAGCTGGTTGAGAGAATGCCAAGAGTGTACAAAGCTGTCATCAAGGCAAAAGGTGGCTACTTTGAAGAATCTGAAGTATAGTATATGATTCCATGTGATATTTCACAGTTTGATGTTTTTATACTATTTTCAACATTGGAGAAAAATGTAAAATAAATTAAAACCCTTGAATGAGTAGGTGTGTCCAAACTTTTGACTGGAGATTATTTTATTTTCAAATAACTAAAAGGGAGAGGTTGTGATCTGAAGAAAGGGAAAAAGGCCATTCTTGAACATGCGGTGAGAAATTCTTACTAATCTGCTAGAGAACCAGTTCAGATTTAAGTATAACTTTTGTATGACTAAGCCTTTTAGTGAGCGATTTAATGCTTTAATATTTAATAATTTCTGCCCTCCGAATTCATATTCATTTTTAAATAGGCCCATTTAATTTTGTGTTGCTTGCCGTTCCAAATACAATTGAATATTTTTTGCTTGTAAAATAAGATGCTAGGTGTGAGCAAGGCCATAAGTATATAGGTAAACTTGGATAGGACTAATATGTTAAATCAGGGTGATTTTTCAACAAATAGACAGATATTTTCCTTTCCATGGTTGCAAGAGCTTATCTATTTTAGTTAACTTTCTATTAAAATGTATTGTAGTGAGATAATTTCTTTCGGGATATGAATATTGAGTATGTTCACTTCACCATCATACCATTTTATTTGAAAAACTACACAGGAATGTAAAAGTTGTATTTTTTTTAATGATCTAGTTGTAACGGTTTTAGTAGGAAGGATCGGACCAATATGCAGCATGGTACGTGTCCATGTTAATATTTATTTAAACTGAACACAAAACAAAATAACAAGAGAATGACCGAAAACTAAACAGTTCTGTCTGGTGCAGAGACAGAAAACAATCACCCACACTCAAAATGGGAAAACAGGCTACCTAAGTATGGCTCTCAATCAGAGACAACGATAGACAGCTGCCTCTGATTGAGAACCATACCAGGCCAAACACATAGAAATACAAAAACATAGAACAACACATAGAATGCCCAAAAAGGAACTAAAGTCAGGACGTGACACTAGTACGTAACATAGTACACTTATCAGAATTTTGTTGTAATCCAGAAAGGTTTGAAAAAGTTGTCTAGATCATCTATGAGGATGTGGAGGGACATTTACCTCAATGCTGTCATATCCGTGGCTTAATGCTAGTGTGGCTTTCAGTTAGTTACTTTTGGCAACCTACCCTGTGAGAGGGAATATCATCATATATTTAATCAAATCTGACTAACCCAGTGCACTGCTTGCTATGAATTCTATTGGAGGGTGTTTGCATGTTTATGTAAAAACACACACCTCTGACTCTCACACAAAACCTATACACATTCCCATACAGTGCAATCGGGAAAGTATTCTGACCCCTTCACCTTTTCCACATTTTGTTACATTACAGCCTTATTCTAAAATGTATTAAATAAAAATGTCCTCAATCTACACACAATATCCCACGATGACAAAGTGAAAACAGGTTCTTAGAAATGTTTGCAAATGTTTTAAAAAGTATTCAGACCCTTTGCTATGTGAATCAAAATTGAGCTCAGGTGCATCCTGTTTCCATTGATCAACCTTGAGATGTTTCTACAACTTGGAGTCCACCTGTCGTAAATTAAATTGATTGGACATGATTTGTAAAAAGCACACACCTGTCTATATAAAGGTCCTATAGTTGACAGTGCATGTCAGAGCAAAACAACAAGCCATGAGGTCGAAGGAATTGTCCGTAGAGCACCGAGGCAGGATTGTGTCAAGGCACCGATCTGGGGAAGGGTACCAAAACATTTCTGCAGCATTGAAGGTCCCCAAGAACACAGTGGCCTCCGTCATTCTTAAATGGAAGACATTTGGAACCACCAAGGCTTTTCCTAGAGCTGGCCACCCGGCCAAACCAAGCAATCGGGGGAGAAGGTCCTTGGTCAGGGAGATGGCCAAGAACCCGATGGTCACTCTGACGGAGCTCCAGAGTTCCTCTGTGGAGATGGGAGAACCTTCCAGAAGAACAACCATCTCTCCTTTATTCCACCAATCAGGCCTTTATGGTAGAGTGGCGAGACTGAAGCCACTCTCAGTAAAAGGCACATGACCACCCACTTGGAGTTTGCCAAAAAGGCACCTAAAGGACTCTGACCATGAAAACCAAGATTGAACACTTTGGCCTGAATGCCAATCGTCACATCTGGAGGAAACCAGGCACCGCTCATCACCTGGCCAATACCATCCCTACGGTGAAGCATGATGGTGGCAGCATCATGCTGTGGCGATGTTTTTCAGTGGCAGGGACTGGGAGACTAGTCAGGATCGAGGGAAAGGTGAATGGAGCAAAGTACAGAGAGATCCTTGATGAAAACCTGCTGCAGAGCACTCAGGACCTCAGACTGGGGCTAAGGTTCATCTTCCAACAGGACAATGACCCTAAGCACACAGCCAAGACAACGCAGGAGTGGCTTCGGGACAAGTCTCTGAATGTCCTTGAGTGGCCCAGCCAGAGTCTGGACTTGAACCCGATTGAACATCTCTGGAGACCTGAAAATAGCTGTGTAAAGACGCACCTCATCAACCTGTCAGAGCTTGAGAGGATCTGCAGAGAAGAATGGAAGAAACTCCCCCATTTCAGATGTGCCAAGCATGTAGCGTCATACCCAGGAAGACTAGAGGCTGTAATTGCTGCCAAAGGTGCTTCAACAAAGTACTGAGTAAAAAGAGTCTGAATAATTATGAAAATGTGATATTTCAAAAACCTGTTTTTGCTTTGTCATTGAGGTATTGTGTGTAGATTGATGGGGAGAAAAAAAAAACAATTGAATCAATTTTAGAATAAGGCTGTAACGTAACAAAATGTGGAAAAAGTGAAGAGGTCTGAATACTTCCAAATGCACTGTACCATTTAAACCAAACCATGTCCAATGGAGAGAAATTCTCATGTCACAATCCAAGCAAACATTTTTTAATTGAAAGCCAACAGACAAGTGTGTGGGGACTCAAATTTTAATTATAAACACTTCTGCAGTCATCATATGCTGCTGCTACTCTGTTCTTTATTTTACTCTTTATCATCTATCCTGATGCCTAGTCACTTTACCCTGCCTTCATTTGCATATCTACCTGAAATACTGTACCTCATACCCCTGCACATTGATCTGGTACTGGTATTCCCTGTCTGTATATTGCTCCATTCTTGTGTATTTTACTCCTCGAGTTACCATTTTTTACTATATATTTTTTTTTTACTCTGCATCTTTGGGAAGGGCTAGTAAGCAAGCATTTCACAGTAAAGTCTACACCCATTGAATTCGACACATGTGACAAATAAGGCCAGATTCACATTTCAAGCCTAAATCAAAAATGAAAATTTCCAAAAGGTAACAAAAATATCAAAATACAGTCAACTTGATAATTTACATTCTTACCAACCATGAAAGAAACCTGCTAAACATGTTCGAATTTACCACCTGAAAATTACTTACTTACTGGCTGTTTACTAGCTCAATAACAATATGTTCATCCATTATCGTTCAGCAGGAGCAAGAAAATGTAAGCCATTAGACAGTCATGGTCAAGGTGGGTAGCCCACGTCAAGAACTAGGGCATGTCAGTATGTCTACTATTGCTCTCTTTCTCAGATTCATTGGTTTAGAGAGAAGCACTTCTCCATGCCTGTCGGATCTGTTTCCATGGAGTCCCGAGAATGGAGGCAGCGATGAAGAAAAACACCAAGATGAGGCCCTTGGCCAGAGACAGGGAGTACGACTCACCTGGAGATAGAGGGGTGGAGGGAAAGAGTTAATCCTATTGTCATCATCCATTTAGCATATTTAATTAGTCACATTTTGGGACAGCAGAGTCTCACCTGTATAATACCTGGTGAGTGGGAAGGCAAGCTGGGGCCAGCACACATCGTTCCTGTCGCAGTCATACTCAGTAAAGTTAATCTGAAACCTGAAGGACACCAGGGCAGAACCACATCAGAGTTTTATTCATTGCACTTACCAACTGTTCAACATAGTCAGGAAACCTTATACTGAGGCTATATTTAAATTCTCAGGCCTTTAGCCTTTCAGACTCACCTGGTTTTGGGTGGTCCTGTGTTGATGGAGATATCAGTGAAGGTGATGGAGGAGGTGACAGGGAAAGTCTGAATCCTAGTCGTCTCCAGACAGGGGTCACCCCCTCCACACTCAAACTTCCAAGTGGACACATGGTCACTGTGGAGAGGCAACACTCACATCAGACACAGTGGAGTAAACAAGGTATTCAATCACACATCCAATCAATGCATTGTAATGGGCCCGTCCTGAGTATGAACAGAAGGTCAGCACAGACAGAAAGGAAAGATGTTTGTGATGGCAATGGACAGTGTTGTAGGCTGTTACCACATACCTGACTTCCACTGCTTGTATCTCCCACTGAGGCAACCCCCCCACCACCTCTGTCACAATGCTCCTAACGTGGATGTGCCGGTGGGAGGGAATCCCAGAACATATTCCAATACCACCACCCACAGGCTGGTTGGAGTTCAGTTCTACAACTGTTGGTTATTCAGTGTGTTGAATACAGAAGTGGAATTGAAGCAAGCAACAAAACCAAAATAATGAATTAATAGGGTGAATATTTTGGCTAATATTTAGATGAATTTAACAGTTAAAGTTTGAAAGGTTTCTACTCACAGCTAATGTTCAACCAGTCAGTCAGGTTCAGAACATCTGGGTCTCCATTCCTCGCTATGTGTGTTGCTGTGCTCAGTGCCCTCTGAAGAGAGGCCACATTCTGACTAGCAGAGGGGGGAAAAAAAGGAGGTCAAACATTTTACAGGAGACATGGATCCTTTCCATTTGCAGGCATGCAGCTGTAATTTGATCAACTCCAGAAATGCTATTTATCTGTGTGTGTGTGTGCGTGTGTTTCAAGTTTCTAAGTTGTATTGTCACATGCACAGGATACAGTATGTGTAAAACAGTACGGGACACACTCTTTTTACACGACTTCGATACAAAGATTTTCGTAGCAGGTTAGGAGAGCATTTTCACTAACCCTAACCCTTTTCTTAACCTTAACCTCAGTCTCCTAACCTGCTACGAAAAAGTCAGTGTCGAAGTGGCGTGAAAATAGTTTTTTTGTGTATCCAGTGACTCACCTAAGCAGGCTACATTGGGTCAGGTTCTGTAGGCTCACAGGTAACAGACATCCTGCAGTTGAGTTCTCCCCAAATAGTACTATTCTCCCCTCAGAGGCACACAGTCCACTGCTTACTGAAAACAGAAATAGAAAAACATGAATACACATACACTAACAGCTGTAACTGCTGGTTTTCACAATAGTCTAATCGAAGTGCCTAAGCTAAAATATGTAATATATTTTTGATGTGTAGAGTTAAATAATTGAGGCCTTTCAAAGCCGTTGATTTTTCAGTGCACTATCCATGGTACAAAGACGACCGTTACCTGGCTTCCAAAGATTGACTGGGGTCCTCTGTATGACTGTTTCATTCTCCAAGGTGTCCACAATCCCACCAATCACAGGCCTGCCCACCTGGTAACCTGAGAGATTACACAAGGCTTTGTCTGTAAATCAGTGAAACTAGTCTCATCTTTTTATGTTGCACATTAAGATCCCCATTATGAAACGCTTAGAAAAAGTGTATTAGGTTGCACAAACCTGGGTTCCCCGAGTTGGGCTGAGCCAAAGCATCTCCATTCAGAAACACAACTGAATAGCTGGCTGTCAAACCCACTGTGAGAAACACATAAAAGCAGGACAATTATCTGTTAATCATTAACAAACACAACATCAGCGTTGATAAGGATAATTAATGATACTACAAATACCCAGTAATGCCTAGCATGTAAAAACTAAACAAAAGAGGCCCTTACCACTAGCAGAAAGGACATTCCCAAGTATGCGGGTTAGTGTGATATTTGTGAGACCATTCCCTTTCCAGAAGAATTTGTAATTTAAGGCCAAGGTCACATTTTCACACAGCAGTCTGCCATCTTCAGCCACAGGACTCGCGACAAAGGGCCTCAGATCAACAGCCATTTTATCTGTGACATCCACTGTGACCACACCTGAAATGTTTCCCCAATGACCACACAATGCAAATCAAATCAATCAGAAAAAGTTGAAAAAGTAAGTAATTGTTCTGATCATAGAGAGAGAGTACCCCCTTGGCCATCCCTGACTTGCACCCTCAGCTCAGTTGGTGTCGTCTGTAAGGGGGGTCCAGTTGGGCAGGAAAGGAGACGGGTCACACACTGCGCTTGGAAGTTTTTCAAAAATGCCACAGGGGCATTATCTACACACTGGCCAACCAGGGAGTTCTGAGGAATTTAGACATAAACTAGACATATCAGATGGCATAGAAGACAAAACACTTTGCTTTGAGCCACAGAGACTTCTGACTGTACATTTACAAACACACAGTTTAAACACAGAGAGAGAGAGAGAGATTCAGACACACAAGTCTAACCTGAGGAATGGTGAAATACTGATCACTTATGGTAAAAATGGGATCCCCCTGCTGGTAGATATGTGTGGGCAGTGGAGCTGACAGCACTGGCCTTTGGAAAGATGGCCTGGGCTTTGGTGTGCTGGAGCACGTATAGAAGAAGGCACAACACATATTAGGTCGATGCAGTAAAGGAGATATAGCAAAACACAAAAACTCTATCAATTAAGATTGAAGTCTATGTTTATCAAGACAAAACTGTCTTAAGAAAATAGACGGCGCCTCACATTGTGTCCCCTTCATAAAAGAGTCCAAGGAAGGGATTGTTTTCAGGCAGGGAGATGACACAGAGAAATGGAAACCAATCAGGGGCATTTTCAGCAGACTGTGCAGTGCACAGGTAATCAGGAACTGGAGAAACTTCCCCTCCAAAGGGCCCCGAAAGACACTGGCCCTGAAACAGCTTCAGGGCTTCAGGGGAACAGTCCTGGGGGAGACACATGACAGAAACACCATTACCTGATGGACAGACAAACGTAATCAAAATGTCTACTCTAGCCACAGAGCAAGCAGATTAGTATGTGTAAAGATGGATGTAAATACCTTGTCACAGCAGCATCGCACATCACAGGCTCCCACAGTGAGGTCGCAGGAACAGGAGCCCAGGGGCCGGTACACTTGGTTGGGAATTACTGTTTTGTTGTCTGACAAAAATAAAAAAAGCACTATTAAAAAAGGGGGACAACCAGACAAACAAAATATCTCTTGGATTGATTAAAGATACCTACTTTAAAAAGAGCCAGACTTACCAGACACAGGTTCAGTGGGAAACACCTGGGCATAGATCCTAGCCTGGATTAGCAGTGAAGCCTGAGATGTGTTCCCCAGACAGGCAGACACACGTAGAGTCTCCAGCACACACAGTGGCTCAGGACAGCAGTCTGTGTCATTATTATTACCACACAGGAGCAGGCTGCGGTTCAGACTCAGCTGCACTCGCACTGTAGTCTGACACACAGGGAAAGAGAGAGATTGCAAGGGAGACAGCAATTAAGTGGCGAGAGTAATTTCCATGAAGAAAGTTCTGAATGGTGTCAATCATTTGGTGTCTTTGTGTGCAGACAAGACTATTTGGTTGCAAACAAAATATTCTATGTCAACTTAAACCATGAAAAAGCAGCCCACTTGTGTGGTATGTGGTGCTGCTAAAAGGCCAGGTAGAGGTAGCAGTCATTTTTGGTAGCAGTGGTCAGGGGGGACTCTGTCGTGCTAAAAAACAGCTCCTGATGAGAGCAGTATGTCACACACTTACCTTGCCCACCAACTCCTGTGTGAGAACCCACTGTGTCAGATTTTCTGAGCCTGATGGGGGTGGAAGGCGATCTGTCAAAATGAATCCACAAAATGCATGTCATTGCTGACAAAACCCATGCCATGGACAATGACAAGTGTTCACTGACAACACCATGCAAGTAGCTTATTTACCTGGGGGATTGGAGAGCGATAGAGAGCTCAGGGTCAGGGATATGCCAGATGTGTTTCCAAGCAAGAAAGCAGACAATCTAGATCCAGATGTGACGAGATACGACGGCTGAAAAACTAGAAAAGGGATTGCTGCTTGATGTTAGCCAGGTAACGTTAGCTAGCTAAAGTTAGCTAGCCTTAGGGCCACACATCATGTTAGTTGATTGATTGATGGAAAAAGTATGAGAGTTGAATGACTTACCGACATTGCTCTTTGCATCCGTAATCAAAACAATCAGAAGAATGTATGCACATCGACATAGAACACGTGCAGAAAGTATATTAGCCATCGCTGAAAATATCGGTTCACCAGGGAGTCGCCATTTTTACGAAGTGTTGTAGAGATGTCTAGCTATGGCAACGACATGTCAACCAATCACAGCTTATACGATGACTTATTCTCTCGTGCTCCATTGAGGCCATGCTACTGTTAAGACAGTCAACAGCGACACTTGTGGAGCCGATTGTGTACTATATAAACAGACAAATAATCATGCAACTGTTAAAGAACGCTAACTTCTTGAAACCAACATGCAACATTATATATAATCTCTGCATGCACTCGAATTAATTTGCAACACAACATGAAAACAAAAGCATAATGTTGCAAAGATGATCTGTTGAGCCAATGTATAATCCTATACAGTAGATGGCGGCAATTCATCAGCTCCAATAGTAGAGTTAAAATGACAAGGAAAAACACGAGGAAGGAAGCAAAAGCCTTAGGAATGAGCAAACAATGGTGCCTGTTGGATCAGTCGAAGATCAAATGAAAGCTGTACTAGACTGTCTGGTCACTGAGGATAAAATACCCACAGATGCCAGCACTACTTTGAAGCTCTTCATAAACAACCTTGACGAGTGCTCACGGTAAATCTGGTTGGGAAGTGCCTAATGTGAATAAAAAATATAAAAAATAAGTGCCTAATGTGTTTTCTCTGGCAGTTGTAGGGAAGAGCATGTGTAGCCTCACCTGTATATGAATGATGTACTACTGCTTCTTCCAAAATATCTGGGATTTTGTAGCACAGGCAGTATGTGGTAGTGCAATGACTGGAACGAACTGCAAAAATCACTGAAGCTGGAGTCTTGTATTTCCCTCACTAACTTTAAGCACCAGCTGTCAGAGCAGCTCACAGATCACTGCACGTGTACATAGCCCATCTGTAAACAGCCCATCCAACTACCTCATCCCCATACTGTATTTATTTATCTTGCTCCTTTGCACCCCAGTATCCATACTTGCACATTAATCTTCTGCACATCTATCACTCCAGTGTTTAATTGCTATATTGTAATTATTTTGCCACCATGGCCTATTTATTGCCTTTACCTCCCTTATCCTACCTCATTTGCACACACTGTATATAGACTTTTTCTACTGTATTATTGACTGTATGTTTGTTAATTCCATGTGTAACTCTGTGTTGTTGTACGTCTCCAACTGTTTTGCTTTATCTTGGCCAGGTCACAGTTGTAAATGAGAACTTGTTCTCAACTAGCCTACCTGGTTAAATAAAGGTAAAATAAAATAAATACATTTTTACCCCTTAACCACAAGGTTGCTGCTTCAAGCTCTGCAATGACTGTTCTCATTCAATCACTATGTTGGTGGCAGCAGTGGTATATTATCTGCGGTCTCTGAGTGACTGGTTCAAGCCCACCACTGACTGTTCCTATCATCTTGTTACATTTACATTTACATTTAAGTCATTTAGCAGACGCTCTTATCCAGAGCGACTTACAAATTGGTGCTTTCACCTTATGACATCCAGTGGAACAGCCACTTGCCGTTTGTGTCACTGTCTCTTGATGGCATCACATATTGTCCCCACACCAGATACAAACATACACAGACGCACACAAACAACGACTACATCTCATCTGCCCAGTCCTGCATTCTCACACCCCCATCCCTAGTGCCTGCATTATTATTATAATATTTTTTTTAACCTTTATTTAACTAGGCAATTATTGATTTTCACATGGCCTTAAATTGTACCAATTTGTTTTTCTCGGTCACCCATGCTATTTCAATAATAAATCATTTGAGTTTCCATGGTGATGTTTTCAATGATCAGTATTAACTCATTTGCTATCCTGAATATGTGTTTGATCATGTCATTACAGATGTTTCAACATCTGGCGAAAGTCAACCACCTTTTGGTTCTTAGAGAGATCCAACCCTGTTTGTCCACTATAGTGGAAAATTAAACATCTTATTGTTCTAAAAAATAATCCATGGTTACAAGTATTCTTTAGCAATGCAGTAATGTTTCAGCAGCTTTCATTTTCAGACCTCCACAGAGGTCATCATTTTTGTCTTCTGTTTAAGTGTGAGTGGCATTGTCAATATGAACAGTGATCTTGTTGGCCTCGTTTTAAGTTCCATGTTATATCATACCCACAAGACATGCTAACCTCTCACTATTACAATAACAGGGGAGGTTAGCATTTTTGGGGGGGATTGTCAAGGTTGTCCTCCTCTTCATCTGAAGAGGCGAGAAGGATCGGAGGACCAAAATGTGGCGTAGTATGTGTTCATGATGAGTATTTAATAAAAGAAAGCGCTGAACACTGAATACAAAAAACAATAAATGAGACCTGTGCTGACACAAGTAACTAACATAGACAATCACCCACAAACAAACAGTGCAACCCAGGCTACCTAAGTATGATTTACATTTACATTTACATTTAAGTCATTTAGCAGACGCTCTTATCCAGAGCGACTTACAAATTGGTGCTTTCACCTTATGACATCCAGTGGAACAGCCACTTTACAATAGTGCATCTAGGTCTTTTAAGGGGGGAGGGGGAGAAGGATTACTTTATCCTATCCTAGGTATTCCTTAAAGAGGTGGGGTTTCAGGTGTCTCCGGAAGGTGGTGATTGACTCCGCTGTCCTGGCGTCGTGAGGGAGTTTGTTCCACCATTGGGGGGCCAGAGCAGCGAACAGTTTTGACTGGGCTGAGCGGGAACTGTACTTCCTCAGTGGTAGGGAGGCGAGCAGGCCAGAGGTGGATGAACGCAGTGCCCTTGTTTGGGTGTAGGGCCTGATCAGAGCCTGGAGGTAGTGAGGTGCCGTTCCCCTCACAGCTCCGTAGGCAAGCACCATGGTCTTGTAGCGGATGCGAGCTTCAACTGGAAGCCAGTGGAGAGAGCGGAGGAGCGGGGTGACGTGAGAGAACTTGGGAAGGTTGAACACCAGACGGGCTGCGGCGTTCTGGATGAGTTGTAGGGGTTTAATGGCACAGGCAGGGAGCCCAGCCAACAGCGAGTTGCAGTAATCCAGACGGGAGATGACAAGTGCCTGGATTAGGACCTGCGCCGCTTCCTGTGTGAGGCAGGGTCGTACTCTGCGGATGTTGTAGAGCATGAACCTACAGGAACGGGCCACCGCCTTGATGTTATTTGAGAACGACAGGGTGTTGTCCAGGATCACGCCAAGGTTCTTAGCGCTCTGGGACGAGGACACAATGGAGTTGTCAACCGTGATGGCGAGATCATGGAACGGGCAGTCCTTCCCCGGGAGGAAGAGCAGCTCCGTCTTGCCGAGGTTCAGCTTGAGGTGATGATCCGTCATCCACACTGATATGTCTGCCAGACATGCAGAGATGCGATTCGCCACCTGGTCGTCAGAAGGGGAAAGGAGAAGATTAATTGTGTGTCGTCTGCATAGCAATGATAGGAGAGACCATGTGAGGTTATGACAGAGCCAAGTGACTTGGTGTATAGCGAGAATAGGAGAGGGCCTAGAACAGAGCCCTGGGGGACACCAGTGGTGAGAGCACGTGGTGAGGAGACGGATTCTCGCCACGCCACCTGGTAGGAGCGACCTGTCAGGTAGGACGCAATCCAAGCGTGGGCCGCGCCGGAGATGCCCAACTCGGAGAGGGTGGAGAGGAGGATCTGATGGTTCACAGTATCGAAGGCAGCCGATAGGTCTAGAAGGATGAGAGCAGAGGAGAGAGAGTTAGCTTTAGCAGTGCGGAGCGCCTCCGTGATACAGAGAAGAGCAGTCTCAGTTGAATGACTAGTCTTGAAACCTGACTGATTTGGATCAAGAAGGTCATTCTGAGAGAGATAGCGGGAGAGCTGGCCAAGGACGGCACGTTCAAGAGTTTTGGAGAGAAAAGAAAGAAGGGATACTGGTCTGTAGTTGTTGACATCGGAGGGATCGAGTGTAGGTTTTTTCAGAAGGGTGCAACTCTCGCTCTCTTGAAGACGGGAGGGACGTAGCCAGCGGTCAGGGATGAGTTGATGAGCGAGGTGAGGTAAGGGAGAAGGTCACCGGAGATGGTCTGGAGAAGAGAGGAGGGGATAGGGTCAAGCGGGCAGGTTGTTGGGCGGCCGGCCGTCACAAGACGCGAGATGTCATCTGGAGAGAGAGGGGAGAAAGAGGTCAGAGCACAGGGTAGGGCAGTGTGAGCAGAACCAGCGGTGTCGTTTGACTTAGCAAACGAGGATCGGATGTCGTCGACCTTCTTTTCAAAATGGTTGACGAAGTCATCTGCAGAGAGGGAGGAGGGGGGGGAGGAGGATTCAAGAGGGAGGAGAAGGTGGCAAAGAGCTTCCTAGGGTTAGAGGCAGATGCTTGGAATTTAGAGTGGTAGAAAGTGGCTTTAGCAGCAGAGACAGAGGAGGAAAATGTAGAGAGGAGGGAGTGAAAGGATGCCAGGTCTGCAGGGAGGCGAGTTTTCCTCCATTTCCGCTCGGCTGCCCGGAGCCCTGTTCTGTGAGCTCGCAATGAGTCGTCGAGCCACGGAGCGGGAGGGGAGGACCGAGCCGGCCTGGAGGATAGGGGACATAGAGAGTCAAAGGATGCAGAAAGGGAGGAGAGGAGGGTTGAGGAGGCAGAATCAGGAGATAGGTTGGAGAAGGTTTGAGCAGAGGGAAGAGATGATAGGATGGAAGAGGAGAGAGTAGCGGGGGAGAGAGAGCGAAGGTTGGGACGGCGCGATACCATCCGAGTAGGGGCAGTGTGGGAAGTGTTGGATGAGAGCGAGAGGGAAAAGGATACAAGGTAGTGGTCGGAGACTTGGAGGGAGTTGCAATGAGGTTAGTGGAGGAACAGCATCTAGTAAAGATGAGGTCGAGCGTATTGCCTGCCTTGTGAGTAGGGGGAAGGTGAGAGGGTGAGGTCAAAAGAGGAGAGGAGTGGAAAGAAGGAGGCAGAGAGGAATGAGTCAAAGGTAGACGTGGGGAGGTTAAAGTCGCCCAGAACTGTGAGAGGTGAGCCGTCCTCAGGAAAGGAGCTTATCAAGGCATCAAGCTCATTGATGAACTCTCCGAGGGAACCTGGAGGGCGATAAATGATAAGGATGTTAAGCTTGAAAGGGCTGGTAACTGTGACAGCATGGAATTCAAAGGAGGCGATAGACAGATGGGTAAGGGGAGAAAGAGAGAATGACCACTTGGGAGAGATGAGGATCCCGGTGCCACCACCCCGCTGACCAGAAGCTCTCGGGGTGTGCGAGAGCACGTGGGCGGACGAAGAGAGAGCAGTAGGAGTAGCGGTGTTGTCTGTGGTGATCCATGTTTCCGTCAGAGCCAAGAAGTCGAGGGACTGGAGGGAGACATAGGCTGAGATGAACTCTGCCTTGTTGGCCGCAGATCGGCAGTTCCAGAGGCTACCGGAGACCTGGAACTCCACGTGGGTCGTGCGCGCTGGGACCACCAGATTAGGGTGGCTGCGGCCATGCGGTGTGGAGCGTTTGTATGGTGTATGATTCTCAATCAGAGATAACTAATGACACCTGCCTCTGATTGAGAACCATACTAGGCCGAAACATACAAATGCCCAAATCATAGAAAAACAAACATAGACTGCCCACCCCAACTCACGCCCTGACCATACTAAATAAATACAAAACAAAGGAAACAAAGGTCAGAACGTGACAGGGATATGATATTTATGTCTGTGTAACTCTCTCACTCATTATAATTATTTACGATTCATTCAGGATTATCTGTAATAATGGTAGCATTCACATTAATGTAGAAGTGTTTAGAAATATTCTTATTTACAATAAAAGTGACTCCAAAATGACACAATACATTATGTACCATTCATTTCTATTGGGCACAAAATAATCTGAAATATTACCTAAACAAACAGCAAATGCATCCAACAAGTTTGTAGTCACAAGTTTGATGTAGTCATTGCGTGCTATGAATATGGGACCAAATGCTTAACTTTTGACTACTTTAATACACATACAGTTGAAGTCAGAAGTTTACATACACTTTAGCCAAATATATTTAAACTCAGTTTTTCACAATTCCTGACATTTAATCCCAGTAAAAATGTACTGTTTTAGGTCAGTTAGGATCACCACTTTATTGTAAGAAAGTGAAATGTCAGAATAATAGTGGAGAGAAGGATTTATTTCAGCTTTTATTTATTTCATCACATTCCCAGTAGGTCAGAGGTTTACATAGACTCAATTAGTATTTGGTAGCATTGCCTTTAAATTGTTTTAACTTGGGTCAAATGTTTCAGGTAGCCTTCCACAAGTTTCCCACAATAAGTTGGATGAATTTTGGCCCATACCTCCTGACAGAGCTGGTGTGTGCCTCCTGTTTTAGGCCTCCTTGCTCACACATGCTTTTTTAGTTCTGCCCACACATTTTCTATAGGATTGAGGTCAGGGCTTTGTGATGGCCACTCCAATACCTTGACTTTGTTGTCCTTAAGCCATTTTGCCACAACTTTGGAAGTATGCTTGGGGTCATTGTCCATTTTGAAAACCCATTTGCATCCAAGCTTTAACTTCCTGACTGATGTCTTAGATGTTGCTTCAATAAATCTACATAATTTTCCTGCCTCATGATGCCATCTATTTTGTGAAGTGCACCAGTCCCTCCTGCAGCAAAGCACCCCCACAACATGATGCTGCCACCCCCGTGCTTCACGGTTGGGATGGTGTTCTTCAGCTTGTGTAACAGTATAACTTTAGACCGCCCCCTCGCCCATACCCGGGCCGGAACCAGGGACCCTCTGCACACCTCAACAACAGTCACCCACGAAGCATCGTTACCCATCGCTCAACAAAAGCCACGGCCCTTGCAGTGCAAGGGGAACTACTACTTCAAGGTCTCAGAGCAAGTGACGTCACCGATTGAAACGCTATTTAGCGTGCACCACCGCTAACTAAGCTAGCCGTTTCACATCCGTTACACTTGCAAGCCTCACCCTTTTTCCTCCGGACATAACAGTGTACGGGATGTACAGCATCATTCTCTGACAATTCATATCTAATTTACCTTCAACAATCATGTTGCGTGCATATTTAGCTAGTATGGTTAAACCATGTGTGTGCTAAACTGCTAACTGGTTTTCTCTCCAGGGCCTAGAGGTGTTGCAGTCTCGCTGTACGTCAATGACCCGGCGGGCGGCAGGACTGCCCATGCTCATCCTGTGAGTGGTGTCAGCAGAAGAGGCCAGTAAGGCTCTGTCCCTCCTGGCCCACAGCATACACACCCTGCTGGGCACAGCCAGAGCCCCTCTGCCCCAGGACTGGGACAAGACACTGGTCCTGCCACAGGTAACACACATCATCAATGCACCAAACATAAGTTAGCCAGATATACAGTGCCTTCAAAAAGTATTCATACCTCTTATTCCACATCTTGTTATGTTACTGCCTCAATTAAAAATTGATTTTTTTTTTTTTTTTACCAATCTACACACCCTTACCAATGTACTTGCAATTATTCTTGAATGAGTTCATGTGCAGTTCATGTGCGAAGGATTAGCATTTCAAAGTATATGATTATAGACTGTGTAATGAATCCATTTTGTCTATCCCTCTCTCTCTCAGTCCACACCCCCTTCCCCCTTGTCCACCTAGCCGTCATATCGGTTTAGCCCACTAGGGAATCTTCCCTATCATTGTTAGTAACCAATATCTACTGTTTGTTTGTTTATGTGTTTCTGTGATTATTTAGTTAGTTAGTAAATAAATGATTAAGCCAATTGGTGTATAGAGGATTTGTAGTAAAAGCTGAGTTCGTGCAGATAACCAATAATTTACAACGTTCAGATGAGACTGACGTTAGGTAAAGAATAATTCATTAATAAAAGACTAATTAATCAGATATTAAAATATCTGAACAGTTATATTCAGAAAAGTATAACTTTGTAATCTGAAGATTTTCCGTGGTGCCCCGACTTTCTAGTTAATTAAATGTACATGATTAGTTTAATCACGTAATAATAATTAGAGAATTGATTTGATAAACAGTCTTCATCTTTAATGATGCCAAAGACACGACACCACTATGCTCAAAGGGTTATTATTTTTACCTGTCTATCAATAGGTGCCCTTTGTGAGCTATTGGAAAATCTTCTTGGTCTTTGGGGTTGAATCTGTGTTTAAAATTCACTGCTCGACTGAGGGACCTTATAGATACTTTTATGTGTGGGGTACAGAGATGAGGTAGTCATTCAAAAATCCTGTTAAACACTATTATTGGACACAGATCGAGTCCGTGCAACTTATTATGTCACTTGTTTGCATATTTTTACTTTTTGACTTATTTTGGCTAATCATAACAAAGGAGTTGAATACTTATTCACTCAAGGCTTTTCATTTTTTATTAATTAGGAAAAATAAAAATAAAACATCATTCCAGTTTGACATTATGGGATATTGCGTGTAGGCCAGTGACAAAATATCTAAATTGAATACATTGTAAATTCAGGCTGCAACACAAAATGTGGAAAAAATCAAGAGGGTATGAATACTTTCTGAAGGCACTGTACATGCACGTTACCCACCACCAACACAGATGAGATGCACAGCCATAGGGATACTCAAGTACAGGTCAGTTAGCATTCTGTCTAATGTTGGCTTTCCCCCTCCTCTCCCCCAGGTGTGTGCAGTCAACACCCTACAGGCCCTGGTACGGGGCTCTGGGCTGAGGGTAGTTGTGCTGCAGTTTACCCAGGCTGTGGCAATGCTGTCCCTGACCCTTCTCAGCTCCCACTGCTGGACCATGAGGAATGCTGCCCTACTGTAAGACCTCCTCTCCTCTGACAACTGTAATGCACACACACAGAGTCAAATCTCACATTTCAGTGTAATTTGTATTGTCTGAAACTGACCAAATCAAAAATGTAACTATATAGACCGGGCAAAAATCTATTAGGCCCACTTGAGTGGTCTGCTCCAATTTGTTTCATGTAGCTATCAGACATACATGTTAAATGATTGATTTGTTATTGTGCGCCCTCTGACTGAACTCTTTCCCATGCACAGGCGCTCTGTGCTCCAGGATGCTGGGTCAGTGCTCTGGGGGTGAGGAGGACTCCACCCAGCATGTCAAACAAGCTAAGCGTCAGTATAGAGACAAAGTAGAATCTCAATTCAACGGCTCAGACACAAGAGGTATGTGGCAGGGTCTACAGTCAATCACGGATTACAAAAAGAAAACCAGCACTGTCACGGACCAGGATGTCTTGCTCCCAGGCAGACTAAATAACTTTTTTGCCCGCTTTGAGGACAATACAGTGCCACTGACACTGCCCGCAACTAAAACATGCGGACTCTCCTTCACTGCAGCCGACGTGAGCAGCCGCGCCCTCAGAGCATGCGCAGACCAGCTGGCTGGTGTGTTTACGGACATATTCAATCAATCCCTATCCCAGTCTGTTGTTCCCACATGCTTCAAGAGGGCCACCACTGTTCCTGTTCCCAAGAAAGCTAAGGTAACTGAGCTAAACGACTACTGCCCCGTAGCACTCACTTCCGTCATCATGAAGTGCTTTGAGAGACTAGTCAAGGACCATAATCACCTCCACCCTACCTGACACCCTAGACCCACTCCAATTTGCTTACCGCCCAATTAGGTCCACAGACGATGCAATCTCAACCACACTGCACACTGCCCTAACCCATCTGGACAAGAGGAATACCTATGTGAGAATGCTGTTCATCGACTACAGCTCGGCATTTAACACCATAGTGCCCTCCAAGCTCGTCATCAAGCTCGAGACCCTGGGTCTTGACCCCGCCCTGTGCAACTGGGTACTGGACTTCCTGACGGGCCGCCCCCAGGTGGTGAGGGTAGGCAACAACATCTCCACCCCGCTGATCCTCAACACTGGGGCCCCACAAGGGTGCGTTCTGAGCCCTCTCCTGTACTCCCTGTTCACCCACGACTGCGTGGCCACGCACGCCTCCAACTCAATCATCAAGTTTGTGGACGACACAACAGTGGTAGGCTTGATTACCAACAACGACGAGACAGCCTACAGGGAGGTGTGGTGTCAGGAAAATAACCTCACACTCAACGTCAACAAAACTAAGGAGATGATTGTGGACTTCAGCAAACAGCAGAGGGAACACCCCCTATCCACATCGATGGAACAGTAGTGGAGAGGGTAGTAAGTTTTATGTTCCTCGGCGTACACATCACAGACAAACTGAATTGGTCCACCCACACAGACAGCATCGTGTAGAAGGCGCAGCAGCGCCTTTTCAACCTCAGGAGGCTGAAGAAATTAGTCTTGTCACCAAAAGCACTCACAAACGTCTACAGATGCACAATCGAGAGCATCCTGTCGGGCTGTATCACCGCCTGGTACGGCAACTGCTCCGCCCACAACCGTAAGGCTCTCCAGAGGGTAGTGAGGTCTGCACAACGCATCACCGGGGGCAAACTACCTGCCCTCCAGGACACCTACACCACCCCATGTCACAGGAAGGCAATAAAGATCATCAAGGACAACAACCACCCGAACCACTGCCTGTTCACCCCGCTATCATCCAGAAGGCGAGGTCAGTACAGGTGCATCAAAGCTGGGACCGAGAGACTGAAAAACAGCTTCAATCTCAAGGCCATCAGACTGTTAAACAGCCACCACTAACATTGAGTGGCTGCTGCCAACACACTGACTCAACTCCAACCACTTTAATAATGGGAATTGATGGGAAATGATGTAAAATATATCACTAGCCACTTTAAACAATGCTACCTAATATAATGTTTACATACCCTACATTATTCATCTCATATGTATACGTATATACTGTACTCTATATCATCTACTGCATCCTTATGTAATACATGTATCACTAGCCACTTTAACTATGCCACTTTGTTTACATACTCATCTCATATGTATATACTGCACTCAATACCATCTACTGTATCTTGCCTATGCCGCTCTGTATCATCACTCATTCATATATCTTTATGTACATATTCTTTATCCCCTTACACTTGTGTCTATGAGGTAGTAGTTTTGAAATTGTTAGCTAGATTACTTGTTGGTTATTACTGCATTGTTGGAACTAGAAGCACAAGCATTTCGCTACACTCGCACTAACATCTGCTAACCATGTGTATGTGACAAATAAGATTTGATTTGATTTGATGTCATGTCTCCCCTCCTGCCTTCTTCACCCAGTACCCTGCCTTGCAGCCCTTCCTCCTGGGGGAGTTGAGGGGGGCGGCAGGGAACTTACACGGTCCCTAGAGGAGGCCCGGCTCCGCCTGTACCCCTCCCTCTACCCTGAGAGGGGTCCAAGACCAAACAGGGTGATTACTGTTTTCATGTCATTATTACATTTCCTCAGACAAGCAAAATGATCCCTACTCAATGAAACAGGTGATTATGTACACTACTGTTAAAAAGTTTGGGGTCAATTAGAAATGTCATTGTTTTTGAAAGAAAATCAATTTTTTGTCCATTACAATAACATCAAATTGATCAGAAATACAGTGTAGACGTTGTTAATGTTGTAAATGACTATTGTAGCTGGAAACGGCAGATAAACTGACGAGTTTCAGAAGATAGTTCTTTGTTTCTGGCCATTTTGAGCCTGTAATCGAACCCACAAATGCTGATGCTCCAGATACTCAACTAGTCTAAAGAAGGCCAGTTGTATTGCTTCTTTAATCAGCACAACATTTTTCAGCTGTGCTAACATAATTGCAAAAGGGTTTTCTAATGATCAATTAGCCTTTTAAAATGATAAACTTGGATTAGCTAACACAACGTGCCATTGGAACACAGGAGTGATGGTTGCTGATAATGGGCCTCTGTACGCCTATGTAGATATTCCATTAAAAATCAGCCGTTTCCAGCTACAATAGTCATTTACAAAATTAACAATGTCTACACTGTATTTCTGATCTATTTGATATTTTAATGGACAAAAAATGTGCTTTTCTTTCAAAAACAAACTTCTGTCATCCTGTTAAAGGATGACAAACCTGTATGCTCAGTTAGGCACATAATCATTTACAGTGTTCTGTGCGTCCGTCCCCCTGCATTATGGAAAGTGATCCATGTAATCTTTGTTCCCAGGGCTCTGTCAGACTTCCTGATTCCCCTGCTCCATCTGGCTGCCAGTCTCATCTGCAGTGTGAGGATCTAGACCTCCAAAGCCTTGGCCATCCTGGACTGAGCTCTATGCACACAGCTGAGGGTTTACAGAACAGAATAAAAGGGAAAGATTCCATTGAGGTCATAGAGATCCTTTAATTCATGTTATTTTTAATTCAGTGATTGTCAGGTTTTATCATCTGTTTTCTATTTCCCCAGCCCTCTCCCTGATGTGATGTGGTGGGCTATGTAGAGTCCAGACTATGGCTGGTGATGGAGGTTCAACATTTCCCACTGGTGCGGGGGGCCTACCTGGGAGTGACTGGCATGCTGTGGGGGCGCTGCTCACAGGGGTTCCTCAACCAGCTGAGTAATGTACTCCAGGCAGAGCTGCACTCACCACAGGCTCCAAGTATCTCTCTCGCTTTCTCTCTCTCACTCACTCACTCACTCACTCACTCACTCACTCACTCACTCACTCACTCACTCACTCACTCACTCACTCACTCACTCACTCACTCACTCACTCACTCACTCACTCACTCACTCACTCAACTCACTCACACTTTTCCAGAAACACAGTTCAGTCATGATGTGCTAACTAACCACATTGTATTTGTGTTAACCATCCCACCATACAGAAGGTTTATGACATGATTTGTGAACCTTACAAGTTGGGTGCACCTCCTTCCGGCTCTATCGACTTCTTGTGTGCAGAGCGCAAGTGGGTTTGGGGGTGTTTATCCTCTGAGAGCTCCGATCTGAGGCTGCCATTGGTCAGTTGGGCGGCGATGGTTTGGGTCCAGCATGCAACAGGTGCTGCAGATGGCACTGCAGGTGAGACATGAATGCCGGTATGGACTTGAGCATGCTGGGAAAGTCCCTCTGCCCAAAACCTACTGACAGTTCTCATGAACTAGTTTTCAACGCACAATATGAGGAAACCAAGGCATTAAAGATAAGTTTGACTTAAAACACACTGCTGCATGGGGCTGAAATCAAGCTGCATATGGGGCTGAAATGGGTGTGTATCAGCTCACAGCTATTATATACTAACTAATCAGGCAGACCTGAACAAGACCAGTCAAGGATATCCGTCCTTTTTCTCTGTTGTGTCAAAGTCATTATGGGTTTGCTGAGATTGTTTTATTAAAGAAAACTAAGTCAACACTGCACCACATTCTCTCCATAACCCATTGGTGACCAAATAGGGATCTGCCTTTCAGTCCGCAAATGTTTCCTGTAGCATAGTCTGATAAGAGCTCTTGATCCTTCCTCTATATAAAGAAAACATTATTTTGCCTTTGATAAAAGCCCCATAGGTCCAATCAATCTGCTTGTGTCCGTGCCTGTGTTACACCTCCTTCAGTTCCTGGAAAGCTAAGTGTCCCCACCTATTGGCTGCCCTTTTAGTCCCTTTAATGACTCCACATTCCTGAATTGACAATGCTGACCTGATCTTGCTGTGTGTTATGTTGAATGGTGTTTAACGTTGCACTCTGCTCCGTCCTGAAGGAGGCGCTGTTAGACCAGAGTGTGGAGTACAGCAGGATATACTGTATCTGACAGCCCTAGTGGCAGTGATGACTCTGTCCCAGGACCCATCTCCTTCTCCCACACTGGATGGTCCAGTCCTGCTGGAGTGTGTGGAGCTGCTGCTGGTGGCCCTGGCGGGCAACAGAAGGGGGTACAGAGTTCCTCTCCCAGACCCTGTGGGATGCCAGCCTGCTACTCTCCCAAAGGTCAGGATACAGATTCAGCACACCACACTCTTCTCTGTTTTTGCCATGATTTATTACACTGTACAATAACATGTCATTATGGTGTCAGAGACACAAAAAACATGCAGAAGCCTTCAGAGTCTTTTTCTTCTCCCTCTATCTCAATCTTCAGACATCTCTGTTTTCTCGCTGGTGCAGTCTGTTGGAGGTCCACCTGGCCCCGAAGGCCCCTGAGGCTCTCAGGATTGCCTGGGGCCTGTCTGGCTGGGACCCCCTCACTGAGCACGGCCCTGAGGGACCACACTCCTCTCCCTGTCTTCAGCACCAGGTAGAGATCTAGAGCAGGGTCGTAGATTAAAAAGTACAGTATACTATACCTACTGACCTTTTCACAATCTGCTGTCGTTTATCTCATCTCATCATGATAATATCCTCTACTTGTGCTTCCTATGCATGCTGATCAACACAGTGCTTTACCTGCTGCAGGACGAGAGTAGGCCAGGAGAGCAGGAAGGGAGAGGAGCTTGTACCTGATTCAGGTCAATCAGGCTCTGCCCTTCCTGCTGGAGCTGCTGCTGGAGGAATACTGGGATAATGCTGGTGCCCTGGAAGTGTTGCTGTGTCACCTTCCCCAGTCTGACCAGAGAACTGTACTGAGGGAGGCCAGGGACACTGGGTGAGTTACCGCACTCACAGGCAATTAACAAGCTCATGTAAACAGAATATTAGCGGTGAGCAATTTAGTGTTTTTTGAGGTTGGTTCAATTATTTAAAAACATATCACTGTTTCGCCTTCTATTCTTGTTTTTATTTTTACATTAAATGCAATATGCATTATGTGAGTTGAATGCTGTAACAACACAGAATAAAACAATTAATAATGTGTTATTTAATTCCAAGTCATCATCTCATCTGTCTGACAAAAATCACTATTTTAGTAGTTCTTCAAAGTAAGTAAGGCATACATTTGACTGCTGAATACCAATACCTCATGAAGCAACTGCTCTCTATGCCATGATTTATAACTTATAAGAGCCCTGATAATTAACTACATTGACCCTAATCTATTGCATGGCTATTTGTCCTGTCTGTGTTTATTTTACGCCTGCTAGATAAGAGACAGAAGCAATGGAGTATGGTCATTGTAGTTAATTATCAGGTTTTCTGTGCTAAACTATGCAGAACATTGGTCTGTTGGAAACTACAACTCCTTACGACATTGCACAGTTCGGGCTTGATCTGATTTATCTCTAGAGAAACTGCAGCATAATGTGCCCATTGAGCCCGTTGAAAAAAAACGAACCAAATGGAATTTAAATAATTGAACCGATGTCGGTCAATTACTTGTTTAAAAAACGAAAAATAGCCGATATTTCGGTTAATCGCTCATCACTACAGAATATGTATTTTGTCATTCAGTCTTATTTTCTTTTTGTTGTTGTTCATCGTTCACTCTGTGTTTCACAGGTGTGCTAGTCTCTATGAGCAGGATGAGGCCAACGTGTTTGCAGAACCATCTGTGATGTCAGCATCTCGGCTTCCATACATTACATTACATTGCTTCAGCTCGCTGAAAAGTACCCAGCATCGTCAGGGGTGGCAGAGCGCGTGGGTGTGTGCGCCAGGGAGAATGTTACAGACCTGCTGGAGAACCTTGGGGTCTGCAAAGACCTCCAGCCAGGTAACACAGAGGCCAAGGGCCACATATTTACCGATCGTGTCTAACTGTTCTTCCATTCTAGGTGAGCCTCAGCCCGGCCTGGTTGGCTCTTCTCGTGGATTCTGGTTTCCATGGTGGCCTGTTGGCCAGGCCAGTATTCCTCTTGTGGCTGCTGGAAATGTCTGACCTACGGCCCCCTCTGTGATCCTAAGAGTTTATGTAAGAACATCCAGGAAATTACCTGTCTGCTCAGCCAGAACGGTATCCAGTTGCCTGCTGCCTTTACTGCAGCTATGACTGGAGACCTGCCTGGATGATACAGTAGTCTGGTTTATTGATTGCCTTAGGACCTCCTCTTTGATGATTTAAATCCAGAATAAATACATCCATGGATGCTGTATGAATGCCTACGGAAGTTACAAACTATGTGGACTTTTAATGGACACTCTGCAGCTGCTTAATTCCTATGGTCCTATCCCACACTACAGTACAGTACAATGCAGTAGCATTTGGCAGGCAGGCTCTCAGATGGGTAATGTACGAGAGCTGACTGACTACAGCCAGATGAATGGCAATGATCAGATAACTCACTGCTGCTGATGAGAGGCCTGCTAAGTATTGAACAGCTATAACCTATGGAGAGCCTCTCCTTACACCTACAATGCCTGAGCTGAGTGTCTATACTGACTCATCCAAAGAGCCTCATTTCAGTTGATGCTATTGCTTGTTTTATTAACATTGTGGTTGTGCATTTGCATGTCTGCGTAATAATAATGCAACCATGATGCAAGTAATATTTTGCATTGTTTAAGTTATATTTTTAATGTCATAGATTAAATAATCTATTCAAGTGGGATTGTCCTCTCTTCCCTAAAGCCGTTCATGTTTAGATGTGTTTTATCTGTAGCCCAACATTAAATCCCTCTGTTGTACTTGACTAGACCATGAACAAAGCCCCTCTGTGAGGATATGCATACAGCTCTGACTCCCTAGACCGGTTCCAACTGCCTCTGACCACTCCTGGTGTAACTGTCATACCCCCAGCAGCCACAGCAAGGCACCCTCTTTACATTGCCTTTTCTTTTCTCTTGTTGATTGATTGAAATTATTATACAATTTAAAAAAAAATACATAATTAAGGGTGCTCAAGCCAGTGATGCCTCAACATACAATTTAAGAAAAGCATCAAAGATGACATTTAATAAAGGAAGGGGGGAATGCAGCAATGGTAGTGGAAAACAATAGAGTATCACAGCATTAAAACCTAGCATCATACAAGGAAATAGTTCCAATCATTTTTCCTATAGGGGATTTTTAGAAACACTTAAAATAGGGTCTGTGTTTCATGAAAGTTTATCCTGGCATGACGTTTAGATAACGTGTAAATCTCTCTAGGACAAAGTGACTTTTATCAATATATTCACCTGTATTTCCCATGACAAAAAATGAATGCTAATTAGCTGCTAATGTGGCCATCATAAAGAACTACTAATGACATGATGATCTGGACAAGACAGGAGCTTGCAGGGATTTGTAATCTTGCCTGATGTCTACTTTGATTCTAATTCACATTTTCTAATCTGAGCGTAAATAGTGCTTAATATATTGATAAAAGTCACCTTGTCCTAGAGAGATTTACATGGTTATCAAAACGCCACGCCAGGATAAACCTACATGAAACACAGCCCCTATGTTAAGTGTTTCTAAAATTACCTATGGGAATAATAAATGGTGGGAAAATGATTGGAACCATTTTCCTGTTTGACCGCTAGGTTTGATTGGTATTATGACACCTCCACTGTGGGGTTCTATTACAGAAAAAAAAGAGTTGTTTGTTTCATAAAATAAGCTAATTAGTAAAGTTCCATTTCCTATTAAACTACTCTGGACAGGTACATCTCCCTGATCTCGCATACACCCAATACATACAACAATCAATGTCTTATACATACATACACAAGACAATCACAATATGATACACCAAAGGCAGACCATATGCTATCCTGGGTATTTTCTTCTCACCCACGTACTGTACTCTTACGACTCACTTCTTCTTTCTATATTAGCTACGTCTTATTGGGTTTCATCTGCAGCAGAGAGACTCAGACGGTGACTTAATGCCAGCAGTAGGCCGGCAGCAGTAGAGACAGACAGACAGCATGGGAATACAAGGCTTTATGCTCCGTTAGTGGTCGGCCTTCTTCCTGGATAAGTGTCCATTGTCAGACCGCCTGCCTCCCTCCGTCAGATGAAGATGATTGACTGTACTGTAGAGCTGCTGGTTTCCCTGCAACACCCTACACACTAGAACAGTCTTACATCATAATCATTACAGCAGTCCACTCCTTTTGTTGGAGATGTGCATCTATCAGTGCAGGCAAATATTTGATAAGAGGCTACAGCTACTGTGCTGTCCACCCTCTTTGGAAGCGTTTGTGTGTACATTGGGTCTGAATGACCTTTTCTAATATGTCCTTGATGTGCTTGGAGGAGGTCAGTGTGATCATGTGTGATGTAGTGTTATTGAGGCGAGGAGCGTATACACCAGATGTGATCAACAGTCAGACAAATAATACAATTCTGCCTTCTTGGCCTTGGAGGAAATAATAGTGTGGTTCCAGGATGTGGAGGGCAGCACACAAAGGGGGTAGTGATAACTTAAGAAAACAAGAGTCTATTATCTGAACGTTTGATTCTGAAAAATGAGAGACACAGAGAGATAAACGGGGTGTATAATCTTACAGGATTTAAATAGGTCTAAGAGCAGGTACAATACTATAGCACTAACATAATCTACTGATTTACTCATTGTGATACCAACACTGTGTGCTTTGAAAACAAACAGTACAAATGTTTCTATGTGAACTCTGTGCTACTTACAGACAGACAAATAACATGTTGTGATTTCGGTCCTTGAGCATGTCTGAACACTGAACTAAAAAATACATTATGAAATGAATCATGGAAATAACTTGTGTAATCTTATACACAACATTTTAGTATCTTCTTGCTCCTTTCACTTCAGTGTTGTTTCCTTGTCTGGCTCACTCTAACTATGACCTATTTAACTGTCCAAATGTTTTTCCATGGGAAACTTTCCATAGATAATTAAGAAAATTAAAGTTGGGCATTTTCCAGAGTGTGTGTGTCGGTGTGTGTGTCAGTGTGTGTGTGTGTGTGTCGGTGTGTGTGTTTCCTGCACTCTGGCTAGGGTTTAATAGGAACCTGGAGGCAGACCATCTGGCCTTATTAGAGCCTTTGTTACCATTCCCTGAGACTGCAGGGTTACCTGGATACAGTCTCAGAGGTTTTCATTAAGTCTGTGTCTATGTAATGAAATGATTAGCCACGGCAGACAGGAACAAGGCCAAGTAAGCATCAAGGCTTTTATGAGCTGTGTGTTCCATTTAAGGTCACAAGGAATCTGCTTTTCCACTCACTGACATATCACTGCCAGTCTTCTGTTCTGGTTAAGAAAACAATAAGAGGGAACATTCACACTTTACTCAGCATCAACACAACATGATTTTAGGTCAACTCAATGTAAAGAGCTAATCAAATATATGAAGTCAGTTTGAATAAGATTGGTTTTAACTTCCTCTTACACTGCTATCAGCAGCAGTGGGTATTTGTGTTTACATGAGAGAAAAAGAGAGCGTGAGAGAGTATTTGTGTTAGCTTGGGAAGAAAGAACGAGTGACTGTAGAATGGGATAGAGAGTTTGAGAGAGAGAGGGAGAATGTTTGTATTGGTAATTGACAAAGCAGAGTGACATTTGTGTGAAAAGCCGCTGCTGAGTGAACGCTGACTGAGTCATGCTCTGTTAGTGGCCTGTGGCTCTCTCCTTCTGCTGGGGTCAGCCAACAATGACAGGGGCCTCTCTCCTTTAAGCACCCAGCTGCCTGCACAAGGAGAGGAGATAGCATTTAACATTGGCCTCCTTTGGTCCCCATGCCCTTATGAAGTGTTGGCCTGTCAGTGACATCACCATGGGTCAGTGGCTGAGGCTGAGGGAGAATAGAGTAGGGTTGAGAGAGAGGGGCTGTGTGGGGGGATGGAAGGTTCTGTCTGGGATAAAGTGTTGAATGTAAAGTCTATTGCCAGCATTATTTTATAGGGTGTGTCTGATAATAATTCAAGTAACTCTGACACTAAAGTAACATAGTCCTTAAAATATTGTGAATATTTTTGGTAAAAGTTTCTCTGGGATTAGACCTCCTGCTAGTAAAAAAAAGCCACAGTGAAGTTGAAATCTCTGTCAACAAAATTTTCAGAAAGTATTGTATTTAGAATGAAGGCAAGTAAATCATTAGAGTGGTTTGTTCACCTAAAAAAAGTGTTTTATTTTAGTGTTAAAAGCAGGAATGTCTGAATAGTAAACTAATCCAGTATGTGTTGGCAGAGTGTGAGTTTTTTGGGAAAATCTTTGGACAGCTCAGGAAGGCAGAGATTTGAGATATACAGTGGAACAGTGTTTGGACTCTGAACAGTCTCTAAAGTGATGTTTTGGAAGCTTGCAAAGTAGGGCAGTGGGGCAAATTATTTATGAGTACTGTAATGTGTTCTATTTGGCCTAGTGGGCCAGCAGGATAAATGGTGAACAAACAAGGGAGACGGGTTTCAATGCTGCTACTGTACAGGTTCCTTTTTTCTTTTGCTGCATTTATTTTTTCTTTCCATGTATCCTGCAGCCTATAATCTGATTGGCAGGGCAGTTCTATGCTGCCAAAGGAGGAGGTAAAGTCTTACCACCATAAAAAAAAAAGATTGGAAAAAACTGATCAGTGATCAGTATAACAAGGCCCTTGGTGACCAAGTCTAGAGTAACAACTTCATGGTTCTTCCTCTGTTTCATTTAACACAGGGTTCAGATCAGAAGATCCTAAAATAACCAGATATATTATTTACCAATAAAAACATTTATTAAGCTACTCAAATATCAGGAGAAACCATAAGTTATTCAAATCAAACTGCGTTGTATGACCCTCACTATAACTTAATTAAAATTAGTAGCATTCAGTGCAATATAGGCCTGATCTATTTGAGCATGTACACCTTTAGAAAAAGGTTTTTTTGGGCTGTCCATAGGAGAAACGTTTTTGGTTCCATTTAGGACCCTCAGTGGAACTGGGCCGGAGTGGTGTCACACTTGTCCCCATCCCTAGAAAACACAGCTGATTAAAGTAATTGCATTCTAAACTAAAGATCGTGATTAGTTGATTATTGGAGTCAGGTGTGTTAGCTGGGGCTGGGGCAAAAGTGTGACACCACACAGGTTCGAAGGACTGGAGTTGCCAATCCCTGGATTAGAACATGGACACAAAGGCCATTTAAAATCAAATCAAATCAATTTTTATTTGTCACATACACATGGTTAGCAGATGTTAGTGCGAGTGTAGCGAAATGCTTGTGCTTCTAGTTCCGACAATGCAGTAATAACCAACAAGTAATCTAGCTAACAATTCCAAAACTACTACCTTATAGACACAAGTGTAAGGGGATAAAGAATATGTACATAAAGATATATGAATGAGTGATGGTACAGAGCGGCATAGGCAAGATACAGTAGATGGTATTGAGTGCAGTATATACATATGAGATGAGTATGTAAACAAAGTGGCATAGTTAAAGTGGCTAGTGATACATGTATTACATAAGGATGCAGTAGATGATATATAAGGATGCAGTAGATGATATAGAGTACAGTATATACGTATACATATGAGATGAATAATGTAGGGTATGTAAACATTATATTAGGTAGCATTGTTTAAAGTGGCTAGTGATATATTTTACATCATTTCCCATCAATTCCCATTATTAAAGTGGCTGGAGTTGAGTCAGTGTGTTGGCAGCAGCCAAACAATGTTAGTGGTGGCTGTTTAACAGTCTGATGGCCTTGAGATAGAAGCTGTTTTTCAGTCTCTCGGTCCCAGCTTTGATGCACCTGTACTGACCTCGCCTCCTGGATGATAGCGGGGTGAACAGGCAGTGGCTCGGGTGGTTGCTGTCCTTGATGATCTTTATGGCCTTCCTGTGACATGGGGTGGTGTAGGTGTCCTGGAGGGCAGGTAGTTTGCCCCCGGTGATGCGTTGTGCAGACCTCACTACCCTCTGGAGAGCCTTACGGTTGTGGGCGGAGCAGTTGCCGTACCCGGCGGTGATACAGCCCGACAGGATGGTCTCGATTGTGTATCTGTAGAAGTTTGTGAGTGCTTTTGGCGACAAGCCGAATTTCTTCAGCCTCCTGAGGTTGAAGAGGCGCTGCTGCGCCTTCTTCATGATGCTGTCTGTGTGGGTGGACCAATTAAGTTTGTCTGTGATGTGTACGCCGAGGAACTTAAAACTTACTACCCTCTCCACTACTGTTCCATCGATGTGGATAGGGGGGTGTTCCCTCTGCTGTTTCCTGAAGTCCACAATCATCTCCTTAGTTTTGTTGACGTTGAGTGTGAGGTTATTTTCCTGACACCACACTCCGAGGGCCCTCACCTCCTCCCTGTAGGCCGTCTCGTCGTTGTTGGTAATCAAGCCTACCACTGTTGTGTCGTCCGCAAACTTGATGATTGAGTTGGAGTCTTGCGTGGCCACGCAGTCGTGGGTGAACAGGGAGTACAGGAGAGGGCTCAGAATGCACCCTTGTGGGGCCCCAGTGTTGAGGATCAGCGGGGTGGAGATGTTGTTGCCTACCCTCACCACCTGGGGGCGGCCCGTCAGGAAGTCCAGTACCCAGTTGCACAGGGCGGGGTCGAGACCCAGGGTCTCGAGCTTGATGACGAGCTTGGAGGCCACTATGGTGTTAAATGCCGAGCTGTTGTCCTCTTGTCCAGATGGGTTAGGGCAGTGTGCAGTGTGGTTGAGATTGCATCGTCTGTGGACCTATTTGGGCGGTAAGCAAATTGGAGTGGGTCTAGTGTGTCAGGTAGGGTGGAGGTGATATGGTCCTTGACTAGTCTCTCAAAGCACTTCATGATGACGGAAGTGAGTGCTACGGGGCGGTAGTCGTTTAGCTCAGTTACCTTAGCTTTCTTGGGAACAGGAACAATGGTGGCCCTCTTGAAGCATGTGGGAACAACAGACTGGGATAGGGATTGATTGAATATGTCCGTAAACACACCAGCCAGCTGGTCTGCGCATGCTCTGAGGGCGTGGCTGGGGATGCCGTCTGGGCCTGCAGCCTTGCGAGGGTTGACACGTTTAAATGTCTTACTCACCTCGGCTGCAGTGAAGGAGAGTCCGCATGTTTTAGTTGCGGGCAGTGTCAGTGGCACTATATTGTCCTCAAAGTGGGCAAAAAAGTTATTTAGTCTGCCTGGGAGCAAGTGTAATCCGTGATTGACTGTAGACCCTGCCACATACCTCTTGTGTCTGAGCCGTTGAATTGAGATTCTACTTTGTCTCTATACTGATGCTTAGCTTGTTTGATTGCCTTGCGGAGGGAATAGTTACACTGTTTGTATTCGGTCATGTTTCCAGTCACCTTGCCCTGATTGAAAGCAGTGGTTCGTGCTTTCAGTTTCACGCGAATGCTGCCATCAATCCACGGTTTCTGGTTTGGGAAGACTACTAATTGAGTTTTGGGATTAGTAATCAATTAAATTACCTGCAGCAGGCTCACATTGTTGTACAGAGACAACATTGCTTCATTTATTTTATTCACAGTGTCACGCAACAGGTGCTCAAACTTGGTCCCAATGGATAAAGCTTGTTTTCTGCAGTGGTGGAAAAAGTACAAAATGGTCATACTCGAGTAAAAGTAAAGATACCGTAATAGAAAATGACTCAAGTGAAAGTTTAAATACACTGAAGTATCAAAGTAAATGTAATTGCTAAAATGTACTTAAGTTTCAAAAGTAAAAGTATAAATAATTTCAAATTCCTTATATTAAGCAAAGCAGGTGGCACCATTTAAAAAAATGTTTTATTTAATGGATAGCCAGGGGCACACTCAGACAATTTACAAACGAAGCATTTGCCAGATCAGAGGCAGTCGGGATGACCAGGGATGTTCTCTTGATAAGTATGTGAGTCAGACCATTTTACTGTCTTGCTAAGCATTCAAAATATAAGGAGTACTTTTGGGTGCCAGGGAAAATGTATGGAGTAAAAAGTACATTTCCTTTAGGAATGTAGTAAAGTAAAAGTTGTCAAAAATATAAATAGTAAAGTAGCAGCAACAACAAAAAAAACACTTATAAGTACTTTACACACCTGTTTTTATGCATGGAGCTAGGTTGGCTCTAGGACCTTGAAGATGCTGGCGCAGCCGCACGATACTGCAAATGGGATTTCCTTGTCCAAGAGAGAGGCTGTTTACGAAGAAAGCTCTACTCCCTTCGACAAGAAAGGGCTGATCTGCAGATGGGAGCAGTTTGACTGAATTATTCAGCATAGGCTTCCACACAAAGTTATTTTTTGGGGTTGAGAAATAGCCTATCAATTTAATTTTCGTGCATATTGTTTTCGTTTTAATTCATCCTATAAATTATACAGTATGTTTTTGTCGTTGCACTTTGTTTTGCTGAGCGTCGCTTTTGTGGGCAGCGCATCCATTGTGGAAGGTAACATTCATATGACTGAAAATCAATGCCTTTGTTCACATTAGTCCACATTATCCGATAGAATGTGTACATTTGTTACTTAATTAATGTGCAATGCTTTGTTGAAAAAGTTATCATCCTATTTTCAGTTTAAAATGTGGATTTTATAGTTCCGTTATTGTATAGGACCTGAGAAATGTCTAAGCAGTTGCAAAATAAGTTATGTATTTGTTTACAACAAGAAGATTCAATAATACAATTTTTGTTGATTATTATTAAGCATAATTGCGACACTTCAATGGGAATTCATTTTTGAATGTATTGCATTGTGGAAACATCAGACTTTTACATTGCACATTTAGTAAGTGCACATTTAGTATGTTTTATTTGCTGGTAATTTATCCTCTTAATTTTCAATACAATTTTTCCATAAATCACTGAATGTGTCCCCAGACTGCATCAGATTCAATGGTGTGGAGTACAGAGGGGAGCAACAGAGCTCTTCCGCAGGACAAACCTGTCTAAACTGGACCAACACAACCCGGGACTATGATATAATGGCATATACAGATTCACAAATGGGTAAATTACATTACACAATCAAACATGTAATATGCCATCAAATTGCTGTTTCATTGATTTGACACAAGTTTGTCATCTGCTACCATTGCTGTGGTGTTCACTACAAGTGCCATGATTTAAATGTCACTCACATTTGTTTTAATGGTACACAGTTTGTTTGGTTCTATATGTTATTTAGAGTGTATAACTGCAGGCTCTAGTCTCTCTTTGTGGGTTATAGTTCAAACCTGACCTTGCTAATATCTGTATCTTGTTGGCAAAATACCTACCCAGAGTATGCATTTCAGTAGTACAGTATATCAAAGATGTCACATGCATATCCACACACACACGTTTGTTTTTACTATCCTTTTGGGGACCAAACAGTTAATTCCCATTCAAAATCCTATTTTCCCTAATGCTAAACCTAACTTTAACCCCTAGTCCTAACCTTAATTGTAATCCTGAACTTAAACCTAAAATAGCCTTTTCCTTGTGGGGACCAGCAACATGTCCCCACTTGTCAGAATGTTCCTTGTTTTACTATCCTTGTGAGGACTTGGTTGATGTGTCCTTTTCTTTATGCTCTGTAGGCGTTGGGGACCATAACTACTGCCGTAACCCAGACTCCTCTGAGAAGCCCTGGTGCTACGTGACTGGCCTAGACGCACAAGCCCAGAGACAATCATGTGCCATTGACACCTGCAAAGGTATTTAGCTAGGTTTCCATCCAACTGGCAACATATTTTCATTTGACTATTCTAAAAGCTGCATCAAGAAAATATGCACTTTTTCTCACCAGTGGCAGGTTTCCACCAAACTGACTTGTTGCAGATAAAAATCAGTTCGTGATTACATAGTGCACACACAATGTACTGTGCACACACAATGTACTTTTTCACTTTAGATTTTTATTTGGCACATGAAAACTTAAGTTCAATGCGTTTCCATCGCATTTTCAATGCTACTGATAGTTTTGTCATGTCACCAGAATAAGACCCTCAATATTTATTGGAAAGGAGCATCAAGATCGCTGTGCACTTTCACCACCCTGTGAAGTTCATCATTTATTTAATCTGTAGCCTCATAAAATGCATTGTTTCCCAAGTCATAGTGGGAGGACCACACAATATCAAGTTTACTTCGATATGATGGTTGTTATATCCATTTTTGGTGTTTCCACTGCCATTACTCACAATTTATTTTAGACACAAATATCGCACAATGTCGAACGAAAGATCTGTCGGCATTTATACAATTGTACCGAAACTTCCTGTTTCCATCACAGCTGTCGTGATGTATTTTTTATACGGTATGACTTGCATAACATGTGGATGGAAACGTGGTTACTGAAATGCATACAGTGCGCAGGTGAATAGACTACATTGGGAAAATGTATGTAAAATGCTGTTTAAACATAGCTGCGACGGAGTGAATAAATATTGTGCAGACATTGAAATGTAGGTCAAGGCTGGGCAAAATGCATTACTGGATGGGAAAAAGACTGTCGCCTCAGCCCTTCCCTAAATTGAGTCTCGATGCAGTCCTTGGAAAAGGGTGTCACTGTATTTGGGGAATGTCTGTCTTTAAAGAGATTAAATGTTAATGTTTTTCTGAGGCTCTTTCTACCCCTGTGAATGTTATTATTAAATCCAAAGTGAGAGTCTGGAAGTGGTATGGTGGGACACTCCCCTTCCCCCCCAGTGGGCCGTGAGAACAAAGAAAACACATGGCTCCCCTTAGTTTCTTTCTTGGGAACCTAGGATGTATTTATTCTCATAAGGAAGCTAGAGCACTTTTGCCACAATATTTTTTGACGGTATATTATTTTATAGTTATGCAACAATTTATACAAGAACTGCTGCAAAATTGTCGAGATCCTATTAAAGTATTCTAATTCCTAATTCTTTGTGCACAATGTTCAAATAAGACAGCTAATTAGGCACCTCTAGAGAAATATCTTATCCCACGTGAGAAGCTGTAGGAGAAGAAAAGACTAGGCCAGTTTGTCAGTTAATCCACTTTGAGGATGTTTCCTGGGGTTTGACCTTTGCTCTCACATTGTCTGGGAAGGCGGTGCATGTCAAGCAATAACAAGGGCCCTGTCCGTACTGAGCCTGTAGAGCCATAACTTGTTAGGCAGATGGCTGCCTCAGGGTAGGTGTAACCCCACCCTATTCCTCAACCCATTGGTGGAAAGTTATACTTTTACCATGGAGACAGTAGGTAATTGGCTACTGCTGGTTATGACCTCAGGCTCTTCAACTCCAGCAGAGTTGATAAACAACTTTTTCTGGAGGGGTAGGGCCTGACTCAGTGAGCTCAAGAGCAGATGTTGACACTAGCAGCTTCCTTTCCTCCGAGACGTGTAGTGCACTTCTGCCCCATTTTGCTGGGAAATGGCTGTCCTTTTTAATTATTTAATTTCTTTATAGAACTGCTTCCAAAGTGAACAAATGAGACAAATCCAGTAGCTCTCCTCGTCCTACTGAGTCCATGCAGCAACGTTTTTAATGTCAAACAATGCAGTGATTTTAGAAACCATGCTGTCTGATTTCTTAAAATGGGACAAAGTGGAAATTATTCACGCATTTATTCTACAATAAAAGCACTTTTAGTGAAATTAAACAATAGTTAAATTTAATCCACTACTACTATCATGTGTTCAAGTATGCAAACCCAAAGGCAACATCAGTAAACCTAGAAAGCAAACTAACATGGTGGTCGGGCGGTGTATGGGGATTGGCTGTTGATCTTATCTGCTTTTCTCATATTGTCCACAGACGAAGCCCCTACAGAGGCAGGCCCCCATACCACAGCACAGAGCGAGGTCTTTGAGCTGACTAAGTCTGGGTCAGCCCAGAGAGGGGGCGCTGCGGTCCAGCCAGTCATTGGCATCAGCCAGCGGATACGCACAGGACCCAAGAAGAAGGACCTGGGCACTCTCGGTATGTCCTGATCTCACTGCTGAAGCAGAGGGATTAACATAGGGGGGAGGTGATAGGGCCATAACGTGAGCCTCAAGGGATACTCTTAAAAAGAGTGGTCCAGCTTGATGCAGCTCGGCTTAGTACAATAGAATGAGATGGATATAAATGAGTTATAAAGGACAATATTATCATAGGGATAAAATGTGAGGTGCACTGATATGCACATTTTCAAATGCAGACTGTATATAAAACCTTTGAATTCAGTTTGGTAACCATAGAGCCTGTGTGTCCTGTCTCTCTCAGGCTATGTGGTTGGCATCCTCATGATGGCTATCATCATCCTCATGGGGGTGGGCATCACCTTCGGCTACTTCTACAAGAGGTCAGTATCAGCCACTATGCTACACTAGGTGCTCTGACTGGAGACACAGAGCATTAAAACCCAAGTTATTGTCTACTACTTTGTTAGGTTGCATCATGTGGTATGTCTGAGTGACGTAAGAACCCAGGAACCACTACACCAAATGGTGTTTCAGAGAGTAGGGACACACAATGTTACATTGATTTGCAACAGATGCTTATTTCTATAGCGCAGAGAGACCGAAATAGAACATGAACAAAATGTTCCACTATATTGGTGATTCAGAACTCTGATGCAGCGTTGCACAGCTTAGACTTGTGTCCATGACACAGGCACCAGTTAAAGGCTTGGAACCTCTCAGGCAGAATTTCAGTGGGGTGAGGGAGGGCTTGTGTGGGCAGTTGGCACAGAATGTTACCAGGATGTGTAGCAGAGGCCACAGGCTGCCTCCCCCTCTACCCATCCTGTTGCCTCCCTCCACTACCCATCCTGATAGCGGTCTCTCTCCAATGTGATGAGGCCTGTTCAGAAGCCACAACAACAACAACATGAAAGCGGAAGGGAGAAAAAAAGAGAGCGCCTGTAGCCTGGCTATTTTAAGCACCCGCGTTTGATGTTTCTGAAGTAGTGGAGAGCAGGAGAGCATGCAGAAGTCCTGGGGGAGATGGAGAATCTACTGCAGTGGTGCAGCAGGCAGAGAAAAGGACCCAGTTCTGCAGATGGGAGATTCTGACTGATGGCCTCTGGCATAGAACTAAATGTTCTGGAGCTCCAAGTTTGGCTGTTCAATCTGATTATGTGACTGTCAGCGTTATCTATTCTAAGAAGCTGGGGGGGGTGGTGTGTTTCAAGTAGCTTGATTTAAATCGGTAAAGGAAATTTATTTATTTCTCACGCAGTAATATCAGTTTTAAGAAAAAAGTGTAGCCTCTGAAGCCCGTGCTTATCAAGTCAACAAGATTTGGAAGGATGGCCCCACAAGCCTAGGAAAAGTGTGAATAGTCGGGTTAGGAGGATTTGCTGATTCCTAAAATTACACTATGCAAACCCAATGCATAGGAATCCGTGCTGTAGTGGAGCAGAGCACAGTTGCGTAACGTGTCGCATAGAAGCAGTCAAGCAGGAAGAGGCGCCAGTCCAAAAGAATGGCATGTTCCCTGTGTTGGATAGGGTTCAGCAGATCTCACACCCTCAGAATGTACCCCAAATGGCACCCTATTCCCTCCATAGTGCTCTACTTTTGAGAAGAGCTCTAGGAAATAGGGTGCCATTTGACACTCTGCCCCAGTCAGCTGCCTGGACTGGCTTATGTCATACTGCAGGATGCCTGCCACCACCTAGCCCCGGTCCCATCAAAACATTCCCTGTGCCAGACCAGATACCGTAGCCTCATCCCAGTGATATGAGACTCAGTATGGGATGTTGCCTCTCGTTCTGGTCATAAATAGAAATCGTGACCTAGCTGTCTCTGTGTTTCAAAAGATGATGCAGGTCATTGGAAGTTGCCGAGGCATGCTATGATGAAACTCTGATTCATAGCAGTGTTTTTTTCTCTTCAGGTTAAAGACATTAGTCCTGTAAACTGTTATTGTAAACAACCCCATGCGCCTACATAATCTGCTCCGATGATCAGTACCACCGTCATCCTAACCTCTTGTGTCTGTGCTGTTTGTTGCAGGGGTCGGGACCTGAAGAAGCAGCATGAGCAGCGAGTGTATGAGCGGGAGATGCAGAGGATTACCCTGCCCCTGTCGGCCTTCTCCAACCCAACCTGTGAGCTGGTGGATGAGAACTCCATTGTCATCATGGCCCAGGAGCAGACCCCCACGCAGGAGGGCATGGAGGGGGGAGACCCCCTGATGGGCCAGCAGGCTGGTACCCCAGGAGCCTGAGCACTGACCACCCCACTGAATTGGGAATGAACAAGGACATTCGAACCTCAAAGGATCCAAATACTCCCCTCAGCCCCCAAATCAACCCCCCTTTTTTTTGAAGGCCTATGAGGAGAAGGGGAGCAGGGCTGAGCTCCAAAGACTAAATTGTGTCCTTATTGCCCTGGTTTTAACACAAGTGTCACCAACAGGGGAAAAGATGACAACAGGTGGAGCTGAAGGACTAATTTCACTCCACGTGGAGACCAATCGGGGAGGGTTGTGTACAAAAGTGCATGTCAGGGATGCTCATTAAGAATTTCATATCCAAGAAAACATGATCACGGGCTGACGCTCTGCTATAGCAGTATGATTGTCTTGTGAATGGGATGTGCATCAATCAACATTAATGATGGAGGGTGATGTTATAAGCTTTGGATGAAGAGTAGGAGACAGTGTTTGGAAAGGGGGAATTCATAGCCGTGACTTCTTTTTTTATATTGAGGTGTTCGGCAGTTTGGTGTTATGGGCTTACCTGAGAAAACAATGCTACACGTCCCCTGGCCCTTTTGGCTGTGCTAGGGCGGGTCTGGGGAGGGCATCTAGTATAGGAATAGGATAGCCCTGTTAAACATCTGCGTTAGACATCTTAAAGGCCGTTGGAACAGATGTGGAGTAATAATTAGCATGAGGGAACATTCATGTCAGATCTGCAAAAGAAAAGGAAACATCTCCTGCTCTCTGAAGCTGTGACGTTGCCTTAGCATAATGAATGTATTTGTACATGGTGACCCTTCTGTTTAACTCATAAGGCTGGGTGATAGAAACCAATGTGCAGTAACTAGAAACATCAGGAGTCGGTGGCTTTACATGAGGACAGGCTGTATGGTTCCTTAGGTTAGAAACTGACAGGAAAAGGGAGACGTCTTTGTAAATCGGAGAGTCTGTTCTCAGGAGGAAATGCCGCAGCACAGCTGTGAAACAGAATACAGCTTAGTCTGAAGTCTGGCTAGAACCGGACAGAGGCTGTCTGAATGACACTTGGGCAGAACAGAAGTCTGTTTAAAAGTTGAAGCCTGGGGCATTAGATTTGAATTCGTCCCAAACGTCAGGGCAAGCAGACGAGCAAAGCAAAAGGGTAAACAGGATATGAGTCAAACTGAGGTAACCTACCATATGATATGTACAGGATGGAATAATTGCATAATAAGCAGCCTGTTGCATGTTTTGAAACAGGATGCTGAAATTAATGCCACAGTTGGTTAGAAAATGTAATGCGTTATTGACCAACAATCTCTTGTTGGGATTAAATGTAATATCTTTCTGCTTTACATGATTGCTCTTTTCTGCTAATGCAATATCTTGCATCACTCCAAATTGTTGTCTTTTGTGATTTAGACATCTTTGAAATGGTTGTCATTCTGCATCACTGGATTACTCTTCAATCATTGGTTCCTTAGTTTTGGTGCAATGCTGATTAAAAAAAAAGTTTCTTCACTGTTGCTAATCATTGGAAATGAGTACTTGTATTTGTAAGTTTGGCAGATTTCAATAGAATGTACTTTGAAAAAGCATAACTGCATCCTCATTCCTCACCTTTTAAATGAATACAAATGAGTTCCTTAATTTAGCTGAAACCTGCTAAAAGTGAGTGACTCATGCTCACTGGGAATTCAACAAGACTATCAGGTTTAAGATTCACCCATCCCATGAGCAAAGTTATACACTACCACCCTCTAGTGGTCATCTACACATTCATTTACAAAGAGAGTAGGGTTTGTGTGCATCTTTAAAGTTAGTATATTAGCAAAAAATGAATTGTATTCATTCAACATCATGGTGATAAGTGATTACAATGTGTACAAATCAGTACCTTAGATTATGCTAGCAAACAAAACCATGTTTATTTTAATCTCCATATTCTACAAATATTGTTCATGTCTAAACAAAATCTACAAACCCTTGATTCCCTTAGGCATATATACATTTCTTACAGCCAACTTAAATATATAAATCCAGTTTTATTTAACTACAATTCACTTTGTCAGGGTTTACAAAAGCAGCCCAATTTAGATATTTTACTAATTTGTCCTTTGACCAAACAGATCTGAAAAATATACATTTAGCAGAGCAATTAGGGTTAAATGCCTTGCTCAAGGGCACAGACAGATTTTGCCTAGTCAGCTCGGGGAATTGAACCAGATGTCTTACTGGTCCAATGCTCTTAACCGATAGGCTACCTGATGTGATTGGTCAAGACGAATGTGGGAAAAAGATCATAATTGGGTTGCCTGTGTAAACAGAGCCATTTTTAGTAAGTTGTACAATGCCTTTGAGAGCAGAGCTACATTAAGTACACACCTGGTTCATGCTGTCCAATCAGAGTTGAGTGGTCCTTATCAACAAGCACCAGGTACCAGTCTGGTTCTAAAATTGTTCTGCATGTAAAAACACTATTCATCCTATAACAAACTCCAAATCTGTCAATAGCTCCAAATTCTCAAATCATTATACAATTTTAAATCTGTCCATGTGCACATGGACAAAACAAATTCAGAGTTAATTTAGTGGATTAAAAACATTTTGTTAATTGTAAGAAAATCTATACACTACCATGTCCACCCTCTACAGTAACTTTACATTAGTAGATGCCCCACAAACCACATGACAATAAGACTAAAGGATGATTACTGTTAACAGTTGTAGAGTGAATCTGATGCCATCAGTGAAGCTGGGAGGTTCTCTAAAAATCAAGGTCACATTTCAAGTTGAATCACTGTTTGACGAGGATTTTCCTGGTCAGTGAGCTCATGACATTCCTTTGACACAGCTCCACATATTTCTCTGACTGGTGTGAGTGTGTGGCCTCCTCAGAGAGTGCTTGTTTGGTCCCTGCTGTGCTCTTCACGCCAAAGGGGTATCCTACAAAGCAAGCTAAATCTACTTAGCGTTTTCTAAAGCTAACTAGTTTCAGTTAGCTTCACATTCCAGCTCAGGCTTCATCCGTACTATGACAGTGGATATTGCTTGTCCGCCTGCCACTAACTCTAGCAGGCTTGTAACTGCGAGTGCATGTTGCACATGGCTAGTTGAATGCCGAACTCGTCATTGCGACAATGCTAAAACTTCGATCCATGGGCATGTCAGTGCCACATTTTAATTTGTGCTGAAGTCAAACTAAAATAAAAGGTATCTTGCTAATTCAGCAGGCTATGGTATATTTATTACTTATCGTTAATGCAGACTTTGGTGTGCTTATCAATGCACAACCGTCTTTCTTTCCCCACTCCTATCGATAAAATAACTGCATTAAATCTGCATTAAGTGGTCCTGTGCTGGAAAATGTAAATGCATTCCGTCAGTAATAAATGTGTAATGTGATACATTTTAATCAGTCGTCTTCCTCCAATTGAAAGGGATAACGATGCAGTCCTCAACTCGTGGCTCAGTCGTTTCAGTTAAGCAGAGTTAACTGAATTAGCCTGACCCGGAAAAGGTTAGTTCTGAAGGATTCATTGTCATAGAAATTTACCTGGACAAAAGGTGAATCACCTTCGTATGACCAGTTATTCCGAGTTGACCAAAGTAACCTTGCGAACTACTCAAATCTGCTTCGTAGGATACCCCTCTGTCCTCCTGTTGGTAAACAAACTTCACTCCAAATGCTCTGCCCTGGGTTAACTCCGTCAATCAGCTAGCCTGTCACACATCTCGATTTTCACTGCTGTTGCCTGCTGAGCGAGTCTTCTCTCCACAATCCACACTACAACTTAAGACCCACCCGACGAGATAAAAACAGTCCGTGAAAAACACAACAGCTTTCACATGAGGATTGATATTAAATGCTGTGGAGAGATTGTCTCGATAAAATAAGGAATCATATTGAGAGAGCAGAGAACCAACCACATAACAGGATCTGATAGCATGGCAAACAGATGTGTAAAACCTTGCATGTCCTGGTGTGTGCAAAAAAAAAAGCATTTAAAAAATGTAACAGGACAAAAATAAATACCAAACACCTCTAGTCTTCTCATTAAAATGTGTCTCCTCCCTTGTCTCCAGTCTACACACACTGCAGTTCCTTGGTGCTCTCAGAGCTGTATGGTCACTCATACACATCCACTACAGACCATATCAACATAACACACAGAGAGAGGAGCTTGGTCCAGCTAGCTCAGGTTATCCAGTTCCCAGATGGCATGAGTTAGGTTTGTCTTCCCCACCCCTCCTCCAGCTGTGTTAGTGCAGTCCAGGCTGCGGTCTTAGAGGGAGGGCTTGGGGATCCAGAGGGGCAGGCGTCTGCTAGGTGCCATTGTCAGCCAGGCTGGACTCCTCTGGAGGGGCTGGTGTTGGGACTGTGCTCTGGGGAGCTGGGAGCGAGGAGCTTTCTTTTGGAGGGTGGAGTCGACACAGTTTCTGGTGCAGCTCTTCCAGTTCGGCTGGCAGACGGATGCCCATCTCCTGGTTAAGGAACAGGGCCTCAAAACAGTCCTCCAGCTTCTGGAAGGCAGGCCTGGGGAGGGAGTGGGGGGGAGATACAGGGGGGTGAGAGGTTACAACCAGGAAGGAAGGTCATGGTGTGAGAGAACATGAGGGAGCAATCTGCCTTCTGAGACGGAGATGCTATCTGGTTCTGAAGAGTGTTCGGTTTTTCCACTTGCTTCTGTGGCTCTAGAGGGCAGAGAATAGCCTGGATAACGTCTCATGGGGAGGCAGGGGAAAACTTTCCCACATGTGGCCGTTCAGCTCAGTTACAAACACTGTGCTTTCTGTTCTATGTGCTACCCCTCACCCCCTCTCTGTTATCTCCCTCCCTGGTCTCTCTCTACCTTTGTTTTCGCTGTTACTTTGAGCCTTCAATTACAGAATGTTTTATATACATGCCTACTACAGCTATGTTGTCACTACACTGACTTGTGTATCAAAGTAATACATTACTCATCATCTTAAGCCATCAGCCACTGTATAAAACAATTGTCTCAACTCACCTGTTTTCAGGGATGAGGTCACAACAAGCCACAGCCAATGGGAAGAAAGCTGGAGGGCAGTTGTCAGGGAGAAACTTCTCCATGAACTTGTCTACATTCAGGCCAAAGTCATAGGTCCTGGGAAGGCACTCTGGGTCTGCATTCACCTGCCCAATAATCTACAATAAGAGAGAGAGTTAAAAATGGATATACACTCCAGATTGCAGTATCTGACCAACACTGTGGACAAATCAAACAAAATAAATGATACAGAAGCAACATTAGCGCAATTTCCAAACACAACAAGTATTCTCCATTTCAACATACAGCACATAGCCTAATTCTGTGAGTAAATATAAAAAGCAGGCCTTTAAAATGGTATTCTTACCTCACAAAGCACAATCCCAAAGGAGAAAATGTCCACCTTTTCATCATAGCGTTTACCTGAGGATGACAAAATGTTAATTAACAGGCCAGCATACAAAGTGAATGATACGCGTGATCCACAGCTCCACGCTGGGTCCTCCTGCTCTGCTCACCATTCAGCATCTCTGGAGCCATCCAGTAGGGGTTCCCCACCACCGTGTAGCGCTTCTTACGGTCAATGCGCCTGAAAACCCTCTTCTTATTGACCAGTTTCTCAGGGGGAGGTTGCTTGACCTCCTCCACCATGAGCCGGGATAGGCCGAAGTCTGCCACCACCACTGTGTTGTCCTGAGGGAGGTCAGGGGTTAGAGGGCAACAGAATATGACGTGGCAATGTAACAGTGCCAGGTGTTTTCTTCAGTCAAGGAGCATATTACTTAACATACCTCAATCAATATGGGTCAAATAACAACAAAAGATAAGATTGTTTCCAAGAGTTGTTGCTTGTGTGTAAAGTCAATGACCAATAAAATAAATCACAATAAAGTATGACCAGATGGGTATATCAACTGCAGGTATACAGTTATACATAGGTCACTACATGTAAATCAATGAATCTGTCTGTGGAAATAACAGACAAGACTCATTACACCTCATGGAGGGTTGCCATACAGTGAAAGCTCTGTGAAGACCTATATAAGCCTGTACTTTATTACTTACACAATATGTTGTTGTGAGTTGTGTTCTGCTGCTAGAATAGAACATAGCTCTACCTGGCCTGTACCAACAAGACTACTCTGTCCCAATCAAAGACTTCTGTCACAACAACAAAACATGTTCTAGAACACCCTGCCTCCAGGTTAATCTAAAACAAGAAGCTACAGTACCCACGGTACATCAATCTTTAACAGTTTAGAAGCCAAACACACATTTTGGTATAGGAGAGAAACAATGACTGATTAACAAGAGATATTGAAGCAGGAGTGGTATCTGCATGTGTTTCTGTAAATGGATCAGGAAAACAAATGGATCTCTGCTCTTCTATATTCTCCTCTACCTGTCTATCTTTGAGTTAGCGTGCCATGTACAATTCAGGATAGGTCACCTACCAGTTTCACCAGGCAGTTGTGAGAGTTAAGATCTCTGTGGATGATGCTCATTGAATGCAAGTAAGCCTGAAATAAGGAAAAAATAGTCAAACAAACCAATCATCCACAAGTGGAAGCATATTAAAGACAGAAATAGTGCTTTATGCTGCATAGAAAACAATGTAGCTTTAAAACGTCTCCCACTAAGCCTGGCTGATAGAAACATCATCATTTGACAATGTCTTGACAATAAATTATTTTGTTGTCCTACATACTTGTGTTTCTGTGGAGGGACTGTGGGTTGTAAGGAAAGGGAATCAGAGAATAAGGAACTGTCAGTATTGAAGTGGTCTCCAGGGAAATTGGAAGGCCTGCCACTCTGTTGGCTAAGACAGACATTAAGGTATGTGGAACATATGGCTACCCGTAGGTCACTGCAAAGCCCCACACTCCAGTATGACCCATTGGCAAGAGAAATCCCTGCCTCAAGTAATCTGATCTCAGTTCATAGAGTCAGAGTCAACCTGAAACCAAGTACCATACCTTTAAAATGCATTGTGTTTAACTACCACCATACATATTGAAAGCTGCTCCAGCTGAACAAAAAGCAGCCAGTGTCTACATGGACAGTATTTAACCTCCAACAGTAAATATCCCTGGAAAGGGCCAACTTACCATTCCAGAAGCAATGCCTTTGGCGAAACTAACCCTCTGCTCCCATGGAAACTGGTCCTGTAGCAACCCATGGAAAAATAAACAACAAGAAATTACTAGGTGGGCCCCTGAGTAGCCTTTATGGCTACACAGAATATTGTGGGAGTTCAAAGGAAAGTTACACAAAATCATAGTGTAACCCACCACTGAAAATCTCAAATCAAATAATTAAAACTCCAGTTCCCTCTGATTGCTGTTGACCATATGTTTTGTTGGACTGCGGTGTAAATGATCCAATCTGGGAAGTAAAGGTGGTAATAAACTCCTTTGAATTTTCACCTGGGAACACTTGCTCTATTTACCCCCATTCCACATCTCTGCTGGTTGACATGCCAGCCAGCCCACCACTGAGCCAACAGCCTTTATCTGAGCAGAGTTTACCTCAGGTCAAGTCAGTCCCAGTCCCACACAGCACAGGCCCTTAAAGGGATACTTTGGGATTGGCAATGAAGCCCTGTATCTACTTTCCCAGAGTCCGATGAACTCGTGGATACCATTTTTCGTCTCTGTGTCCAGTATATAGGTAGTTTTGTGAGCCAATGCTAACTAGCATTAGCACAATGTCTGGAAGTCTGACTTCCTCTAACTTCCTTCATACTTGCCAGACATAAAAATTATATCCACAAGTTCATATGACTCCGGGTAAGTAGATTGCCAAAATCCCAAAGTATACCTTTTTTTGTGTTGAATTTGACCCCTTTTTCTCCCCAATTTCGTAGTATCCAATTGTTAGTAGGTACTATCTTGTCTCATCGCTACAACTCCCGTACGGGCTCGGGAGAGACGAATGTGTCGGAGGAAACACCGTGCACCTGGCAACCTTGGTTAGCGTGCACTGCGCCTGGCCCGCCACAGGAGTCGCTGGTGCGCGATGAGACAAGGACAACCCTACCGACCAAGCCCTCCCTAACCCGGACGGCGCTAGGCCAATTGTGCGTCGCCCCACGGACCTCCCGGTCGCGGCCGGTTACGACAGAGCCTGGGCGCGAACCCAGGGACTCTGATGGCACAGCTGGCGCTGCAGTAGAGCGCCCTTAGCCACTGCGCCACCCGGGAGGCCCTCAAAGTATACCTTTAAGAAAAACAGTAACAGCTATTTATTTATAAACTATATTTTGGTGCAGTGGGAGAGAAGAGAGGGTTAAGTGAATTAATTAGCTGAAACGCACCATGTCTCCAATGAAATCCTTCAGTGTGCCTCCCTCAATAAACTCGGTTATTAAATTCAGCCTCTTGTCCTTGTATAGCACACCGATGAACTTCAACACGTGGGGATGTTCCAGACTCCTCATCACTTTGACCTGGAGAGAGAGATACACTTAAAGCTGCAATCCTTAATGGTGAACCAGCCACGTCCTGTAAACAACCAACACAGTATTTTCTACCTCGGACATCATTGCACGCGCAATAGAAGACCACAATATGTACTGAACTTTGTTTTACCATGACTCTCCTCAACTCGACAACAAAAACAATAACAACGGTGGTGGGCGGCCAGTGGCGCCATTTCCCCTTACTGCAGATTCCATCCATCTTTAAAAACTCACCTTTATGCTTTCGATCTGAACTTTAACACCACAGCAATCAATTTCCACATTTTATCTTTGAAAAAAAATCTGAAGCTTATTTTTCCCTCTGAAGACTGAAGCAAATCCGTAAGGATGAGTGGACTAGACTACTGACCTCCTTTAGAAAGGTCTTCTGCGTCTCCTCATCACAGCGAATCAACTCCTTCATCACCATCACCTCACCAGTGGCTTTGTGGGTTACCTGTCAATGAGGAGAAAAACAAAACACTGACACCTGTGTGAAGGCATGGAGTAGATGTGAGAGATTGAGATGTGTGTGGAAAAAGAGGTTGATTGTTGGGTGAGAAGCTGACCTTGATAGCCTGGCCGAAGAAGCCCTTGCCCAGCACTTCTCCGTGGATGAGGTCACAGGGGCGGAAGATGCGATGGGAGCAGCTGCTGGAGGAGCGCAGGGATTCGGAGCGCCCAATGTCCCGGGTCAGGATAGGGTGTTCCTTAGGGGAGGTTGGCCCAGGGGACTTACAGATGCTGTTGCTACGCCTTCCATTTACAGAGAGGGACAAATGTCAATCAGACATACGTAGATCAAGAAATACTGGAACAAACTATAAATAACTTTGTATCTCTCCATTTCTGCCCCCAATGATTAGACTCTCTCTCCTAAGGTCAGCTGGTTCAGCTGTACCTTAGAGACCTCCTCTTTAGGGTGCCGTCATCCACCACGTCTGTCCTCTCCAGAACACTGTTAGAGGGCGAAGACAGGCGCATGCGGGAGGTGGCGGGGACCCCCAAGCGGTTTTGCGAGGACCCCAGTCTGAGCCTGTCCAACCGCTGCCTGACTGGATCATACTCTATGAGCAGCTGCAGTGTCTGACTGGTCCGATGGATGAGGTCCTCCACCTAAAAACACCAATGAAAATACATAATCTGCTTGGACAAAGTCCTCTCTGACATAGTAAGATGAGCACGCAACACTAATGACAGAGGTATTGGTATAAGGCCCATAGAACACGGGATGCAATTAGAAGAACCAGGCAGGGTTCCAATGAGAACAGGTTCCGGATTCCTGACCACCCGAAGAGCTATCGAATGGACTTATACAACATGACTTGAATGGAGCCAAAGAATTTGAATTCGAACGCACCTTGTGGCAAACAGGAAAGGTGGGAACTCAAATTAAATCAGTGAATGCACCATTGGAATGCACATGGTTTGGTAAGGTGGTGTGGTGAGATTGTGTTGAGTCCTTCCAGATGCCATCCTCCCCAACTAAAGAATGTTTAAATGAAGGCAGAATGGACAGAATGCAAAGATCATGTTCTGTCTTCAAATCACCTCATATTAGAACGTGGCTATGGGCACAGCCAAACAATGGAAGTGATGGATTTGACTTCCGCTTTACTTACCTACTACAGCGGGCCGGTGGCAAACTTGCTAGAGTCAATTATTTGAAGGAGTCAATTTATAGAGTCTAAAAGTCAAGTAAACAAGTGTAAGTGTATATGTAGCCTATTTCATTCACGTTCGCTAATGTTAGCTGTCAGTCGCTCTGGATAAGAGCGTCTGCTAAATGACTTAAATGTAAATGTTAGCTAGACCTACTAGTAGTTCTGTTGTGATAATTACGTTAGTGGTGTTGTTTAAGAGTTAAGGGCCAGCCACCAAGCCAATAACGATAACTATAATGAGAAACTATAGGCTACATAACTATAAAACGTTGGTGAGCCTGTACAGGAAAGTTTATCATTCTAATCAACTGATCAACGCATCCTACTGCACACTGCCTATTAATAAGGGGATAACACAAAACCATTCATGAGGTCTCTTAACGCACAGATACTGGTTCACACCATTCAGTGCTGTCAAGGTGTGTTTTGTCAGTGACAACTGCAAATAATACTTCACTGTACATGTAGGCCTAACAAAAAATAATATAACCTGTATTTAAATGTAGTAATCGACAACAAACGCCATTTATCCTGAGCATCTATTACAGCATGTCATTAACTCATTGCTCAAGTGGTTTGCAAGTGATTTCGGTTTTTCTAACGGTTGTCAATTCCTTTGGGTCTTCGTTTTCACTGTGCTCAACTAGGCTATGCCTGTGCAACTACACTATATATACACGAAAGTATGTGGACACCCCTTCAAATTAGTGGATTTGGCTATTTCAGCCACACCCATTGCTGACAGGTGTATAAAATTTAGCACACCGCCATGCAATCTCCATAGACAAACATTGGCAGTAGAATGGCCTTACTAAAGAGCTCAGTGACTTTCAACATAACACCGTCATTATATGCCACCTTTCCAACAAGTCAGCTCGTCAAATGTCTGCCTTGCCCCAGTCAACTGTAAGTCCTGTTATTGTGAAGTGGAAACGTCTAGGAACAACAATGTCTTAGCTGCAAAGTGGTAGGTCACAAAAGCTCACAGAACGGGACCGCCGTTCTGTGAAAATCCGTTGTTCTGCCCCTGGAGAAGGCAGTTAACCCACCGTTCGTTCCTAGGCCGTCATTGAAAATAAGAATGTGTTCTTAACTGACTTGCCTAGTTAAATAAAGGCATAAAAAATATATATATTTTTAAAAAATGTGCAAAATCGGTGCCCAAAAATACAGATTTCCGATTGTTATGAAAACTTGAAATTCCGATTAATCGGTCGACCTCTAAATGAGATGTTCAACTTTTGGTCATGTAGTGTATTTACAATGCATCAGTGCAACAATGTTATCATTACCGGCCCAAAACGACCACACTAATGCACTTTCTCGCCTCAACTTTCCCCGAAATGCATGTGCTGTACGCCTGTTTTACATTCAGCAATTAGTAAAAGCAAGCCTGCTTCTTTCCCTGAATCGGTTATTGGGCTTAGTATTAAAAAGTATTTAAAAAAATATCCTATAGCTTCCCTGGGATTTCATGAGAAGAGGAATGGCCTATTCTTCCACTATTGATTAGGCATAAGCCTACATTTTTAAGACAAGACAATTATTGTACCCGGGCTACAACAACACAGTGCAACAAGAAATGTATTGTCATTCTCAAGTGAATATACAATTATTAGGTTGTAAACTGCAGTGATGTTGGCAAATTTGAACAACCGCTTAAACATCCTGTTTTGTTTCGTGCCCAAATAACTGCATAGACCTACAGCCTAGGCCTGATTATGAAACAATATGGATCAGTTTGGGTCTATTCTCCACAGTTTAGAAGGACAAGAAAGGTACATTAGCAGGCCGCTCATATGGTATATTTTGTCAGGATGTAACCTATCGATGTTAAGATAGGCCTACTATAAGAAAATATGTGATTCTCCTTTCAAACTCCCCGACCGCTAATGCTGTAGCCTATTTTACATTCAGCAAGCAAGAGCAAGCGCGCATCTCTCCTCCTATAAGCTATAAGTAGGCAAAAAAAGACAAAATAAGTGTCCAACCACATTCTGTAGTCTGCTTTTTCCTGGGACTTCACAAGATGTAAGAGGAATCGCCGTGGCAGCGGAGGCCAGGTGCGCAATTGTGCAACAGAACAAAGACAGAGGCTAGAAATGTAGCCTATAGCATAAGTAGAAGCGTATGCATATTATACCATAATTCATGAGCTCAATGTTAGGCTTAGTACCGCAGTGTATGTCCTGCCAATTTACACAGCGAAAGAAAAATAAGTTGATCCTGAAGCTGATCCCGAAGCTGTGCTGAGTGTGCTCCCTCCCAGTGCCTGGGAATGCAGCTGGAAAAGCTACATTATGTTTCAGTTTTTAGGGACCTAGGCTACAACATCAGAATGTAATGAAGAATATTATTATTGTTTTCAATTGAGTACAAAACTCTAGTCTAGGCTGTAAACTGCAGTGAAAAGCCTATGTCATTTGAATAACCAGTCAAATGCCCCGGTGTTTTGAACGCATAGCAGTATTCATTTACAAATAACTGCATTTATCCTGCCTGGTTGGGTAACCAATTATGGGGGGATTTCTCTGCAGTTTAGTCAACAAGGTCCAGACACATAAGGCCAGTGATCTGTTGTATTTTGTCAGGATGTTTCGGCTAACAGAAACATGCTAATGCAGGGATTTCTAGTGGCGCACAAATGAATTATGAATAATATGCGAGCGAGTGGGAAGTTGTATCCATAGTTTCTGCGTTTGGCTTCCGTGTTTTAAAAGTGTTTGAAAATGAGGTGCACAGTAGAGCAACGGTTGCAAACACTTATGTAATAGTCGCGCTTTATAAAACACCACTGGGTTACTACTGAATAGAGACTACATTTCATTGCTTTATTCAAACTACTGAATGTTATGCAGTTAACCACGTAAAACGTCAGTGAATGGTGAAAAACGGGATCATGCAGCTCACCTCTTCCTCCACCAGTGTCCCCACAGTAAGACCGTTGATCTCCAGGATCCTGTCACCAACGTGGATGGCATCCCGAACCTCCGGGCTGATATGCATCCCTCGGACTCTGAGAGAAATACAGCACAAATACATGTCTGTCAGAAGCACCAGTATCAGCATGAACTAGAAGAGAGCTGGTTCTATTGACTAATCAGCAGTGAGCACCTAGACAATACAGAGGTGGGTGTATCTGACTGTCCACAACATCAAGTACATCAATCAACTAATGAGCGACTCCTTTGGCCGAGTCCGTATCAAGACTATAATAACACCACCAAAGTAAAGAGACACGGGATTTAACATCCAGGTTACATAGTCTTATTGGTGATGTACAAACATCTGGGTACCAAGGAATAATGCCTTGTTATTCAGCAAACCTATAATCACAAAAAACACAACACATGACTCATCCTGTCCCACTCAAGTTCTAGACAGTCAGGGGTGTATAGATTCACTGGCTGTGAGTGACAGTTAAATCCACTCACTCTTTGACTTGCACGCTAGCCAAGCCGCTGGCCGCGTCCCCTATGACAGAGACAGAAAAGCCCCTCTTGCTGTTGGTGGCAGAGGGCATGGAGATGAGGGTGACCGTGTGGGGCAGAGAGTCCAGGGACGAGTCGGCTGAACGCTTCTCCAACACGGGTGCCAGGACTACCTGCTTATAGCACTTCCCACTGCACCCGAGAGGAAGAGGAAGAGAGCAGAGGAGAGAAGAAAGAAGGAATAAGGGGCAGTGTTGTGGATAATGATGTTATTAAAGTGTTTACCAGTTGAAAGTGGGTCAAAGTGTTCATCAACGTGTTCTACTTCACCTATGTCATTTGTCTGTACATTGTTTCAAAACAATTGCCCTTTGGGAACAGTAAAGTTTGTTGTAGAAAAATATGTCGAGAAGGAGAGAGCAGGAAGGAGGGGTATGGCGAGAGTCAGACCGTAGAGGGAGCTCAGGTGTGACAGACAATTGATTCATCAGAGAGTCAGACCGTAGAGGGAGCTCAGGTGTGACAGACAACAGATTCATCAGAGAGTCAGACCGTAGAGGGAGCTCAGGTGTGACAGACAACAGATTCATCAGAGAGTCAGACCGTAGAGGGAGCTCAGGTGTGACAGACAACAGATTCATCAGAGAGTCAGACCGTAGAGGGAGCTCAGGTGTGACAGACAACAGATTCATCAGAGAGTCAGACCGTAGAGGGAGCTCAGGTGTGACAGACAACAGATTCATCAGAGAGTCAGACCGTAGAGGGAGCTCAGGTGTGACAGACAACAGATTCATCAGAGAGTCAGACCGTAGAGGGAGCTCAGGTGTGACAGACAATAGATTCATCAGAGAGTCAGACCGTAGAGGGAGCTCAGGTGTGACAGACAACAGATTCATCAGAGAGTCAGACCGTAGAGGGAGCTCAGGTGTGACAGACAACAGATTCATCAGAGAGTCAGACCGTAGAGGGAGCTCAGGTGTGACAGACAACAGATTCATCAGAGAGTCAGACCGTAGAGGAGCTCAGGTGTGACAGACAACAGATTCATCAGAGAGTCAGACCGTAGAGGGAGCTCAGGTGTGACAGACAACAGATTCATCAGAGAGTCAGACCGTAGAGGGAGCTCAGGTGTGACAGACAACAGATTCATCAGAGAGTCAGACCGTAGAGGGAGCTCAGGTGTGACAGACAACAGATTCATCAGAGAGTCAGACCGTAGAGGGAGCTCAGGTGTGACAGACAACAGATTCATCAGAGAGTCAGACCGTAGAGGGAGCTCAGGTGTGACAGACAACAGATTCATCAGAGAGTCAGACCGTAGAGGGAGCTCAGGTGTGACAGACAACAGATTCATCAGAGAGTCAGACCGTAGAGGGAGCTCAGGTGTGACAGACAACAGATTCATCAGAGAGTCAGACCGTAGAGGGAGCTCAGGTGTGACAGACAATAGATTCATCAGAGAGTCAGACCGTAGAGGGAGCTCAGGTGTGACAGACAACAGATTCATCAGAGAGTCAGACCGTAGAGGGAGCTCAGGTGTGACAGACAACAGATTCATCAGAGAGTCAGACCGTAGAGGGAGCTCAGGTGTGACAGACAACAGATTCATCAGAGAGTCAGACCGTAGAGGGAGCTCAGGTGTGACAGACAACAGATTCATCAGAGAGTCAGACCGTAGAGGGAGCTCAGGTGTGACAGACAACAGATTCATCAGAGAGTCAGACCGTAGAGGGAGCTCAGGTGTGACAGACAACAGATTCATCAGAGAGTCAGACCGTAGAGGGAGCTCAGGTGTGACAGACAACAGATTCATCAGAAATAGAGCGATGCTGCCTGTTTCCAATAATATAAATCACATTCCCTAAACGGCCTCTATCAACATCAGACTAAACAAAAAAATTGAACAGAATTAAAACAACTCTCACCAGTACAGTTTGGAGCGCTCCACCAGGGCATAGGTGTCCCTGTCCTCGATGACAACTTTGCAGCTCAGACACACAAAGCACTCTGGGTGATACTTGTATTCTCCGGCCACCTGGAAGAACAGATACAGGTGGGTTTGTCTTTCCCATGGCTTTCCAGCTTCATGGAGAGAACACTGTGCTGTTCTGTACTGTCCGGTGTTGTGTGCTGTCCTCTCTGTGTGGCAGTGGCACAGTCAGTAACACCTGCTCCACTCTTAACCTATCTGGAATATGCTACGATGTCATCCACCTCCCCGGGACCCAAGCCCTGCCTTCTCTAATCACAGCATGCCTCTCACTGACGCTCTCTCTTTTCACACATTAACAAACTCTGAAAGAAAGTCTGGTTCTCTCACACATGTACAACAGCTTACTCATTCACATGTTACTTCTCTATATCTTACACACTCCCAATCTATTGGTCTTGCTCTCATGCTAAATTAGACAAAGTATCCACCTCCTGAAGCAAGTGACACACACACACACACACACACTCCTACACACATGGTATGTGCCATAGAGGAGGTTCAGAGGCCACTTCATGTGGGTTTGAACTTCATTCCTGGATCTGAAGTGATCATGTGATGTTAAGGCTGGGCGAGCTGGAAAATCTAAAATGTGCTCCTGTACATGAGGCCCGAAGAGATAATCTATTTTAACCAGTCAGTGTTAACCGACTTCAATTTCATTGGAGTCTTCAGTCTACAACAACAAAGAGCTGCAATGCTTCTAAAGCTTGAATTCAATTTTGGTTAAAGATTTTGTCTCAAGACCTAAGCTCCTCACCAGATCATTTGAAAACAGGATCATTTCCAAAGAATGTGAATATATTAATGAAAACCTGTAGTCTTTGAAGTGAGATAATATGTTCCATTCTCCCCAGCTCTTCCTTGTAGGCTGCTATGAGTAAAAGTGTTGGGAAAGGATCTTGTTGCCGGTCCAGGGGGCACTAGGATTAGGCTGAGTGATGTAAGCCATGTGTGCGTCTGTGGCTGTGACTCCCTCCCTCCAGGCTGAAGCATTACCACACCGACCCCAGTCAGAAACAGCCTGAAGGAACCCCAGCTAGACACACACAGCTGTGTCATAGTCCATAGCTGGCTGTGTGTGTGCAGACTCTCTCGGCAAGGGGAGGCTAGTGTGTGTGTGTGTGTAGAGCTGTTCTATATTTATTTCTCTATTAATTTCTCCATTTTACCAATTGAAAAAGAACAAAAGAAGGATATTCCAAAGCAGTCTAATTTGAGAGGATTTACAACTGTCAAGAACTGTAAAATGTCTCCACAGCCACAGACAAAAGTAGGCAAACTGAAATGAAAAATGCCATGCGACGATCTCCTCATCAGAGAACAATATGGCATTTGGTGCCATAGCCTGCCCCACAAACACACAACAGCTTTAAGTAGCTGCATGCTCCTCACTACTCTCCTCTCCTGAGACCCAACAGCTTTAAGTAGCTGCATGCTCCACACTACTCTCCTCTCCTGAGACCCAACAGCTTTAAGTAGCTGCATGCTCCACACTACTCTCCTCTCCTGAGAGACCCAACAGCTTTAAGTAGCTGCATGCTCCACACTACTCTCCTCTCCTGAGACCCAACAGCTTTAAGCAGCTGCATGCTCCACACTACTCTCCTCTCCTGAGACCCAACAGCTTTTAGTAGCTGCATGCTCCACACTACTCTCCTCTCCTGAGACCCAACAGCTTTAAGTAGCTGCATGCTCCACACTACTCTCCTCTCCTGAGACCCAACAGCTTTAAGTAGCTGCATGCTCCACACTACTCTCCTCTCCTGAGACCCAACAGCTTTAAGTAGCTGCATGCTCCTCACTACTCTCCTCTCCTGAGACCCAACAGCTTTAAGTAGCTGCATGCTCCACACTACTCTCCTCTCCTGAGACCCAACAGCTTTAAGTAGCTGCATGCTCCACACTACTCTCCTCTCCTGAGACCCAACAGCTTTAAGTAGCTGCATGCTCCACACTACTCTCCTCTCCTGAGAGACCCAACAGCTTTAAGTAGCTGCATGCACTCTCCTCTCCTGAGACCCAACAGCTTTAAGCAGCTGCACACTACTCTCCTCTCCTGAGACCCAACAGCTTTAAGTAGCTGCATGCTCCACACTACTCTCCTCTCCTGAGACCCAACAGCTTTAAGTAGCTGCATGCTGAGACCCCAGCAGCTGCACTCTCCTCTCCTGAGACCCAACAGCTTTAAGTAGCTGCATGCTCCACACTACTCTCCTCTCCTGAGACCCAACAGCTTTAAGTAGCTGCATGCTCCACACTACTCTCCTCTCCTGAGACCCAACAGCTTTAAGTAGCTGCATGCTCCACACTACTCTCCTTTCCTGAGACCCAACAGCTTTAAGTAGCTGCATGCTCCACACTACTCTCCTCTCCTGAGAGACCCAACAGCTTTAAGTAGCTGCATGCTCCACACTACTCTCCTCTCCTGAGACCCAACAGCTTTAAGTAGCTGCATGCTCCACACTACTCTCCTCTCCTGAGAGACCCAACAGCTTTAAGTAGCTGCATGCTCCACACTACTCTCCTCTCCTGAGAGACCCAACAGCTTTAAGTAGCTGCATGCTCCACACTACTCTCCTCTCCTCAGCTTTAAGTAGCTGACCCACTACTCTCCTCTCCTGAGACCCAACAGCTTTAAGTAGCTGCATGCTCCACACTACTCTCCTTTCCTGAGACCCAACAGCTTTAAGTAGCTGCATGCTCCTCACTACTCTCCTCTCCTGAGAGACCCAACAGCTTTAAGTAACTGCATGCTCCACACTACTCTCCGCTCCTGAGAGACCCAACAGCTTTAAATAGCTGCATGCTCCACACTACTCTCCTCTCCTGAGCCCACACAGCTTTAAGTAGCTTTATGCTCCACACTACTCTCCTCTCCTGAGACCCAACAGCTTTAAGTAGCTGCATGCTCCACACTACTCTCCTCTCCTGAGAGACCCAACAGCTTTAAGTAGCTGCATGCTCCACACTACTCTCCTCTCCTGAGACCCAACAGCTTTAAGCAGCTGCATGCTCCACACTACTCTCCTCTCCTGAGAGACCCAACAGCTTTAAGTAGCTTTATGCTCCACACTACTCTCCTCTCCTGAGACCCAACAGCTTTAAGTAGCTGCATGCTCCACACTACTCTCCTCTCCTGAGAGACCCAACAGCTAGACCATTTAACGCAGTGTTGGTTCGGCTGCAGGGTAAGAGAAGGCTGCCAATTCAACCCTGCCAGAAATACTTGGCACTTCGCGTACAGAGCCAATGTGTCCAAAACCAAATAGAAAGGTCCATTATGTGTTTTGCTTACTGGCAAACTTCAGGTTAAAAAAAGATTTCATTTTGGGGCCCACTTTAATCCAGTTAAAGGGAAATGACCCTTTTGTGACCAGCAATTGTTTGTGTTTTCAGAAGTTCTAGTTGTATTTAGACCTGGTTTAATAGGGACCATAACACTGTTAAAATGAAGTTCCATTAAAAAGCACAGCACTCCAACCCCATGCATGGGAATTCCATAGCACTGATGAAACAAGAAGAAAGCTAACCAATATTCAGCCTTCAGCTACACTTTAATAGCATAACCATGAGCTCATGATCTAATCCTGAAAGATGAACATTGATTTGACAAACTCAGTCGAGCCAAACATTCTAACCTTCCCTTAATAACAGATACTTGATCTTTCAAAAACTGTCTCCAATAAACACTGTGGTGGTCTGGTGGCAGACTGGCCGTACAGTGTGGGTAGTATCTGTTGCCTTTCCACCGCAGTGTACTGAATCAGGTGATGGACTGGTTCCAAAACCACTCCATGTTCTCCATTTCCCCCCCAAAGTTCACTATGTGCTGGGGGAAGTGAACTGTGGAGACTGTACAGAGGAGAACAGAGCGGGGCCATGACGGGGGAACCTAACTAACAGAGAGAGAAGCATCCACGATGGGGGAACCTAACTAACAGAGAGAGAAGCATCCATGACGGGGGAACCTAACTAACAGAGAGAGAAGCATCCATGACGGGGGAACCTAACTAACAGAGAGAGAAGCATCCACGATGGGGGAACCTAACTAACAGAGAGAGAAGCATCCACGACGGGGGAACCTAACTAACAGAGAGAGAAGCATCCATGACAGGGGAACCTAACTAACAGAGAGAGAAGCATCCATGCTGGGGGACCCTAACTAACAGAGAGAGAAGCATCCATGCTGGGGGACCTAACTAACAGAGAGAGAAGCATCCATGACAGGGGAACCTAACTAACAGAGAGAAGCATCCACGACGGGGGAACCTAACTAACAGAGAGAGAAGCATCCACGATGGGGGAACCTAACTAACAGAGAGAGAAGCATCCACGACGGGGGAACCTAACTAACAGAGAGAGAAGCATCCATGACGGGGGAACCTAACTAACAGAGAGAGAAGCATCCATGACGAGGGAACCTAACTAACAGAGAGAGAAGCATCCATGACGGGGGAACCTAACTAACAGAGAGAGAAGCATCCATGCTGGGGGACCTAACTAACAGAGAGAGAAGCATCCATGACAGGGGAACCTAACTAACAGAGAGAGAAGCATCCATGCTGGGGGACCCTAACTAACAGAGAGAGAAGCATCCATGCTGGGGGAACCTAACTAACAGAGAGAGAAGCATCCACGATGGGGGAACCTAACTAACAGAGAGAGAAGCATCCATGCTGGGGGACCTAACTAACAGAGAGAGAAGCATCCATGACGGGGGAACCTAACTAACAGAGAGAGAAGCATCCATGACGGGGGAACCTAACTAACAGAGAGAGAAGCATCCATGACGGGGGAACCTAACTAACAGAGAGAAGCATCCATGACGGGGAACCTAACTAACAGAGAGAGAAGCATCCATGACGGGGGAACCTAACTAACAGAGAGAGAAGCATCCATGACGGGGGAACCTAACTAACAGAGAGAGAAGCATCCATGACGGGGGAACCTAACTAACAGAGAGAGAAGCATCCATGACGGGGGAACCTAACTAACAGAGAGAGAAGCATCCATGACGGGGGAACCTAACTAACAGAGAGAAGCATCCATGACGGGGAACCTAACTAACAGAGAGAGAAGCATCCATGACGGGGAACCTAACTAACAGAGAGAGAAGCATCCATGACGGGGGAACCTAACTAACAGAGAGAAGCATCCATGACGGGGAACCTAACTAACAGAGAGAGAAGCATCCATGACGGGGAACCTAACTAACAGAGAGAGAAGCATCCATGACGGGGGAACCTAACTAACAGAGAGAGAAGCATCCATGACGGGGGAACCTAACTAACAGAGAGAGAAGCATCCATGACGGGGGAACCTAACTAACAGAGAGAGAAGCATCCATGCTGGGGGACCTAACTAACAGAGAGAGAAGCATCCATGCTGGGGGACCTAACTAACAGAGAGAGAAGCATCCATGCTGGGGGACCTAACTAACAGAGAGAGAAGCATCCATGCTGGGGGACCTAACTAACAGAGACATACACATTGTGCTGGGGGACCTAACTAACACAGACATACACATTGTGCTGGGGGACCTAACTAACACAGACATACACATTGTGCTGGGGGACCTAACTAACACAGACATACACATTGTGCTGGGGGACCTAACTAACACAGACATACACATTGTGCTGGGGGACCTAACTAACACAGACATACACATTGTGCTGGGGGACCTAACTAACACAGACATACACATTGTGCTGGGGGACCTAACTAACACAGACATACACATTGTGCTGGGGGACCTAACTAACACAGACATACACATTGTGCTGGGGGACCTAACTAACACAGAGAGAAGGTTCAAGTACAATCTGCCATCTTTTAAAGCAACCAGGATGCAGAGCATTGTCGCTCTGTGTGGATGATTACTGCTGTGCCAGTTCCCAGCCCCCATGACCTCTCCTGTACATAAGTATTGACCTCAATCACCAAGGAGATGTTTGTTACAACATAGGGCTTCAACCATCCCTCTAGGGATTCTGCTGAAAGTTGAGGAGAGGGGGAAAAGTGGGTAAAGCTGACAGTTCCCTCATTTGTACACATGGAGAAAAACAGATCCTATTGCTGCACAACCCACTGAGCTCATATCAAAGAACAGTGATTCACTGTGAGTTGGTGTTATCCGAGTGTGGCCCTACACATCTAACATATGAATACAATAGTAATCCTGACAGTGAATTATTCATATATTATCTAATGTACAGCTTTGTCTGACTGTTCACCTTACCAACACTGTCGTCTTTATGTTCAATGAGATCTAAAAGTGAACCAAGCCTGAAGCCTACTGCATTATAATACCTGATACTTTGGATCTTGGGCCAACCTAAACAGCAACCAGGGTTGAAAGCACGGACCAGGTGTGCAGAAGCTCCAGGATCACAATCAGAGTGGGATATACTGATATGTGGAAATGACAAACCATAGTCTCAGTGTCTGACAGTGAGGTGAGGAGGATGGAGTGGGGTGACTCACCATGGCAGGTCCAGTCATGAGCAGAGAACAGCCGTGACACAGCTCTCCAAACTTCTCCCAGTAGTGTTTACGGCAGTACAGCTTTCCATCCTTCTCATAGTACCAGTTGGTCAGGTGGTCACAGCACTCTGAGCACCTGTGGATGGGAAAAACACGTTTACCTCTGCAAGAAATGAAGAGAGAAGAGTGGACATACGGATCCTTTCAGCAGAGACCATATCAAGTGTAGAGCAAGCTGTTTCAAGGTGATTTAGAGGAGAGTCACTACAAAGCCTGAGTGTATCATTTCAAAGACCTGTTGACAATCTCAAAGGCTTGTGTTAGATTTCTGAAAGATTCCTATTGAGCAGAGATTCCCACCACTCAAACAATGGAGTCTGAGAGATGACATGCAGATAGAACCAATAGGCAATAGACGAAGCTGGAGCAGAATAATTACAAAAAGATTCTCAAAGAAAACAGCATCTGAAAAAGACAAATACACTGGGGACTTAGTGCGAGATCTAAGTCAGTTAATATTGGAAATAGTTTAACCAACACGCAAACTGTTGACCGGTCTGTACACTCTCCCTCAACCAATCCTCTTTACAAAGAAAGTGAGGGTGAAAGTATCCCTTAACGAGAGGCACTGGCACTGTAGACACAGCGCAGCAAAAGCCATTCATCATGTGAGAAATTACACTGGTGAACATGATACCTTCCACTCCCAGGTTGCACTGGAGTGCAGCGGTTGCTTCAGGCCTTTCTTTAGGATGACGGTATCTACTTGTCTCTGATCGCCAGGGTACGATGTAAAGGAAGTAGGTTACCTTGTTCCTGAGACATGTCACGTCTCGTTGGTGTGATCCATCACAAGGTAGGTAACACTGTGAAGAGAGTGACTACACACACACACACACACACACAATGTCTACATGAGGGCTGTGGTTTCCCAGAAGAATAAAGCGATAAGCAGCAGACCTTGGGAAACGCTGATCATTAACCTTACCTAAATACCAGCAACTAACACCAAAGGCTGCCCTCAGCTCTCCCCATCCACAGCCACATTCCAGCATCTTAATGTGTTCCAGTTGTTTCTGAGCATGATGAAGCACCTCTCAGACAGAAACCCTGACAACCCTCTACACAGCCTGGTGGAGGGGGGGATCAACAAAGAATGTGGTGAATGCACTGATTTGTCTGAATTTCTAGTTGAGTAATGTTCATAGAGTTAGGAATGCTGAAGTTGCCGAGAGATCAGGGAGCACCTGCAGGCTGTGATGATACCTTCGGGTAGTTTCACAGGTTATGTAAAATGGCAGCACCAGGTTAAGCTGTGTCAGGCGCACAATCAATTCTAAACCTCTCAAGGAGATTAGTCTAGGTCACTAAACTGGCAACCCACTTACACAGACTCCCTGTGAAGAAGGGGTTGCCAGTTCTGCATATTGACTCATTCATCTGGAGGATCATTTAAAAACCGTGCAAACACACAAAATATACCCCAAAATGTGTGTGCACCAGTTTTCACGCAAAAGTTGCCATTTAAAATGTTTGACTTGAAGTGAGAATGTGCACACCTCCCTGCAAAACTTCAGACCACGCGTACGCACATCTGCTAGTGGTTGAAATATTGTATTGCAAGCTGGCAAGTATTTTGTGCAAATGGGGTATATGATGAAAAGCTTATACATAAAAAACTAACAGAAAAACATCTGAATAAGAATGCAACCATCAGTGAGAACGGCAAACCTATGTGTATTATATTCAGAATCTAAAATAATTCAACATAGGAATCTTATAATTCGACCTAGGAATCATTTTCCTAATTTATTTTCATAGCCATTGCAGAATATATTCCTCACATTTTCTGGCCGTGATGGTTTCATATTCCCAAAGTAGCCATACAACAAATTTGAAATGACCATGCGCATCTCTCATTTAATTGGAACTTGTAGCCCAGTAAATAGACAGGCTATACAGTATGTATTTCAAACTTTGCAATATCATAAGCAGCGGGCTTTATAATACTGGTATAGCGTTTAACAGCTAATCTTTTACATTGAAGTAGGCCTATGTATCAAGTTAAGTTTTTAATTGTCATGTGCAAAAGTAGCCTACAGTGAAATACCTTTCTTGCTCTTTACCAACAACGCAGTAATGATCATCAGTAGTACTATATAAAATGTATTTTCAAAAGTCAAGCAGAACAAAAACATACAAGAAATATTACTAACACTGTAAGTACTGTAATTGCATTTCTTTTTTGCAGCCCTACAATGTTTCAGGATTTGTGGGCGGTCCGTCATATTTAGGTTGGGGAAAAAGTAGATATAAAACATTGTTGAATTCAAACGTTCTGCTGACAGGTCTACGACAATTTGACATTGTTTTCTAATTCACACATCGACACAGTCCTCTTCCAAATACAGAATAAATGAATGCTAAAGATTACAACATTCTGCCAACACAGTAAATAGACCAGTAGCTTATGTAAACATTTTGACAGTATGGGTAGGATACAATAGACTACCCATACTGTCAAAATACAATATAGCTGTGTGATAGGAGCACAACATCATTGCCTATTAAATCAAAGAGCCTATACCAAGGCAAGACATACTGTATGAACCCAATAATCAATTGATAAACTAAATATTGAACAACTATTTGTATTTTGCATGCTGAAGCCTAATGCCAATAGTTCCAAATTATATAGCAAATAATGAGCATTATTGTCACCATAAAAAGTGAATGGAGGCATTTTCCCAGGTGGAGTTTTAATGCTCGTTCACGTGTGCACAGTTTTACAACAACATCTGATTTATTACTGGAAACCTGCATAGCCTATGTATGGCGTGTGCCAAGTTTATAAATCTCAATATGGTGTGTGTGTGTGGACTTTTCAGAAATGGCACGAGCAGAAATTTATAACCACGGTTATAAATGAGGCCCCTTGACTGGAGGACACTCGGTTCACTGGCAGCAGAAAAACATTGAGGGAACAGTCTTAACAAATATGCCAAGCACCTGCCTGTCTGGGGTATTGCTGTAGTTTTTCCCTTTATAAAGCACCGGAACATCCCAGTGCTAGCCTGGGTCTGTGGGCTTATTGTTATTTAGCTAGGCAAGTCAGTTAAGAACAAATTCTTATTTACAATGATGGCCTACCCAGGATCAAACCAGGGTGTGTAGTGACGCCTCTAGCACCGCAATGCAGTGCCTTCGACTGCTGCACCACTATGGATCACAGTTCTCCTAACCTGCAGTAGAGTTAATTGTGGCTCATCAGCATTTGGAGAGAAAATCTACTCCTGGAGATTAGGCAGGTCAATTCCCTTTTACAATGGTTCATTCTAACACAACACTTATTACTGGTTACTTGGATTAAATCTTATGGAGGTGGTTCATGGCTTCTGGTACATTGTGTGAGGAAACAAATGTTCCAAAAACATGCAGCCCACACAGAGAGACTAAAGCAAGAATAGGTAAGCAGGAAAAGAGTGAAAAAGTTATTTCCAGGCCTTCCCGTGCACACAGCCTGGTCTCATAGACTAGACGTAACATAGCAAATGTAAATCCAGGACACTCTAATTAGTAATGATATGTTAAGTTTGGTATGGTTACATAAGACAGATGGTTACTTAAAGGAGGGATGGTTGGTCGGGATGGATGGATGGGCGTATAATGCGAAATTATAGCAACTCAAAATCTCATCATCACAGAAAACTTTTGCAACTTTTCAACTACTTACTACTTTTTAGCTAATTTGCAACTACGTAGAATGTTAACTAACCCTTCCCCTAACCTCAACTCTTATATCAAAGCTTGATGATTCTTTGATTATCAGCTGTGTAGTACTAGGGCAAAAACCAAAACATGCACCCCTTGGGGTCCCCAGGACAGAGTTTGGGAAACACTGCATTCACCGTTAAACAAACTCATAAACTTAACCCTAGCCTAGCTAACGTTAGCCAGCTAGCTAGAATTCATAACATATCATACGCTGGGCAAATTCATAGCATATAATACAAATTGTAATTCAAAATGGGTGATGGACATCCACAAATGAATACATACCATACAAAACGTAACATATCATACTAAAGGGATTTACGTACAGAATAATCCGGAATGCTCCGAGACTAGGTTAGTGCACAGAGGGATGGTGTAGAAAAGCAGAAGGGTGCAGAAAGGCTGCCCAGATAAAGATCACATTAGTGAGGGGAGTGCTGTATGTAATAGGGAACGCTGCCCTCGGACTGGCCTAATGCCCAAATTAGATCCTTTTGTCTGACGGAATGTTGACCAGATCATACATCTTGGTTACAGAATGAAACTAAAAAAGTGACCAAAAAGGAACTGTATTAAAACATTGTTTTTATCTTTTTTTCCCTCATCTGTACTCTCCTCTGTACTACTGAGACTGTTTAGTGTGTTAGCCAATCTGTGGTCAGTAGTAGTGCCCTACTTTATGTGATAGTAAACCTGAATATTGCATGTACACTCACGCACGCACTGTATGTGAGTATTTGTGAGCAACCTGTATATCATCATTGTGTGTGTAAAGAGCCAGAGTGTTTTTATAACACAGTCATGGAAACGGAGAGAAACAGGATGCAATGCTGAAATACACACACACACACACACACACACCTGTGTGCGTATACGACAGGTGTGAAGAATATCCTGTCTACAGGTGTGTGTTTCAGGGAAACCAACTTTCACTGTAAAACTGAACAACGTAACGTTTGGATGTTCTCTGTTGAGTCATAGTGTGTCCTTCCTCCCTGTCAGACCAAAACAACCCAATACCTGAGGAGAAACATTGGATTGGTCAGTCCTAGTGTGGGGGATAAAGGATAACTGTAGGGTACACAGTCATGTCCCTGAATAAATAGACCAAAACAACCCAATACCTGAGGAGAAACATTGGATTGGTCAGTCCTAGTGTGGGGGATAAAGGATAACTGTAGGGTACACAGTCATGTCCCTGAATAAATAGACCAAAACAAAGATTATCTGATCTAAAAAAAATGAAAAACACAATCAGTAGAGTAAACAACGCTGGTGCTTCTTCTCAACCAAGAATGAAAGAAAAACACAATCAGTAGAGTAAACAACGCTGGTGCTTCTTCTCAACCAAGAATGAAAGAAAAACACAATCAGTAGAGTAAACAACGCTGGTGCTTCTTCTCAACCAAGAATGAAAGAAAAACACAATCAGTAGAGTAAACAACGCTGGTGCTTCTTCTCAACCAAGAATGAAAGAAAAACACAATCAGTAGAGTAAACAACGCTGGTGCTTCTTCTCAACCAAGAATGAAAGAAAAACACAATCAGTAGAGTAAACAACGCTGGTGCTTCTTCTCAACCAAGAATGAAAGAAAAACACAATCAGTAGAGTAAACAACGCTGGTGCTTCTTCTCAACCAAGAATGAAAGAAAAACACAATCAGTAGAGTAAACAACGCTGGTGCTTCTTCTCAACCAAGAATGAAAGAAAAACACAATCAGTAGAGTAAACAACGCTGGTGCTTCTTCTCAACCAAGAATGAAAGAAAAACACAATCAGTAGAGTAAACAACGCTGGTGCTTCTTCTCAACCAAGAATGAAAGAAAAACACAATCAGTAGAGTAAACAACGCTGGTGCTTCTTCTCAACCAAGAATGAAAGAAAAACACAATCAGTAGAGTAAACAACGCTGGTGCTTCTTCTCAACCAAGAATGAAAGAAAAACACAATCAGTAGAGTAAACAACGCTGGTGCTTCTTCTCAACCAAGAATGAAAGAAAAACACAATCAGTAGAGTAAACAACGCTGGTGCTTCTTCTCAACCAAGAATGAAAGAAAAACACAATCAGTAGAGTAAACAACGCTGGTGCTTCTTCTCAACCAAGAATGAAAGAAAAACACAATCAGTAGAGTAAACAACGCTGGTGCTTCTTCTCAACCAAGAATGAAAGAAAAAACACAATCAGTAGAGTAAACAACGCTGGTGCTTCTTCTCAACCAAGAATGAAAGAAAAACACAATCAGTAGAGTAAACAACGCTGGTGCTTCTTCTCAACCAAGAATGAAAGAAAAACACAATCAGTAGAGTAAACAACGCTGGTGCTTCTTCTCAACCAAGAATGAAAGAAAAACACAATCAGTAGAGTAAACAACGCTGGTGCTTCTTCTCAACCAAGAATGAAAGAAAAACACAATCAGTAGAGTAAACAACGCTGGTGCTTCTTCTCAACCAAGAATGAAAGAAAAACACAATCAGTAGAGTAAACAACGCTGGTGCTTCTTCTCAACCAAGAATGAAAGAAAAACACAATCAGTAGAGTAAACAACGCTGGTGCTTCTTCTCAACCAAGAATGAAAGAAAAACACAATCAGTAGAGTAAACAACGCTGGTGCTTCTTCTCAACCAAGAATGAAAGAAAAACACAATCAGTAGAGTAAACAACGCTGGTGCTTCTTCTCAACCAAGAATGAAAGAAAAACACAATCAGTAGAGTAAACAACGCTGGTGCTTCTTCTCAACCAAGAATGAAAGAAAAACACAATCAGTAGAGTAAACAACGCTGGTGCTTCTTCTCAACCAAGAATGAAAGAAAAACACAATCAGTAGAGTAAACAACGCTGGTGCTTCTTCTCAACCAAGAATGAAAGAAAAACACAATCAGTAGAGTAAACAACGCTGGTGCTTCTTCTCAACCAAGAATGAAAGAAAAACACAATCAGTAGAGTAAACAACGCTGGTGCTTCTTCTCAACCAAGAATGAAAGAAAAACACAATCAGTAGAGTAAACAACGCTGGTGCTTCTTCTCAACCAAGAATGAAAGAAAAACACAATCAGTAGAGTAAACAACGCTGGTGCTTCTTCTCAACCAAGAATGAAAGAAAAACACAATCAGTAGAGTAAACAACGCTGGTGCTTCTTCTCAACCAAGAATGAAAGAAAAACACAATCAGTAGAGTAAACAACGCTGGTGCTTCTTCTCAACCAAGAATGAAAGAAAAACACAATCAGTAGAGTAAACAACGCTGGTGCTTCTTCTCAACCAAGAATGAAAGAAAAACACAATCAGTAGAGTAAACAACGCTGGTGCTTCTTCTCAACCAAGAATGAAAGAAAAACACAATCAGTAGAGTAAACAACGCTGGTGCTTCTTCTCAACCAAGAATGAAAGAAAAACACAATCAGTAGAGTAAACAACGCTGGTGCTTCTTCTCAACCAAGAATGAAAGAAAAACACAATCAGTAGAGTAAACAACGCTGGTGCTTCTTCTCAACCAAGAATGAAAGAAAAACACAATCAGTAGAGTAAACAACGCTGGTGCTTCTTCTCAACCAAGAATGAAAGAAAAACACAATCAGTAGAGTAAACAACGCTGGTGCTTCTTCTCAACCAAGAATGAAAGAAAAACACAATCAGTAGAGTAAACAACGCTGGTGCTTCTTCTCAACCAAGAATGAAAGAAAAACACAATCAGTAGAGTAAACAACGCTGGTGCTTCTTCTCAACCAAGAATGAAAGAAAAACACAATCAGTAGAGTAAACAACGCTGGTGCTTCTTCTCAACCAAGAATGAAAGAAAAACACAATCAGTAGAGTAAACAACGCTGGTGCTTCTTCTCAACCAAGAATGAAAGAAAAACACAATCAGTAGAGTAAACAACGCTGGTGCTTCTTCTCAACCAAGAATGAAAGAAAAACACAATCAGTAGAGTAAACAACGCTGGTGCTTCTTCTCAACCAAGAATGAAAGAAAAACACAATCAGTAGAGTAAACAACGCTGGTGCTTCTTCTCAACCAAGAATGAAAGAAAAACACAATCAGTAGAGTAAACAACGCTGGTGCTTCTTCTCAACCAAGAATGAAAGAAAAACACAAAGAGTCAGGTAAGAGGAAGGACTGGTCCTCCCAACAATGTCAGGGACTTACCCTGCTTAGACAAACGCCAACAGGCAAGCATTACTCGTTTGATTTCCTCAATTCCACATAACTAGTGGAAGGCCTTTACAAATGCCTTTTGTTTTAGTGTACTAGAATCTCCCAGGCAGGTCGTGCAACTAAAGCTGGTCTTAAGCTAGGTTTCCATCCAATTGGAGACAGATTTTCATGCAAATATTGTCAAATTGACATGAAGAAAATATGCACATTTTCCCTCTAGTGGTGTTTCCACCAAACAGACTTATTGCAGATTTAAAATATATTTTTAAAAAATCGGTGCATGATGACATAGTGCACACAAAATGTACTTTTTGGCTTACATTTGTATGTACCCAATAAAAATCTAATGTTCAATGTGTTTTCATTGCATTTTCAACTCTACCAACATTTTTCCAATGAAAACGGTTGCCTTAAATAGCTAAAAATGTGCCCACTCTGGCCTTGGGACATGCGCTCTAGCCAACAGCTTGCACATAGTGCAGGTAGGTTGTGTGGGTAGGCTAGTCTACATGATGACATGATTTTGGATAAGAGTGAGAATATTTGAATTTGTCAAATAGCAGTCAAGCATCGATCATCATAACATCAGAATAAGACTCTTGATATTTATTGTAAAGGATCATCAAGCTCATCACCACGCACTTTATGAACGCTTAAGTTCAGCAGTACTATTTTCATCTGAAGCCTAATAAACTGATTTGTTTCCCGGGTCGTAGCGGAAGGACCATATACCATGTCATCCAGTGACTCCAAGTTTGTTTCGATATGCATAACCGCAGGAAGTAGGGGTGCCGAGTGTGCTGCAGCACCCCTTGATAAATTATTACTCCTGTATGAGCAGAGAAAAATTATTGTCAGCAGAACGGAGTGAAGAATTCCCCCCCGGTGTTGTCCAACATGTTCCTCAACCTGCCCCCACCCCTAGCATTTTACATTTCAACTTCAATGGGGTAGGGAGGAAGTCCCAAGGATTCCGGATAGCACGGACCCTTATCTCAGGGTGACTCTGTTGTGCTCCCATGTTACACTACAAGTTTCTGAGAGGGAGAGAAAACCACTCCTCTAATTCTATTGCAAGGAGGTTCCATAGAGAATTCATACTGAAATGTATTCTAAAATGCTGGAAACTGACACTAAGCATTAAGCCTATAGGGAAGCAGTGTTGTAGGAATGGAAACAACACAAACACTAGTTCAAGATGCCGTAGGACTCCCTTTAAGACTACCCAGAAGGCAACCAATGTGAACAGATAGTTACAGTTCTAATCAAACACATCAAGGTTACATTATTGGACCCCACAGACAATTAATGAGGGGAAAGGATTGTCAGTATGACTTGAGCCAGAAAGCTTCACCTCTTTTAGAGGAATAACATTGACTCATAAAGCACAATCCTTTGGAACAAGCCAGGATCCAGTTTTCCATGGCAAAAACAAAGGACTTTGTGCAGTGTCTGGCACTGCGGGCCCACGACTCTGAATCGCTGTCTAGGAATGCGGGCACACAACACACTGTCCAGTCTTTACCTATACTTTCACCTCACAATGTCAGCCTTACTGGAACAGGGATAACGTCAGCCTTTAACAATGCTGTACAACTTGGAGGAGGTGCAAAGCTCTGTGTGCACAATAGAACAGAGCGGGGGGTAACATGGAAAAGGAAACTACTGTCGTTGCTTTAGAGTTTGACAATGTCCCACATGGAGTGAGAATAATTCTGTATTACAATGACAAAATGAATGAAGTTACGAGAAAAGAGGCTCACATTTGAGGAAAACCCCAGCCCACTTGGTTTTGCATCAGTATGGTAGTCTGGATTGGAGGTTTTTTCCAAAGCAGATGCTTCATCTGAAGAGTTCATTTCACAGAAAAATTGTGAGGTGATTTGGGTGGGGGGGGGGGGGGGGGCAAGAGAGAAAGAAGGAGCTAAAAAGAGAGAAGGAGCTGGAGAGAGAAAGTTGCACAACTGCATCAAGGACTTGGCTTATGAACTGACACTAGGTGCAGTGGAGCTATAAAAGAGTCAATTATAGCAATACAGAAAGAGACCCAAATACTGGGTTATGTAAGAACATTGTGCTGCTAAAAAGCTTTGCTAGAAATTTGAATGCTTGGGCAAATTTCAGTTTAAAAAATAAGGAACACTCACAAATGGCAAGTCCCTTCTACTCTAGGGAGACATAATCGGAAATACCTCATACTAGGATGCACAATTCAGGTAATCTTAGACTTCATTCATTTATTATATTCAGGGGCAATTCAGAGCTCAAGGAAAACAGCTATACTCTAATCAGTTCTATTCAACTAGTCATTAGTTCTACTCTTTCATTCGTGTTACGTAACCTTGTGTGCTGGACGGGCACAGTGAGTGTCAGAAACACACTCCCTCTCCTCATTAAAGCTGCCGTGACTCTGCCCTCAATCCCAGCTTCCCCTCTCACAAAAGCCCTGTGGAGCGCATTGTCATCTTCTAGACCATGACCTGTCCATTCTTGGATTGTCTATCTGAAGCCCCATAGTCACATCCATAAATGATCTTCAGGTAAAGTAAAACCTGAGTGATTGCATTTCACAAACAGAGCTTTAGAGGAGCTACATGTTTGTTTGAGCGTCTGTACATGGACAATTCCACAGTGCAGATGGAAACAGAATGACGGCACAAACAGAGCTTTAGAGGAGCTACATGTTTGTTTGAGCGTCTGTACATGGACAATTCCACAGTGCAGATGGAAACAGAATGACGGCACAAACAGGTATTCTGTTTACAAACTTTGCATCTGCACTGTTTTTCAAGTAAATGTGTTTTTGTAAAATGTTCAGTGCAAATGGTTAAAAGTAGTCCTTCTGCATAGAGTTGTTTGTTTTGTTGACCTTTGCAATCATTGGTTTTTGTGTGACATACATATATGAAACATCTGAGTCTCAGTGTCACTCTGTTAATGTGGAATTGACCACATACAGGGCCGACAGAAAGTATTCAGACTCCTCGACTTTTTCCACATTGTTACATTACAGCCTTATTCTAAAATAGATTAAATAGTTGTCCCCCCTCCCCATCAATCTACACACAATAGCCCACAATGACAAAGCAAAAACCGTTTAGAAATATTTTCAAATGTATAGAAAATACAAAACTGAAATATCACCTTTTTTAAACTAGGCAAGTCAGTTAAATAACATTTTTATTTACAATTTCGGCCTAGGAACAGTGGGTTAACTGCCTTGTTCAGGGGCAGAACGACAGATTTTCAGCTTGGGGATTCGATCTAGCAACCTTTTGGTTACTGGCCCAACGCTCTAACCACTAGGCTATCTGCCGCATTATTTACATACAGTACCAGTCAAGGGTTTTAGTTCATTTTTACTATTTTCTACATTGTAGAATAATAGTGATGACAACACTTTTAAATAACACATATGGAATCATGTAGTACCAAAAAAGTGCTAAGCATATACTTTATATTTGAGATTCTTCAAAGTAGCCACCCTTTGCCTTGATGACAAATTTGCACATTCTTGGTATTCTCTCAACCAGCTTCATGAGATAGTCACCTGGAATGCCTTTCAATTAACAGGCCAGCCTTGTTAAAAGTTAATTTCTGGGATTTCTTTCCTTGAGCCAATCAAATCAAAGTGTATTTGTCACGTGCGCCGAATACAACAGGTATTATTTCAGGCTCTTACTTACAGGCTCTAACCAATAGTGCAAAAAATATATTAAGTGAACAATAGGTAAGTAAAGAAATAAAACAGTAAAAAGACAGGCTATATATAGTAACGAGGCTACATACAAACACCGGTTAGTCAGGCTGAATGAGGTAGTATGTACATGTAGATATGGTTATGCCAGCAGCATACCACCCTGCATACCACTGCTGATTTGCTCCTGAAGCTAAGCAGAGTTGGTCCTGGTCAGTCCCTGGATGGGAGACCAGATGCTGTTGGAGGGCCAGTAGGAGACACTCTTTCCTCTGGTCTAAAAAATATCCCAATGCCCTAGGGCAGTGATTGGGGACACTGCCCTGTGTAGGGTGCCGTCTTCCGGATGGGACGTTAAACGGGTGTCCTGACTCTCTGAGGTCATTAAAGATCCCATGGCGCTTATCGTAGGTGTGTTAACCCTGGTACCCTGGCTAAATTCCCAATCTGGCCCTCAACCCATCATGACCACATAAGAATCCCCAGTTTACAATTGGCTCATTCATCCCCCTCCGCTCCCCTGTAACTATTCCCCAGGTTGTTGCTGTAAATGAGAATGTGTTCTCAGTCAACTTACCTGGTAAAATAAATAAATGAATAAATGGTTAAAGTGGCAATCCATATATGATGAACAGAGAGTAGCAGTAGCGTAAAAGAGGGGGTGGTGGGTGGGACACAATGCAGATAGCCCAGTTAGCCAATGTGCGGGAGCACTGGTTGGTCGGCCCAATTGAGGTAGTATGTACATGAATGTATAGTTAAAGTGACTATGCATATATGATAAACAGAGAGTAGCAGCAGCGTAAAAAGAGGGGTTGGGGGGCAAACAATGCAAATAGTCCGGGTAGCCATTTGATTACCTGTTCAGGAGTCTTATGGCTTGGGGGTAAAAACTGTTGAGAAGCCTTTTTGTCCTAGACCAAGTCCATATTATGCCAAGAACAGCTCAAATAAGCAAAGAGAAACGACAGTCAATCATTACTTTAAGACATGAAGGTCAGTCAATCTGGAAAATTTCAAGAACTTTGAAAGTTTCTTCAAGTGCAGTCACCAAGACCATCAAGCATGATTACGAAAATGGCTCTCATGAGGACCGTAACAGGAAAAGAAGACCCAGGGGTACAGTTGAAGTTGGGTTGGAGTCATTAAAACTCATTTTTCAACCACTCCACAAATTTCTTGTTAACAAACTATAGCTCTGGCAAGTCAGTTAGGACATCTACTTTGTGCATGACACAAGTTATTTTTCCAACAATTCTTTACAGACAGATTATTTCACTTATAATTCACTGTATCACAATTCCAGTGTGTCAGAAGTTTACTACACTAAGTTGACTGTGCCTTTAAACAGCTATGAAAATTCCCGAAAATTATGTAATGCTTTAGAAGCTTCTGACATCATTTGAGTCAATCGGAGGTGTACCTGTGGATGTATTTAGGCCTACCATCAGAATCAGTGCCTCTCTGGATATAAAAGGGGGAGGCTTGCAAGCCGAAGAAGACAATCCCAACCGTGAAGCACGGGGGTGGCAGCATTATGTTGTGGGGGTGCTTTGCTGCAGGAGGGACTTGTGCACTTCACTAAATAGATGGCATCATGAGGAATTTAAAATTTTGTGGATATATTGAAGCAACATCTCAAGACATCAGTCAGGAAGTTAAAGCTTGGTTGCAAATGGGTCTTCCAAATGGACCACTCCAAGCATACTTCCAAAGTTGTGGCAAAATGGCTTAAGGACAACAAAGTCAAGGTATTGGAGTGGCCATCACAAAGCCCTGACCTCAATCCTATAGAAAATGTGTGGGCAGAACTGAAAACCCATGTGCGAGCAAGGAGGCCAACAAACCTGACTCAGTTACACCAGCTCTGTCAGGAGGAATGGGCCAAAATTCACCCAACTTATTGTGGGAAGCTTGTGGAAGGCTAACCGAACATTTGACCCAAGTTAAAAAATTTAAAGGCAATGCTACCAAATACTAATTGAGTGTATGTAAACTTCTGGGAACCCACTGGGAATGTGATGAAAGAAATAAAAGCTGAAATTTAAAATTTAAAATAAAAATAAATTGCTCTCTCTACTATTATTCTGATATTTCACATTCTTAAAATTAAAAGTGGTGATCTTAACTGACCTAAGACAGGGGATTTTAATGTCAGGAATTGTGAAAAACTGAGTTTAAATGTATTTGGCTAAGGTGTATGTAAACTTGCGACTTCAACTGAACCTCTAGTGCATGAATCAGGCCTTCGTGGTCAAATTGCTGCGAAGAAACTACTACTAAAAGGACGACAATAATAAGAAGAGACTTGCTTGGGCCAAGAAACACAAGCAATGGACATTAGACCAGTGGAAATGTGTCCTTTTGGTCTGATGAGTATCAATTTGCGATTTTTGGTTCCAACCGCTGTGTCTTTGTGAGATGCAGAGTAGGTGAACGGATGATCTCCTCATGTGTGGTTCCCACCATGAAGCATGGAGGAGGTGGTGTGATGGTGTTTTATTGGTGACACTGTCAGTGATGTATTTAGAATTCAAGGCACACTTAACCAGCATGGCTACTACAGCATTCTGTAGCAATAAGCCATCACATCTGGTTTGCACTTAGTGGGACTATAATTTGTTTCTCAACAGGACAATGACCCCAAACACACCTCCAGGCTGTGTAAGGGCTATTTGACCAAGAAGGAGCGTGATGGAGTGTTGCATTAGATGACCTGGCCTCCAAAATCACCCGACCTCAACCCAACTGAGATGGTTTGGGATGAGTTGGACTGCAGAATGAAGGAAAAGAGGCCAACAAGTACTCAGCATATGTGGGAACTCCTTCAAGACTTTTGGAAAAGCATTCCAAGTGAAGCTGGTTGAGAGAATCATAGAGTGTGCAAAGCTGTCATCAAGGCAAAAGCTGGCTACTTTGACGAATATAAAATCTAAAATATATTTAGATTTGTTAAACACTTTTTTGGTTACTACAGGATTCCACGTGTTATTTCATAGTTTTGATTTCTTCACCAATGTAGAAAATAGTAAAAAATAAAGAAAAAGCCTTGAATGAGTAGGTGTGTACAAACTTGCCTGGTACTGCAAGTATTTAGATCCTTTACTCAGTACTTTGTTGAAGCATTTTTGCAGCGATTACAGCCTTGAGTATGACACTACAAGCTTGGCACACCTGTATTTGGAAGTTTCTCTCATTCTTCTCTGCAGATCCTCTCAAGCTCTGTCATGTTGGATGGGCAGTTTTCGCTGCACAGAAATATTCAGGTCTCTCCAGAGATGTTCAATCGGGTTCAAGTCTGTGCTTTGGCTGTCCAACTCAAGGACATTCAGAGACTTGTCCCGAAACCACTCCTGCATTGTCTTGACTGTGTACTTAGGGTCGTTGTCATGTTGTAAGCTGAACCTTCACCCAAGTCTGAGGTCCTGAGCGCTCTGGAACAGATTTTCATCAAGGATCTCTGTACTTTGCGCCGTTCATCTTTCCCTCGATCCTGACTATTCTCTCAGTCTCTGCCGCTGAAAAACATCCCCACAGCATGATGCTGCCACCACCACGCTTCACCGTAGCGATGGTGCCAGGTTTCCTACAGACATGACGCTTGGCATTCAGACCAACAAGTTAAATCTTGGTTTCATCAGACCAGATAATCTTCTTTCTCATGGTCAGAGTCATTTAAGTGCCTTTTGGTAAACTCCAAGCTGGCGGTCATGTGCCTTTTACTGGGGAGTGGCTTCCGTCTGGCCACTCTACCATAAAGGACTGATTGGTGGAGTGCTGCAGAGATGGTTGTCCTTCTGGAAGGATCTCCCATCTCCACACAGGAACTCTGGAGCTCTGTCAAAGTGACCATCAGGTTCTTGGTCCCTTCCCTTACCAAAGCCCTTCTCCCCCGATTGCTCAGTTTGGCCGATCGGCCAGCTGTAGGAATACTATTGGTGGTTCCAAACTTCTTCCATTAAGAATGATGGAGGGCACTGTCTTTTTGGGGACCTTCAATGCTACAGAAATGTTTTGGTACCCTTCCCCAGATCTGTGCCTTGACACAATCCTATCTCAGAGCTCTATGGACAATTCCTTCAAAATCATGGCTTGGTTTTTGCTCTGACAACTGTGGGACCTTATATAGACAGGTGTGTGCCTTTCCAAATCATGTCCAATCAATTGAATTTACCACAGGTGGACTCCAAGTTGTAGAAACATCTCAAGTTTGATCAATGGAAACATGATGCACCTTGAGCTCAATTTCAAGTCTCATTGCAAAAGGTCTGAATAGCTACGTAAATACGGTATTTCTGTTTTTAATTTGAATACATTTGCAAAAACCTCTAAAAACCTGTTTTCGCTTTGTCATTATGGGTATTGTGTGTAGAATGATGAGGGAAAAAATAATTTAAATACATTTTACAATAAGGCTGTAACGTGTAAAAAGTTAAGGGGTCTAAATCCTTTCCGAATGCACTGTATGTCCTATTGTACTGCCCTCAGTGTTCAGCTTAAATCCAAAGGTTTCTCAATGGGGGCCAGTAACCTGGGAATGCCAGATAGTTAATGTCAGTCTCCATCCAGACAATGATTAAGCCACCGGACAAGAGAACCTTCCAGGGCCAAAGTCCTCAAGGCCAGAGATGTGGTGGGATCCTCCTCACATTGTGTCCCGGTGACCCACCCAAATTCACGTGTGAGTGTTGCCTCACACATGTTTACCATTTTCCCCTTTAAAAAGGCAAAAGGACGTCAATCATCTACCACCTCTAAGTTGTTAACTTGTTGTACTAACAACAATGGTTCAAAAGAGTAGAATGGTGGTATCTGCCACTGGGATGTGTACAGGAATGCACTGTACAAGAGTTCTTCCTCACTGACCTGCCCACAATGATGCTAAAACATTCCACATGTAGAACTCTCCAGGACTACCCACATGTAGAACTCTCCAGGACTACCCACATGTAGAACTCTCCAGGACTACCCACATGTAGAACTCTCCAGGACTACCCACATGTAGAACTCTCCAGGACTACCCACACGTCAATTTGTAAGCATGTGCATACAGCATTTGACCACAAAGAATACCTGAAATAGTCAAAAACTGCATTTTAACCAACAAAATATATTGTCTCTATTAATTCCATTGCTGCTTATTCCCTGTCATAAGGAAACCAAGCTCACATGTCTACTGCACAGACAGTAAGTCCTACAAAAAAAATGATTAAAAAAAACATTAAACAGTGAATGCAACTGAAATCTATATTTAAAAGTATGACTTACTGAAAACAGGCATTGTGCCAAGTTCCTTGAAGAACCTTCACATTGAATGTGTCTTGAATTGTTCCCCCGCAACCCGCACAGTGGCGTCCATCTGTACCTGCAGGGTTCAATTATGTCACTACAGGAAAAGCATACTCTATCCATTCATAAAAATAAATCACTGAAGCAATGCATTTCTGCATAGATTTTACTGACTGAACAAAGGTGACTTGTAATCTGTTTGCATAGACACATTTTTTAAGAAAATAAGAATATATGGAAATTCCCTGACCTTTAATAACAATCCATTTTGAGTAATTGCAAATACAGTCAGTCAATGATTATAGGGATAATTTTTTTGTAGAACATAGGCTGACACAGGCTGTTTACAATATAATGTTCAGGCTATAAATTATTCTCAATTAAAAAGGAAAATGTTTAGACAAGCATGAGCATCATTCTTCACACATATATACACACACACACACACCAATCAAAAGTTTGGAGACATACATGTTTTTACTATTTTCTACATTGTATAATAGTGAAAACAAAACCTCTTTGAAATAACACATATGGAATCATGTAGTAACCAAAAAAAAGTGTTATACTAATCAAAATAGATGTTTTATTTGAGATTCTTCAAATAGCCGCCCTTTGCCTTGATGACAGCTTTGCATACTCTTGGCATTCTCTCAACCAGCTTCATGAGGTAGTCACCTGAAATGCATTTCAATTAACAGGTGTGCCTTGTTAATTTGTGGAATTTCTTTCCTTCTTAATGCGTTTGAGCCAAACAGTTGTGTTGTGACAAGGTAGGGGTGGTATACAGAAGATAGCCCTATTTGGTAAAATACCAAGTCCATATTATGGCAAGAACAGCTCAAATAAACAAAGAGAAACAACAGTCCATCATTACTTTAAGACTTGAAGGTCAGTCAATATGGACATTTCAAGAACTTTGAACATTTCTTCAAGTACAGTCGCAAAAACCATCAGGTTCTGGGCGGCTGGTAGCCTAGTGGTTAGAGCATTGAACCAAAAGGTTGCTGGATTGAATTCCCGAGCTGACAAGGTAAAAATCTGTCATTCTGCCACTGAACAAGGCAGTTAACGCACTGTAGGCCATCATTGTAAATAATTTGTTCTTAACTGACTTGATTAGTTAAATAAAGGTCCAATTTAAAAAAGCGCTATGATGAAACTGGCTCTCATGAGGACCGCCACAGGAAAGGAAGACCCAGAGTTACCTCTGCTGCAGAGGATAAGTTCATTAGAGTTACCAGCCTCAGAAATTGCAGCCCAAATAAATGCTTCACAGAGTTCCTGTAACAGACACATCTCAACATCAACTGTTCAGAGGAGACTGTGTGAATCAGGCCTTCGTGGTCGAATTGCTGCAAAGAAACTACTACTAAAAAGGACACCAATAAGAAGAGACTTGCTTGGGCCAAGAAACACAAGCAATGGACATTAGACCGGTTGAACTTTGTCCTTTGGTCTGGAGTCCAAATAGGAGATTTTTGGTTCCAACCTTTGTGTCTTTGTGAGATGCCGTGTGGGTGAACGGATGATCTCTGCATGTGTATTTCCCACCGTAAAGCATGGAGAAGGTGGTGTTATGGTGTGGGGGTGCTTGGCTGGTGACACTGTCTGTGATCTTTTTTTTTTTTTTTAATTCAAGGCACACTTAACCAACATGGCTACCACAGCATTCTGCAGCGATACGCCATCCCAACTGGTTTGGGCTTAGTGGGAATATCATTTGTTTTTTAACAGGACAATGACCCAACACACCCCCAGGCTGTGTACGGGCTATTTGACCAAGAAGGAGAGTGATGAGTGCTACATCAGATGACCTTGCCTCCACAACCCCATGACCTCAACAAAATTGAGATGGTTTGGGATGTCGGAAGGCAGTGTGAAGGAGAAGCAGCCAACAAGTGCTCAGCATATGTGGGAACTCCTTCAGGACTGTTGGAAAAATATTCCAGGTGAAGCTGGTTGAGAGAATGCCAAGAGTGTGCAAAGCTGTCATCAAGGCAAAAGGTGGCTCCTTTGAAGAATCTCAAATATATTTTGATTTGTTTAAAACTTTTTTGGTTACTAAATGATTCCATGTGTGTTATTTCATAGGTTTGAAGTCTTCACTATTATTCTTCAATGTGGAAAACAGTAAAAATAAATAATAACCCTTGAATGAGTAGGTGTGTCCAAACTTGAATAGCACTGTATAAGTCTAAAAATATATGTAGCAAATAAAGATTCCAGCTAGATCTCTTTAGTTGAGCTCTTTAATTTTTTTTTTTTTAAAGCCTGCATTCACAAGACTTCCATTCCAATGCAATAAATATTGAGTTTTGAAATGAATGGATCCAAGCTGCTAAATTCAAGTGACATTATTTTACACATCTGCCCGAACTTAATGGCAGAATCATTGACGTTGTTACAAAGTAACTATGCATGTTATGATGATCAGATGCATTGTAGCGAACTCTCATTTGACAAATATCAGCTAACAAATGTATCAAGTCTCGAAGACCGTGCATCCCCCTAATCGTTTTAGCTTGGGCTTCCCTTTCCCCAAACAACAGATTGTATGTATATATTTTAAAAAGTCAACATTGTTATCCACATGTAAGCGGACCTATCAACTGGGAGAGAAGTTTAGACCGCTCACCTTCCAGCTCCTCCATCTAATTGTTGTGTCGTCGTTATTTCTTCTTTATTTCCCAGAAAGTTCTCACAGTGATCCAGTGTGTGTTACATTCAGGGGTATTTATTCTACGAATACAAGAAACGTATATAGAAATTGTAGTTTAAATCCCGGGTACATTTTCTTAGGAAGGAAAATATCGCCGTTCAGTTTTGGAATAGCCTACTTTGTTGGCAGGATGACGTCATGCAGTTGGAATTCCTGTACGGAGACCGGAAGGGATCGGCAGCAGCAACACCTGGAACAGGAGCAAATTGGAGCCGAAAAGGCAAATATCCACTACCCTGAAACTATAGCACCATCTACTGCCAGAAAGATTTCACGTTATTATTTTTGTTAAACCATTTTCATATATGAATAACTTAAATGACGACATTCCCCGAGCATCTGTAATGCCAGCTTGTTATGACTGAGTCCTACACGCAGGATAGCCTACTGTTCTCCAAGCATGTCTGTGCGGCGAGTGGATACTTATACCTGAAGATAAAACACGACTTTGACACTAGTCAACCAAAATTATTGCAACCATCACACTGAATAAGCTACCCTGTAACTCCAAATCGAGCAGCTGTGAAGAAGGAAACTTCTAAGGGAAGCCATGCGGTTGGTCCATTTGGCTCTACATCAACTTTTCAAATCGCTGTTAGTGCATTCAGATTTCTATCACCTGAAACATGCACAGAACCATATAAACATGTGCACGAACTCGGCAAGTCTGCATGCATATATTTTTTTTATATTGTGCGCATGCTTCAGGTGGTAGAAATCTGAACGCACTACCAGCTTTTTGAAAAGTTGATGTAATTATACTTTCCTGTGGATATTGTCTCACATTCCTACTGCCAAACGTCCAACCCCAACGACAATGTTATTCAACATTCTGGCCTGTAGAAGTCGTGAGAGGAACTCCTGATTCAAACGCTAATTTCTGCCTGACGTAAAATGCAATGGAAATCAACGTCGGGTTTCCAGGCAAACTAAATAGGTGCAGTGGCCTAATGACTTCATTTTCAATGCTTTACCTAAGGTATTGTGCCTATCTAATGTATGTTGACGACTCTTGTGGTTACTTAACCTTACTTAAGTGTCTGAGGTCGTATCGCTCTGTCCTGCTTGATGGACATTCTTGTTACATTTTCACAAATGGAATGACCACCTTGCTACAGTATTATGTCAACTGCCCAAACAACCACCAGACTGCTTTACTATATTGGCTTAGTGCTCAGCCTCGTCATGGGAGTGAACCAATTATGGGTATAAACCCTGGATGACAGACAGGGGGCGTTGTATTGAAGGCACCACGCAGCAATCTCCTCGATTGTAAAAATCTTTTGGAAGGTATAGAAATGCATATATTATGCATATAAGGTCTACATTCATTTGACACATTTACTCTATTTCAATAAATTAATGCATACTTTTAAATTATGCGAGCTAAACATAATTATTATTATTTTTTAATCATTCAAGTCGTTTTTTTATTGAGTACTAGTGTTACTGTCCCCACAAAAACATATATTTTTTTTATGTAATTTTGTCCTTGAAACATATAATTGAAATACTGTAGAATTGCATTCATTCCTATGGAGTGCCAATAGATGGGTGGCTTCAAAGTCTCTCAATGGCCAATACCTAGCATCAGCAATCCAGGGTTTATAAACTAAAAATAAATGTCCCTTTTTCAGGACCCTGTCTTTCAAAGATAATTTGTAAAAATCCAAATAATTTCCCAGATCTTCATTGTAAAGGGGTTAAACACTGTTTCCCATGCTTCTTCAATTGAACCATAAACAATTAATGAACTTACACCTGTGGAACGGTCATTAAGACCGTACAGACGGTAGGCATTTAAGGTCACAGTTATTAAAGCTTAGGACACTAAAGAGGCCTTTCTACTGACTCTGAAAAACACCAAAAGAAAGATGCCCAGGGTCCCTGCTTATCTGCGCGAACGTGCCTTAGGCATGCTGCAAGGAGGCATGAGGACTGCAGCTGTGGCCAGGGCAATACATTGCAATGTCCGTACTGTGAGATCCCTAAGACAGCACTACAGGGAGACAGGACAGACAGCTGATCGTCCTCGCAGTGGCAGACCACATGTAACAACACCTGCACAGAATCGGTACATCCGAACATCACACCTGCGGGACAGGTACAGGATGGCAACAACAACTGCCCAAGTTACACCAGAAATGCACAATCCCTCCATCAGTGCTCAGACTGTCCTCAATAGGCTGAGAGAGGCTGGACTGAGGGCTTGTAGGACTGTTGTAATGCAGGTCCTCACCAGACATCACCGGCAACAACGTCACTTATGGGCACAAACCCACCGTCGCTGGACCAGACAGGAGTGGCAAAAAGTGCTCTTCACTGACGAGTCGCGATTTTGTCTCACCAGGGGTGATGGTCGGATTTGCATTTATCGTCGAAGGAATGCGCATTACACCGAGGCCTGCACTCTGGCGGAATCGATTTGGAGGTGGAGGGTCTGTCATGGTCTGGGGCGGCATCACAGCATCATCGGACTGAACTTTTTGTCATTGCAGGCAATCTCAACGCTGTGCGTTACATTTAAGCCATCCTCCTCCCTCATGTGGTACCCTTCCTGTAGTCTCATTCTGGCATGACAATGCCACCAGCCATACTGTTCGCTCTGTACGTGATTTCAGACAAGACAGGAATGTAAGTGTTCTGCCATGGCCAGCGAAGAGCCCGGATCTCAATCCCATTGAGCACATCTGGGACCTGTTGGACCGGAGGGTGAGGGCTAGGGCCATTCCCCCAGAAATGTCTGGGAACTTGCAGGTGCCTTGGTGGAAGAGTGGGGTAACATCTCACAGCAAGAACTGGCAAATCTGGAGCAGTCCATGAGGAGGAGATGCACTGCAGTACTTAATGCAGCTGTTGGCCACACCAGATACTGACTGTTACTTTTAATTTTGATCCCCCCCCCGCCCCCCCCCCCCCCTTTGTTCAGGGACACATTATTCAATTTCTGTTAGTCACATGTCTGTGGAACATGTTCAGTTTATGTCTCAGTTGTTGAATCTTATGTTCATACAAATATTTGCATATGTTAAGTTTGCTGAAAATAAACGCAGTTGACAGTGAGAGGAAGTTTATTTTTTTGCTGAGGTTATATGTCATTATATTGAACCAATGATTTATCTATACACTAGATGACTAGATTATACACTAGATGACTGACCGAGGACGCTGTGTTGATGCCACCGTGCCTCAGTCTTGGCACTCCCCCACCAGTGTAAAAAAAATACATTAATAAAACCCATAAAACCTAGCAGTCAAACAGGGAAATGGTTCCAATATTTTTTCCACCATTCATTTTTCCCTTAGGGGATTTTAGAAACTTTAAAATATGGGCTGTTTTTCGTGTAGGCTCATGCTGGCGTGACGTTTTGATTACAGTGTAAATCCCCACGAATGATGAAACGCTCCCCTTGGGCCAATTGAGATATTGCATGCGACTAACACATTTCTGTGAATTACTACAGCTTCCGCCTTGGGCAAATCAGGTGATTTTTTTTTAAATGCCGGATTTCTATGGCAAGACGCAGCATTCACCCAGGTTTCATCCAAATCGGGCCGGTGCTGTATGAGATATCGCGTGTAACTAAAGTACTTATGGATGGAGAAAGATTCACAGTCTCCTCCCCGATTTCATCGTGGGGACAACAAACACTGTATAGCCTCAAAACATGGTTAAAACTATCATTTTGATATCGTGGAGGGTCAGTTCTTGCATCTATTGATTTGAGAGTTCTCACGGCCCATCAAAACTGAGGCGGGTTGTGTCTTTGTTATTGTTTCAGTTAAGGACTCTAGCTTTAACAGTAGGCCTATTTGAACAGTGGTTGGAAGTACAACGGATGATATGTCTTCATACAGGGGAATTGATTTGAGTCATGGATTGTAAAAATGAAGTGTGCATCTGTTTTCTCTTCCACTGAAAATGTTTTCTATTTTATTTCAATTATTTGTATTACAATAATAAATCGATACAAAATGTGAATACAAGTATACTTAAAGAATTTACAAAGGACAGTTGAGTAAGTCCTAGGGGGTATTATAACACGTAACACTAAGACCTTCAGCGCCAATAAGACAGAGACTTTGGATGAGGGGTGGGGCTACATCGGACATCACATTCGCGCTCGTCAGAAGGTCATCGCTACCAGAGAGGAAGAGGCGAACGAAAGGGTCCACTTTCGTCAAAATTTGTCCAAGCGATAATAAGCAGACCGCCTGCATTTCCGATTTTGAGACAACGATTCCAATTGTAGGGGCGGAAACAAAACCATATTATTATACAGTGTCGCTAACGGAAAATTACGGCACGTGGGGGCGGGTTACCGAACATTTTTTTTTGTGTAACCCTGATGGTACATAAGCAGGTAGTATGATAACTTGCAGGTCAATGTTGCGGTGGGTTACCGGGAGTTTAGGGCATATTAGTCTGCATGTTAATTAAGAGTAGATCGGGGCATTTCATCTTGTGATATGTCAGGCAGTTATTGAATGAGATGTCTGATGCCTACAGTCTAGATAGCGCACGTCATAGACTTAAGCTACTTGCGATACAATTGTGTTTCATAAGGAATTTAGTTGTCGGGATTGTCTTTAATTGATTTAGACATATCTTAGTCGTGTGTCTTATCAATTTCTTGGTCTATGCTTTGTCATAATATGCAGAATAACTGTTCTGAAATAAAGGTTTTCGTCACATTTAGCGTATATGTAAATTTTAGTGATATTATCTGTTTAGTAATACTAGCATAATAGCCCATAGCGCAATTGAAATTGTTTGGTGGGAGTTAAAGACTACTAGCCTACAAGTTAAAATGGGACTGGGGTCCGAAAATGCAGCATCCACCACCAAACTATCCATTCGTCATGGGGTATACAAAGAGGAGACGAATATCGCTCTGAAAGCACCCTTAAACGTAGAGGGTATGTTACCAAAGAAAGTGGGGCACGTGACTGCAGAAAGAGCCATCTGGGGTCGCCGCATTGAGTTTGTCCTTGCATCGGTGGGGTACGCGGTTGGACTTGGGAACGTGTGGCGGTTTCCATACCTCTGCTACAGGAGCGGTGGAGGTAAGCACATGTAGGCTATTGTTGAGTCTTTGGGTCCATCATCTATAAAATACTGTCAGAACAACGGAAGGAGAGGGGTAATGTAATGTCAATAATCTAGATTTAAAGTGTGTGCGTTCCATACTGCTATTATGCATAAATCAGATCCTGAACATGTGGAAATGTAAATACAGAATGGGGGTGCAGGACCATTTTTTAGGGGTTTGTTTAATTTATAAACCAGTCTAATTACTGAACCAGTTTAGGCACATGTCATATGTTTGCAACCCTGTAGGCTAACCTTCATGAGCCACATGTGAGTGCCTTTGGTTGAACAATGGCCTCAAACAGAGATGAGTGTTTTCACAATTAAACAAGGACTTGCTTTCAGAATAAAGATAATGTATTCATTGTTTAACCCATTACAGTCAAAGCCCTGTCTAACTGGGGCTTAGACTTTTATCACATTTTTTATTATAATTTTTTTTTACATGTATTTAACTCCTTATTTTTGTCACTAAACAGTCTCCATATTAACTTCCGTTATTGTTTCCAACTGGTAACGGTGAACATACAGACAAGTATTGGGAGGTCTGTAGGTGTCCTAGAGCAAAACAACCAACAAGTTTGTGAGAGTCTCACTTTTCCAGAGGGTCATATTAGTGTGTAGAACAAACTGTTTGGACGCTACAGTGAGAAGTTGGTAGATCAGTTGTACCAACTTCAGATGTGTCCCAAGATGTTTGAGGGGGTCCTGTTTTTTGGGATGTCTCATGGTCTGACAAACACTGTTCTAGCTCTTGTCAACTTTCACTGCAGATGTGTGAAGTGCAACATCGTCGGATACAGTGGATTGAGACGCATCCAATGCAAAAAAAAACATATTTCTAGTTCAAATTAGTTAGTTAGTTAAAATGATGCTAATTATATTTCAGCAGGAGAGCAGATGTCGACTTTTATTGATGTTGGATGTTTGTTTCTAGATGGATGTATGCCATTTTACCCACTTCGTGCTGATCTATTCTTACTTGCAGATCTAATCTTACTTGCATGTCTTTAGAATAGGATTTAGCTAAACTACGCCAAGGCTACGCCAGGTTGGAATTAACTTTGATGTTATGAAGTGGACTTCTTGAAATAGCCAAGAGGCAACTCTCCCCCATGTTACTATGTAAAAAAAATTGAGAGAAGAAACCAGTGGTTGTAATATAGTCACTGCACCACCCTCACTTTTTAGACTTCTGATCTATGAGTTGAAATTGTGCCACAGAGGAACAAAAGAGATTTTGAAAAGTTAGTTCTTGGCCAACCGGTTGGGGTTTTCCTGTATTTGCAACAACAACAAAAAACCTTGAACATAACTGACAGTAATTAACAAGGTGATAAAGGTCCTGAAACAAGACACACATAAGTACATCAGAAGAAGTATGTCCCATGCTGAAAATTAACCGCTAGGTAAATTATTATGATAGTTAACTATAAGTGTGAGGAGGACACAAGTAAATCAAATCAAATCCAATTTTATTTGTCACATACACATGGTTAGCAGATGTTAGTGCGAGTGTAGCGAAATGCTTGTGCTTCTAGTTCCGACAATGCAGTAATAACCAACAAGTAATCTAGCTAACAATTCCAAAACTACTACCTTATAGACACAAGTGTAAGGGGATAAAGAATATGTACATAAAGATATATGAATGAGTGATGGTACAGAGCGGCATAGGCAAGATACAGTAGATGGTATTGAGTGCAATGTATACATATGAGATGAGTATGTAAACAAAGTGGCATAAAGTGGCTAGTGATACATGTATTACATAAGGATGCAGTAGATGATATAGAGTACAGTATATACGTATACATATGAGATGAATAATGTAGGGTATGTAAACATTATATTAGGTAGCATTGTTTAAAGTGGTTAGTGATATATTTTACAACATTTCCCATCAATTCCCATTATTAAAGTGGCTGGAGTTGAGTCAGTGTGTTGGCAGCAGCCACTCAATGTTAGTGGTGGCTGTTTAACAGTCTGATGGCCTTGAGATAGAAGCTGTTTTTCAGTCTCTCGGTCCCAGCTTTGATGCACCTGTACTGACCTCGCCTTCTGGATGATAGCGGGGTGAACAGGCAGTGTAATCCGTGATTGACTGTAGACCCTGCCACATACCTCTTGTGTCTGAGCCGTTGAATTGAGATTCTACTTTGTCTCTATACTGACGCTTAGCTTGTTTGATTGCCTTGCGGAGGGAATAGTTACACTGTTTGTATTCGGTCATGTTTCCAGTCACCTTGCCCTGATTAAAAGCAGTGGTTCGCGTTTTCAGTTTGACGCGAATGCTGCCATCAATCCACGTTTTCTGGTTTGGGAATGTTTTAATCGTTGCTATGGGAACGACATCTTCAACGCGCGTTCTAATGAACTCGCACACCGAATCAGCGTATTCGTCAATGTTGTCGTCTGACGCAATACGGAACATATCCCAGTCCACGTGATGGAAGCAGTCTTGGAGTGTGGAATCAGATTGGTCGGACCAGCGTTGAACAGACCTCAGCGCGGGAGCTTCTTGTTTTAGTTTCTGTCTGTAGGCAGGGATCAATAAAATGGAGTCGTGGTCAGCTTTTCCGAAAGGAGGGCGGGGCAGGGCCTTATATGCGTCGCGGAAGTTGGAATAGCAATGATCCAAGGTTTTTCCAGCCCTGGTTGCGCAATCAATATGCTGATAAAATTTAGGGAGTCTTGTTTTCAGATTAGCCTTGTTAAAATCCCCAGCTACAATGAATGCAGCCTCCGGATATATGGATTCCAGTTTGCAAAGAGTCAAATAAAGTTCATTCAGAGCCATCACTGTGTCTGCTTGGGGGGGAATATATACAGCTGTGATTGTAATTGAAGAGAATTCCCTTGGTAGATAATGCGGTCTACATTTGATTGTGAGGAATTCTAAATCAGGTGAACAGAAGGACTTGAGTTCCTGTATGTTGTTTTGGCCACACCACGTCACGTTAACCATAAAGCATACGCCCCCGCCCCTCTTCTTACCAGAAAGATGTTTGTTTCTGTCGGCGCGATGCGTGGAGAAACCAGCTGGCTGCACCGTCTCCGATAGCGTCTCTCCAGTGAGCCATGTTTCCGTGAAGCAAAGAACGTTACAGTCTCTGATGTCCCTCTGGAATGCTACCCTTGCTCGGATTTCATCAACCTTGTTGTCAAGAGACTGGACATTGGCGAGGAGAATGCTAGGGAGTGGTGCACGATGTGCCCGTCTCCGGAGTCTGACCAGAAGACCGCTTCGTTTTCCCCTTTTTCGAAGTCGTTTTTTGGGGTCGCCGGCTGGGATCCATTCCGTTGTCCTGTGTGAAAGGCAGAACACAGGATCCGCTTCGCGAAAGTTATATTCTTGGTCGTACTGATGGTGAGTTGACGCTGCTCTTATGTTCAGTATTTCTTCTCGACTGTATGTATGAAACCTAAGATGACCTGGGGTACCAATGTAAGAAATAACACGTAAAAAACAAGAAACTGCATAGTGTCCTAGGAACGCGAAGCGAGGCGGCCATCTCTGTCGGCGCCGGAAGTCCAAAAAAAAAGTACACAATGATGACCAAGCAATTTGTTTCAATGGCATCACTGGTTTTATATTTGTTTAATGTCATGACTTTGCATTGCTTTGGCTTGTCTGGCACAGTTCAGATCTAGCTGAGATGAAGTCCAATCAAGAATGACACAGCAAAACAACAAAAACCTCAACAACAGACACTGATGATTGTGTTCTGTTGTATTTCCCTGTTTATAGTTTATTCGATCCCCGTTATCTCTTGCCGAAGCAGCAGCATCCTGGGGTCCACACAAACATGACAAGTAACAAAACACAGCTACACTGATAGACAAGGAGAGTCACAGAAATGTAAAATGCAAAGATATACAACAAGAAAAAATAGAACATACAATACAACAACAAATTCTGTGTAATGTGCGTGTGCGTGTCCTCTCACTGTCCCCACTATTCCATTAAATGTTGTTTAATCGTTTGTAATGGTAATTTTGTTGTTTGCTTGAGTAATTGGAGATGGAAGGGAGTTCCATGCTAACATTGCCGTGTATAGAACTGTACTTTGTCGTGAATTCATTTTGAACTTGGGGATTGTGAAGAGACCCCTGTTTGTGTGTCTGAGCTGAATGCTATTTGATTATACAAACTACAAGAGAATCAGTTAATCTCTCATAAACCCTCAAAAATGAAAGACTGGCATGCATGTTAATGTTAGTTCTGTATGTGCAGTTAAGGGCAAGGCGTGCTGCTCTGTTTTGAGCCAGCTACATTTTTGTTAGGTCTTTCTTTGCTGCACTTGACCATATTACCAGACAGTAATCAAGATGGGACAAGACCAGAGCCTGAACAACTAGTACAGTTGATTTGTGTCAAACGCAGAATATCTTTTTATAACAGACATACTCCTCCTCATCTTCACAACAACGTTGTCAATATGGCTTAACTATGATAACTGGTCTCACCCTTTATACACAACTCCAGTTGAGGTTTCGGTCTTAGAAAATGTTTTGAACCAAATATATTGCTTATCATTTTAGATGTATTTAAGACCATGTTATTGTTAATCACCCACTCTGATACTGACTGGAACTGTGTTAACATCACACACACGATCAAGCATTTCACATACATGATCTAGATACTGACTTAGCACTTGGTGGCCAATAGCAACACCCTAAAACAATAGGCCTTAATAGGTGACACTGCAACCATAACACTTGACATGGGACTCCCACCGGCTTTGGTCTTTGTCATGGTAGCAACGTAGGCTACAATTTATTTTCAAGAAAACCCTCTCAAAAATCAAACGGAGCTCTTTCGTTCCACGTTCAGCATGCGTTGCCCTCTTCTGCCTTGCCATGGGGTTTCCAATAGCTTCCCTAACCCCAAAGTCAAAGTTCAGGGATGGTGTCTTTGTGTTTATAAACCTTGCCACGGACCTCACTGTATAACAGAAAGGTGCTACCTTGACAGACACGTCACACTGGTTTGCTCAGGCACTAAATTAGCAGCCACTAAATTCCTCTGTCATTCATTCACATCCCAGATTATGTAGCAGACATGAGGGTCTCTTGATGAGGGAGCCCTCTTGGTCTAATGGTCAAGACGGGGATTTCTCCCACGTGAGACCAGTGTTCAGAGGAGGTCAAAGGGGGTTGAATGTAGCGGACATGAGTTGGGCTCGTGATGAGGTAGCCCTGTCTGCGACTTCAAAATCAGATCACACCCGTCAAAATTACAATGAGGAGCCTGTATCTCATTCCCTCACCGGAGGGCTTGAAACAAGTATACTGCTGTAATGACTATCCTAGTTGTAACGTAGGGAAATTAGACACTGTCATTATAGTAAGACACCATGTGTTGTCTATTCATCCTTCTTAGTGTTTAGCTATTTGTCATATGGAAGAACCTCCCGAAAGGACAACAATCTGCAGCACTACACCAATCAGGCCTTTATGGGAGTGGCCAGACGGAAGCCACTCCTCAGTAAAAGGCACATGACAGCCCACTTGGAGTTTGCCAAAAGCCACCTAAAGGCTCTCAGACCACGAGAAACAAAATTCTCTGGTCTGATGAAACCAAAATTGAACTCTTCGGCATGTTGGTGGCAGCATCATGCTGTGGGGACATTTGTCAGCGGCAGGGACTGGGAGACTAGTCCGTATCGAGGCAAAGATGAACAGAGCAAAGTACAGAGAGATTCTTGATGAAAACCTGCTCCAGAGCACTCAGGACCTTAGACTGGGTTGAATGTTCACCTTCTAACAGGACAATGACCCTAAGCACCCAGCCAAGACAACGCAGGAGTGGTTTTGGGACAAGTCTGAATGTCCTTGAGTGGCCCAGCCAGAGCACAGACTTGAACCTGATCTAACATCTCTGGAGGAATAAACAGTTAAATCAATTTTAGAATAAGGCTATAAAATGTAACAAAATGTGGAAAAAGTCAAGGGGTGTGAGTACTTTCTGAAAGCACTGTATAGTGTATTTACTGTCATCGGATATGATTTCTAGCCTGGTCCTTTGTCTTCTCTAAACTAATGATCACTTTTGGTAAAGTTTTCTAACTAGCGCCTGCGGAACAGGTTTTGTCTACGAGAGACCGGGAGTGACTTTCGTAGCATCTTAGAACTTAAGCAGCAGGTTAGGAGAATTAGGTGAAGGTTAGGGAAAGGGTTAGGGTTAGCTGAAATGCTCTCCTAACCTGCTACGAAAAGTCTCCGGTCGTAGCTGTTCTTCGTCTAGTCACAACCGTGGAACAGATTCCCGGTCGTCTGTAATGACTCACAAATTAATCAAGAAATGGATTTTACTGTTCTTATATTACTAATCTATTTGTGTCCTTCACTTCCTTCTTTTAGGTGCCTTCCTCATTCCTTACTTTCTCATGCTGTTTCTGTGTGGAATCCCCCTGCTCTTCTTGGAGTTTGCCATTGGGCAGTATACCCGACTGGGACCAGTGCACGCTCTAGCCAAAATCTGCCCCTTGTTCAAAGGTGAGTGATATCCACAGTCCTATTGTTTACCAAGGCCTCACATTATGTGCAGGAACAGCCACAGGCTGGTTTTATTAAGCATTTAGCTACCATTTCCTGTTTGTTTTTAGTCAACGTGGAACAGTCCAGCAAAGAGGCAATGGTGTTTTAATAAGTGCATACATACAAACAATAGGCCTACTTGGCAGAGGTAAAGGGATTAACACATGGAGGCTCAGTTTGCCACTGTTCAAAAGGGGAAGGGATAAATAAACTGTCTTATCAGGTTCCGGTGTCACTCAACATTGCGCATGGTTACATGCACCCGGTAATGCGATTATAGTCTGGTCAGATTTAATAAAATAGTTTGATTACACCGATTTCCCTAATAATCCTGTTTACACGGACACATCTGAAATCAAGCTACCTGATGGCACTCTGATAAATGCAGAATAAATGTTCTACCACAGAGACCATGTTATTTTTGGGAAGCATATTTGATTCTGAGTTCAGACATGTAAAGTTTGTATGTGAAAACTACTTCTAAGATTCATACGGTGCCTTCAGAAAGTATTCCTATCTCTTGACTTATTCCACATTTTGTTGTGCTATTGAAAATGAATTCAATCATTTTTTTCCTTCATCAATCTACACACAATACCCCATAATGACAAAGTGAAAACATGTTGGACATTTTTGCAAATGTATTGAAAATGAAATACAGAAATATCAAAGAGCTTTCCAACATTTGTCCATTTTATTATTTTCAAACATTTTCAAGCTCTGTCAAATTGGTTATTGATCATTGCTAGACAACCATTTTCAGGTCTTGTTATAGATTTTCAAGAGGATTTAGGTCAAATCTGTAACTCGGCCACTTGGGACATTCACTGTCTTCTTGGTAAGCAACTCCAGTGTAGATTTGGCCTTGGGTTTTAGGTTATTGTCCTACTGAAAGGTGAATTAATCTCCCAGTGTCTGGTGGAAAGCAGACTGAACCAGGTTTTCCTCTAAGACTTTGCTTGTTCTTAGCTCCTTTCTGTTTATTTTTTTTTATCCTGAAAAGTTCCCCAGTCCTTAACGATTACAAGCATACCAATAACATGATGCAGCCACTACTATGCTTGAAAATGGGTAAAGTGATATTCAGTAATGTATTGGATTTACCCCAAACGTAACACTTTGTATTCAGGACAAAAAGTGAATTGCTTTGCCACTTTTTTGCAGTAATACTTGTGCCTTGTTGCAAACAGGATGCATGTTTTGGAATATTTGTATTCTGTACAGGCTTCCTTCTTTTCACTCTGTCAATTAGATTAGTGTTGTAGAGTAACTACAATGTTGTTGATTCCCCCTCAGTTTAATGGCTGAGATATGAGAAACTATGTAACTGTTTTAAAGTCACACCATTGGCCTCATGAGCAGTTTCTTTACTCTCCGGCAACCGAGTTAAGAAGGATGCCTGTATCTTTTTAGTGACTGAGTGTATTGATACACCATCCAAAGTGCAATCAATAACTTCACCAGGCTCGAAGGGATATTCAGTGTATTTTACATCTTTACCCATCTACCAATAGATGGTGACAAACAAGGGAGTCCACACGTTGGCAGTTAAGGAGTAACAAAAATATTTATTAATAAATAACTAACCAAGTATAAAACTACAAAGGAAAACTAACCTGTGATGTGTGAAAGTAGGCATGAGAGGGATGTAAGGGAGATGCATGGATGAAGGTAACATGTGTTGAAGGGTGCACCTAATCAAAAAACATATCATCAACCAGATCACAAAGCAAAATGGTGCTTGTGTAGAGAGAGAGCCACGACTGGGCACCAGGAACTTTTATCTCCTAGTTGATCCCAAACCCAGGTGCAACTTGTCACCTTAACAACCCAATCAGCTCCACCTGTCCCCAATCTGCAAATAAAAGCAGAAACACAGAGCTGGCGGCAGGGAGCGTGAGGGGGGCGTAAACACCCCCTCCCATAAAAATCGGGGACTAACGAAACCCCGAAAACAAAACCCACAATTACAACTGATCAAAAACCATAAATAATAAAGGTTCAGACACAATACTATACATACCATAAAGGTAAGAGGCCCACCAGGTGCCCATGACACCAATCCAACCAAATTGACCCCCCCATCCAACCTCCGCCACCACGGTACCCGGAAGCAACAATTTAAGAGAAAGAAATGGAGACCGGGTGACAGGAGAGCAGAAGCCAGAGCAACGGGAAGGACAAAATAAACCCTGTACAGACCACCAACCGAAAAGAAAAACAAACGCAACAAAGGTGTCCAAAGATTGACTAAAGTGGTGCACAGGAAAGCGCATCAGCCACCACATTATCTACACCTTTTCCATGTCGTACATCCAAATGGAACGCCTGCAGGAACAAACATCAGCGCATAATCCTGCGATTTAGGCAAGCATGGTGTGCAGGAAAGTAAGGGGGTTGTGGTCAGTGAAAACCACAATCGGGACCACACCCTACCCCACATATACCTCAAAATGCTGCAACGCCCAGATTAAGGCAAGGGCCTCCCTCTCCCTCACTGAATAATTCAACTGATAGCCATTTCTCCTGAAAGTTTAACAGCTAAGAGGATGTTCAACACCTCCTTCATCTGCTTGAAGCAACACGGCACCTGCCTCCACATTACTGGAATCCACATATAGGCTGAAAGGCTGTTCCAATCGTGGGGCAGCCAACACAGGGTCAGAGCTAAGAAGCAGTTTCACATTTTCAAAATCACTCTGACAGCAGGAAGACTAGATGAAATCAGCCCTCTTTAATAGATCAGAGGTGCTACAACTGTGGAGCAGTTGCATCAAAATACCCAGCCATACCTAGGAAGCGTTGCAGCTCCTTCTTGGTGGTGGGTGGTGGAAACCGATCGATAGCGGCCACTTTAGCCCGCACCAGGAGAACAAGACCCTGCCCGACCACTCTGCCGAGGTAGATCACTGTTGCCTGGGGAATCTCACATTTGGCTAAGTTCCCAGTGAGACAGGCCTCAGCCAAACGCTCAGAGTCCGTATCCGCACTAGATGTCGCTCCCAAGTGTCACTATAAACAACCACATCATCTAGATAAACAGCACAGCCTTCAAGGCCAGAGATCACCCTATTCATAAGACGCTGAAACGTAGCAGGAGCTTTGCGTATGACTTATGTCTGTATAGGAGAAAAGCCCTGAAGGAGTAATAAAAGCAGATATTTCACAAGCTTTTGATGACAAAGACACCTGCCAGTAACCCTTCAGCAAATCAAACTTGCTGACAAACCGGGCAGCACCAACCTGATCAACAAAATCTTCCATCCGTGGGAGTGGGTAACAGTCCGGTTTTGTCACACTAATCTTACGGTAGTCAGTGCAAAATCTCCAAGTGACGTAGCTTCTCCAATGATACACAATAAAAACGTTGTTTAATGGGAACAACAATCCCAACAATATCATGCACTACCAAATGTGTACGAGAAGGTGTCAGCAAACAGACAAACTCAGTGATCAAATCAGTTAACTCTGCTTGACAATCATCAGACATGTGACCCAACAAACCCAACAACAAAAAGTTTGCAAGGGACTCTGAATTCATCAACCTACCCTGCAAAATACCATCAGGGCCCGGCACCCCCTCACCATCACACTATGTGGAGTGGTTGACCTCAGATCAACTGATTCCACCAAAAGAACAGGACTAACCACGTCAGTTTTAGCACACAGTTCTGATTTAGCAAATTCAGAAGAGAAACGAGCACAGCTCGCCGGTCAAACAACCTTTTCAGCCTCACCTGAGAGGATGCTAGTTTTTCTTTAGTCATTTCACAAGCTACATACAACCTGTGTCGGAAACTGCTAACATATGACAAAACATTTTGGGGAGGCTCAACCACCTTCCAATCCTACTTTTAATACAGCAAGGGGACTACACAGTATGCCCAAAAACAAGGTGATTAGGACTGAACCAAGTGCTCTCTTGTGATACTTCTTTAACAGCGAGTAGCAACCAGGGTAACCCCTCTTCCCAGTCACGTTCTAATTCAGTGCAGTACGCACGTAGCATTGACTTCAAAGTCTGATTAAAAACGCTCAAGGCCCCTTTGACTCTGCGCATGATAAGCACTGGCCTGATTGTTTTATACGCAATTGTCGCAAGACTTGTGCAAATATGTGCGAAGTGAAGTTGGAACCCTGATCGCTCTGAATCACCTTAGGTGTTCAAGAAATTGAGATGAACTGTGACAAGCCTTCACAACAGACTTAGAGGTAATGTTGCGAAGTGGATAGGCTGCAGGATGTCTTGTAGTCTGACACATCACAGTTAACATGTAGGTGCTACCAGCAATGGCTGGCCTGCAACAGGAATAGGTTGTAGCGGGACTGGCCTTAACATCTGATTAGGCTTCCCAGTCAGCTGACGAGGCCACAAAATTCGATCATAGGGCTTAGGTTTTACTAAGTGACCAGAAATGTCATGAGACGTTTTCAAAACTAGATCTCAAAGCTTAGAAGGAACAATAGTGTCACCCACAAAACCTTTGCTGTGAGGCGTTCATTTCCTCACCAACAACTGATCTTGAATGTAGTAACCCTGGGCAGCACTCCTTACCACCTCAACCAGATGTACTTGATCAAATAAACCTTTTTAAGGTAGGATCAGTGGACTACTCCATCACAAGATCACTACAGGACATAGGCAAAGGTAAATCATTTAACGGATTATCAAACTGTTCGGCAATGTGTTGTGTAAGATTAGTTTTGACCGTAGTGTCAGCACGGCTCATAAGCACGAGTCACGGCGCATGCAGAGAACACCTCCGGGAATCTCTGTACGTTTTCATCAATAATCCCTACATGGGATGGGTATAAGAAACCACCAGAGGAGACACGACTACTGGCTAAGTTGTTACCCAAAATCACATGAACACTGTCAACGGGGGAGAAAGGGACACACCAAGGGAAACCTCACCTTGCGCTAGGTCAGATATAAGTTTGACTTTGTGCAAGGGTACAGACAATGTATTCAAACCTATCCCTTGAATCAGGACACTGGTTCCTGTATCTGTCTCCATAGAAAAAGGCAGAACAGTCTCCAAAACAAAACGATTGAGGCACCAGTGTCTCGCAGAATCTTTACGGGCACTTGCACATCACTTCCCAATAGTGAAACAAATAGCGAATAATCAGTACTAAAAGGTTTGGACAATTCTTGAGCTTGCGCAACAGGATTAACATGAGGGACAGGCCCAGCTAATGCAACAGGTTTTACATTTCTGCTGGCCTTTTTTTTACCAAGGATAGGACATTCGTTCTTCCAGTGCCCTTCACCTTGACAATAATTACAGATTTTACTTGCATCATGACGAGTACATCAACGATTGAATTGATAACTCAACTCGGGACTGTTTTTCACCTTTCTGCAACCTTCTGAAACGCTATCTATACGCTTCAGGGACCAACTCGTAAGCATGCAGGACAGCAACCTTTTACGTAATCAGCACTATCTGTAGCGCTAAGAGATGAGTGAGCTTTACCGGTCAAAACACACTGTAGCATCAAAGTACGGTCTGGATCAGGCCAAGCCCGAGAGTCTGTTCAAATAACGTAAAAAATAGATCAGGATCCTTTTCAAAAAGATTTTAGGCAACAACTGGAGATTAATAGCAACATCAAAAGGCGGAGAACGACCAAGGGAAGAGCGTCCCATTGGGGAGCTTGAATAGTCTTTCTCAAAAGAAATTTCACCTAAAAGCTTGCCTTCTCTGACAAGTTCTAACCGCTGATGTTGCAACCGCAGTTTAGCTTGTTCCGTATCCTGCTTCAACCTTTCCAGATCTTTGTCACGTTGTAGCTGCAATAAAAGTAACTCCTTTTTCTGCTCAAATGTCAAACCAGCACATCCAATACAGCTGGACGAGGCCCTTCTTTGTGAGGCATTGGAAAACCTCCCTGGTCTTTTGTGGTTGAATCTGTGGTTGAAATTCACTGCTTGACTGAGTGACCTTACAATTATCTGTATGTGTGGGTTATAGAGATGAGGTAGTCATTCAAATATCGTGTTGAACTAAATTATTGCACACAGTGAGTCCCTGCAACTTATGTGACTTAAGCACATTTTTACTCCTGATCTTATTTAGGCTTGCCTTATCAAAGGGGTTGAATACTTGACTCATTTCAGCTTTTCATTTTCATAAAATTTGCAAAACTTAATTCCATTTTCACATTATGCCATATTGTGTGTAGACCAGTGACAAAAACATCTCAATTTAATCTATTTTAAATTCAGGTTGTAACACAACAAAATGTGGAAAAAGTCGAGGGTTGTGAATACTTTGAGGGCATTCAGTTGTGCCGAACGCACTTCACTCGCGCTAAAGAGGGAGGCTCGCTCAGCTGGTGCTAGCACATGCGCAGATCAAATAGCTGTAACGCCTATTGTAAGGTGTTTACTTGTTCTAATTATTTGAAAGATTGCTCAGAACCAGGTGTTTTAATTGGCGTATTCTTACATTTTGACTTTACGCCAATTTTTAAGTTAAGCAGAGTTAAGGTATATACGTGACTTTTGCATAATCTGCCTACTGACAATCTGTTTTAATATCAAATTATTACTGTGCAAGTAATCGTACTCCGACACGACTCAAAATTGGGTCTTAAAAATATGCTACACCTTTTGTTGACATCAGTTATTTACACATTATGCATTGGACGGATAGCCTACTGGGTTTGGACTTTGGTTTGGACACAGAATAAAAGATTAGAAAATGAATGCAGTCAACTCCCACTCATGAGTATTTACACTATACCATGCATGCAGTAACAATGTGTAGCCCACTTGTTAGTGTAGTGATCAATAATATTTAACAATCTACAATTGATAGACCTGACTGACTCCATTTGATATTAATTTGTTCTACTATTTGTCCTTTATTTCTGCACTGTTGGGAGAGGCCCGTGAGTAAGCATTTCACTGTTAGTCTATACCTGTTGTTAACGAAGCATGTGACACATACAATTTGATGTGATTATAGTAAAACCATGTGCATTCAAGCATTGTGCGTTTTAGCTGACTAAGATCAAGGAATGGTCATGAGAAGCGAATGCAAAACGCAAGTATTATTTAATAATGTTGTAGAATGAATGGATTCACAAAGGCATAAAGCTTAAGATACAGAGCAATACTGACATTTAACATAGCAAAGAATGTACAAAGAGATGCCTACTAGGCCTGAGGCCTAGAAGTCTAGGAAATGAGAATTGATCATACAACCTTCCTCCATGGACAGTTTACAGGATAAGAGGGCGAACAACAGACCTTCATTCCATTTATACCAGTTCTGACTTGTTTGTATTCAAAATCAAATTGTTGACCAAACCGAAGGTAATAAAACTAAGATATCAGATCAAACCAGCCAACATCCTCTAGGAAGGGAGTCACATCTACACTATATATACACCAAAGTATATGGACACCCCTTTTGTGGACCCGTTGCTGACAGGTGTATAAAATCAAGCATATAGCCATGCAATCTCCATATACTAACATTGTCAGTAGAATGGCCTTACTGAAGAGCTCGATGGATTTCAATGTGGCACCGTCAGAGGATGCCAACTTTCCAACAAGTCAGTTCATCAAATTTCTGCCCTGCTATAGCTGCTTCGGTCAACTGTAAGTGCTGTTATTATGAAGTGGAAATATTTATGAGCAACAACGGCTCAGCTGTGAAGTGGTAGGCCACACAAGCTCACAGAAAGGGACTGCTGAAGTGCGTAGCACGTAAAAATCGTCGGTCCTTGGTTGCAACACTCTCACTACCGAGTTCCAAAATGCCTCTGGAAGCAACGTCCGCACAAGAAGGGTTCGTCGGGAGCTTCATGAAATGGGTTTCCATGGCCGAGCAGCCTCACACGAGCCTAAGTTCACCATGCACAATGCCAAGTGTCGGCTGGAGTGGTGTAAAGCTCCCCACCATTGGACTCTGGAGCAGTGGAAACGCGTTCTCTGGAGTGATGAATCACGCTTCACCATCTGGCAGTCCAATGGACAAATCTGGGTTTGGCGGTTTCGGTGGAAGAGGTATAATGGTTCGTGCTAGGCCCCTTAGTGCCAGTGAAGGGAAATCTTAATGCTGTAGCATACAATGACATTCTAGATGATTCTGTGCTTCAAACTTTGTAGCAACAGTTTGGGAAAGGCCCTTTCCTGTTTCAGCATGACAATACCCCTATGCACAAAGCGAGGTCCATACAGAAATGGTTCGTCAAAATTGGTGTGGAAGAACTTGACTGGCCTGCACAGAGCCCTGACCTCAACCCCATCGAACACCTTTTGGATGTATTGGAACGGCGACTGCGAGCCAGGCGTAATCGCCCAACATCAGTGTCAGACCTCACTAATGCTCTTGTAGCTGAATGGAAACAAGTCCCTGCAGCAATATTCCAACATCTAGTGGGAAGCCTTCCCAGAACAGTGGAGCCTTTTATAGTATCAAAGTGGGGACCAACTCCATATTAATGCACATATTTGGGAATGGATGTTCGACGAGCAGGTGTCCACATACTTTTGGTATGTAGTGTATGTGTGATAACCCAAGGGGGTGGGCTGGGAACACTTGCATATTCATCAGTCTGTTCCATGTCAATTTTTTGCCTAACCACACATAATCTAGTTCCCAACCCATATCTCCACAGATGGCCAGGTTAGGAGTCAGTTTGTGCACACCAAGAAAGCAGTGGATTACTCTGTTTTGAACATTGTAACAATTACACTTGCTTCATGACAAATCATTCAAATTAAGTGTTTTATTTGTTCATTATGGTTTGGCCTTTTTGAATTACAGGGATGTGTACTTGATCTGGGTTGTGACTCTGAAAGCACTCATTTGTCATTTTGCTGGACTGTGATAATAGGAGCACATTATCCTGAGAACCGCCTGTCTGCTTGTTTAATCAATTATGTGCATTGTATTGAGTGTGATTGATATTTTATTGAATATACAATTCTGTCTGTCACAAAACCAAATTATTTCAGATTTGTTGTTGGCTGAGACCTTGTACAATGTCAATTTTAGTACCTCAATTAGTCTCCAATTATTTGGCCCTGCTGTTATTTTGATTGAAATTTAATCAGTGGGGGCTTTTGTTTTTGAGCTGACGCGCACACATGTTCAAATTACTCAAGGAGTGAAATGTAGTACATTCTGAATAACATCAGCCAATTCAAATCTAAATTTGGAATCAAGTATGGGTGATTCAGCATATGTTCTTGATATCCACAATATTTCTCTTGATCGAAATTCACATTGTTTTCATGAGCACCTCTTAGAACCCCCCCCACCCTTAACACATCAAATTAGCTCAGGATGAGTGGCTCTAAACAAATGTCTTCAGTGTTTTACTTATCACATGAGAGATGAGAGCATAGTATGTTCTCTTTCTAGTGTCCGCTGCAGGGCACTATTTTCCATCTAAGTTAAAGATTTCAAACTTTCTGCCTGGATCTTGTTCTGCAGTCCAAAAGGCACACTTAATTATTAAACTTTCTAAATAGTGAGTTGTATTTTGTTTAATTCATACTCAATAATTCTTTTAAATTAAAAAAAAACTCAAATTCCTTTTGAACACTGAATGGCCTCTGACTACAGAACACTAGCAGTCACGTAATGCTCCCTCCAATGTACAAGAGCCCAGCCATCAACATCCATTGACTCTTGGGGTTGAATCAATAAGGTCACCTGTTCTAACTGAAGACTTTTCTCCATAGTTTTTATCTCCTCAAAGACAGAGATAGTCTACCCGGTCAAAGCGTATGGTTCCGTCCCTTGATTTATCGCTCATTTCAGACTGGTAATGGCTCTGTGCTAATCAGGGGACAAAAGCAGGTAGTTCTTTCTGTATATATTTTTTGATTGATATTACTATGCCACACTGTGATACACATCGCTCCTCTGTTAAATAAAAACTATTTAAACACGGGACTGATGTCCTACAGTGTAATTACTTAATAGTATATGAATGTATCATGGTAAAATCCTCTCCTATTCCCCTCATGACCCACCATTGTATCTTTATCTGTGGGTTGTATTTGTAATGTGATTTGTAAGGTGATTTTGGGGGTTGAGCTTGGATACAGAATGCAGCACATTCCTATTAATTCCTAATGTGATTCTATTACAAATCCCATTCCACATGGCATTGATGAATTCATCATACACCAAGCTCACATTCTATACAACTACGTCTGATGGTTTTCTTCCGTTTCAGGACAGCTAAAACTGAGCTGACGGCTCTTCTTATGCAAAATGCTTTATTCCTCCAAAAAACCTTCTGGTTTAGGGGCATATTTAAAATATATATATATATATTATTATTAAAAAGACAAAGCTTTGCTTTGATTTGTTTTATATTTTGAGCGGCCTTGTATGTACTGTGTTTTGGCTGATTGTCTGTTTGGTATCCTGGTGTCCCTGAGATGTGTCTTCTAATTCGTCAGAGGGTTTGGGTTTGAGTGGGGGTTGTTTACTCCTATGGGGACCGGGAGGGGCTCAGTTTACCTGATTGCTGCTAGCAACGACTGATAACATTTTGTGTTTTGCTTTGGAATTAATATTTTTTTTTGGTTGTGTGGCCATTTCCTTGTTTAAGTATGTTTGTGTGGATTTATATACACAAACAAAACAATGATTTATTTTATTACCAGATGGAACCAGTTCTTCTTAATCATAAGAACCTGTGTCCATTTTGTTGTTGATGGTATCACAGGCATGTCAGGTGACTTCACCATGACTTAGCTTTACAGGTGCAGTAGCAGAATCTACACAGGGAAACTTTGGTCATGAAAAGGTTAAGTTTAACACAATGGGTTAATATTTGAATAATAGATGTACGTGTAGCATTGGATCAGAAGAGCTTTTGTTTCTGAAATCATAAACCCTGCCATTAGTTTAGTGGCTGGCAAGATTAGCCCAAAAATGTGTTGCAATAGTAAAAGACAGAGATTGTATCAATGCTGCAGTGAAGGATTGAGATCGGCTACATGACTACAGCATGTGTTAGGGCAAGGTCAAGCTAGCTTTATATGGGGCGGGTGGCGCAGTGGTTAAGGGCGCTGTACTGCAGCGCCAGCTGTGCCATCAGAGTCCCTGGGTTCGCACCCAGGCTCTGTCGTAACCGGCCGTGACCGGGAGGTCCGTGGGGCGACGCACAATTGGCCTAGCATCGTCCAGGTTAGGGAGGGCTTGGTCGGTAGGGATGTCCTTGTCTCATCGCGCACCAGCGACTCCTGTGGCGGGCCGGGCGCAGTGCGCGCTAACCAAGGTTGCCAGGTGTACCCTCCGACGCTCATCCAACCCGGCTTAAGAAGCAGTACGGCTGGTTGGGTTGTGTATCGGAGGACGCATGACTTTCAACCTTCGTCTCTCCCGAGCCCGTACGGGAGTTGTAACGATGAGACAAGATATTAGCTACCACGAAATTGGGGTAGAAAAAAGGGGTAAAAATTTAAAATAAAATTTTTAAAAACCTAGCTTTAAACGGAGGTATTTGCTTTTATGACAAAATAATTATTACAGTAACTGATCCATGACTTACAATTCACATAATGTAACTACATAAAATTTCGCAATTCATAAAATGTTCTAATGTTTTGTACTACTCCTATTGAATTCTCCCTCGTCGGCAGTATTGCAGCCCTGGGTTGTTATTAAACTCTCTTTGACAGGGAGAACGCAAACAACATTACGCCACTCTGGGTGTGTTTGACAAGCCAATAGAGCAGACCATCCCCTTAATTAGTGGTGTGAAGGGAAAGCGCAAACTAGGATGGATGAAAGGAAAGGAGGCTTATGGTGTGCAGTAGTTCCTGGAGGTCAGTAGGGTTATATTGGGTTGAGAGGTGTTTTCTAGTCGACCCACCCTCCATATTGTCCACAGCATTCCATTATTCTTTCTCTGCGAACAATGCCAATATACACTGAGTGTACAAAACAGTAGGAACACCTTCCTAATATTGAGTTGCACCCCCTTTTGCCCTCAGAACAGCCTCAATTTGTCGGGGCATGGACTCTAAAAGGTATCGAAAGAGTTCCACAGGGATGCTGGCCCATGTTGACTCCATTGCTTCCCACAGGTGTATCAAGTTGGCTGGATGTCCTTTGAGGGGTGGACCATTCTTGATACACACGGGAAACTGTTGCGTGTGAAAAACCAAGCAGCGTTGCAGTTCTTGACACACTCAACCCGTTGTGCCTGGCACCTACTACCATACCCTGTTCTAAGGCACTTAAATCTTTTGTCTTACCCATTTACCCTTTGATTGGCACACATACACAATCCATGTCTCAACCTGCCTCCTCCCCTTCATCTACACTGATTTGAAGTGGATTTAACAGATGACATCAATAAGAGATCATAACTTTCACCTGGATTCACCTGTTTTGGAGCATGAAGCATTTCAGATAATTTTGTGAGGCATCAAACATGACCTGACCTCACAGGGATTTGTTTGTCAAAACACAGTTCTTCTGTCAGAGTACATTAATGTACATAGTCCAGTGGAATGCTTTATGAACAGTAGACAGTCATTACACAGCTGCTAAACTGTTGGAGCCTCGCTACATATTCTAGGAGCGAAGGACTAAACTTTTTTTAATCAAAACTATTTAGAGAAACACGTCACTGTTTCTGACTAATGCAATTATAAGATTAACTTGTTGATAATTCTAAATCGGCTGGCTGACAGTTAATTCCAGCTCTCCGTGATGTTTTCGTATGAGAAATTGCACAACGTTTGGTTATTCAGTGTCCAACTGAGAGACACTTGACCCAGCACAGCAGAGGACCCACGTTCGGGTAGTAAACCTGGACTACTCTTATCACAAGGTCTAATCATGCCACAGGGACGTAGTTCTAATACTGGAGTCATTGTGTACGCTACTAGAAGGGAAAAAAACTTTTTTTTCCCCCCTCAACAATAAAAAAAGAAACTGCAACAAAAAGCTAAAGAATAAACAACTGAAACGATGTATGCCTGTTTCGTTTTTTTCTAAATTTGATCAATTTTGTCATGTTGTTGGACTGTGTCGCAAATGAAATCCCAACTCATTATATCCACAGATGCCTGGAACTGGATTTCCATATGACTCTTCAGTTCCCATAAAATAGAGTGGATTTTTTCAAAATTATAAACTGCTGGCCTATTTAGTTGTGACCCGGTTATGGCCAATGTCAGGGCCGTGCACAGACGTTTCAGGGGGCAGGTGCAATAAATAAATAAAAGCATAGGCCTATTTTATTTCTGCAACAACACACTCATCACAAATTGTAAGCAAGCTAGTTGCCTCCTAAAGACATGATTGATATCGGAAAAAGTGGGTGGGCTGTCAGCCGATCGTTGATGATTGATGTAAATCTGCTAGCAAGCTGGCTCAATAAATCACAATCCGTAAAATAATGATCTAAATAACTGTATAATATTCATAATCTTCTAACTCTTGATATGGCTGGCTGGTTACTGGCCTGTGTGGATATTTTAGTATATGATGGTTAGCTAGAGTCGACTATCTCAGGTGCTGCTGCTGATAAACATGTGCAACTCCCAACTAAAGAAAGGATGGAGTTGGGTCTGTAGAAGCAGCCGCTCCTCTGTCTTTTTACCGGCCTCTGTTGCGCGTATCAGCCAACCAGTACTAAATATTGATGATGTTAATTAAATGTTATGCTGCAGCTTCTGTGGCAGTACTGTTGAAACAGTATTCAAAAGAGGACCAGTGCGCTCTCAGAAGTTTGGTTGGTGTGCAAAACCTGTGAATTCAGCAGAAGGCTGCAGAGCCGAAACGGGTGTACGCTATCCTTGATGCAGTGAAAATATATTTTTTTAAATGAATATTTTTGAGTGCGGACCCATCTTTTTAATACTGTTGATATTTAAAATAGGTAATTTGATACACATACTCATGCATCTCAAGATATTCATGTTTGGATAATGTACACACAATCTCTGTGGGCAGACCGGGAAAAAGCAACCGATTTGTGTGCAAGCTCCAGGGCAGACCAACAGGTGCAACCAAGGGACTGGCTGGTGGGTGGTGACTTGCGGTCAGTTGGTTCAGAACATCAATGACAAACTGTCCACAAAAACAATATTATGCTACCACCCAAAAAGGCACTTGGCAAGTGGGAGGGCAAAGGGGCAGGTGCTCAGGCAAGGGTAGATCTCTATCTGTGTACATGCCTGGCCAATTCTGCCTTCCAAACACACCGCTTTGAACCGGTCAGTCCTGTTGGTACCGGAACATAACATTATTTGTTTAATTTGAGGAAGCTCAAAGGACTTCTTCTTGAGCTTTCCTGGGAAGTGTTTGTTGGATTTTAGGCAGATTGCATGAATCTTTGTCCACAGCTAATTGGTAATGGGAGCACTACCATAGTAGTTTACCCATGCTTACCTGTATAGATCTACATACAGTACACGTCCGAAGGAGGCCCACACACAAAAGACACTAGAGGAGAAAGTAGCTACTGCTGCTGGGGCATCACCACTGTAGGAAAGTTCTATGACTTTTCCCTTTTGCCCTACCTGTTGTTCTACAGGTGTGGGCATTGCCACAGTCGTGATCTCCTTTGTGCTCTGCACCTACTACAACGTTCTCATGTGCTGGGCGCTCTACTACTTCTTCAACTCATTCCGAGCCACCTTCCCCTGGCAGTCCTGCAACAACACCTGGAATGCTGTCGGTAACTGCTCCATCGGTTTCCCTGGCAACACCACCCACTTGCATTCGGCCAGTCAGCAATACTTTGAGTAAGCATCAATCTTCTTAAATGAATCCCATTTTTATTGATGTAGGGTCTAGAAGTCACTGGCATGGGTAGGGCTCAGGACTCTTGTGGTTATTGTTATAGCTTGTTTTATCACAAAACAGAGGTCCCATCCAGATGACTGTAAAGTCAGGGTTCTTGTATTATTGAAGGATAACAGTATGATTATGAAGGTTTCTTTAGCTTTGTTTCCCATCCTGACCCTTCCTTCCTCTCTCAGTCACAGGCTTCTGGAGATAACCAATGGTATTGAGGAGGCAGGAGGACTACGCTGGGAGCTGTTTGGACTCCTTATCCTGGCCTGGGTCATTGTCTACTTGTGCATCTTCAAAGGTGTCAAATCCACTGGCAAGGTCAGAGTGCATTCTCTTCCCGCAACTACTTATGGATATTCCTCTTTAGAACAGTAGATTGTTTAGTGTCAGTCATTTGTGGTATTGGCTAACAGCAATGTATAGATATTACTGTTTCATTTTAAATGATTGCATTCACTAGATACTCTTTGTTCTTAAATGTATACATTTATAACTTGTGTATGCTCTCAGGCTGCCTCATCGGTGGGGAATCATTATTACAATCTAAAGGTTTTCCATTGCCTTTGGGTCTACATTGTTGGTGGGTGTTGGAGGAGAACAGATGGGTGTCAAATATCATGTTTCTCCTCCTGGTATTTAGAGGAGACAGAATTTGTTCCACCTCTGTTGCTTCATACAGCTAACACGGCGTATGTTTTGATCTACAATGCATTTCAAATCATGTTATACTTACTGAGTATTTTTACTCTTCTCACTCTGTGCTTTAGGTTGTTTATTTCACCGCCACGTTCCCATACTTCATGCTGTTTGTCTTGCTCATCAATAATGTCCAGCTTCCTGGAGCCAAGAATGGGATGCTTTACTTCCTGAAGCCTAAGTGGAGCAAGCTGCTTGATGTTCAGGTGTGACATACTGTATTAGAGGATGAATGACGATTTAATGGACAGTTTCCCGGACACACATTATGCCTAGTCTGGGACAACAAAAAGGATCCATTGAAAAAGGTTTCTAGTCCAAGATTAGGCTTCATCTGTGCCTAGGAAACTGCACAGAAGTGTATTTGTGTTCTTGTTTTACAGTATGAGTAAAAACATTGTGTGCATTGCTCACCTTTATCCGCTTATCTCTGCCTTACTGCAGGTGTGGGTTAACGCTGCAGCCCAGGTATTCAACTCCATTGGAATAGGATTTGGTACCATGATCTCCATGGCCAGTTACAACAAGTTCAACAATAACATCCTCAGGTTAGAGATGCAGTCTCCTGTACCACTATAGGACCACTTTGTCTTTGTCATCACATGATTTATCTGCAGATACACAGTGTAATTCTATAGTTAAAAAATAACTGTCTCATGGTAACTAAGCAGTTAACTGTGTCTTCTCAATAAGACCCAACATGCTTTGTACATCAAAATATCTGTCGATCAAGAGTGGGCATGTAATAGTTGTCAATTATTAAAACTACATTTACATTTATGTTATTTAGCAGATGCTCTTATCCAGAGCGACTTACAGTAGTGAGTGCATACATTTTCATATTTTCTTCGTACTGGTCCCCCTTCATACATTCTTCAAATGGAGGCACTTCTGCGCCTCCTTTTTGAAAATCTAGTTCAAATCAGTTATTTTGTTCTCTCTTATTTCTGTGACAACAGCTAAATAGACATAGTGTATGCGATGGGGGTGTTGTGAGGGGGTGTTTTGCAGATGGTCTATGCGAATTGAGAATACTTGGCTTCAACAAAGGCGTAAAGCTGTGGCAATGGTTTCTAACTTCTTACGGCTAGGGGTTCCGCTAGCGGAAGGCAGAGCGAAATTCCAAAATATTTTTAGAAATATTTAACTCTCATACATTCACAAGTGCAATACACCAAATTAAAGCTTAACTTCTTGTTAATCTACCCATCGTGTCCAAAAAGGGAAAGCACACCATATGATTATGTTAGGTCAGAGCCTAGTCACAAAAACACATACAGCCATTTTCCAGACAAAGTGAGGAGTCACAAAAAGCAGAAAGAGATAAAATGAACTACTAACAACTAAATGTTGGTGATCTTCATCAGATGGCACTCATAGGACTTCATGTTACACAATATATGTATGTTTTGTTTGATAAAGTTCATATTTATATCCAAATATCTGTTTACATTGGCGCTTTATGGTCAGTAATGTTGTGCCTTGAAAACATCCGGCACATTTTCAGATAGCCACATCAATTTACAGAAATACTCATAATAAACTTTGATAAAAGATACAAGTATTATACACAGAATTATAGATATACTTCTCCTTAATGCAACCGTTGTCAGATTTCAAAAAAGCTTTATGGAAAAAGCAAACCATGCAATAATCTGAGTACGGCGCTCAGACCCAAAAACAAGCTATGCAGATACCCGCCATGTTGTGGAGTCAGTAAAAGTCAGAAATAGTGTTACAAATATTCACTTACCTTTGATGATCTTCATCAGAATGCACTCCCAGGAATCCCAGTTCCACAATAAATGTTTGTTTTGTTCGATAAAGTCCATCATTTATGTCTAAATACCTCCTTTTGTTAGCCGTTTAGTAAACAAATCCAAACTCACGAGGCGTGGGCAAGTCCAGGCGAAAGTTCAGACAAAGTTCAAAATGTTATATTACAGTTCGTAGAAACATGTCAAACGATGTATAGAATCAATATTTAGGATGTTTTTACATTAATCTTCAATAATGTTCCAACCGGAGAATTCCTTTTGTCTTTAGAAATGCAATGGAACGCAGGTCACTCTCATGGGTGCGCGTGTGATCAGCTCATGCCACTCTGCCAGACCTCTGGTTGAATCAGCTCTCATTCGCCCCCACTTCTCATTAGAAGCCGCAAACAAGGTTCTAAAGACTGTTGACATCTAGTGGAAACCTTAGGAAGTGCAATATGACCCCATAGACACTGTATATTCGATAGGCAATGAGCTGAAAAACTACAAACCTCAGATTTCCCACTTCCTGGTTGGATTTTTCTCAGGTTTTCACCTGCCATATGAGTTCTGTTATACTCACAGACATCATTCAAACAGTTTCAGAAACTTCAGAGTGTTGTCTATCCAATACTACTAATAATATGCATATATTAGCTTCTGGGCCTGAGTAGCAGGACGTTTACTCTGGGCACGCTTTTCATCCGAACCTGAAAATGCTACCCCCTATCCCAAACTGGCTAAAGAAGGGCCTGGTTACTCCTCAGAAGCAACCAAGCACGTGGATTGTCCCTTGCTTTGTGACTCTGGCCAGTTACTGTAGTTACTCACCACAGACTAGGGCAAGTCCAAAGGGGGAGGGGTGTGACTCTTCATAAACAACAACTGGTGCACTGCTTCCAGTGTGAAGGAAATTTCAAGCTTTTGCTTCACTGATATAGAATACCTCATGGTACGCTGCAGACCCTTTTATCTACCAAGAGCTTTCTCATCTGTAATTATCATGGCTGTCTACATCCCTCCACAAGCCAACGCCACTTTGGCATTCAACGAACTGTATGGGGCCATAAACAAACAAACCGCAATCCAGAGTCAGCATTTCTGGTGGCCGGCGGGTTTGGCCGTGGGGGCTTTACTTTGTTCATCACGCTCTAGCAACTTCTTGTTGGGGGACGGGCGCCTACAGGCTGACCTCTGTCGTCAGTTGAACGGTGTTTCCTCCGACACATTGGTGCAGCTGGCTTCCGGGTTAAGGGGGCAGGTGTTAAGAAGCACAGTTTAGAGTGGCACACTGGTCTAAGGCACTGCATCGCCGTGTTAGCTGTGCCACTAGAGATTCTGGGTTTGAGTCTAGTACCGGTCTCCCACGACCGGGCGCACAATTGGCCCAGCGTTGTCCGGGTTAGGGGAGGGTTTGGCCGGGCAGGGATGTCCATGTCCCATCATGCTCAAGCAACTCCTGTTGCAGGCCGGGGGCATTGCACACTGACACAGTCGTCAGGTGTACGGTGTTTCCTCCGACACATTGGTGCGGCTGGCTTCCGAGTTAAGTGGGAATTGTGTCAAGAAGCAGTGCGGCTTGGTTGGGTTGTGTTTCGGAGGGAGAACGGCTCTCGACCTTCACCTCTACTGAGACCTTACGGTAGTTGCAGTGATAAGATAAGACTGTAACTACCAATGGATAGCATGAGATTGGGGAGAGAAAGGGGTTAACATTTTCTTTTTTTTAAAGCGCAGTTTTATGGGTCATGTTTTGGAGGACGTATGACTCGACCTTCGCCTCCCGAGCTCGTTGGGGAGTTGCAGCGACGACACGAGATCGAAAAAGGGGGTAAAATACGGAAGTGGTCCAATGAAGCAGACAGAATGCTACAAGGCTGTTTTTCAAGTACAGACTGGGTTATGTTCCTTGATTCATTGGATAGCTTTGAGGGCTGCATCAATAAGTGCATAGACAACATTATTCTCAGTGACTATATGAACGTATCCAAACCAAAAAACATGGATTACAGGCAATATCCAAGCTGAGCAAAAGGCAAGAGCTACTGCTTACAAGGAACAGGACATGGACGCATACAAGAAAGCCCACTAGACATCTAGCATGCAAAAGGACAATATAGGAGGAAGGTGGAATCCTAATACACTGGCTCCAAAGATTGTCGGATGTGGCAGGGCTTTAATACTATAACGCGAAACCCAGCCATAAGATGCCCAGTGATGCAGAACTCCCAAACAAGTTAAATGCCTTTTATGCTTGCGTTGAGGAATACAACGCTGAGTCTTGCGTGAAAGCCCCTGTTGTTCCGGGTGAGTGTTCCACCATTGGGGTGCCAGGACAGAGAAGAGTTTGGTCATTGTTTTCGGGCTGGTTGTATTGGTGCTAGCTAGGTACCAAGCTAAAGCTAGCTACCCCAGAAGTTGCGGTCAAACAAATTATGCTTTATTACCAACGCGGTATTGTAAACACATCGTTTGTGGTCGGTGTTTTCTTGTTTGCAGACTTTTTTTGTACAGCTTTGACAGTGCTACTGTATCTTTTTTGACACGCAAAGGCCTAAACGGCGTTTCGTAGTATGTATGTTGTGAAGCTAATAGCAGTGACGTTATTACTGTGTAACTCCGGTAGGCAACATTTGAAAAATAGCGCACTTGGTAGTGTGCACCGGTGCTTGACCAGTCGGCAAAAGCCGACATCACTCACGACAGAGAACGATTGATTGTCAAGGGCAAAGAATTCAATTGTCTTGGCTTTAATGGATTTCACCTTTGAGTTGTCTCGCTGAAATGTTCTTACTCTTTCAAATGACTGCTCGACTTGTTGACTGCTCGATCCACACAGCAGACATTGTGGGCTAGGTTAGGAATGCTGAGTTGCACATGTAGCACAATTTTATGTAGCATCATTACGTCATGTACCTATGTTATATAGGTATGCACGGTATCTTTGACATCGGTTTTTAACATTGGCGTTAAACTAGACATTGGCCGATGTTGGCATTTTTGGCTAATATCGGCCGATTCCGAAATGCTCACCGATATATCGTGCATCCCTACTCAAAATGTTATAGGAGCCAGCCTAGGCTACTGCTCAAATGCTGCTGTAATAGGCTTACATGTTTCTCCTTTGCATGTTTTTTTGGGGGGGTTATTCATTGTCAATCTTTAAAACCGAAGCCAGACTGCAACATTTTAGTAGCCTAGCTAGGTCTATGGCATGTGTCTGTACACTTTCCCTCCGGACGTGGTAAATGGAACACATGATGGCAGCACAGTTGACATTGAATTCACTGATGCAAGGGCATCAGGCTGTAATTTCATAAAGTAGATGATGCAGCTGTTGACTCATTTATACTTGCTTGTGTATCCTATGACCAGAAGCTGTCGGACTATGAGAGATAATGTAGTCGGATGAAGACAGAGCAGCTGGAGTAGCAGTGTTCTCTGGGGTGATCCATGTCTCTGTCAGGGCCAAAAAGTCTAGGGACTGGAATGAACTTAGCGTTCTTGACCGCAGATCGGCAGTTCCAAATCCTGCCGGAGACTAGGAATTGCGCAAAGGGTACACTAAATTAGAAGGGTTGCAGCCAAGGGGTGGGGAGTGTCTGTAAAGTGAACTGGGATATAAAATACATGCCATAGTTGCCAAAGCTACAAAACAGCAAAATGAGAGAATCTGAAAATAACTAGGTAAAATACTCAAGTGAGAGTGGTGTGGAGCCTTCTACTCTTCCTTCATAAAATAACTAGGTAGAATGTCTTTGTTTTGCCGACGATCTTAGTTTTGACAATGACACCTCCACTGACACTGATTACCAAAACTACAACAGTCACAAATTTCTCTGCACATTAATCTTGGTTGATGTGTCAACAATCACCTGCAAGTTATGAGTAGTCAGCAGTTCACACACCAAGTAGGCTAATAGGAAGACAGGCAGCATTTAAAGTAGATGGCCCTAGCTAGCAAAAAGACAGTATTAGACAACAGATTAGGACAATAATTATACTCCTCGAGATATCAGAAGTCCTCTAGTAATAGAATGGTTCTGTTCCCTGAACCGGTTCCAACCCCTGGTCTCAACAGACTTTTTCAATCTCTCCTTGTCCCAGTCTGTAATCCCAATATGTTTCAAACTGAACAAGAACTCCAAGGTAACCTGCCTAAATGACTATCAACCTGTAGCATTCACATCTGTAATTATAAAGTGCATTGAAAGGCTGGTCATGACACACATCAACACCATCATCCCAGACACCCTGGACCCACTTCAATTTGCGTACCTCCCCCTACAGATCCACCGATGACGCAATCTCAATTGCACTTTACACTGCCCTCTCACACTTGGACAAGAGGGGAAATAACGGTGTGAGACTGCTGTTCATAGACTACAGCTCAGCGTTCAACGCCATAGTCACCTTCAACCCTGGGTCTGAAAACCTCCCTCTGCAACTGGATCCTGGGCCTCATTTGTCAATGTTGCGTAGAAAAACTTCTAAATTAACTCGTACGAAGAAAATTTATGATGTTCGCAAGTATAAAAAAAGTTGGTATTTACACACACCTGTAAGTATTTTGCCTTGATAAATCAGACACGTTCTAAAACACTGTGCACGTGCAGTCTCATTTACACAAAGAACCACCCTAAATGACCATTTATGGTCACAAATATTCCCTTTAAAGCTACAAGAAATGTCACTAATTTCTGTCTGCCAACATGGAGAAATCATAAAGACAAAGAAAAAAAACTTTTGAAGGAAGAAATTGAACTTTTGATCACCTAAGTGGAACAAAGAAGCCATACTTTTGGAGCCCTCAGCAATGGCTTGACAAATAAGATAAAAAAAATATTGCTTCTAGGACTCAATCAGCAGCTGGAAGATGTATGCAACGGCCTAAGAGAGAGAAATCAATAATTGAATGAACTTGTTGATTGTGTCAAACATATGAGACAATAAATTCTCGTGAAATGTAAATGTGTTTTCCTTGTTGATTTGATTACAATATTTGGAAGAACAGATACCTTAAACCGTTGTATGATATTGTCCTCAGTGCCGGAGGTATGGATAGTGGGGAAACACTCCGTCAGGCATGGGCTCATCGGGTCTGGTCATTCAGTGGAATGTCATTTTTGATTGCAATGTTGTGGAGTACACTGCAAGCCTTGACGATGTAGAAAACCTAAAAAGGAATTTGCACATTGTATTACATTCATGTAATGGCATTTAAAGGAATGTCATTTCAGAGGCAAACCTTGCTAGGCTGGTATTGTAAGTCGCTCTGGATAAGAGCGTCTGCTAAATGACTTAAATGTAAATGTAAATGTATTGCAGTGCCTCCTGTCCCAGACAAGCACAGCCAATGTCCTTTTGGCAGGTCTATGGTGCATTCCACTGTTCTTGTGCGTGCGTGGGCTTGGTTGTACCTTGCCTCTTGTTGGTTTGAGGGGTTTGTGAGGGCAGTCATCAAATCAATTTAAAGTTTATTTGTCACCTGCGCCGAATACAAAAGGTATAGACCTTAGTGAAATGCTTACTTACAGGCTCTAACCAACAGTGCAATTTCTAAGTTGAAAAAGTATTAGGTGAACAATAGGTAAGTAAAGAAATAGACTGGTTAGTCAGGCTGATTGAGGTAGTATGTACATGTAGATATGGTTAAAGTGACTGCATATATGATAAACAGAGTAGCAGTAGTGTAAAAGAGGGGGTGGTGGGTGGCGGGAGACAATGCAGATAGCCCTGGTAGCCAATGTGTGGGGGCACCGGTTGGTTGGGATAATTGAGGTAGTATGTACATGAATGTATAGTTAAAGTGACTATGCATATACAGTGGGGAGAACAAGTATTTGATACACTGCTGATTTTGCAAGTTTTCCTACTTACAAAGCATGTAGAGGTCTGTAATTTTTTATAATAGGTACACTTCAACTGTGAGACGGAATCTAAAACAAAAATCCAGAAAATCACATTGTATGATTTTTAAGTAATTAATTTGCATTTTATTGCATGACATACAGTGGGCAAAAAAGTATTTAGTCAGCTACCAATTGTCCAAGTTCTCCCACTTAAAAAGATGAGAGGCCTATAATTTTCATCATAGGTACACTTAAACTATGACAGACAAAATTAGAAAAAATATCCAGAATCACATTGTAGGATTTTTAATGAATTTATTTGCAAATTATGGTGGAAAATAAGTATTTGGTCACCTACAAACAAGCAAGATTTCTGGCTCTCACAGACCTGTAACTTCTTCTTTAAGAGGCTCCTCTGTCCTCCACTCGTTACCTGTATTAATGGCACCTGTTTGAACTTGTTATCAGTATAAAAGACACCTGTCCACAACCTCAAACAGTCACACTCCAAACTCCACTATGGCCAAGACCAAAGAGCTGTCAAAAGGTCACCAGAAACAAAATTGTAGAACTGCACCAGGCTGGGAAGACTGAATCTGCAATAGGTAAGCAGCTTGGTTTGAAGAAATCAACTGTGGGAGCAATTATTAGGAAATGGAAGACATACAAGACCACTGATAATCTCCCTCGATCTGGGGCTCCATGCAAGATCTCACCCCGTGGGGTCAAATTGCTCACAAGAACGGTGAGCAAAAATCCCACAACCACACTGGGGGACCTAGTGAATGACCTGCAGAGAGCTGGGATCAAAGTAACAAAGCCTACCATCAGTAACACACTACGCCGCCAGGGACTCAAATCCTGCAGTGCCAGACGTGTCCCCCTGCTTAAGCCAGTACATGTCCAGGCCCGTCTGAAGTTTGCTAGAGAGCATTTGGATGATCCAGAAGAAGATTGGGAGAATGTCATATGGTCAGATGAAACCAAAATAGAACTTTTTGGTAAAAACTCAACTCGTCGTGTTTGGAGGACAAAGAATGCTGAGTTACATCCAAATAACACCATACCTACTGTGAATCATGGGGGTGGAAACATCATGCTTTGTGGCTGTTTTTCTGTAAAGGTACCAGGACGACTGATCCGTGTGAAGGAAAGAATGAACGGGGCCATGTATCGTGAGATTTTGAGTGAAAACCTCCTTCCATCAGCAAGCGCATTGAAGATGAAACGTGGCTGGGTCTTTCAGCATGACAATGATTCCAAACACACTGCCCGGGCAACGAAGGAGTGACTTCGTAAGAAGCATTTCAAGGTCCTGGAGTGGCCTAGCCAGTCTCCAGATCTCAACCCCATAGAACATCTTTGGAGGGAGTTGAAAGTCTGTGTTGCCCAGCAACAGCCCCAAAACATTGCTCTAGAGGAGATCTGCATGGAGGAATGGGCCAAAATACCAGGGACAGTGTGTGAAAACCAAGACTTACAGAAAACGTTTGACCTCTGTCATTGCCAACAAAGGGCATATAACAAAGTATTGAGAAACTTTTGTTATTGACCAAATACTTATTTTCCACCATAATTTGCAAATAAATTCATTAAAAATCCTACAATATGATTTTCTGGATTTTTTTTCTCATTTTGTCTGTCATAGTTGAAGTGTACCTATGATGAAAATTACAGGCCTCTCATCTTTTTAAGTGGGAGAACTTGCACAATTGGTGGCTGACTAAAAACTTTTTTGCCACACTAAGTATTTGATCACCTACCAACCAGTAAGAATTCCGGCTCTCACAGACCTGTTAGTTTTTCTTTAAGAAGCCCTCCTTCGCCACTCATTACCTGTATTAACTGCACCTGTTTGAACTCTTTACCTGTATAAAAGACACCTGTCCACACACTCAATCAAACAGACTCCAATCACTCCACAATGGCCAAGACTAGAGAGCGGTGTAAGGACATCAGGGATACAATTGTAGACCTGCACAAGGCTGGGATGGGCTACAGGACAATAGGCAAGCAGCTTGGTGAGAAGGCAACAACTGTTGGTGCAATTATTAGAAAATGGAAGAAGTTCAAGATGACGGTCAACCACCCTCAGTCTGGGGCTCCGTGCAAGATCTCACCTCGTGGGGCATCAATGATCATGGGGAAGGTGAGGGATCAGCCCAGAACTACACGGCAGGACCTGGTCAATGACCTGAAGAGAGATGGGACCACAGTCTCAAAGGAAACAATTAGTAACACCCTACGCCGTCATGAATTAAAATCCTGCAGCGTACGCAAGGTCCCCCTGCTCAAGCCAGCGCATGTCCAGGCCCGTCTGAAGTTTGCCAATGACCATCTGGATGATCCAGAGGAGGAGTGGGAGAAGGTCATGTGGTCTGATGAGACAGAAATAGAGCTTTTTGGTCTAAACTCCACTCGCTGTGTTTGGAGGAAGAAGAAGGATGAGTACAACCCCAAGAACATCATCCCAACCGTGAAGCATGGAGGTGGAAACATCATTCTTTGGGGATGCTTTTCTGCAAAGGGGACAGGACGACTGCACCGTATTGAGGGGAGGATAGATGGGGCCATGTGTCGCGAGGTCTTGGCCAACAACCTCCTTCCTTCAGGAAGAGCATTGAAGATGGGTCGTGGCTGGGTCTTCCAGCATGACAACGACCCGAAACAGACAGCCAGGGCAACTAAGGAGTGGCTCCGTAAGAAGCACCTCAAGGTCCTGGAGTGGCCTAGCCAGTCTCTAGACCTGAACCCAATAGAAAATCTTTGGAGGGATGAAAGTCCATATTGCCCAGCGACAGCCCCGAAACCTGAAGGATCTGGAGAAGGTCTGTATGGAGGAGTGGGCCAAAATCCCTGCTGCAGTGTGTGCAAACCTGGTCAAGTACTACAGGAAACGTATGATCTCTGTAATTGCAAACAAAGGTTTCTGTACCAAATATTAAGTTCTGCTTTTCTGATGTATCAAATTATTATGTCATGCAATAAAATGCAAATGACTTACTTAAAATTCATACAATGTGATTTTCTGGATTATTGTTTTAGATTCCGTCTCTCACAGTTGATGTGTACCTATGATAAAAATTACAGACCTCTACATGCTTTGTAAGTAGGAAACACTGCCGATTTTTTAAAAAGTTATCAAATACTTGTTCTCCCCACTGTATGATAAACAGAGTAGCAGCAGCGGAAAAGAGGGGTTGGGGGGGCACATAATGCAAATAGTTTGTGTAGCCATTTGATTACCTGTTCAAGAGTCTTATGGCTTGGGGGTAAAAACTGTTGAAGCCTTTTTGTCCTCGACTTGGTGCTCCGGTACCGCTTGCCATGCGATAAGAGAGAACATTCTGACTGAGGTGGCTGGCGTCATTGACAATGTTTTGGCCCTTCCTCTGACACCGCCTGGTGTAGAGGTCCTAGATGGTAGGAAGCTTGACCCCAGTGATGTACTGGGCCGTACGCACTACCCTCTGTAGTGACTTGCGGTCGGAGGCACCAGGCAGTGATGCAACCAGTCAGGATGCTCTCGATGTTGCAGCTGTAAAACCTTTTGAGGATCCGAGGACCCATTTCAGATCTTTTTCGTTTCCTGAGGGGGAATAGGCTTTGTCGTGCCCTCTTCACGACTGTCTTGGTGTGTTTGGACCATTCTAGTTTGTTGATGATGTGGACACCAAGGAACTTAACTCTTAACCCGTTCCATGATCTTGCCATCACGGTTGACAACTCCATCGTGTCCTCCTCCCAGAGCGCTAAGAACCTTGGCGTGATCCTGGACAACACCCTGTCGTTCTCAACTAACATCAAGGCGGTGGCCCGTTCCTGTAGGTTCATGCTCTACAACATCCGCAGAGTACGACCCTGCCTCACACAGGAAGCGGCGCAGGTCCTAATCCAGGCACTTGTCATCTCCCGTCTGGATTACTGCAACTCGCTGTTGGCTGGGCTCCCTGCCTGTGCCATTAAACCCCTACAACTCATCCAGAACGCCGCAGCCCGTCTGGTGTTCAACCTTCCCAAGTTCTCTCACGTCACCCCGCTCCTCCGCTCTCTCCACTGGCTTCCAGTTGAAGCTCGCATCCGCTACAAGACCATGGTGCTTGCCTACGGAGCTGTGAGGGGAACGGCACCTCAGTACCTCCAGGCTCTGATCAGGCCCTACACCCAAACAAGGGCACTGCGTTCATCCACCTCTGGCCTGCTCGCCTCCCTACCACTGAGGAAGTACAGTTCCCGCTCAGCCCAGTCAAAACTGTTCGCTGCTCTGGCCCCCCAATGGTGGAACAAACTCCCTCACGACGCCAGGACAGCGGAGTCAATCACCACTTTCCGGAGACACCTGAAACCCCACCTCTTTAAGGAATACCTAGGATAGGATAAAGTAATCCTTCTCACCCCCCTTAAAAGACTTAGATGCACTATTGTAAAGTGGCTGTTCCACTGGATGTCATAAGGTGAAAGCACCAATTTGTAAGTCGCTCTGGATAAGAGCGTCTGCTAAATGACTTAAATGTAAATGTAAACCTGCTCCACTACAGCCCCGTCAATGAGAGTGGGTGTGTGCTCGATCCTCCTTTTCCTGTAGTCCACAATCATCTCCATAGTCTTAGTTATTCTGGCACCAACCGGCCAGGTCTCTGACTTCCTCCCTATAGGCTGTCTCGTCGGGGATCAGGCCTACCACTGTGTCGTCTGCAAACTTAATGATTGTGTTGGAGTCGTGCTTGACCACGCAGTCATTGGTGAACAGGGAATACAGGAGGGGACTGAGCACGCACCCCTGAGAGGCTCCAGTGTTGAGAATCAGCGTGGCCGATGTTGCTACCTACCCTCACCACCTGGGGGCGGCCCGTCAGGAAGTCCAGGATCCAGTTGTAGAAGGAGGGATTTAGTCCCAGGATCCTTAGCTTAGTGGTGAGCTTTGAGGGTACTATGGTGTTGAACGCTGAGCTGTAGTCAATGAATAGCATTCTCACTTAGGTGTACCTTTTTGTCCAGGTGGGAAAGGGCAGTGTGGAAAGGTCATTACCAGCATTTCAAAGCACTTCAAGGCCACGGACATGAGTGCTACGGGTCTGTAATAATTTAGGCAGGTTGCCTTCGTGTTCTTGGGCACAGGGACTATGGTAGTCTGTTTGGAACATGTTGGTATTGCAGACTCAATCAGGGACGTTGAAAATGTCAATGAAGACACCTGTCAGTTGGTCAGCACATGACCGGAGCACACGTCCTGGTAATCCATCTGGCCCCGCAGCCTTGGGAATGTTGACCTGTTTAAAGGTCTTACTCGCGTCGGCTACGGAGACCGTGATCACAGTCGTCCAGAACCGCTGATGCTCTCATGCATGCCTCAGTGTTTCTTGCCTCGAAGCGAGCATAGAAGTGATTTAACTCGTCTGGTAGGCTCGTGTCACTGGGCAGCTCGTGGCTGTGCTTTCCTTTGTAGTCTGTAAAAGTTTGCAAGCCCTGCCACGTAAGACGAGTGTCAAAGCCGGTATTGTACGATTCAATCTTAGCCCTGTATTGACGCTTTGCCTGTTTGATGGTTCGTCGGAGTGCATAGCAGGATTTCTTATAAGCTTCCGGGTTAGAATCCCGCACCTTGAAAGCGGCAGCTCTACCGTTTAGGTCAGTGCGAATGTTGCCTGAAATCCATGGCTTCTGGTTGGGGTATGTACGTACAGTCAATGTGGGGACGACATCCTCGATGCAGTTATTGATAAAGCCAGTGACTGATGTGGTGTACTCCTCAATGCCATCAGAAGAATCCCGGAACATGTTTCAGTCTGATAGCAAAACAGTCCTCCAGTTTAGCATCTGCTTCATCTGACCACTTTTTTGTAGACCGAGTCACTGGTGCTTCCTGGTTTAAATTTTGCTTGTACGCAGGAATCAGGAGGATAGAATTGTGGTCAGAATTACCAAATGGAGGACGAGAATGAGCTTTGTACACATCTCTGTGTGTGGAGTACAGGATCTATACATTTTTTTCCCTCTGGTTGCACATTTAACATGTTGGTAGAACTGATTTAAGTTTCCCTGCATTAAAGTCTCCGGCCACTAGGAGCACCGCCTCTGGGTGAGTGGTTTCCTGTTTGCTTATTTCCTTATACAGCTGACTGAGTGCTGTCTTTTTTTAACCTTTATTTAACTAGGCAAGTCAGTTATGAACAAATTCTTATTTTCAATGACAGTGGGTTAACTGTCTTGTTCAGGGGCAGAACAACAGATTTGTACCTTATCAGCTCAGGGATTCGAACTTGTAACTTTTCAGTTACTAGTCCAAAGCTCTAACCACTAGGCTACGCTGCCGCACCACTGAGCGCGGTCTTAGTGCCAGCATCTGTCTGTGGTGGTGTTTCTAATGGGTAGCCCTGGTCTCCTGCAGTTATGAACACAACATTCAGATATGGTTTCCCATTATAGATCTAACATGGCAAATAAAACACAAGTCACTTACCAATAAGCCATCCATCCTCAACAGCTTCTTCCAGGAGGTTAAAGCCGACAACTGTTCTGCAACAATGAATGAATCGTGTCCCACCTGGCCATTTTGCCACTACATTCAACAAAGCCAAATGTGAATCACAGATGACCTGCACATTGACAGAATAGAAACCTTTTCTGTTGACGAAGTTGAATTCGTTAAATGATGGTGCTTTTATTGCGATGGGTTTGTAGTCAATTGCTCCAATGTCATTGGAAATGGTATGCAAATCCCTTTTTACTCTGTCCTGCTGCACAGCACTGTCTGGAAACTGTATGTATTGTGGTGGTCAATTAAATAATGCCATGAAGGACTGCAGGCAATATCCAGCTCATGGTTGGTTGTGAAATGCCAGACCGATCCGCAATCTCCCGTTGGAATGTTCCAGTGGCCAAAAATCCCAGAGTGGAGAGGACGTGGGTTTCAACTGGGATGGCATTGGTGCGTTTTGTCTCCCTTTCTGGAGAGAGTTGGTTGCAGAGATGCAATAAAGTATGCCTTGGAAAACTAAATCTACTAATAAGCCAAGTGTCGCTCTCAGCAACAAAAAAAAATGCTAATTGAAAACACGCTCCCTGCGTAACGCAGCTTGTGCCAGATCCTACAGCAATGCAAGATTTGCCATTTTGGAGAAGTCACAATGCCTCTGTTGCCTTGTTATATTGTTTAACATTGCATACCACTCTCTTTCTAATTGACTTTTTTATTCAATTAGGCTTTTAATGGCTTCATGTTTATGAATTTGATAGGACCCTGAGAACTATTAGTAGCTTAAGTGTCTATAAAAGAACTACATGAATAAACTATTCATGTATTATCTTTTTCTTCATATTTTATGATTTGGTCCAGTATGTCAATCCTTTCTCCATTTGGTAGATGGTATTTCATTATCAGTTTGACTTTTCACCCACAAGGTGCTGTGGGTACGCATGGTCAGAGGTGTGCTTAAATTTACACACATTCTCAAGTAGAAGTACAAATTGATAAATCCCACACATTTTCAAGTGTCAGTACGAATTGATAAATCCCACACTTTGCTTAGAAATGATTGCACGCATGGTTTATGAACATTTCTGTTCGTACGCAACGTTGATAAATGAGGACCCTGGACTTCCTGATGGGCTGGCCCCAGGAGGTGAGGGTAGGCAACTACACATCTGCCACCTCAGGGGTGTGTGCTTTGTCCTATCGATGGTAGGTCTGATGGCGATTAGACAGAATACAGAGTGGAGGTCAGACACTTAGCAGTGTGGTGCTAGGACAACAACCTCTCCCTCAACGTCAGTAATACCAAGGAGGTGATCGTGGACTACAGGAGAGAGAGGGGAGAACACATCCACAGGGCTGTAGTAGAGCAGGTCAAGAGCTTCAAGTTCCTTGGCGTCCACATCACTAAGGACTTTAACATTGTCTACACATGCCTCCCGGGTGGCACAGTGGTTAAGGGTGCTGTACTGCAGTGCCAGCTGTGCCACCAGAGACTCTGGGTTCGCGCCCAGGCTTTGTCGTAACCGGCCGCGACCGGGAGGTCCGTGGGGCGATGCACAATTGGCCTAGCATCATCCGGGTTAGGGAGGGTTTGGCCGGTAGGGATATCCTTGTCTCATCGCGCACCAGCGACTACTGTGGCGGGCCAGGCGCAGTGCACGCTAACCAAGGTTGCCAGGTGCACGGTGTTTCCTCTGACACATTGGTGCGGCTGGCTTCCGGGTTGGATGCGCGCTGTGTTAAGAAGTAGTGCGGCTTGGTTGGGTTGTGTTTTTATTATTTTTTATTTTTATTTCACCTTTATTTAACCAGGTAGGCTAGTTGAGAACAAGTTCTCATTTGCAACTGCGACCTGGCCAAGATAAAGCATAGCAGTGTGAACAGACAACACAGAGTTACACATGGAATAAACAATTAACAAGTCAATAACACAGTAGAAAAAAAAATGGGCAGTCTATATACAATGTGTGCAAAAGGCATGAGGAGGTAGGCAAATAATACAATTTTGCAGATTAACACTGGGGTGATAAATGATCAGATGGTCATGTACAGGTAGAGATATTGGTGTGCAAAAGAGCAGAAAAGTAAATAAAAAAATAAAAAAAACAGTATCAGTATAAAAACAGTATGGGAATGAGGTAGGTGAAAATGGGTGGGCTATTTACCAATAGACTATGTACAGCTGCAGCGATCGGTTAGCTGCTCGGATAGCTGATGTTTGAAGTTGGTGAGGGAGATAAAAGTCTCCAACTTCAGCGATTTTTGCAGTTCGTGTATCGGAGAACTCATGACTTTCGACCTTCGTCTCTCCCGAGCCCGTACGGGAGTTGTAGCGATGAGACAAGATAGTAGCTACTAACAATTGGATACCACGAAAAAGGGGGTAAAAAAAACACACAAAAAAAACATTGTCCACACACACCCTCCCAGTCGTGAAGACTGCTCTCGGACCAACAGGCTATGAGACGGCTTCTACGTCCAAGCAATAAGACTGCTAAATACTTAATTAAATGGATACCCAGACTATCTGCACTGACTTTACAGTACATTCTGAAAGTATACAGATCACTTGACTTTAAAAAAATATATTTATGTTTTCCTTATTTTAAAATTGATTAAATCGTTTTTTCCCACATCAATCTACAGTCGTGGCCAAAAGTTCTGAGAATGACACAAATATTAATTTCCACAGAGTTTGCTGCTTCAAATCAAATGTATTTATATAGCCCTTCGCACATCAGCTGATATCTCAAAGTGCTGTACAGAAACCCAGCCTAAAACCCCAAACAGCAAGCAATGCAGGTGTAGAAGCACAGTGTGTCTTTAGATATTTGTCAGATGTTACTATGGAATACTGAAATATAATTACAAGCATTTCATAAGTGTTAAAGGCTTTTATTGACAATTACATGAAGTTGATGCAAAGAGTCAATATTTGCAGTGTTGACCCTTCTTTTTCAAGACCTCTGCAATCCGCCCTGGCATGCTGTCAATTAAGTTCTGGGCCACAACCTGACTGATGGCAGCCCATTCTTGCATAATCAATGCTTGGAGTTTGTCAGAATTTGTGGGGTTTTGTTTGTCCACCCGCCTTTTGAGGATTGACCTCAAGTTCTCAATGGGATTAAGGTCTGGGGAGTTTCCTGGCCATGGACTCAAAATATCGATATTTTGTTCCCCGAGCCACTTAGTTATCACTTTTGCCTTATTGCAAGGTGCTCCATCATGCTGGAAAAGGCATTGTTCGTTCCCAAACTGTTCCAGGATGGTTGGGAGAAGTTGCTCTCGGAGGATGTGTTGGTACCATTTCTTTATTCATGGCTGTGTTCTTAGGCAAAACTGTGAGTGAGCCCACTCCCTTGGCTGAGAAGCAACACCACACATGAATGGTCTCAGGATGCTTCACTGTTGGCATGACACAGGACTGATGGTAGCGCTCACTTTGTCTTCTCTGGACAAGCTTTTTTCCAGATGCCCGGAAAATGACTTTACCCCAGTCCTCAGCAGTCCCTGTACTTTATGCAGAATATCAGCCTGTCCCTGGTGTTTTTTTCCTGGAGAGAAGTGGCTTCTTTGCTGCCCTTCTTGACACCAGACCATCCTCCGAAAGTCTTCGCCTCACTGTGCGTGCAGATGCACTCACACCTGCCTGCTGCCATTCCTGAGCATGCTCTTTAGTGGTGGTGTCCTGATCCCGCAGCTGAATCAACTTTAGGAGACGGTCCTGGCGCTTGCTGGACTTTCTTGGGCACCCTGAAGCCTTCTTCACAACAATTGAACTGCTCTGCTTGAAGTTCTTGATGATCCGATACATGGTTGATTTAGGTGCAATCTTACTGGCAGCAATATCCTTGCCTGTGAAGCCATTTTTTGTGCAAAGCAATGATGACGGCACGGGTTTCCTTGCAGGTAACTATGGTTGACAGAAGAAGAACAATGATTCCAAGCATCACCCTCCTTTTGAAGCTTCCAGTCTGTTATTCAAACTCAATCAGCATGAGAGTGCTCCCCAGCCTTGTCCTCGTCACCACTCACACCGGTGTTAACGAGAGAATCACTGACATGTCAGCTGGTCCTTTTGTGGCAGGGCTGAAATGCAGTGGAAATGTTTTTGGGGGATTCAGTAAATTTTTATGGCAAAGAGGGACTATGCAATTAATTGCAATTCATCTGATCACTCTTCATAACATTCTGGAGTATATGCAAATTGCCATCATACAAACTGAGGTAGCAGACTTTGTGAAAATTAATATTTGTCATTCTCAACTTTTGACCTCAACTGTACACACAATACCCCATAATGACAAAGCAAAAACACATTTTTAGACATTTTTGCAAATGTATTAAAAATAAATAAAAAACATTTACATAAGTTGTCAGACCTTTTACTCAGTATTTTGTTAAAGAACCTTTTTGGCAGCGATTACAGCCTTGAGTCTTAGGTATTACACTACAAGCTTGGCACACCTGTATTTGGGGAGTTTCTCCCATTATTCTCTGCAGATCCTCTCAAGCTCGGTTAGTAGAATGAGGAGCGTCACTGCACAACTAGTTTCAGGTTTCTCCAGAGATGTTTGGGCTCTGGCTGGGCCACTTATCTCCCGAAGCCACTCCTGCGTTGTCTTGGCTGTGTGCTTAATCGTTGTCCTGTTGAAAGGTAACCCTTTGCCCCAGTCTGAGGTCCTGAGTGCTCTGGAGCAGATTTTCATCAAGGATCTCTCTGTACTTCACCTCAATGACTAAGGCCCTTCTCCCCCGATTGCTGAGTTTGGCTGGGCGGCCAGCTCTAGGAATAGTCTTGGTGGTTCCAAACGAATTCCATTTAAGAATGATGGAGGCCACTGTGTTCTTGGAGACCTTCAATGATGAAGAAATATTTAGATACCCTTCCTCAGATCTGTGCCTCGACACAATCTTGTCTCGGAGCACTACGGACAATTCCTTCAACTTCGTTGCTTGGTTTTTGCTCTGACATGCGCTGTCAACTGTGGGACCTTGTATAACCATGGTGCACAGGTAGCCTAATGGTTAGAGCGTTGGGCCAGTAACTGAAAGGCTGCTGGATTGAATCCCAGAGCTGACAAGGTAAAAATCAGTCGTTCAGGCCGTCATTGTAAATAAGAATTTGTTCTTCTTGCCTAGTTAAATAAAGGTTAAATGGAAGAGGAAAAAATATATATAAATCACTCACACTTCACTGACACTCTCACACAAAACCAATTCACATACACTACATACACGCACACTTTTACACTCACCATATGCTGCTGCTACTCTATTCTTTATTTGACTCTGACTAGGCATCAGGATAGATAATAATCACTTTACCCTGTCTTCATGTACATATCTACCTCAAATACCTTGTACAACTGGTACTGGTACTTCCTGTATCTAGCTACATTTTTTGTGTATTTTATTCAACTTGTGTTAATATTCTCTTTTATTATAATTGTTTTACTCTGCATCGTTGGGAAGTTCTCGTAAGAAAGCATTTCACGGTTAAGTCTCCAGCCATTGTATTGGACGCATGTGACATAACATTTGATTTGACTGTCCTTCAGTCAAAAAGGCTGGTTTAGTTCTCCTTAGTGATCCATTTGACCATGTTTGTGACTGTGTTTGTGTTCTGGTCCTCCCCTAGGGACACATTGATTGTCTCCTTAGCTAACTCGGCTACCAGTATCCTGGCTGGTTTTGTGATATTCTCAGCCATTGGCTACATGGCTCATGTCCACAACCTCCCAGTAGACAACATCGCCACAGATGGTAAGTACTTCCTGTTCAAGTGAGACGTCTTTGATGTTATTCATCCATCTATTTTTCATTTCCAGAGTGTCTATTTAATGTTTGGATGGGTTTTTGTCTCCTAAAACTTCCTCTCATGGTCCCAGGGGATCATGATTCATCATCTTTTAACCACTAAGTTTGTTAATACCTTGAATAGTGTTCATTTGTCATAGTCAGTGGTAACATGCCATACTAATAGTACCATCAAACAACTTCACCATTGACAGATAGATGTTTAGGGCAGTGTATGAAGGGAAGTAGGTACAAATGTGACCCATAGACTCCTGTGAATAACTCTTGGGAATAATAATCATAAAAGTCCAATTGAGTTCAGAACTAACACCTTCCTCATGTTATTAGTTCCTGGAAAACTTACACTGACACAGTGTAGAATACAAAGGTATTAACCTCTAGCGACGAGCAATCCCGTATCCGGGAGCGTAATCATAGCCTCAAGTGCATTACCATAACGCAACGTTTCCTATTCATGAAAATCGCAAATGAAATAAATATATTCAAACACAAGCTTAGCCTTTTGTTAACAACACTGTCATCTCAGATTTTCAAAATATGCGTTACAGCCAACGCTAGACAAGCATTTGTGTAAGTTTAGCATAGCATAATGCTATGCTAGGCTGTGCTGGCAGCAGGCAACATTTTCACAAAAATAAGAAAAGCAACCAAATTAAATAATTTACAGTCACTACAACGCCAAACTTTTTTCTAAATTAGCTCCATAATATTGACAGAAACATGGCAAACGTTGTTTAGAATCAATCCTCAAGGTGTTTTTCACATATCTATTCGAAAATATATCAGTCATGACAGTTGGTTTCTCATCAGAAGCAAACGGAAAAATACTGCAGCTGGAGATTACGCAATAATTGCAAAGGAGGACACCAAGCGACCACCTGGTAGATGTAGTCTCTTATGGTCAATCTTCCAATGATATGCCTACAAATACGTCACAATGCTGTCGACACCTTGGGGAAGCGACAGAAAGCCTAAGCTCATTCGTGGCCCATTCACAGCCATATAAGGAGTCATTGGCATGAGGCGGTTTCAAAAAATGCGGCACTTCCTGATTGGATTTTTATCTGGGTTTCGCCTGTAACATCAGTTCTGTGGCACTCACAGATAATATCTTTGCAGTTTTGGAAACATCAGAGTGTTTTCTTTCCAAAGCTGTCAATTATATGCATAGTCGAGCATCTTTTCGTGACAAAATATCTTGTTTAAAACGGGAACGTTTTTCATCCAAAAATGTAAATGGCGCCCCTATATCCAAGAAGTTCATTCACAATGATGCACTTCTTCTTTCTGGGGTGCTAGTGTGGGAAAACTACAGCATTTGGAGTAATTGCTTTTGTAGAGGCAGACAGTCCTCCCTACCTAACAGGCAAGCAGGCAGGCGGAGCTCAGAGGGCTGGGCCAGGCTGCATTGCACTGGTTTGAGTCCCAGTAGAAGTGTGCACTTGTTCACTTCCCTTCATGGATTTGAATGGAAATGACTTGTCCATAGAAAACTCTCTTTAGCCCATGTCTACACCAATCTAATGCTTTTAAATGTGTGGGGAGTAGTGAATGAGTGCACACACACTTCAGGAAGAAGGAGAGATTATTTGGACACACCCACTGAGTAGACCTGGGTGACCAGTTAGCATGCTTGTGAGACAAGCTTCACCAAAGCTTCCAAAGTAGTTTCTGTCATGACCCGTGTAAAGACATTTGAATCAACAGAACAGTATTTCTAGCCTCAGTCCTATCCTAAGCTGTGACCGAATAGGAATTTCCCATATTACAATTTGGGAAACCGGATTTGGTGATTCTCTAAAATACACACAGATCATTTTGGAACTCTAAAAAAAGGACACATTAGTCACTAATGACTTGTGGAGTGGGTTGTTCTTCCCCAAGTAAATTGAGAACATGATGCGGTCAGGAAATGAACCTTTTTAAAATGAACCCTTTCTATTTCTCTCCCTCGTTCTCTCTCTCCCTCGTTGTCCCTCTCTCTCTCCCTCGTTGTCTCTTTCCCTCTGTCTCTCTCTGCTATCATTTAACAGGCGAACAATGTGACTTATGTGAAAAGAGGCATAAATCCTCTGACGGAATACCATAACTACTGTACTGGTTATAGGGATTGACAATGAAGTTAGAAATGAAAGTGGTCTCTCTTTCTGTGTGTTTTATTACTGGCTCAATATTATGGATTATGAAGTAGTTATTTCATGAATGAGTGTCATAGTCAGTGGATAACCAGGACAGAAAATACCCAGTAAACAGGGAACATTCCCAGAACATTAGTTAAGATTCCCATTCAATTCCTGTGAAACTTTCACATAACCTATTTTGGTTTGCTGGGTAGTAAATACCCACTGTAGTTATTTAAGCTTTTCTATGCGGAGACAATAGGAAAGGAGGGTGCCCTGAATAGTGGATGTCAATTTACCACTTGGATGTCTACCTCTAGGATTTTGTTCTAAAACAAATACTGTATTATATATGTAATGAATGGTGAATTAAACGTGCATTAGCTTGAGATGAACTGTAGGTGTAACAGCAAAAGTTTATATTGTTCACACAGTGTATTTGGACCTTTTTGAAGAAAGTAAATTAGGGATTAGTTGTTGTGCCTGCTGTGTTCTGCTGATGAGCACCTGCTCTGGCTTGGATCAGTCCCAAATATGGTCTTGGATACCACTGACTCACTGCTGACCAACTGTTTGACACCCACTGACCTCTTGTGACTTCAGCAGTGTTCAGTGTTCAGTTGCCTCTGAGTTAATAATTTGTGGAAGATTATTTATGATGAATGATTAGATCGTTTTGTTTCCCATTCAAAGCATGACACTTCCTCAGGTAATTGTGAATGGAATTGAAACCGACCCAGATATATTTATTACATGACCATTGCTATCATCTTTCTGTATGCCACAATTTTCCATTAATGTAAAAAAAATTGTTAGGTCATATTACTAATGAGGTCAACTGCAGGGTGGAGAAGGTGTCCCGTCTACCATGTTTTGTTATTAAACGATTTGACTTCCTAGTGTCGGATGAGATAACCACTGGTTAATCAGTGCCAGGGAAACCGGTTCATTAATCTGTACAATGTTTCCAACTTGGCATCGTTGGCCTTGTCAACCTCTAAACCAGTGTCTTTACCCGTGCTAATGTTGTGGGTGTTTTCCTACCCTTCTTGTTTGATATCCTATGGTGCGTTTGTGTGCCACAGGTCCTGGGTTGGTGTTTGTGGTGTATCCAGAGGTCTTCTCCACTATGCCTCTGCCCCAGTTGTGGGCTCCTCTGTTCTTCTTCATGCTTCTCTGCCTGGGACTGGACAGTCAGGTTAGACACTCATGTAATCTATTTTCGGAGACCACTTTTGGTAAAAACAGACATTGTAGGTCATACAACAATTACTACCTTTTTAATATTTAACTAGGCAAGTCAGTTAAGAAGAAATTGTTATTTTCAATGACTGCCTAGGAACACTGGGTTAACTGCCTTGTTCAGGGGCAGAAGGACAGATTTTTACCTTGTCAGCTCGGGGTTTCCATCTTGCAACCTTTTTGGTTACTAGTCCAACCCTCTAACCACTAGGCTACCTGCCACCCCAGATTGATTACATTTGACATTTACATTTGAGTCATTTAGCAGATGCTCTGATCCAGAGTGACTTACAGGAGCATTTAGGGTAAGTGCATTACTCAAGGTCACAACAACAGATTTTTCACCTAGTCAGCTCAGGGATTCGAACCAGCAACCTTTTGGTTACTGGCCCAATGCTCTTAACTGCTCGGCTGACTGATGAGGGAAGAGAGGAAGCAGGGCTGCCGGCAAACGTGTGGCGAGCAGGGCATTTGCTCCACCACTTTTATTTAGTTTAATACCCTTTTTATTTTTTACTTTTCTCCCCGATTTCATGACATCCAATTGGTAGTTAGTCTTGTCCCATCGCTTCAACTCCCCTACGGACTCAGGAGAGGCGAAGGTCGAGAGCCACGTCCTCTGAAACACGACCCTGCCAAGCCGCACTGCTTCTTGACAAACTCTTCGTTTAACCCATAAGCCAGCCACACCAATGTGTCGAAGAAACACTGTCCAGCTGGTGACCGAAGTCAGCTTGCAGGCGCCCGGGCCGCCACAACGAGTTGCTAGAGTGAGATGGGACAAGGACATCCGGGCCCGCCACAACGAGTTGCTAGAGTGAGATGGGACAAGGATATCCCGGCCCGCCACAACGAGTTGCTAGAGTGAGATGGGACAAGGACATCCGGGCCCGCCACAACGAGTTGCTAGAGTGAGATGGGACAAGGATATCCCGGCCCGCCACAACGAGTTGCTAGAGTGAGATGGGACAAGGATATCCCGGCCCGCCACAACGAGTTGCTAGAGTGAGATGGGACAAGGATATCCCGGCCCGCCACAACGAGTTGCTAGAGTGAGATGGGACAAGGATATCCCGGCCCGCCACAACGAGTTGCTACAGTGAGATGGGACAAGGATATCCCGGCCCGCCACAACGAGTTGCTAGAGTGAGATGGGACAAGGATATCCCGGCCCGCCACAACGAGTTGCTACAGTGAGATGGGACAAGGATATCCCGGCCCGCCACAACGAGTTGCTACAGTGAGATGGGACAAGGATATCCCGGCCCGCCACAACGAGTTGCTAGAGTGAGATGGGACAAGGATATCCCGGCCCGCCACAACGAGTTGCTAGAGTGAGATGGGACAAGGATATCCCGGCCTGCCAAACCCTCCCCTAACCCAGACGAGGCTAGGCCAATTGTGCACCGTCTCCTGGGCATGGCCGGTTGTGACACAGCCTGGGATCAAAACCGGGTCTGTAGTCACGCCTCAAGCATGCCACTCGGGAGGCCCATTAATACACTTTTTTTTGGCGTAAAAGCATTGAAAACAGGGACAAAGTAGACCTGGTTTTTTTGGGGGACTGACTTGCCTCATTTGTCAACTTGAGCACAATTAGTAGCCTATGTCCTGTGTGTGTCTTGACCAATAAGATTCATGGAAATCACATGTTGGGCATGGCGCACATCTGTAGAAAGCAGAGCTCGCTCTCCACTTTACTTTGCTGTTGATACCTAGCCCTACCTTGTTTTCCTGCTAGGTGACTACTGCTTGTAAAGTAAACCCCCCTGTGAGAGCAATAAAATAAAGTGGCTCGCTCTCCACGCCCTGACCAAATGTTACGTTTCCAGTGTAGCAGGTTAAAAAAAACAGACCACTTTTGCGACGCCTCAAGTGTAAATATGTTAGGCTTCAGGAATTTTTTGCAGTTTGGTTCTTTTTTCATTTTTTTTCAATTTTTGTTTTTATCCCCTGCCTAATGGAACAACCACAGAGCAGGCTCAACTTGCCTGGCTGCCATAAATGCCATACATTGTCTGTCTTTCGCTTAAACAATGGGGATAGAATAGGCCTAGTGGAATTCTTTAGTTTTGTTGTTTTGAGAAAAATAAATAACCTGGGGCAGCTTTAGAGCCTCAACTTCCACAACTGCTCAGTTCACTTTCCCCACTGTACTTTGCTCTGCAGTTTGCTATGGTGGAGGTGGCGGTGACGTCCATAATGGACGGCTGTGGCCCCAAGGTGCTGCGTGTCCTGAAGAGACAGGAGATCATCGTTCTGACTGTCTGTGTTATTGGCTTTCTTCTAGGCATTCCTCACATCACTAAGGTAAGGTGATCCTGTCAGATATTATTACTATCCATCGGGTAACGCCCCGCCCCCTCCTCTCTCTCGGAATGAGACATTATACTCGTGTTTGGACCTGTTTTATTTTAGTTTCTATCAGTAGACGACTAAGACACATACAGCCAGTAAGTAGTGCATGGTTGACCAGCTGATTCTCTGTCTTGTGGAGTGGGTTGCTTTTCCCCCAGTAGATTGAGAACAAGATGCAGTCAGGAAATTAACCTTTTTATAATTAAACCTTTCTCATTCTCACCCGCTCTCGTCCGCCCCCCACCCCCCCACACACACATATACAGGGGGGAATGTACGTATTCCAGCTGATGGACCACTACACTGCTGTGGTGTCTCTCATGTTCCTGGCCTTCTTTGAGGTCCTCGCTGTCTGCTGGGTTTTTGGTAATAACCTCACCTTCTCTCCCCTTATGATGAAATTCAACAGCCTGTTGTGTATTTATACAATCAAGTAAAAACACTTTGCTTTATAGACAGTATGTATGTCTGAGTAAATGTAAGTATTTAATGCAATGTGTTATTGCAGGACTGCGGCGGATGACCATCGTGATCAAGAGGATGTTGGGAAAGGCTCCCAACATCTATTTCTGCTCCTGCTGGATGTTCTTCTCCCCTGTGCTGGTCATGGTGAGTGCTATGGCCAACTCATGTCTTTTTGATGACGATGGTGATGAGGACAGTTAACGTAATGACGGTGATGAGGATTAGTAGTGATAGCCGTACCTAAGACTTTATGATCCATTCGTTGTATTAGAGGTTTCATCCAAGTGTAACCTTCTCCCCTGCAGTGCATTCTGATCTCCAGCATCGTCCAGTACACACCCGCTCGCTATGGGAAGTCATACACATACCCTGTCTGGGCAGAGGTGGTGGGCTGGGGAATCTCCCTGGTCTCCATCGTTTGGATCCCCCTGGGAGCGCTGCATGAGATCTGCAGAAATAAGGGCACACTGATGCAGGTGAGCATCTGTTCAGTAAACCAAACAAAACATGCATACTGATACATATATACTTTTAGATCACAGATACTGTTTTAGCATCGTGCATACATACTGAACAAGTACACTGGTACTCACACATATACACACAGTCACGCACACACTCATACACAAATCAATAAATCAAATGTATTTTATAAGGCCCTTTTTACATGAGCAGTTGTGATTTACAGATACCCAACCTTAAAACCTCAAAGAGCAAGCGATGCAGATGCACGGTGGCTAGGACATACTCCCTATAAAGGCAGAAACCTAGAGAGGAACAAGGCTCTGAGGGGAAATACTCCCTATAAAGGCAGAAACCTAGAGAGGAACAAGGCTCTGAGGGGAAATACTCCCTATAAAGGCAGAAACCTAGAGAGGAACAAGGCTCTGAGGGGAAATACTCCCTATAAAGGCAGAAACCTAGAGAGGAACAAGGCTCTGAGGGGAAATACTCCCTATAAAGGCAGAAACCTAGAGAGGAACAAGGCTCTGAGGGGAAATACTCCCTATAAAGACAGAAACCTAGAGAGGAACAAGGCTCCGAGGGGAAATACTCCCTATAAAGGCAGAAACCTAGAGAGGAACAAGGCTCCGAGGGGAAATACTCCCTATAAAGGCAGAAACCTAGAGAGGAACAAGGCTCTGAGGGGTGGCCAGTCCTCTTCTGCCATTGCCGAGTGGAGATTATATGGCCATTAAGGACAGATTGTTCTTCAAAATGTTTATAGGTGACCAGCAGGGTGAAATAATAACCACAGTGGTTATAGAGGGTGCAGCAGTTCAACACATCAGGAGTAAATGTCAGTTGGCTTTGAGCGAGAGAGAGAGAGAGCGAGAGAGACTGTGAGAGAGCGAGAGCGACTCAACCGAGGGGACTGTGAGAGAGAGCGTCTCAACCGAGGGGACTGTGAGAGAGAGCGACTCAACCGAGGGGACTGTGAGAGAGAGCGACTCAACCGAGGGGACTGTGGACAGGGACATCCATGAGTTGTAAGGCCAAGTAGTCCTAAGGCCCCGGTCCCCCGGGAGAGGAGAGGGAGACATATATTTGATACTGTACATTTATCCCACATGGCAGTCATATAAATATGTTCTGGGCATTGGCAGAAACCGTAGAAGTTAAACTATGTATTTGACTCTGAACCTCTTCTTTTATCGATTCTCTGTGCCCCCAGAGGATAAAAACAGCCATGACTCCTACAATAGAGTTGGACCCCGTCAACCATCTACCAGAGAAGGAGAGAGTGGACATCCCGGAGTCTGTTGTCTTTATCACTCATCTGTGAACAGGGACAAAAGCACTGTGTCTAGGTTCGTGAGTCACAGTGACTGTGTGAGTCCTCTATTAGGATAGGGAGGTGGGGAGGTTGTTGGGTAGTTTATGTAAATAACTTCAAGTATTTATTCTATGAATCACTGATACCATGACACCTAACCTATAGTGAAATAGACAGGGTAAACAGTCAAGGTAAAACCATAGGTTACTGACCTCAAAGATGTCCTTCAAGTGCCATGACATGTCCTTGCCCGGAAGCACTTTATTGCCTTACAGGTACTGGATACCCAGGTGCTTATAATACAAACATTACAGGGTAGCCTACTCTGACACTTACAAACATATTAATAAAAACGATGAAAACAATTAAGTTAAGCATTTTGATAAAATACCGGTTGGAGTCTATTCATTGTCATGTCTTTATAGCAATTTGCTTTCCAAACAGTTTTTCCGCGATTGTATTTTTTTAAGTATTGCGATATGCCTGGCTGGGTCTCTGCTTGTTTTAAATTGCATAGCCTACAGTCGGAAGGGCCAGAAATTTGGGCAGCGAGCGCTGCAAATACCAAATAGGCTAGATTATTGTTGAGTTGCAACTGTCAGTGAAAAAGCAGAGACCCAGCCAGGCATATCGCAATATTTAAAAAAATACAATCGCGGAAAAACTGTTTGGAAAGCAAATTGCTATAAAGACATGACAATGAAGAGACTCCAACCGGTCTTTTAGTTATAAAAATGCTTAACTTAATTGAGCGAACAGTAGCCCATCTTATTGGAAGCAGCGGAGAACATCAGCCATATCCCAGGTGAGTAAGAAGCTATTGATCCTCCGAATCATGCTTCCTGGTGTAGCCTATTTTGAATGATTTTATATTTTTTTGTGTTGACAGGATCAAGCTAATTAGGCTATATCATTTTGGCAATTTAATTAAATGTACTTTAGGGATAGCTTAGCTTCCCATAGCCTTTTGTACACGCCGCCTATGCCTTTTAATGTGGCATAAACACAACGTTTTCATCTAATTGTCAAACAATGACTTAACAACGGCGCTCTAGTAGGCTACACGCGCACGCACATTCGTCCAATCCAAACCCCATCAGTGCAACCGCAATTTGATGAATGGAAAGAGACATCTGTTATAAAACATCTACGTGTATTGTAATGACGTTCTGTGATTGTCATTAGGCCTACACTTGTAGCCTGAATTGATGCATCCACTGTTGTCCACGCGCGCCTCAGTGTCCGCCACTCATCTCCGCCTTTACAAAGTGGAGGCTAAGTGTTCTCCTCAAACCACAATGCAATTTGGCGCATATACCACCCAGTTTCAAGTCAAATCGTAAATTGTTCATGCTGCTGACATGCAGTAATGTTAAATAATGGTGTAATAGGCTCACGTTTTACTAGTACGGCGTACCCCCAATATTTAATTTGCCAGGACGCGGTACCGCCTTACTTTCACCCCTGATTATGATATGGTAAAACATCATATTCATCATGCCACAAGACTATTCTCTCCGGAGGACAACTCGTCCCTCTGGTAATCTCTTCAATCAGCTATTCTCTCCGCTGGACCTAACACATTGTGTCTACCAACATAAATTGACGAACAATTTTCACCAAATGTAAAAGCCAATGTAGCCAATACACACACACGGCATAGCCTCCGATAGCGGCATATTTCATATCATCCGAAAAAAATGACACACTGATCAACTCAGCTCAGCCTTAGACCGATGACGCATCCACAGTTACAACCAATCGGTGGCTGCTCAATGCAACAAATGATGGCTAGGCAAATCAGCGAGAAAACAAACCTTTTCCCTTTCACCAGATCGATTACATGGACTAAGGTCCACATTGAATCAACATAGTCACCTTGTGGCCAAGGTTTTTACTCACAGTGAGGTCAGATGAGGCTCAGGTGAATATTGATCAACAAAGTAAAAATCCCTCGTTCTGCCCCTGAACAAGGCAGTTAACCCACTGTTCCTGGTAGGCTATCATTTTAAATAAGAATTTGTTCTTAAAACTGACTTGCCTAGTTAAATAAAGGTTTTAAAAAATATATGCAATTAGATGTATAGAGGTTAACTGTGAGGAAGGAAACCACTGCAGTGCTGCTATGACATCCGTTAGTGGGGAGAGTCCAATGTTCTGACATCATTCATCAGCAGTTTTTACACTTGAATGGACTTTGAAGTTTTGGGGTTCTGGTTGGAGTTTTCTATTTTACTTGCTCTGCCAAAGTGTGTGCCTCAGTTGTGTGTCTTTGTGTTTGTTACAACAATGACAATTGGATCTCAGCTTTACAAGGAGTGCCTTTTATCATTAAAAGATCCAATGACATTGGAATTGTCATGGACTATCGGACTGAAAGGCTCAAAGAAAGAAATATGATTAGACATGATTTAGATGGTAAAATGTATGAAATAAATACAATGGGGTCTTTTGAGGGGTCACATAAATATGTGACTAAGTGAAGATACATTTGCCACCTGCCACAAGTGCCATGTATCAAAAATATTGATTTTGGATTGTCAATACTTTGATGAAAATACCCAAAATATAGAGATTATCACCAACCCATCTTAAGGATCATTAAAACATTCACACAATTATAATTTAGTGTTAACTCTCTTTTGATATAAAACAAGATCAAATTCCCATTTAGTTAGCTGTTTAGATGCATTTTGTGTCTGTTTGTCAAACAGCATTTAGTTTTGACTAATTCGTTTATGATGACAATCGTCTATTTCTACCATTGCACAAACCACAATAAGGGGTTAAAAATATAATCATGCCTGATTTTTGTTATTCTATGCAATTGTATGGTTGTCACAAAATGCGGGGTTACTGCTGCTGGTTGTTTTTTATTCATTATCCTCATACATTCAAACCAAATATTTTATACATTTAATTTATTTTCAAATGTTTTTTGTTGTGTCAAACAAAATAACAAACACACTGTTACTATTTCTCCATTAAGTTCTCCATGGTGGTACTACTTTAAGAAATGTTTATGCTCATATTACACTTTTAAAATAGCAACTTTCTCCTTTTTTAAAATTGATTTAGCATTTAATAATTTCTCTTTTTATTTACATGTATCTTGTTTAAAGTGTACTTTCAGTTTGACTTATTTTTTTACATCTGAAACTTTGAAAAATAAAATTTGATTCATAATACCTGTTTATCACGCAGAGCTATTTGTGTCAAATAAAGAACATTATTGGCAAATATGTTTTGATTTTTACGAGCCCTTTCAATTCATCAATGTGTCTCTTCTGAAGAGCATAATTTAACAGTAGATGGCAGCAATGTACAGACAGTAATAATATGCAGCTCAGGGGCATGTTGCCATCCAGGCCAGTACAAATGTCTATGATTATTCTTAACAAGAATTTCTATGTACATCAGCTTATGTTAATACAATTTTGAAAATATATAAGGAATTCCACAACTAAAAATGATAAACTAATTCAAGCTTTTTTAGTCACTTGTATAGAGAAGGTGATAACTACAAGCTAGTACTAATACGCTCAGTACACATTTTTAGCAGACCGCAATCCTATAGTATACCCTACCTCAAACTAGTGGACATTTTTCAGCACTTTGGACAAATATTGTATACTATAGTTATAATTTGGTGTGCAAACAGACAGCTGAATGGATCTGGTTTCCTGCTTGCAGTAATGCACTCACCAAATCTTATTTTTAATTGATCTAATTAGTCATTGTGAAGAATTATTGGCATAATTGAGCACAAATCCATTTCCATTCTTCATTTGAGAATGTTTTATTGCACACTGCAGGAATCCCACAGGGACAGATCTGTGCATGGAGAGCGGGAGTCAGAGCAGAGCCTATTTGACTGTAATGCCTTTGGAGGTAGGTAGTTAATTAGCCTCACAGTGGAGCAGTGAGCAGGGTCAGTACCATAGGCCTGCAATGTGATCGATATCCCCCTTCCTGCCCCCTTCGTGACATAAATGTATGGCAGTCACTAAATTACTGCTGGCGGGCTGCTAGGTCAATGGCCATAGACTTCTGCAGCCAATGTGGCAGGAAAGGGTGGACAGTATTGTATGTGGGACTGTCTGGTGTGATGGAAGAGGAGGTTTTTAAACGATGCGCCTCTGGTAAAAGTGGAACAGCATCTGGGAGGAAAAAATCAACTAGCACACTGGTATTCTTGAATAGTTCAGAGCACATCTGCTTTCTCAGCCTCTCAGCCCATCTGATTAGCATGGCCTCAGACCCCCAGCAACACTGCAGGTATTTGAGAAGCACTGTGTTTGTGTGCCGAACAGGGTTCAGTGCCTGTGAAAGACTAGATCAGCAATCATGGGAAATTAACTTATCTTTCCCCGGCTCTGACAGACTTACACAGGCAGAGCAGCATTGCTACAGTATATTCTCTCACTCATTCTGTATGTTTGCCATTATAGTGAATGACTATGTTCAAAATAAAATAAGGATAAAATAAATACTATTAAAAACATACATTTAGAATGATTAATGTTCACTAAATCATTATTTATAAACATTTACAAATGTCAGTTAAGATGTGAATTTGGGGGTGGTTGTGGCTGAGGATCATCACGGCCTTCAGATCTACAAAGTCATAACCCATAAGGTTTGCTGAGTGATAGTATGGCTACATTGATATGCTGTTAGTTGCAATGTTGAGGCTTGGTTCTGTGTTGACAATGATGTGTCCAATTGTAGCTAAACTATACAGATAAGAACATTAAATGATTGAAAGAGCCTTTTATTCGCTCCTATTTGTTTGTGATGCTCCCCTAATCTCTGATGGCAAAGGCAATTCATCTCAATTTATTTTCTTGTCCTTCAAAAGAGCAAACCATTTGCTGGGCTAAAGTAAATGTCAGGGACTTCCTGTTGGCAGAGTGAGTGAGGCTGCTGATGTGGCGCTGACCGATGAATCCATGTTCTGATGTCACATTTCAGCCCTCCACCCTTTGGAAACAAATATATCTGACAGTTTGGACATGGAGGGGGAGGTAAATTGATGTCATCATCTGACTTGTTCTTTCCATGTACAACGCCAGTTGAGGTTGCGAAAGGTCGCTGGTTCGAATACCTGAACCGACGAGGTTAGAAATCTGTTGAAGTGCCTTTGAGCAAGACACTTAACCCTAATATGCTCCAGGGGTGCTGTACTACAATGTCTGACCCTGTGAAACAACACATTTTACTACACCTATCTGGTGTATGTGACACTTTTCTTTTTATACATATTTTATTCTATGGGAAACATTGTTTTGGTTTGATGTAGATGACAAAGTACATTGCATACCTTAGCTGGTTAATGTAACCACTGTTAATTTTCATGTGTAATTAATTGTAAACTCCTTGGTTGGAAAGCAATTTGAGGATGCAGTTACCATTGGAGAAATGAGAAGTGCAATTAGCTAAGAAAACATCCAGAACAAAGGCTTGGTGCTAATTAGAGACGAGGAGGAGAGGGGAGGTGCTGGTTTGAGACTTGGTGCTCTACTATTTGTAGTGCCAGGTAGTGGCTGAATTCAGTAGACCAGGAGCATATGGTCAGTTTATTTGAAAATAATCCTCCGGGATCCCTTCTGTTCTCATGTAGGCCTACACACCTTTAATCTTGCATTTTTTCATTATTTATATTTTCTACCTTTTAAAACAGTAACTATAACAACTATTCATTCTTTATTTAACTAGGCAAGTCAGTTAAGAACAAATTCTTATTTACAATGACAGCAGGATAACTTGTTCAGAACAACAGATTTTTACCTTGTCAGCTCGGGGATTTGACCTTGCAACCTTTCGGTTATTAGTCCAACACTCTAACCACTAGGCTACCTGCCGCCAGATTCTACAGATTGCAGATTCTACAGATCTACAGTGAGCTCCTGTGGCGCATTCGTTCGTTCCCCTTTAGTTTAAGGGTTGTTGTTTTCGTTTTGGTAACAAACGAGCCGAGCCCAAAATAGAGCTCACCTCCCAACAGATAATGAGGGCAAAGATCAAGGCTTCACTAGGACTTCCTTTCTTCTACAAGAAATGCATTGTCTTCAGATTCTTTTGTAGTGACAATTCCCATGAGTCCCTGCTGAGGATGCTGTTGTGTGTATGCCCAAGTAAACAGGAAGAGTGGTTTGTATGTGAGACAGAAAAAAACAAAGGTAGCTCACTTTTGAATGTATGGCTAAGCCCAACATGCATATATCAACACTTTACATGGGCTTTTACAGGCTGAGGTTCCACGTATCTGAAAAGCAATGCTGCATTTGACATTTTAAGCTAGTTTACCCCAAGTACCCACATTTTCCTATTGGCTATATGGTGATGGGAGGTGTCCTCTCCATGCATCCTTGAGACAGCATATTGGCTGTTTGCTGCTAACAGTCCTGAGAGTGAATGAGTGCTCTTAAGGGCCATCAGATTAATGTGTTTTTCTTGTTCCCGCTGATTGAGCGGGAGGCTGGGGTTCTATTTGGAGCCTGGAGCCAGCCAGGCAGGCGGCAGCAGCTGAATATGCATGAACTCTGGAGGAGCCCGATTGATGGGTCTCCAAATAATAAGAACTTTGGTGAAGTGTGGGTGTGAATCTACCAGCCATCCATCCCTTCAAAGAAGGGTTATATAAAAAGACATGATGGGTTTAAAACAGAGAAAATTATGCAAGGTTGTAGGATGATGGGATGATAGAAGATGGCATAGCTGTGATGTGTTTGGTATGTGTGGGTAGGCATAGCTGTAATGTGTTTGGTATGTGTGGGTAGGCATAGCTGTGATGTGTTTGGTAGGTGTGGGTAGACATCGGGTGCAACTTTGGTTTTAGACATGCGGAGACAAACGAACATACTGTTTGCCAGAATTCAGGCAGCCTTCACAAGACCAAAACATATGCAAATATGTACCCTTTTGTGCTTTACATCTCCAGCAGAATAATACATTTTCTGAGTGCATGATATTCAGTTTCACTTGCATATAGTACGTTCTACGGATGGTCTTAAACTGCAGTAATTTATTTCTGCAATTATGTGAACATGACGGGGCATTTTTAACATGTGTCCATTCATCATCATCAATAGTGTCTCCCAGGTCTTCCTCACATTTTTGTTTGACATGTTTTGTGTCAGCTGTTAAAGCCTCTATGAACCCAGTTTGGAAATCAACTTTAGAGGTTTTTCAGACGGCCTTAAAATAGTTCAAATCTTTGAAGCTTGTTGCTTGACCAGTGTTTGCTGCAAAGAGAGAAAAAAGTTTTGTATTGGCAAACGTTCACCTCTGTGCTGTCACAGACTGGTCTTCCCTGGCTGCCTGACCCTGATGAGACCCCTGTCACCAACTGATCTTGCTCAGATAGGGCATGACAAAGAATTACCTTGGTGTACATTTATACTCCGTGAATAGAATCAGTGGTTAAATAAATTAAATGACCATTATTCCCAGATCCCAGACTGTAGCCTACCCATAAACTCAAGATGGAACTTCATATCAATTCACTAATAACATACTGCAAAATTCACCTGAGCTCCGTAGATTGGTCTTCCCTGGCTGTCTGACCCTGCAAGGACACCTGTCACCATCTGATCCTGCTAAGACATGATGAGCGTAGTGTTGTGTATTGACCATGACAGTAAAGCCTGTAGAGCTGTTTATACCGTGTCAGTGCGAAAAGTAGGGAATTAGCTAGGGAAACTGATAGATCAACAATGTTACATTACTACACTGACTAATAAAAACGAACATTGCGCTGAAAAAAACTCACAATATCGGTCTTCAATCATTTAGCAGCTGGTTTCATCGTTTGATTCAGGTCTCGTGTGATTGAGCAAAAATAATAGCTAAAGTTGGTGAGCTAGCTAATGTTAGCCAAATTTTGGCTAGCTCTAGCTAATGGTACATCATCAAATTACTTCTGTTAAAACGGGACACAACACAGGCTACAAGACATTTCCATACACACAACAGCTGTTAGAGACTGCTGCCTGAAAGATCGCTAGAGGCTAGCTAGAGCTGAACTGGCTGTGGTAGGTACTAGCTAGCTAACTAGCTCTAGCTAATGTTTGTCAAATAATGTGTCGCCGGTTTCTGCTCTGCTTGCTTCTAAAACTCGTAGAAAAAGTGCAACACAGACATCAACTGGCTCTGTTCATCTCCTCCTGTGTTGCTCCTATACACCAGCTTTTCAGAAGCTTTGCCTTCACACAGTCTGTCAGCACGCTCTGTGGTGTCCCTGTTGTCCTAAATCCAGCCAGCTGAAACCGGAAAACAGCCTACCCGACCGCTCTGAGGCATCTGCATTGTCCTAACGCACACCGGTGCCACGTTTTGTATCATGGTGCAATGATAAAACTGGGAGGGACACACATGCAATTTCAGAATGTGGAGGGGGTCATGTCCTCACCCCGTCCCCAGTGAAAGTTGCGTCCCTGGTAGACGTAGCTGTGTTTGGTAGGTGAGGGTATGGTAGACATAGCTGTGATGTGTTTGGTTGGTGTGGGTAGGGTAGACTCTCAACCATTGTTACTCTTCCTTCCAGGATGGCTACAAGGCCCTCCCCTGACCTCCCTTTGGTAAATCAGATCACAACCTAATTTTGCTCCTCCCTTCCTATAGGCAGAAACTCAAACAGGAAGTACCCGTGCTAAGGTCTATTTAATGCTAGTAGTACCAATCAGAATCCATGCTTCAAGACTGTTTTGATCACGTGGACTGGGACATGTTCCGGGTTGCCTCTGACAATTAAAACCTATCCAAACCAAAAACCGTGGATAGATGGCAAAACTTAAATTGCGAACCTTCGCATTTAACCACAGCAAGGTGACTGGGAATATGAATAGAATAGAAACAGTCCAGTTATGCCCTCCGTAAGACAATCAAACAGGCAAAACGTCAGTACAGAGACAAAGTGGAGTCTCAATTCAACGGCTTGAGACGTATGTGGCAGGGTCTACAAACAATCACGGATTATATAGGGAAAATCAGCCACATCGTGGACACCGACGTTTTCCTCCCGTACACGCTAAACACCTTCTTTACCTGCTTAGAGGATATCAGAGTGCCACCGACATGGGCCGCTCCCGAGGACTGGGTCCTCTCGTTCTCCGTGGCTGACATGAATGAGACGTTTAAGCGTGTTAAACCTTGCAAGGTTGTGACATCCCTAGCTGTGTCCTCAGAGCATGTGCAGACCAGCTGGCTGGAATGTTTACGGACATATTCAATCTCTCCCTATCCCAGTTTGCTGTCCTTGTACCCAGTCTGCTGTCCCTTGTTCCTGTACCCAAGAAAGCAAAGGCGACTGAACTAAATTGCTATCGCCCCATAGCACTCACTTCTGTCATCATGAAGTGCTTTGAGAGGCTAGTTAAGGATCATATCACCTCCACCTTACCCGACACCCTCGACCACTGCAATTTGCATACCGCCCCAATAGATCCACGGATGATGCAATCGCCATCACACTGCACATTGCCCTATCCCATCTGGACGAGAGAAATACCTATCTAAGAATGCTGTTAATTGACTACAGCTCAGCTTCCAACACCATAGTCCCGTCCAAGCTCATCATTAAGCTCGGGGCCCTGGGTCTGAACTCCGCCCTGTGCAACTGGGTCCTGGACTTCCTGGCGGTCTGCTCGCAGGTGGAGAAGGCAGGCAACAACACTTCCACTACACTGATCCTTAACACGGGGCCCCACAAGGGTGCCTGCTCAGCCCCTTTCTGTACTCCCTGTTCACCCATGACTGCATGGCCATGCATGCCTCCAACTCAGTCATCAAGTTTTCAGACGTTGTTGATTACCAACAACGACAAAACAGCCTACAGGGAGGAAGTGAGGGCCCTGCTGGAGTGGAGCCAGGAAAATAACCTCTCCCTCAAAATCAACAAAACGAAGGAGTTGATCATGGACTTCAAGAGAAGGCAGAGGGGGGCCTCCCAGGTGGCGCAGTGGTTAAGTGCGCTGTACTGCAGCGCCAGCTGTGCCATCAGAGACTCTGGGTTCGCGCCCAGGCTCTGTCGTAACCGGCCGGGAGGCCTGTGGGGCGACGCACAATTGGCCTAGCGTCGCCCGGGTTAGGGAGGGGTTGGCCGGTAGGGATGTCCTTGTCTCATTGCGCACCAGCGACTCCTGTGGCAGGCCCGGCGCAGTGCGCGCTAATCAAGGTTGCCAGGTGCATGGTGTTTCCTCTGACACATTGGTGCAGCTGGCTTCCGGGTTGGAAGCAAGCAGTGCTTAACAAGCAGTGCGGCTTGGTTGGGTTGTGTATTGGTTGGGTTGTGTCTCTCCCGAGCCCGTACGGGAGTTGTAGCAATGAGACAAGATAGTAGCTACTAAAACAATTGGATACCACGAAATTGGGGAGAAAACGGGGTAAAAAAAAAAGTAAAGAAAAAAAAGAGAAGGCATCCACATCAACGGGCCGCAGTGGAGAAGGTGTACACATCACTGACAATCTGAAATGGTCCACCTACAGGCGCAGCAGCGCCTCTTCAAACTCAGGAGGCTGAAGAAATTTGGCTTGGCCCCCTCACAAACTTTTCCAGATGCACAATTGAGAGCATCCTATCAGGCTGCATCACCGCCTGGTACAGCAACTGCACATTGCAGTTGTCCCTTCAGGACATCTACAGCATCCGGTGCCAAAGGAAGGCCAAGAATATCATCATCAACCACCCCAGCCAAGGCCTGTTCACCCCGCTATCATCCAGAAGGCGAGGTCGGTACAGGTGCATCCATCACTAGCCGGCTACCACCCGGTTACTCATCCCTGCACTTTAGAGGCTGCTGTCCTATGTACATAGACAATGAACACTGGTCACTTTAATAATGTTTACATACTGTTTTACCCATTTCATATGTAAATACTGTATTCTAGTCAATTCCATCCTATTCAACAATTACTGAATATATACCATTATATCCACATACTCTTCAGATGTATTATACAGCTCTGGAAAAAATTAGGAGACCACTGCAAAATTATCAGTTTCTCTGGTTTTACTATTGTGTTTGGGTAAAATTTACATTTTTGTTTTATTCTATAAACTACTGACAACATTTCTCCCAAATTCCAAGTACTAATATTGTCCTTTAGAGCATTTATTTGCAGAAAATGACAACTGGTCATTGGTCAACAAAACAAAAAACAACTGGTCAACAAAAAATATGCAGTGCTGTCTGACCTCGAATAATGAAAAGAAAATAAGTTGATATTAATAAACAACACAATACTAATGTTATAACTTAGGAAGAGTTCAGAAATCTTGAAGGTGTAGGGTTGAGTAACCGGTGTAGGGTTGAGTAACCGGTGTAGGGTTGAGTAAGCCGGTTAGTGATGGCTATTTAACAGTTTGATAGCCTTGAGATAGAAGCTGTTTTTCAGTCTCTCGGTCCCAGCTTTGATGCACATGTACTGACCTTGCCTGCTGGATGATAGCGGGGTGAACAGGCAGTGTGTCACGCCCTGATCTGTTTCACCTGTTTTTATGATTGTCTCCACCCACCTCCAGGTGTCACCTGTTTTCCCCATTAGTCGCCGGGTATTTATTTCCTTCACGTTCCCTGTTTGTCTGTTGCCAGTTTGTCATGTCAAGTCAACCAGCGTGGTTTTCCGTGCTCCTGCTTTTACCTTTTTGCTAGTCCTCCCGGTTTTGACCCTTGCCTGCCTTGCCTCTGAACCCGCCTGCCTGACCATACTGCTTGCCTGACCATACTGCCTGCCACTCTGTACCTCCTGGACTCTGACCTCGTTTATGATCTTTTGCCTGTCCCTTGGATTATAATAAATATCAGACTCAAACCATCTGCCTCCTGTGTCTGCATCTGGGTCTCGCCCTGTGCCCTTATACAGTGGCTCAGTTGGTTGATGTTTATTTTCTTACGAATTCGAACTAGCTGGCTAACTTTTAGTTAGGCTAGGGGTTGGGTTTAGGGTTATGTTTAGAAGTAAGATTAGCTAAAAGGGTTAGCTAACATGCTAAGTAGTTGCAAAGTAGCTTTCCACCCCGAACGACACCCTACTTTTGTTTTTGCCTTAAGCAACCATCTGTCTTATTTAACCAAACGTAACATAGCATACTAATTTGAATGTTCCGGATTTACGTTTCTATGTCAAGTCTGAGACCAGGCTGTGCCAGCTCAGGGATTTAAACCAGCAACCTTTTGGTTACTGGCCAAACACTCTTAACTGCTAGACTGCCTGCCTCCCCAGTAGGTCATGATGCTACTGTAGGACACAGGAGCCATAAAGAATTCCCACAGTGTTATCTGGTCAGATAACATTTCCAGAAGCTGACACTGGGCTTTTAGAGACACTGAATATTGCATCAGTTAAGATTGATTGTCTAAAATTACTTGTCAGAGTTAAAAAATTACTTGTCAGAGCAACTCAATATTAAGGTGTTCCTAATGTTTTGTTCATTGTGCATATTCTCATTCTGCTCACCATGTGAGCTGAATCTCTGAGACCTGGGCTGAGTTCCAAATGGCCCCCTATTCCATTTATACTGTAGTGCACTACTTTTGACCAGGGCCCATAGCCAACGTGCACTATGTTGGGAATATGGTGCCATTTAGAAAGCAGACCTGAAACAGCTCTCTGCACTCCCACCGTGAGCATCCTGAGCAACAAGACCCATCTGGACTACATTAGGCAGCCAGTCCTTCTCAGGTTCATGCACCAAACACAAGGTCTCAGAGCACTCATGGATCAATGATGATGAAACTAGACATCATGTACTGTACACTGCCTGTGCCCTTTTTTCTTTCCCTGTTAAGAGTTAACCCAATGAGGGTACATTTAGCAGCAAGGGCTACAGTGCAGTGGCCGCAGTACCCAGGAAATGTGCCTACTGAAACTCACTGAAATATATCATTATAATTTCTAGGGATCATCACACAACCTTGTCAAAAATATGTACAGTAATGTCAGCTCAGGGTGCATTCCCGAGAGACGCTCCCTGAATGAAGATTGGATTCACATACATCTTTACTAGTCTTCATACTGTATCAACACTTTCCACCAAGTAAAATAAATGCCTGATCTTTGGTCTGTTGATTTCCCCAGTGTTATAGCTAAACTAAATGCATGCTCTTCAACCGATCGCTGCCTGCACCTGCCCGCCTGTCCAACATCACTACTCTGGACGGCTCTGACTTAGAATACGTGGACAACTACAAATACCTAGGTGTCTGGTTAGACTGTAAACTCTCCTTTCAGACTCACATCAAACATCTCCAATCCAAAGTTAAATCTAGAATTGGCTTGCTATTTCGCAACAAAGCATCCTTCACTCATGCTGCCAAACATACCCTTGTAAAACTGACCATCCTACCAATCCTCGACTTTGGCGAAGGCATTTACAAAATAGCCTCCAATACCCTACTCAACAAATTGGATGCAGTCTATCACAGTGCCATCCGTTTTGTCACCAAAGCCCCATATACTACCCACCATTGCGACCTGTACGCTCTCGTTGGCTGGCCCTCGCTTCATACTCGTCGCCAAACCCACTGGCTCCATGTCATCTACAAGACCCTGCTAGGTAAAGTCCCCCCTTATCTCAGCTCGCTGGTCACCATAGCATCACCCACCTGTAGCACGCGCTCCAGCAGGTATATCTCTCTGGTCACCCCCAAAACCAATTCTTTCTTTGGCCGCCTCTCCTTCCAGTTCTCTGCTGCAAATGACTGGAACAAACTACAAAAATATCTGAAACTGGAAACATTTATCTCCCTCACTAGCTTTAAGCACCAGCTCTCAGAGTAGCTCACAGATTACTGCACCTGTACATAGCCCATCTATAATTTAGCCCAAACAACTATCTCTTTCCCTACTGTATTTATTTATTTATTTATTTTGCTCCTTTGCACCCCGTTATTTTTATTTCTACTTTGCACATTCTTCCACTGCAAATCTACCATTCCAGTGTTTTACTTGCTGTATTGTATTTACTTTGCCACCATGGCCTTTTTTGCCTTTACCTCCCTTATCTCACCTCATTTGCTCACATCGTATATAGCCTTGTTTCTGCTGTATTATTGACTGTATGTTTGTTTTACTCCATGTGTAACTCTGTGTCGTTGTATGTGTCGAACTGCTTTGCTTTATCTTGGCCATGTCGCAATTGTAAATGAGAACTTGTTCTCAACTTGCCTACCTGGTTAAATAAAGGTGAAATAAAAAAATAAAATGAAAAATATAGCCACGGATTGTAGCGGAGCGCTTAGGATAATCTCCTTATTAATTCAGAACCCTGCTAATTAAATCTGCATGTCCTGTTAATAATGCAGGGTCTATTTTTCATAGTTTTCAGAGAGAGCCTGGTGAATTATTGATAACATCATTCACCAGATCTAATAAATATAGGTTGCTATTTCAGTTCAGTTCTCCTCCTGCTTCAGTCACGACTTACTCACTCTCAACTGCCTAGTTAAAGCCTGGTGATGGGGGCATATTTATGTGTACTATTTCAGTTCAGTTCTCCTCCTGCTTCAGCCATGACTTACTCTCAACTGCCTAGTTAAAGCCTGGTGATGGGGGCATATTTATGTGTACTATTTCAGTTCAGTTCTCCTCCTGCTTCAGTCATGACTTACTCTCAACTGCCTAGTTAAAGCCTGGTGATGAGGGCATATTTATGTGTACTATTTCAGTTCAGTTCTCCTCCTGCTTCAGTCATGACTCACTCTCAACTGCCTAGTTAAAGCCTGGTGATGGGGGCATATTTATGTGTACTATTTCAGTTCAGTTCTCCTCCTGCTTCAGTCATGACTTACTCTCAACTGCCTAGTTAAAGCCTGGTGATGGGGGCATATTTATGTGTACTATTTCAGTTCAGTTCTCCTCCTGCTTCAGTCATGACTCACTCTCAACTGCCTAATTAAAGCCTGGTGATGGGGGCATATTTATGTGTACTATTTCAGTTCAGTTCTCCTCCTGCTTCAGTCATGACTCACTCTCAACTGCCTAGTTAAAGCCTGGTGATGGGGGCATATTTATGTGTACTATTTCAGTTCAGTTCTCCTCCTGCTTCAGTCATGACTTACTCTCAACTGCCTAGTTAAAGCCTGGTGATGGGGGCATATTTATGTGTACTATTTCAGTTCAGTTCTCCTCCTGCTTCAGTCATGACTTACTCTCAACTGCCTAGTTAAAGCCTGGTGATGGGGGCATATTTATGTGTACTATTTCAGTTCAGTTCTCCTCCTGCTTCAGTCATGACTTACTCTCAACTGCCTAGTTAAAGCCTGGTGATGGGGGCATATTTATGTGTACTATTTCAGTTCAGTTCTCCTCCTGCTTCAGTCATGACTTACTCTCAACTGCCTAGTTAAAGCCTGGTGATGGGGGCATATTTATGTGTACTATTTCAGTTCAGTTCTCCTCCTGCTTCAGTCATGACTTACTCTCAACTGCCTAGTTAAAGCCTGGTGACGGGGGCATATTTATGTGTACTATTTCAGTTCAGTTCTCCTCCTGCTTCAGTCATGACTCACTCTCAACTGCCTAGTTAAAGCCTGGTGATGGGGGCATATTTATGTGTATTATTTCAGTTCAGTTCTCCTCCTGCTTCAGTCATGACTTACTCTCAACTGCCTAGTTAAAGCCTGGTGATGGGGGCATATTTATGTGTACTGTATTTAGCTTCTATTTCAGTTTAGCATTAACAGGTTCCTTGATTGACTGTCATTCCATGAACATTATAACCATGTTGTTATGCTGCTGGGCCATTAAGGACTGCTAAATACGTACTGTAGACTATGCTTATGAGAGAACTTTCAACTTGTAGGGACTGGCCATTTCTCCCAGAACCACAGAACAGAAGATGCCCTCTAACAGTTGATGTCGATTAAGAGAAAAGTTTTTATGCAACTAAGCACATGATCTTTTGTTTGTGCTTCAGGAGATAAGAGCAGCTTAGCAGAGAGCTGTGCTTAGGGCATTCTACCCTGCAGCCTCCACAGCCTTCCTTAATGGCATGCTATGAAAGGAATTGGGTCTGGGATATCACACAGTTAGTCTGCTTGTTCATGCAAGCAGTACATATTATTATCAACCTACATGTATGGAGAAAGAGAGGAACACAAATGGGAAGTGAAACCCCCAAAATGTATCTTACAAGCGTGGATGACTGGGATGGCATCCATCAGGACACAGTTGTAGTCCGCTCAGCTATGTGTTGTGTTCTTAAGTGCCTGAGGATAATTTCTAAATCAACTATCCCCTTGACTCTCCATGCTTTGATGCACTATAAAGACAATTTTATCAGGATACACAGGAGTTGGCATTGTCCTCATCAAAACATCAGTTCACTTTAAACCTCAACTCCTGTCACAAGACTAACAGCAGTGTGTCTCTCTTTCTTTCTAGCTCTGTTTCTAGTTTATTGATATCTGTTTATTGCCATTAGTGGTGTACAGTGGTGTATAGTTCTGTTTGACAGTAATCTAAGGACTGACTCTGTGCTCCTTAGACAACATTGTGAGTGTGATACATGTGTGTGTTGGTTCATTGTGTTCTCTCAGTCCGACCCCTCTCTGTACCCCTGCAGGGAGCAGTGTCAAGGTGAGAGTGATGATAAACTATAACAGCTCCGTGGCAGCTCTTCATAGCCTGGAGCCACCAGAGGAAAATGGGCTTTTATTTTTAGCCCCTTGCCTTGTTAGGATTCAGATGCCGGGTTCACTAATGATGCTTAATATTCAACAGTGGATGCTTTCCTAATGGCACCATATTCCCTTTACAGTGCACTGCTTTTGACCAGAGCAGTGCACTATGAAGAAAATAGGGTGCATCAAGTGTCTGACATTGTTATGCATGAGCAACTGACCACTCACATTCATGAACTAGAGGGTGGAAGAAAGGGTTGAAACTGGCGGTGGCATTATGTCAACAAAATGATTCATATGTGAACACACTGTACACACTCTCATGAAACTCGTTTGCTTAGGAAAATATGTACTTTTTATGTTTTGAAGTCATTAGTATAGGCAAGTAGTAATTCTGACACCAAAATAATTGAGGAGGATCGAAAGCATTTCATAGAGGTAATCTATTATTTTCTTGATGGCTGCACAACAGTGTTGTCAGTGCAATGCCATTCCCAAAGGTCAAATAACACCGAAGCTGACAACCGGGTGATTGAGTTTTTTTCCACAGCCGATATTCTGCTTGTTTTGAATCAATGGGTGCTATTCTGGGAGAGGAAGGAACTAGGGGAAATGAGATATCTGATGAACGAATGCAACCCATCTCAGTATTCTACACAAGGTTACAACATACTCCCTAAGCGATGCTGAAGGAAAAATATGGTGAAATATAGTTTCCTCCTCTAGAGACTACCCTCTTCATTCCTCTGACCCATTCAGACTCATAGTGTACATGCAAAATGGCACCCTGTTCTCTATATAGAGAATAGGATGCCATTTGGGACAAAACCAAAGACATCATCATACATCCACATCCTGTTAGACCTGACTGGAAGTTAGCTACTACACAGCAAGTCCCAGTGAGCGACACTTAGTATTTATTTATATTTTAGTATTTATTAGGATCTATATTAGCCTTGAGGTGATTGGCCTGATTGGCCCCAATTGGCCTGATTGGCACAGAGGGAAACACGCCAACAGACAAATGACAATACAGCTAATCAATAAACACAACATATGATTATGTAAAGCATTTTGTGACAATTTCTGATTTAAAAAAAGTTTTATTGATTGAATTTGATTGATAATCAGCTGGGACTGAAAAGAGCAACGATCAGTTCCAGCAACATCATCATGGAGGATGACAAAGGAAGGGTTCATTAACTCAGGACACCAATTTACATAAGTGGCTCATCAGAGTTGTCCCAAAATTGCACAATTCTGGACTGCTTCAATGTGATTTCATTGTGGGATATCCATAACCTGGTATTCCAAATGTCAAACAAATTATTATTTGCTTATGGATGGGTCATTTTTCTCATGTGAAAAGATTAGTTCTTAATGGTCTCTGTAATCTCTTGATTTGCATGTGCTTACTGTATTTCCTGTACTGGAATTAAGTTTATTATGTTGTATGAAATGTATTGTGACAATTAACTTAATTTTCCTGATGTCCGTGGATGTCTATTTGTGTTGAATGAGTGTATGTGGGAAGAGAAGGGCCTCCTGGAATCCATTAGACGATTGCACCTCTTAGATCCCCATTGTAAATAATCCCTGTTGGTCTGACGACACGGATAGTCGGGAGTCCCACACGCACATTGTGTGTTTGCTGATTATTTTTAATAGGGAAACAGCACATATTAAATTAAACCATCGCTGTAGACCTTCAAGCATTTTCACTACCACCACATTCCACTTAATATACTATCTATCTTTCTCTCTCTCTCTCTCTCTCTCTCTCTCTCTCTCTCTCTCTCTCTCTCTCTCTCTCTCTCTCTCTCGCTCTCTCTTTCTCTCTCTCTGCTACCATTTAACACAGGGGATCAGAGTGGCTTATGGGAAAAGAGGCATCAATAGTGACTGTTATTCTCAATCCGACCCCTTCCCCCTCAGACAGAATACCATAACTACTGTACTGGTTATAAGGATAGACAATGGAGTAAGAGATGAAAGTGGTCTATGAATAAATGTTTTATAGAATATTATGTTACGAATGGATTCCAGAACACATCTAAGAGAGGCCAAAGGGCAAAGGATATGGTGTTCAGAGTACAAAGAGAATATGTTGTTTTGGGCCAGCTTTACAATGACACATGACACTGTCTCTCTGTTCCAGCAACTGTCAGTAGAAGACATCTTATGTGTGGAATAATTAATTTAGGCCAAATTTATTTAACAGTGCCCTGTTTGTTAGGTAGGGATTCCTGTGAATAATATTGATGTGATGTTGACAGTACCTTCTCCAAGGAGAGAGATTGCTTTGATGCTTTTATGCAAATCATGTACACCTTTCATACAATTATTATGTGGATTATAATTCATAGAAGTTTTTGTAGGGGTTGATACATTTTTCATAAGGGTAAATCAAGTCTGAAATGTAAAAGTTGAAATACACTAAAAGTTTTTTTTAAATGTCTTGCTTTGCAGGAAAGTTCTCCTGCGTCAGGGTGATCAAATTAAGATCCTACAGCTGTATGAGGTGGTAGAGTTACTGAACTGGTTTTGTTACTATGGTTCTGGAGGTTCCCACCCAGGACCTTTACCTTAACTGGATCTTACATGATTAGCAATCCAGGTTTAACAATTCCAAAAATGGATTAAGAACAGACATAAACAATGGCTCCCTGACAATGGGGCTTTTGAAAGGTGCAGTCACAAATCGGGTTGAATTCTTGGTCTATTTCACAGCTCACTATGAAGGTAGGGTAAAATGGTTTGTTTTCATAATATGAGAGCTACCATTAAGAGGAGAGCTACCATTAAGATGGCTGTTCACATAAATATCAGGTCTCTCGCACCTGGCATTCGATGTGACATCTAACACAGAGGACTATTACTCATGATCAGAAAAGACGAGCAGCAGCCCAGTGTTCCGGGGTAATGGTCATAAGGAATACATGTTTACTGTTCTAAAGGTATTCAATGACAGATGAGGTGCCCTTTCTCTTTCTCATAGCGAGACAAAAAGGAATTTGCATGCTGTATGTAGAGAGCTACACCATAGCTGTAGCCTTAGATTTCCCCTGAGACCCTTGTTTACAGGATAAAAGCAGAGCTGGGTTGTTGATGGGGACCCCTCTATGAATACTAATATTAATGGGATATAAAATCATACATATCATTTTTTTCAGAATTTGACAAAGGTTTGTATTGGCTTTCAAGGCCTTATTTGTATTGTGGTTGAGCAAAATATGTGTAACGTTCTGACCTTTATTTCCTTTGTTTTGTCTTTATTTAGTATGGTCAGGGCGTGAGTTGGGGTGGGCAGTCTATGTTTGTTTTTCTATGATTGGTTTCTGTTACGGCCTAGTATGGTTCTCAATCAGAGGCAGGTGTCGTTAGTTGTCTCTGATTGAGAATCATACTTAGGTAGCCTGGGTTTCACTGTTGGTTTGTGGGTGTTTGTTTCCGTGTCAGTGTTTGTCGCCACACGGTACTGTTTCGGTTTAGTTTCTCCATGTTTTTTTTGTATTTCAGTGTTCAGTGCTTTCTTTGATTAAAGTTATGGACACTTACAACACTGCATCTTGGTCCGATCCTTACTCCTCTTCAGACGAAGAGGAGATCTGCCGTTACAGAAACACCCACCAACCAAGGACCAAGCAGCGTGGCAAAGTACACAGGACTCCTGGACATGGGAGAAGAATCTGAACGGCAAAGGACCCTGGACTCAGCCAGGGGAATATCGCCATCCCAAGGCAGAGCTGGAGGCAGCGAAGGCAGAGAGGCGCTGGTATGAGGAGGCAGCACGGCAGCGCGGCTGGAAGCCCGAGAGGCAGCCCTAAAAATGTAATGGGGGGGGACACGGGGAGTGTGGCGAAGCCAGGTAGGAGACCTGCGCCAACTTCCCATACCTACCGGAGAGAGGGACCGGACAGGCACTGTGTTATGCGGTGGAGCGCACAGTTTCCCCAGTGCGTGTGCATAGCCCGGTGCGGTACATTCCAGCTCCTCGTATCGGCCGGGCTAGAGTGGGCATCGAGCCAGGTGCCATGAAGCCGGCTCTACGTATCTGGTCTCCAGTGCATCTCCTTGGGCCGGCGTACATGGCACCAGCCTTATGCATGGTGTCCCCGGTTCGCCAGCACAGCCCAGTGCGGGCTATTCCACCTCGCCACACGGGAGTATTCAACCAGGTAAGGTTGGGCAGACTCGGTGCTCAAGCGCTCCAGTGCGCCTGCACGGTCCGGTCTACCCAGTGCCACCTCCACGCACCAGCCCTCCGGTGGCAGCCCCCCGCACCAGGCTGTCTCTACGTCTTCTGCCTACAGGTGTTCCCGCCTGTCCAGCGCTGCTAGATCCTTCCTCCTCTCCAGCGCTGCCAGAATCTCCCGTCTGTCCTGAGCTGCCAGAGTCTCCCGTCTGTCCTGAGCCGCCAGAGTCTCTCGTCTGTCCTGAGCCGCCAGAGTCTCTCGTCTGTCCTGAGCCGCCACAGTCTCCCGTCTGTCCTGAGCCGCCAGAGTCTCTCGTCTGTCCTGAGCCGCCAGAGTCTCCCATCTGTACTGAGCCGCCAGAGCCGCCGGTCTGTACTGAGCCGCCAGAGCCGCCAGTCTGTCCTGAGCCGCCAGAGCCGCCAGTCTGTCCTGAGCCGCCAGAGCCGCCAGCCAGCCAGGAGCCGCCAGAGCCATCAGCCAGCCAGGAGCCGCCAGAGCCGTCAGCCAGCCAGGAGCCGCCAGAGCCGTCTGCCAGCCAGGAGCCGCCAGAGCCGTCAGCCAGCCAGGAGCCGCCAGAGCCGTCAGCCAGCCAGGAGCCGCCAGAGCCGTCAGCCAGCCAGGAGCCGCCAGAGCCGCCAGCCAGGAGCCGCCAGAGCCGCCAGCCAGCCAGGAGCCGCCAGTCAGCCAGGAGCCGCCAGAGCCGTCAGTCAGCCAGGAGCCGCCAGAGCCGTCAGTCAGCCAGGAGCCGCCAGAGCCGTCAGCCAGTCTTCTCCCGCCTGGCCGGCGCTGCCGGAGTCTCCCATCCGTCTGGCGCTGCCGGAATCTCCCGTCCATTTGGGACCCATGGCTAGGGTCCCCATAAGAGACCACGGGGGCGGTTGAGGAGGCGGACAAAAACTGTGATGAAGTGGGGTCCACGTCCCTCGCCAGAGCCGCCACCGCGGACAGACGCCCACCCAGACCCTCCCCTATAGGTTCAGGTTTTGAGGCCGGAGTCCGCACCTTTTGGGGGGGGGGGGGGCGTGAGTTGGGGTGGGCAGTCTATGTTTGGTTTCTGTTTCGGCCTAGTATGGTTCTCAATCAGAGGCAGGTGTTGTTAGTTGTCTCTGATTGAGAATCATACTTAGGTAGCCTGGGTTTCACTGTTGGTTTGTGGGGGTTTGTTTCCGTGTCAGTGTTTGTCGCCATACGGTACTGTTTCGTTTTCGTTTCATCATGTTTCTTTTGTTATTTTTGTATTTCAGTGCTTTCTTTGATTAAAGTTATGGACACTTACCACACTGCATCTTGGTCCGATTCTTACTTCTCTTCAGACAAAGAGGAGATCTGCCATAACAATATGCACAGTGAAAATGTGTAAAACATTATGCCATACAAGTAGAGTGTGAATGTGCCTTCCAAGTGTCTTGCAAGTAAAATACGATCATGAAATCATTACATCTTTTATATTTAAAAATAATATGTGTATTCTGGTTTACTGACATTTGTATATTCTCTTTCATTTTACAGCACAAGCAGCAGAACATTTTGCCAACACATCGCATGTCTACGAAAAGAAGAAAGGAAAAGAAAAGCAGTATTTACAGTGCATTTGGAAAGTATTCAGACCCCTTCACTTTATCCACATTTTGTTGCGTTACAGCCTTATTCTAAAATGGATTAAATAAAAAAAATGTCCTCAATCTACACTCAATATCCCATAATGACAAAGTGAAAACAGGTTTTTAGAAATGTTTGCAAATGTATAATTTTTTTCAAACAGAAATACATTATTTAAACAAGTATTCAGACCCTTTGCTATGAGACTCGAAATTGACCTGTTTCCATTTATCATCCTTGAGATGTTTCCACCACCTGATTGGAGTCCACCTGTGGTAGATTCAATTGATTGGGCATGATTTGGAAAGGCACACACCTGTCTATATAAGTTCCCACAGTTGACAGCATATGGCAGAGCAAAATACAAGCCATAAGATCGAAGGAATTGTCCATAGAGATCTGAGAGAGGATTGTGTCAAGGCACAGATCTAGAGAAGAGTACCAAAAAATGTCTGCAGCATTGAAGGTCCCCAAGAACACAGTGGCCTCCATCATTCTTAAATGGAAGAAGTTTGGAACCACCAAGACTCTTCCTAGAGCCTGCCTCCTGGCCAAACTGAGCAATCAGGGGGAGAAGATCCTTGGTAATTGAGGTGACCAAGAACACGATGGTAACTCTGACAGAGCTCTGGAGAAGCTTCCAGAAGGACAACCATCTCTGCAGCACTCCACCAATCAGACATTTATGGAAGATTGGCCAGACGGAAGCCACTCCTCAGTAAAAGGCACATAACAGCCCGCTTGGAGTTTGCCAAAAGGCACCTAAAGGACTCTCGGGCCATGAGAAACAAGATTCTCTGGTCTGATGAAACCAAGATTGAATTATTTGGCCTGAATGCCAAGCGTCACATCTGGAGGAAACCTGGCATCATCCCTACGGTGAATCGTGGTGGCAGCATCATGCTTTGGGGATGTTTTCCAGTGGCAGAGACTTGGAGACTAGTCAGGATCGAGGGAAAGATGAACCTGTTCCAGAGCTCTCAGGATCTCAGACTGGGGCCAAAGTTCACCTTCCAACAGGACAACAACCCTCCTAAGCACACAGCCAAGACAAAGCAGGTATGGCTTCGGGACAAGTCTCTGAATGTCCTTGAGTGACCCAGCCACTTGAACCCGATCGAACATCTCTGGAGAGACCTGAATATAGCTGTGCAGCAACACTCCCCATCCAACCTGAAAGAGCTTGAGAGGATCTGCAGAAAAGAATGGGAGAAACTCCCCAAATACAGGTATGCCAAGTTTGTAGCGTCATACCCAAGAAGACTCGAGGCTGTAATCCCATTATTGGTTACACAGACTTTTGGCCTTCCATCCTATTCTAACCACCTCTCGCCGGCTTTGTATTCATGTTACCTGATGAAATTGCTGTACAATATGATCTTGTTGCCATCTGATGCACATTCAGATGTCATAAATCAGAGCTCTCCCTGTACTATGCTGTGCCTTGATTGATGATATCTGGAAATGTGCATGTACACCCTGGCCCATCTACAGTTGCTAGCCCCAATTCCAACCTGTGCTCTGATATCGGCTTCACTGATTTCTGCTCTCGTAAAAGCCTGGGTGTTCTTCACTTTAACACTAGAAGCTTATTACTTAAAATTGATAAATTCATAGTGTGGGTTCACAGCTTCAATCCAGATGTGTTGGTCATTACTGAGACGTGGTTAAGAAAGGGTGTTTTGAATGCTAATGTTAACCTTTATGGTTATAACCTTTTATAACATTTTTCGGCAAGACAGATCTTCCAAAGATGGGGGAGTGGCAATCTTTACCAAGGATCACCTTCAGTGCTCGGTTGTCTCCACCTGTCACGACTTCCACCGAAGTCAGCTCTTTTCCTTGTTCAGGGGGGTGATCGACGATCAACGTCACCGGCTTTCTAGCCATCGCTGCTCCATTTTCATATTTCTATTTGTTTTTTACTTGTTTCCATACACACCTGGTTCTCATTATCTAATCACACTGCTTGTATTTATCCCTCTGTTCCCCTCCATGTCTTTGTGTGTAATTGTTTATTGTTATGTGAGATGTTCACGCACTATACTTTTGTACATGTTCTGTGTTTTCTTTTGGGCACTTTGATGTCATTTTGTGCCTATTTCTTGACTGGAATAAAAGTGCACCTGTTAAATCTACTCTGCTCTCCTGCACCTGACTTCTGTACACAGCCGTAACACCACCAAGTCTGTCCCCAAACAATTTGATTTGCAGGTTTTAAGCATTAAACTTTCAAATAGCTCTTTGTTGACTGTTGCTGGATGCTATCATCCTCCATCAGCTGTACCCTACCTGCCCTAAGCTCTCTCCTGGCCCCTTACACCAAGTCTGAATTTGTCCTGCTAGGTGACCTAAACTGGGACATGTTTAAACCACCTGACCAAGTCCTAAAACAATGGGACTCCCTACATCTTTCTCAGATTATTACCAATCCCACAAGGTATGACTCCAAACACCCAGAAAAGGCTACTCTTCTTGATGTTATCCTCATAAATAGTCCTGATAGGTATCAGTCTGGTGTTTTCTGTAATGACCTTAGTGATCACTGTTTTACAGCCTGTGTTCATAATGGCTGCTCAGTGAAATGACCTGTCCTGATTTGTCATAGACGCTTGCTAAAAAAATGTAATGATCAAGCCTTCCTTCATGACCTGGCCTCTGTAAAATGGTATAGAATCAGCTTGGACCTTATTTTTTAAATATTTTCAGTGGTATTGTTAACAAACACACCCCCATAGGTTGAGTCCCTGTTTTGACTGTGATCTTGCAGAGTTACTCCACCTCAAGAAATGCATTTGGCGAAAGGCTCGGCACATGCATACTGAGGCTGACTGGCTATCGTTCAGGTAAATGAGAAATAACTGCACTCAGGCTATCCAGAAGGCCAAAGTTAGTTACTTTACGGAGCAGGTCTCTCTCTGTGGATCTAACCCCAAGAAGTTCTGGAAAACGGTTAAAGACCTGGAGAATAAACACTCCTTCTCACAGCTGCCCATGTCCCTTAATGTTGATTTGGTTTTTACTGACAAGAAGCACATGGCTGAGCTCTTTAATCACCACTTTATTAAGTCAGGATTCCTGTTTGACTCAGCCATGCCCGTCCACCTTGCCCGTCCACCATCTCCTCATTTCCCACCCTTTCTAATGTGACTATCCTCGATTATTTTCCCTTGCCCCGCTACAAAGTTTCTCCCTGCAGGCAGTTACTGAGTCCGAGGTGCTAAAGGAGCTCCTTAAACTTGACCCCCAAAAAACATCTAGGTCAGATGGTTTAGACCCTTTCTTCTTTAAGGTTGCTGCCCCTATCATCACAAAGCCTATCACCAACTTTTTTAACCTGTCTCTCCTTTCTGGGGAGGTTCCCATTGCTTGGAAGGCAGCCACAGTTCGTCCTTTATTTAAAGGGGGAGATCAAGATGATCCTAACTGTTATAGGCCTATTTATATTTTGTCCTGTTTATCAAAAGTGTTGGAAAAACTTGTCAATAATCAACTAACTGGCTTTCTTGATGTCTATAGTATTCTCCCGGGTATGCAATCTGGTTTCCGCTCAGGTTATGGATGTGTCACTGCAACCTTAAAGGTCCTTAATGATGTCACCATTGCCCTTGATTCTAAGCAACATTGTGCTGCTATTTTTATTGCCTTGGCCAAAGCTTTTGATACATTAGGCCATTCCATTCTTGTAAGCCGGCTAAGGAGTATTGGTGTCTCCGAGGGGTCTTTGGCCTGGCTTGCTAACTACCTCTCTCAAAGAGTGCAGTGTATAAAGTCAGAAAAGCTGCTGTCTCAGCCACTGGCTCTCACCAAAGGAGTACCCCAAGGCTCAATCCTAGGCCACATGCTCTTCTCAATTTACATCAACAACATAGCTCAGGCAGTAGGAAGCTCTTTCATCCATGTATACGCAAATGATAGTCTTATACTCATTTGCCCCTCCACGGATTTTGTGTTAAATGCTCTACAAAAACAAGCTTTCTCTACCCTTAATCTTGATCTGAACAGCTCCAAAACAAAGGTAATCTGGTTTGTTAAGAAGAATGCCCCTCTTCCCACATGTGTTATTACTACCACTGAGGGTTTAGAGCTTGAGGTAGTCAGCTTATACAAAATACAGCACATATCAAAGCTGCAGGCTAAAGTTAAATCTAGACTTGGCTTCCTCTATCGTAATCGCTCCACTTTCACCCCAGCTGCCAAACTAACCCTGATTCAGATGACCATCCTACCCATGCTAGATTACAGAGACATAATTTATAGATCGGCAGGTAAGGGTGCTCTCGAACGGCTAGATGTTCTTTACCATTAGGCCACCAGGTTTGCCACCAATGCTACTTATAGGACATATCCCTGCACTCTATTCTCCTCTGTAAACTTGTCATCTCTGTATACCCGTCGCAAGACCCACTGGTTGATGCTTATTTATAAAATCCTCTTAGGCCTCACTCCCCCCTATCTGAGATATCTACTGCAGCCCTCATTCTCCACATACAACACCCGTTCTGCCAGTCACATTCTGTTAAAGGTCCCCAAAGCACACACATCCCTGGGTCACTCCTCTTTTCAGTTCGCTGCAGTGAGATACTGGAACGAGCTGCAACAAACGCTCAAACTGGACAGTTTTATCTCAATCTCTTCATTCAAAGACTCAATCATGGACACTCTTACTGACAGTTGTGGCTGCTTTGTGTGATGTATTGTTGTCTCTACCTTCTTGACCTTTGTGCTGTTGACTGTGCTCAATAATGTTTGTACCATATTTTGTACTGCTACCATGTTGTGTTGCTACCATGTTGTTGTTATGTTGTGTTGCTACCATGTTATGTTGTTATGTGTTGCTGCCTTGCTATGTTGTTGTCTGAGGTCTCTCTTCATGTAATGTTGTTATGTGTTGCTGCCTTGCTATGTTGTTGTCTGAGGTCTCTCTTCATGTTGTGTTGTCATGTGTTGCTGCCTTGCTATGTTGTTGTCTGAGGTCTCTCTTCATGTTATGTTGTTATGTGTTGCTGCCTTGCTATGTTGTTGTCTGAGGTCTCTCTTCATGTTATGTTGTTATGTGTTGCTGCCTTGCTATGTTGTTGTCTGAGGTCTCTCTTCATGTTATGTTGTTATGTGTTGCTGCCTTGCTATGTTGTTGTCTGAGGTCTCTCTTCATGTTATGTTGTTATGTGTTGCTGCCTTGCTATGTTGTTGTCTGAGGTCTCTCTTCATGTAATGTTGTTATGTGTTACTGCCTTGCTATGTTGTTGTCTGAGGTCTCTCTTCATGTTATGTTGTTATGTGTTGCTGCCTTGCTATGTTGTTGTCTGAGGTCTCTCTTCATGTAATGTTGTCTCTCTTTTTGTGATCTGTGTTTTGTCTTATATTTATATTGTATTTTTCTTATTTTTATCCCAGGCCCCCGTCCCTACAGGAGGCCTTTTGGTAGGTCGTCATTGTAAATAAGAATTTGTTCATAACTGACTTGCCTAGTTAAATAAAGGTTAAATAAAAAATATATTTAAAAAATTGTTGCCAAAGGTGCTTCAACAAAGCACTTTTGTGCATTAAAAAAAAAAAAATGCAACCATTTCTAAAAAACAGTTTTTGCTTTGTCATTATGGGGTATTGTGTGTAGATAGATTTTTTATTTTATTTTTTTATTTCACCTTTATTTAACCAGGTAGGCTAGTTGAGAACAAGTTCTCATTTGCAACTGCGACCTGGCCACGATAAAGTATAGCAGTGTGAACAGACAACACAGAGTTACACATGGAGTAAACAAATTAACAAGTCAATAACACAGTAGAGAAAAAAAGGGGGGGGGTCTATATACAATGTGTGCAAAAGGCATGAGGTAGGCGAATAATTACAATTTTGCAGATTAACACTGGAGTGATAAATGATCAGATGGTCATGTACAGGTAGAGATATTGGTGTGCAAAAGAGCAGAAGAGTAAATAAATAAAAACAGTATGGGGATGAGGTAGGTGAAAATGGGTGGGCTATTTACCAATAGACTATGTACAGCTGCAGCGATCGGTTAGCTGCTCAGATAGCAGATGTTTGAAGTTGGTGAGGGAGATAAAAGTCTCCAACTTCAGCGATTTTTGCAATTTGTTCCAGTCACAGGCAGCAGAGTACTGGAACGAAAGGCGGCCGAATGAGGTGTTGGCTTTAGGGATGATCAGTGAGATACACCTGCTGGAGCGCGTGCTACGGATGGGTGTTGCCATCGTGACCAGTGAACTGAGATAAGGCGGAGCTTTACCTAGCATGGACTTGTAGATGACCTGGAGCCAGTGGGTCTGGCGACGAATATGTAGCGAGGGCCAGCCGACTAGAGCATACAAGTCGCAGTGGTGGGTGGTATAAGGTGCTTTAGTGACAAAACGGATGGCACTGTGATAGACTGCATCCAGTTTGCTGAGTAGAGTGTTGGAAGCCATTTTGTAGATGACATCGCCGAAGTCGAGGATCGGTAGGATAGTCAGTTTTACTAGGGTAAGCTTGGCGGCGTGAGTGAAGGAGGCTTTGTTGCGGAATAGAAAGCCGACTCTTGATTTGATTTTCGATTGGAGATGTTTGATATGAGTCTGGAAGGAGAGTTTGCAGTCTAGCAAGACACCTAGGTACTTATAGATGTCCACATATTCAAGGTCGGAACCATCCAGGGTGGTGATGCTAGTCGGGCATGCGGGTGCAGGCAGCGATCGGTTGAAAAGCATGCATTTGGTTTTACTAGCGTTTAAGAGCAGTTGGAGGCCACGGAAGGAGTGTTGTATAACATTGAAGCTCGTTTGGAGGTTAGATAGCACAGTGTCCAATGACGGGCCGAAAGTATATAGAATGGTGTCGTCTGCGTAGAGGTGGATCAGGGAATCGCCCGCAGCAAGAGCAACATCATTGATATATACAGAGAAAAGAGTAGGCCCGAGAATTGAACCCTGTGGCACCCCCATAGAGACTGCCAGAGGACCAGACAGCATGCCCTCCGATTTGACACACTGAACTCTGTCTGCAAAGTAATTGGTGAACCAGGCAAGGCAGTCATCCGAAAAACCGAGGCTACTGAGTCTGCCGATAAGAATATGGTGATTGACAGAGTCGAAGGCCTTGGCAAGGTCGATGAAGACGGCTGCACAGTACTGTCTTTTATCGATGGCGGTTATGATATCGTTTAGTACCTTGAGTGTGGCTGAGGTGCACCCGTGACCGGCTCGGAAACCAGATTGCACAGCGGAGAAGGTACGGTGGGATTCGAGATGGTCAGTGACCTGTTTGTTGACTTGGCTTTCGAAGACCTTAGATAGGCAGGGCAGGATGGATATAGGTCTGATGATGACAGAAAGAATATGGCTGTAACGTAACAAAATGTGGAAAAAGTGAAGGGGTCTGAATACTTTCCGAAGGCACTGTATGACTCAACCTTTGGAAATCCATGTGATCCAATGGAAATGCCATGAACTGTTGAACAAGTTTTCTTGTAAATCCCTGATTATATCATTGTGTTCCGGGTATGTGCCCCCTTGTGTGTAATACAAATGTATTATTCCACATGTGTGGATCTTGATTTAAATCCTGTTGAATAATAAAAAGTTTGGTGTATATCTCCACAATTTCAGTACAAAGTACTGTAAAGAATAGCATAGAACACACCAATACACAGCATATGTTAGGATTTCTCATGTCCTGACCATTTGTATCCCAATTCTCAGGCTGGACATAGGAACAGACATAACCCTGAATGAATCAAGGCGGAGGTAATGGCCTCTGAACAATATGATTGATTGCATTAGACAAAAGAGTGAGCAGGAAAAATCTGTCCAACCCTGCCTTTCCACTAATCCCATTTTAGAGTGAACAGATTTCTAAACAATGGATTCTTTGTCGTTTTCCTCTGTCTATGTATCGGAAGGGCAGACACATTGTGGGTCACACACAACCAGCTGACTGAATGCTTTGACTGCTGACTTATGAGGTACCACTTGACCATCCATGGGTGGGCCATTGGGGCCTGACCTCTGACCTGACCTGGCTCCTTATCTCTGGCTAGAGGGCCCTCTCCCAATGGCTCTATATAGTGCACTACTTTGGTTAGGGCCCATAGGGCTCTGATCAAAAGTAGTGCTCTATAGGGAATAGGGTGCAATTTGGGACGCTCCCTGGGTCATCTCCTGTAAAGGTATTAAACTAACAGTATGACATTTCACAACCTCTTGCAGATCAACCCAGGTTTGCAGTATGTGACCTGTGCTGTTGATGGACAAAACATTTACAGAATGAAACTTTACCTTTGGCATATCAAACAAGCATGCACATAAACGCAAGACGGTGTCTGGTCCTTTTACTCCAGAGTCCCAGAGGCTTTTGACATACATTAGATGAGACAGAGGCATGACCCTGTCTGCTTCAGCATGAGTAATCTGACTGGGACTCAGTGGACAGGTCAAGGTCTTCCTGTATGTTAACCACAGTCTTCCCGGTCACCGCAGAGCTAGGTGATGTTAATGGGTGGTGACAGTACCAGGGGCCATAGTGCAGGGAGAAACCATTGTCCTCCTGCATACCCTTAGATGATGATGATGCTTTGGCTTGGAATGTGCACTGTCATGTCTGTTATGTCGTGTCAGCAGACTGACTGCTCCTTGTAGATGGGTGAACAAGTCGGTATAAAAGAAATAGTGCCCGCACACTCATGAGCTCCACCACGTACCTCAGCCTGGTCTCATAGACTAAACGCAACATAGTAAATCCGGGACACTCAAATTAGTATGATATGTTTCATTTGGTATGGTTACATGAGAACAATGTTTACTTAACAAAAAACAAAAGTAGGGTGGTTGGTCGTGGTGGATGGGTGGGTGTATAACACAAACTTCTAGCAACCCAAAGTTTGAGAGTTTGAATCTCGTCATGGATAACTTTTGTATTTTAGCTAATTAGCAACTTTTTAGCCTGTTAGCTAACCCTAACCTTAACCCTTCTCCTAAGCCTAAGCCTAACCTTAACCCTTTAACCTGTTGAGTGTAGGGGGCAGTATTTTGATGTTTGGATGAAAAACGTACCCAAATGAAACTATTTCTCAGGCCCAGAAGCTAGAATATGCATATAATTGTCAGATTAGGATAGAAAACCCTCTAAAGTTTCCAAAACTGTCAAAATATTGTCTGTGAGTATAACAGAACTTATATTGCAGGCGAAAACCTGAGGAAAATCCAACTAGGAAGTGCCTCTTATTTTGAAACCTCCCTGTTCCATTGCATGCCTTCCCTCCATTTAAAGGGATATCAACCAGCCCTTTTATTTTGAAAAATGAGCGAGAGCGATAACATCGCGTCAGTGGATGGCTGGGTGTCAGCAGAGTTTTGCATGCGCCAACAGTTTGGAGCAGACATTTTCTCTCTCTCTCTCCTATTGAAAAAGCTACGGTCCGGTTGAAATATTATTGATTGTTTATTGTAAAAACAACATGAGGATTGATTATAAAAAACATTTGACATGTTTCTACGAACTTTACGGATACTATTTGGAATTTCCTTCTGCCCCGTCGTGACCGCTCGAGCCTGTGTATTACTGAACATAACGCGCCAAACAAATGGAGGTATTTTGGATATAAAAATAATCTTTATGGAACAAAAGAAACATTTATTGTGTAACTGGGAGTCTCGTGAGTGCAAACATCCGAAGATTATCAAAGGTAAGCAATGAATTTAATTGCTTTTCTGACTTTCGTAACCGATCTACTTTGCTGCTAGCTGTTTGTAATGTTTTGTCTGCTGAGAGAGATGTCCTTACATAAACCCTTGGTTTGCTTTCGCGGTAAAGCTTTTTGGAAATCTTACACGCCAGGTGGATTAACAACAAGCTAAACTGTGTTTTGCTATATTGCACTTGTGATTTCATGAAAATTAAATATTTTTAGTAATTTAATTTGAATTTGGCGCTCTGCAATTCAGCGGATGTTGACGAAAATGATCCCTCTAACGGGATGGGTGCACCAAGAAGTTAACCTAACTCCTAAACTTAACCTTAACCCTAACCTTAACCCTAACCCCTAGCCTAGCTAACGTTAGCCAGCTAGCTAACGTTAGGCACCTAGCCACTTAGCTGGAATTTGTAACGTATCATGTATTTAGCAAATTCATAACACATAGTACGTTTGCAAATTTGTAACAAATTGTATGTTTTGCAAATTTGTAACATATAATTCATAGCATATCCTTAGCCACTGGAAGTAGGGGTGCTGAGGGTGTTGCAGTACCCCCTGAAAAATCTTTATATTAATAATAAATAAAAATGAAAATAAATATTTATTCACAAAATTAGTGCACTGGCCTTTAATAGTCCTGTACTAGCGGACCGATATAGCCGTCTGCAGTGCCCCCCTTGGTGACGAAAAAAATCGCCACACCTCCAAACTACTTCCTGCTGCTATGAACATATCATACGAAATGGGTGATAGACATCCACAACTGAATACATACGAAACATAACATATCATATCAAGTACAGAATAATGTTGAATGCTCTGAGACTAGATTCTGTACCTTTATAAATAAACAAACAGCATTTCGATCCTACAAGGATCTTGCTCAGGTCATTTTCCCGGAAGTTCACCAATTTTACCGGAAGTTCACCACACCCACATTTATAAACATAAGACAAGTAGCGATTAGCGCGGTCTATACATAATTAAGTTGAAAGGGGCAGCACATTTAGGGGTAGAGGATGGAAACTGTTTCCATGCAGTAGTGAGTTTCTGTCAGACGGATGGATGGTTGTCAGGTCAGATTTGTCCCCCCCAAAAAACGGACACCTTCCTTGACCATGTCCAAGAGGGCAGTTAAAGGTGCACTGTCACGTCCTGACCTTAGTTCCTTTTTTATGTCTCTATTTTGGTTTGGTCAGGGCGTGAGTTGGGGTGGGCATTCAATGTTTTTTTTCTATGTTTTCTATTTCTATGTGTTTGGCCTGGTATGGTTCCCAATCAGAGGCAGCTGTCAATACTTAGGTAGCCTTTTCCCACCTGTGTTTTGTGGGTAATTATTTTTCTGTGTGTGTTTGTGTGCACCTCGTTTGCGTCAGGTTCTTTGCTGTTTACCTGTTTGTTTTTTGGTTATTTCGGTTTCACTTTCATTAAAAGATAAGGAACTACATGCACGCTGCGCCTTGGTCGTTTTTATGACAGAGAGTTTGAGGATAGCGAGCGTGACATGCACACGTTGCACACAGTGTAATTTCACAAGCAGATGCCACACATTCAACCATCCTATGACAGGAAAACCTTTTAAACTGAAGATATTATAACATCCGCGACAAAGAATGTATTCTACCTACTGAAATGCCCTTGTAAGCTGGCCTATGTGGGCAAGACACGCTGGGCACTCCAGACACGCATATCTGAACATATAAGTAGCATCAGAAACTAAGACCCCAAATGTCTAGTCGCTATGCACTTTGACTGCCAGACACAATGTTGCCTCATTAAAGTACATGGGTATCGAGCATGTCAAAGTCCTGAGGCGAGGGGAGGACATCGATAGATTTCTATTGCAAAGAGAATCCTACTGGGTACTCCAATTGGAAAATATGTATCCAAAAGAAATGAATGAGGATTTTCCCATTGGCCATTTCCTGTGAACGCCATCTGATTCATTTATTATTATGACAACCACAGTTGAGTATTGGAGCATATGCTTTGTCTACCTCATATGAATGGTTATACAGTCATAATATTTGAGAAGTGTGTGTGTGTGTATATATCTATATATAATTGTTTTTGTGCTGCCTATTTCATCTGGAATATGTATAGACCACCCTAATATGTGCTTGTCTTATGTCTATAAATATGGATGTGATAGACTTCTGGTGAAATGACCTGAGGAAGATCCCTGTTTGATTCTAAACGTTGTTTGAAAATGAAATAATCCTTAAGTCATTTTACACACCTGTGCCCACATCTGTGCATCAGTCTTAGTAGCGTAATAAAAAAATCCCCATAAAAATCTGTCAATTTAAACTAGAGATCTAAGGTTTTTTGCATGGGCTGCATCTCAATCTATCACATCTGACTATGGCGGTGTTTGTCAGACCACGGGACATTCTGTAATGCCCGGGGTTGGAGCGAGCGGTCGCATTCGCACTTCGGTCCGCAGGTAGTATACATTTCATTACATTTCACTATAGCACAACGGTTTAATTTGTCTAATCTTGGCAATTTCTTCTTAGCTAGCTACATAGCCGTCCTTGTATCAAAGATAATTGCGTAATTATCGTATTTCGTCGTCCTAACGTAGTCTACACTGCTATCTGCCCAGCAGCTAGCCAGCTAGCCAGCTAGCTAACGTCCACCGGCTACCGAATAGCAGCACTGTAAAAACTATTACACTCAACTGAACGACTTGATTAGTGTAGTGTTAGCTAGCTACATAGTTGTCTTTGCTGTCTTCGTATCCAGGATAATTGTGTAGTTTAGAGTGTGTAGTCTTAGAGTGATTATCTTAATTTACCGAGGTTAGCTAGCCAGCTATTTGTCGTCCTTAACGTAGGAGACACTGCTAACTAGCCAACAGCTAGCCAACGTCCACCGAATAGAACTTCCTCACTCAACAACCCGGTCGCATTCCGCTTCGCTCCACAGGTAGTATCACTTTTTCATTTCATTTCATTACAGTACAACGGTTTGATTTGTTTGATCGTAGCTAGCTACATAGCCGTCTTTGTATCAAAGATAATTGTGTAGTCTAGAGCGATTTTCTAGGTTAGCTAGCCAGCTATTGTCGTTCTTTTAACGCAACGTAACGTAATCAACACTGCTAGCTAGCCAGCTAGCCCCCGAATAGCAGCACTGTAGAAACTATCACACTCAACGGGACGACTTGATTAGTGTAGTGTCAACAACGCAGCCACTGCCAGCTAGCCTACAAAGTCAACAACGCAGCCACTGCCAGCTAGCCTACTTCAGCAATACTGTATCATTTTAATCATTTTTAGTCAATAAGATTCTTGCTACGTAAGCTTAACTTTCTGAACATTCGAGACGTGTAGTCCACTTGTCATTCCAATCTCCTTTGCATTAGCGTAGCCTCTTCTGTAGCCTGTCAACTATGTGTCTGTCTATCCCTGTTCTCTCCTCTCTGCACAGACCATACAAACGCTCCACACCGCGTGGCCGCGGCCACCCTAATCTGGTGGTCCCAGCGCGCACGACCCACGTGGAGTTCCAGGTCTCCGGTAGCCTCTGGAACTGCCGATCTGCGGCCAACAAGGCAGAGTTCATCTCAGCCTATGCCTCCCTCCAGTCCCTCGACTTCTTGGCACTGACGGAAACATGGATCACCACATATAACACTGCTACTCCTGCTGCTCTCTCTTCGTCCGCCCACGTGTTCTCGCACACCCCGAGAGCTTCTGGTCAGCGGGGTGGTGGCACCGGGATCCTCATCTCTCCCAAGTGGTCATTCTCTCTTTCTCCCCTTACCCATCTGTCTATCGCCTCCTTTGAATTCCATGCTGTCACAGTTACCAGCCCTTTCAAGCTTAACATCCTTATCATTTATCGCCCTCCAGGTTCCCTCGGAGAGTTCATCAATGAGCTTGATGCCTTGATAAGCTCCTTTCCTGAGGACGGCTCACCTCTCACAGTTCTGGGCGACTTTAACCTCCCCACGTCTATCCTTTCACTCCCTCCTCTCTACATTTTCCTCTTCTGTCTCTGCTGCTAAAGCCACTTTCTACCACTCTAAATTCCAAGCATCTGCCTCTAACCCTAGAAAGCTCTTTGCCACCTTCTCCTCCCTCCTGAATCCCCCCCCCCTCCTCCCTCTCTGCAGATGACTTCGTCAACCATTTTGAAAAGAAGGTCGACGACATCCGATCCTCGTTTGCTAAGTCAAACGACACCGCTGGTTCTGCTCACACTGCCCTACCCTGTGCTCTGACCTCTTTCTCCCCTCTCTCTCCAGATGAAATCTCGCGTCTTGTGACGGCCGGCCGCCCTACAACCTGCCCGCTTGACCCTATCCCCTCCTCTCTTCTCCAGACCATTTCCGGAGACCTTCTCCCTTACCTCACCTCGCTCATCAACTCATCCCTGACCGCTGGCTACGTCCCTTCCGTCTTCAAGAGAGCGAGAGTTGCACCCCTTCTGAAAAAACCTACACTCGATCCCTCCGATGTCAACAACTACAGACCAGTATCCCTTCTTTCTTTTCTCTCCAAAACTCTTGAACGTGCCGTCCTTGGCCAGCTCTCCCGCTATCTCTCTCAGAATGACCTTCTTGATCCAAATCAGTCAGGTTTCAAGACTAGTCATTCAACTGAGACTGCTCTTCTCTGATCACGGAGGCGCTCCGCACTGCTAAAGCTAACTCTCTCTCCTCTGCTCTCATCCTTCTAGACCTATCGGCTGCCTTCGATACTGTGAACCATCAGATCCTCCTCTCCACCCTCTCCGAGTTGGGCATCTCCGGCGCGGCCCACGCTTGGATTGCGTCCTACCTGACAGGTCGCTCCTACCAGGTGGCGTGGCGAGAATCTGTCTCCTCACCACGTGCTCTCACCACTGGTGTCCCCAGGGCTCTGTTCTAGGCCCTCTCCTATTCTCGCTATACACCAAGTCACTTGGCTCTGTCATAACCTCACATGGTCTCTCCTATCATTGCTATGCAGACGACACACAATTAATCTTCTCCTTTCCCCCTTCTGATGACCAGGTGGCGAATCGCATCTCTGCATGTCTGGCAGACATATCAGTGTGGATGACGGATCACCACCTCAAGCTGAACCTCGGCAAGACGGAGCTGCTCTTCCTCCCGGGGAAGGACTGCTCGTTCCATGATCTCGCCATCACGGTTGACAACTCCATTGTGTCCTCCTCCCAGAGCGCTAAGAACCTTGGCGTGATCCTGGACAACACCCTGTCGTTCTCAACTAACATCAAGGCGGTGGCCGGTTCCTGTAGGTTCATGCTCTACAACATCCGCAGAGTACGACCCTGCCTCACACAGGAAGCGGCGCAGGTCCTAATCCAGGCACTTGTCATCTCCCGTCTGGACTACTGCAACTCGCTGTTGGCTGGGCTCCCTGCCTGTGCCATTAAACCCCTACAACTCATCCAGAACGCCGCAGCCCGTCTGGTGTTCAACCTTCCCAAGTTCTCTCACGTCACCCCGCTCCTCCGCTCCCTCCACTGGCTTCCAGTTGAAGCTCGCATCCGCTACAAGACCATGGTGCTTGCCTACGGAGCTGTGAGGGGAACGGCACCTCAGTACCTCCAGGCTCTGATCAGGCCCTACACCCAAACAAGGGCACTGCGTTCATCCACCTCTGGTCTGCTCGCCTCCCTACCACTGAGGAAGTACAGTTCCCGCTCAGCCCAGTCAAAACTGTTCGCTGCTCTGGCCCCCCAATGGTGGAACAAACTCCCTCACGACGCCAGGACAGCGGAGTCAATCACCACCTTCTGGAGACACCTGAAACCCCACCTCTTTAAGGAACACCTAGGATAGGATAAAGCAATCCTTCTCACCCCCCCCCCCCTTAAAAGATTTAGATGCACTATTGTAAAGTGGCTGTTCCACTGGATGTCATAAGGTGAACGCACCAATTTGTAAGTCGCTCTGGATAAGAGCGTCTGCTAAATGACTTAAATGTAAATGTAAATGTAGTGGAGGAAGGAGTCAGAAGCAGGAGACAGAGAGTTCAGAGTAGCGCTACTTCTTTATTCACCAACCAGGTGAAAACAGACGCCACTCAAAACAAATGCCCCAAAACACAGGGGAACTAAACAATCCCAAAAACAACTCACATACACGAACAACCGTGACATACAGGCGTGTGCAATTAGCCAGCTGGCTAATAAAGACCAACTAATAAACCTAATTAACAACAGGTGTAACTAATAAACAGACAAGGAGGCGGAGGAAAAGATCAGTGGCAGCTAGTAGGCCGGTGACGACGAGTGCCGAGCGCCACCCGAACGGGAAGGGGAGCCACCTTCGGTAGGAGTCGTGACAGTACTTAGAGAACCGATCCACAATCACCAAAACCGTAGTGTTCCCCTGAGACGGGGGGAGATCGGTCAGGAAATCTACGGATAGGTGAGACCATGGCCATTGTGGAACGGGGAGGGGTTGTAACTTCCCTCTAGGAAGGTGCCTAGGAGCCTTACTCTGGGCGCACACCGAACAGGAAAAGACATAAACCCTAACGTCCCTAGCCAAGGTGGTCCACCAATACTTCTCCCGGAGGCCCCCCACTGTCCTCGCCACCCCAGGGTGACCCGAGGAGGGTAGGGTGTGAGCCCACCGAATCAGTTGGTCCGGGACACCAAGCGGCACGTACTTCCGCCCAGCCGGACACTGAGGAGGCGCAGGCTCCGCCCGTAACGCCCGCTCGATGTCCGAGTCCACCTCCCATACCACTGGTGCCATCAGCCTCGAGGCAGGAAGGATGGGAGTAGGCTCGGTGGACCGATCCTCCGCGTCGTAAAGGCGGGACAGTGCGTCAGCCTTTACGTTCTGGGAGCCTGGTCTATATGACAGATGAAACCGGAATCGGGTGAAGAACATGGCCCACCTTGCCTGACGTGGGTTCAGTCTCCTAGCTGCCCGAATATACTCCAGATTCTGGTGGTCGGTCCAGATGAGAAAGGGGTGCTTAGCCCCCTCAAGCCAGTGTCTCCACACTCTCAGAGCCCTGACCAACGCTAACAACTTCCGGTCCCCCACATCATAGGCCCCCCCCTTGGACGGAGCTTCCTCGAGAAGAAAGCGCAGGGGCGGAGTTTTTGTGGCATACCCGAGCGCTGTGATAGCACGGCTTTCTTTTTTCAACCTATTGAAAGCTCTGTCTGCCTCTGCTGACTACCGCAAACGCACCGGGCCCCCCTTCAGCAGTGAGGTAATGGGTAAATGGATAATGGATAAACCTCCGGTAGTATTTGGCAAACCCCAAAAACCGCTGCACCTCCTTTACCGTGGTCGGAGTCGGCCAATTACGCATGGCCTTAATGCGGTCACACTCCATCACCACCCCCAGTTCCACACACAGACATGGGGGGAACAGAGGGTTATATACACGTCACGTAATGAGGGAATGTAAACCAGGTGTGTGGGAAAACAAGACAAAACAAATGGAAAATTAAAGGTGAGGGCCTCCCGGGTGCAGCGCTAGCTGTGCCACCAGAGACTCTGGGTTCGCGCCCAGGCTCTGTCGTAACCGGCCGCGACCGGGAGGTCCGTGGGGTGACGCACAATTGGCCTAGCGTCGTCCGGGTTAGGGAGGGTTTGGCCGGTAGGGAAATCCTTGTCTCATCGCGCACCAGCGACTCCTGTGGCGGGTGCGCTAACCAAGGTTGCCAGGTACACGGTGTTTCCTCCGAATCATTGGTGCGGCTGGCTTCCGGGTTGGATGGTGCTGTGTTAAGAAGCAGTACGGCTTGGCTGGGTTGTGTATCGGAGGACGCATGACTTTCAACCTTCGTCTCTCCCGAGCCCATACGGGAGTTGTAGCGATGAGACAACATAGTAGCTACTAAACAATTGGATACCACGAAATTGGGGAGAAAAAGGGGTAAAATTCAACAACAACAAAAAAATTAAATTAAATGAAAGGTGGATCGGCGATGGCTAGAAGACCGGTGACGTCGACCGCCGAACGCTGCCCGAACAAGGAGAAGAACCGACTTCGGCAGAAGTCGTGACACAAGTGCAATGTGTTGACTGTTGACGTGCTGTGAAGTGAAATGCTCTTTAAGCTCAATTTCAACAATTTCATTGTCCAGCGATGGTCTTAACTATTCAACTACCGAGACATTTTTACTGTATGTGTCGGTTACATGGAAAACGTGTCATATTTCTATTAGAGAAGTGTGATTTTTGATGTCTAAAACAAGTGAAAATGTTTTGAGATATTTTTAGAGCATAGAATATTCATACTTTGCATTACTCAGCTCAGCTCTGATTAACAAACAGGTTTGCTTACACAAGCTATTTGTTTTCATTTTCATGTATTGTGGATGACTCATGTGCATGGGGTGCCTGAATTTCTGCTTACCTGGTCTTATTGGCTCAGGGGGTATTTCATTGGACTTATGTTTTGGTTCTGTGAGTGTCTGTGTCTGTTTTTCATTATGTGTTTGTGTGTGTGTTTGGGGGGAGGGGGTGAGAGTGGGTGCATGCTGGCCTTTAAAAGCCTGCTTAATGCTGTTTCTGTGCTATTGATTCCAATGTCATCATTTGCAGTGGGAGACTGATCAAACTGTGATCAGCGAGAGTGTTTTACACTCGAGGAAGATTTGTTTCTGCGCAGAGCATATGATAGCTCTAGCCATTAAGTTAAGAGATCCTTGTGTGTGCCGGTTAAGCGTGCAGCAGCTGAACAGCTGGACATGGATTTGAGAAGGCGGAGGCAAGGATTGTGTGGTGCTCTGTATAGGCTTCTTCAAATGAGATGAACAGCAGGGAAGGTATCTGCTCTATCCAATACATCCAATTTATAGTCAGGGCCATATGGCTGAAATTGTAGTTATGGAGACAGATGAGAGTGGGTGAAAAATACTAAATTCAAGAGAAGTAAAAATGTGAACATTGTGGTTCAAGGCAGCAACACCCCTCAATGTGTAAGTAGATGAAGAGAGAGAGAAAGAAGGAGAGAGATAAATAAATAAAGGAGAGGGAAAGAAATAGGGAGAGAGAAAGTGTCATGTATTGTCATGTTACGTCTTGTCCCTGTGCTTTCTCTTCTCTTCGTTTCCCCCTGCTGGTCGTATTAGGTTACTTTCTCTCTCTCTATCTCTCTCTCTCTCTATCGTTCCGTTCCTGCTCCCAGCTGTTCCTCATTCTCCTAACGACCTCGTTTACTCTCTCACACCTGTCCCCTCTTTTGCCCTCTGATTAAGTCTCTATTTCTCTCTCTGTTTCTGCTTCTGTCCTTGTCGGATTCTTGTTTGCTTTGCCCTTGTCCCGTCCTGTCGTAATCTGCCTCTTCATCAGATGCTGCGTGTGAGCAGGTGTCTCTGTCCTCTACGGCCCGCGCCTACACGGAGGGACCAGCAGTCTGTTGCCGCTAGCCCTGCTATTCTCCTCTACTACTAGAAGGGGGACTCTCCTGTAAAGATAGAGGATTTATGTTTTCCCTGTTTGGACATCTCCTGTAAAGATTGAGGATTTATGTTTTCCCTGTTTGGACATTAAAAGACTCTGTTTCTGTTAAATCGCTTTTGGGTCCTCACTCACCTGCATAACAGAAGAATCCGACCAAGAATGGACCCAGCGACTTCGGATCCTCTCTACTCTGCCGTCGAGATCCAGGGAGCGATGCTAGGCAGACACGAGCAGGAATTGTCTGCTGCTCGACATGCCGTTGAGACCCTGGCCGCACAAGTCTCCGACCTCTCGAAACATATTCACAATCTCCGCCTCGATCCACCGGCTACTTCCAGGGCTTCCGAGTCTCCGGAGCCCAGAATTAATAACCCACCGTGTTACTCTGGGGAGCCCACTGAATGCCGCTCGTTCCTCACCCAGTGTGATATTGTGTTCTCTCTCCAGCCCAACACGTACTCCAGGGGTACAGCTCGTATCGCCTACGTCATATCTCTCCTTACTGGACGGGCTCGTGAGTGGGGCACGGCAATCTGGGAGGCAAGGGCTGAGTGTACTAACTTGCTCGCTCGTTTTCTGGAGGGTCTCCACGCGGAGGTAAAGGATGAGATTCTCTCCCGGGAGGTTCCTTCCAGCGTGGATTCTTTGATTGAACTCGCTATTCGCATAGAACGACGGGTAGATCTTCGTCACCGAGCTCGTGGAAGAGAGCTCGCGTTATCCGTTTCCCCCCTCTCCGCATCACTACCATCTTCCTCCACTGGCTCAGGTGCTGAGCCCATGCAGCTGGGGGGAATTCGCATCTCGACTAAGGAGAGGGAACGGAGAATCACCAACCGCCTCTGTCTCTATTGCGGTTCCGCTGGTCATTTTGTCATTTCATGTCCAGTAAAAGCCAGAGCTCATCAGTAAGCGGAGGGCTACTGGTGAGCGCTACTACTCAGGTCTCTCCTTCAAGATCCTGTACTACCTTGTCGGTCCATCTACGCTGGACCGGTTCGGCAGCTTCCTGCAGTGCCTTGATAGACTCTGGGGCGGAGGGCTGTTTTATGGACGAAGCCTGGGCTCGGGAACATGACATTCCTCTCAGACAGTTAGGGGGAGCCCACGGCCATGTTCGCCTTGGATGGTAGTCCTCTCCCCAGGATTCAGCGTGAAACGCTACCTTTAACCCTCACTGTCTCTGGTAATCATAGCGAAACCATTTCTTTTTTGATTTTTCGTTCACCTTTTACACCTGTTGTTTTGGGCCATCCCTGGCTAGTGTGTCATAATCCTTCTATTAATTGGTCTAGTAACTCTATCCTCTCCTGGAACGTCTCTTGTCATGTGAAGTGTTTAATGTCTGCTATTCCACCTGTTTCTTCTGCCCCCTCTTCACAGGAGGAGCCTGGTGATTTGACAGGGGTGCCGGAGGAATATCATGATCTGCGCACGGTCTTCAGTCGGTCCAGGGGCCACCTCCCTTCCTCCTCACCGGTTGTATGATTGTAGTATTGATCTCCTTCCGGGTACCACTCCCCCCGGGGTAGACTATACTCTCTGTCGGCTCCCGAACGTAAGGCTCTCGAAGATTATTTGTCTGTAGCTCTCGACGCCGGTACCGTAGTCCCTTCCTCCTCTCCCGCCGGAGCGGGTTTTTTTGTTAAGAAAAGGACGGGACCCTGCGCCCCTGCGTGGATTATCGAGGGCTGAATGACATAACGGTTAAGAATCGTTATCCGCTTCCCCTTATGTCTTCAGCCTTCGAGATCCTGCAGGGAGCCAGGCTTTTCACTAAGTTGGATCTTCGTAACGCTTACCATCTCGTGCGCATCAGGGAGGGGGACGAGTGGAAAACGGCGTTTAACACTCCGTTAGGGCACTTTGAATACCGGGTTCTGCCGTTCGGTCTCGCTAACGCTCCAGCTGTCTTTCAGGCATTAGTGAATGATGTACTGAGAGACATGCTGAACATCTTTGTTTTCGTTTACCTTGACGATATCCTGATTTTTTCACCGTCACTCCAGATTCATGTTCAGCACGTTCGACGTGTCCTCCAGCGCCTTTTAGAGAATTGTCTTTATGTGAAGGCTGAGAAGTGCGCTTTTCATGTCTCCTCCGTCACATTTCTCGGTTCTGTTATTTCCGCTGAAGGCATTCAGATGGATCCCGCTAAGGTCCAAGCTGTCAGCGATTGGCCCGTCCCTAAGTCACGTGTCGAGCTGCAGCGCTTTCTCGGTTTCGCGAATTTCTATCGTCGTTTCATTTGTAATTTCGGTCAGGTGGCAGCTCCTCTCACAGCCCTTACTTCTGTCAAGACGTGCTTTAAGTGGTCCGTTTCCGCCCAGGGAGCTTTTGATCTCCTCAAGAAGCGTTTTACATCCGCTCCTATCCTTGTTACACCTGACGTCTCTAGACAGTTCATTGTCGAGGTTGACGCGTCAGAGGTGGGCGTGGGAGCCATTCTGTCCCAGCGCTCCCATTCTGACGATAAGGTCCACCCTTGCGCGTATTTTTCTCATCGCCTGTCGCCGTCAGAACGTAACTATGATGTGGGAAACCGCGAACTGCTTGCCATCCGCTTAGCCCTAGGCAAATGGCGACAGTGGTTGGAGGGGTCGACCGTTCCTTTTGTCGTTTGGACTGACCATAAGAACCTTGAGTACATCCGTTCTGCCAAACGACTTAATGCGCGTCAGGCTCGTTGGGCGCTGTTTTTCGCTCGTTTCGAATTCGTTATTTCTTATCGTCCGGGCTCAAAGAACACCAAGCCTGATGCTTTATCCCATCTCTTCAGTTCTTCAGTAGCCTCCACCGACCCCGAGGGGATTCTCCCTGAGGGGCGTGTTGTCGGGTTGACTGTCTGGGGAATTGAGAGGCAGGTAAAGCAAGCACTCACTCACACTCCGTCGCCGCGCGCTTGTCCTAGGAACCTTCTTTTCGTTCCCGTTCCTACTCGTCTGGCCGTTCTTCAGTGGGCTCACTCTGCCAAGTTAGCCGGCCACCCCGGCGTTCGGGGGTACGCTTGCTTCTATTCGCCAGCGTTTTGGTGGCCCACTCAGGAGCGTGACACGCGTCGTTTCGTGGCTGCTTGTTCGGACTGCGCGCAGACTAAGTCCGGTAACTCTCCTCCTGCCGACCGTCTCAGACCGCTTTCCATTCCCTCTCGACCGTGGTCTCACATCGCCTTAGACTTTATTACCGGTCTGCCTTCGTCAGCGGGGAAGACTGTTATTCTAACGGTTGTCGATAGGTTCTCTAAGGCGGCTCATTTTATTCCCCTCGCTAAGCTTCCTTCTGCTAAAGAGACGGCACAAATCATCATTGAGAATGTTTTCAGAATTCATGGCCTTCCGTCAGACGCCGTTTCGGACAGGGGTCCGCAATTCACGTCTCAATTTTGGAGGGAGTTTTGCCGTTTGATTGGGGCTTCCGTCAGTCTCTCTTCCGGTTTTCACCCCCAGTCTAACGGTCAAGCAGAACGGGCCAATCAGACTATTGGTCGCATCTTACGCAGTCTTTCCTTTCGAAACCCTGCGTCTTGGGCAGAACAGCTCCCCTGGGCAGAATACGCTCACAACTCGCTTCCTTCGTCTGCGACCGGGCTATCTCCTTTTCAGAGTAGCCTCGGGTACCAGCCTCCTCTGTTCTCGTCCCAGCTCGCCGAGTCCAGCGTCCCCTCCGCTCAGGCTTTTGTCCAACGTTGTGAGCGCACCTGGAAGAGGATCAGGTCTGCACTTTGCCGTTATAGGGCGCAGACTGTGAGAGCCGCTAATAAGCGTAGGACTAAGAGTCCTAGCTATTGTCGCGGTCAGAGAGTATGGCTCTCCACTCGTAACCTTCCCCTTATGACAGCTTCTCGCAAATTGACCCCGCGGTTCATTGGTCCGTTCCGTATTTCTCAGGTCGTTAATCCTGTCGCAGTGCGACTTCTTCTTCCGCGACATCTTCGTCGCGTCCACCCGGTCTTCCATGTCTCCTGTGTCAAGCCTTTTCTTCGCGCCCCGTTCGTCTCCCCCCGTCCTTGTCGAGGGCGCACCTATCTACAGGGTCCGGAAGATTATGGACATGCGTCCTCGGGGCCGTGGTCATCAGTACCTAGTGGATTGGGAGGGGTACGGTCCTGAGGAAAGGAGTTGGGTTCCATCTCGGGACGTGCTGGACCGTTCGCTGATCGATGATTTCCTCCGTTGCCGCCAGGTTTCCTCCTCGAGTGCGCCAGGAGGCGCTCGGTGAGTGGGGGGGTACTGTCATGTATTGTCATTTTATGTCTTGTCCCTGTGCTTTCTCTTCTCTTCGTTTCCCCCTGCTGGTCGTATTAGGTTACTTTCTCTCTCTCTATCTCTCTCTCTCTCTATCGTTCCGTTCCTGCTCCCAGCTGTTCCTCATTCTCCTAACGACCTTGTTTACTCTCTCACACCTGTCCCCTCTTTTGCCCTCTGATTAAGTCTCTATTTCTCTCTCTGTTTCTGCTTCTGTCCTTGTCGGATTCTTGTTTGCTTTGCCCTTGTCCCGTCCTGTCGTAATCTGCCTCTTCATCAGATGCTGCGTGTGAGCAGGTGTCTCTGTCCTCTACGGCCCGCGCCTACCCGGAGGGACCAGCAGTCTGTTGCCGCTAGCCCTGCTATTCTCCTCTACTACTAGAAGGGGGACTCTCCTGTAAAGATAGAGGATTTATGTTTTCCCTGTTTGGACATCTCCTGTAAAGATTGAGGATTTATGTTTTCCCTGTTTGGACATTAAAAGACTCTGTTTCTGTTAAATCGCTTTTGGGTCCTCACTCACCTGCATAACAGAAAGAGTGAGAGAGAGCAAGCGAGAGACTTTCATTAGGCTAGTATGATTCTCAAGCCAACTGCTGTAGACTGTAGAGATTCCATGTTGGAGAACTTAATCCTGTTTTCATGAAAACAGAATTAGAGGTAGAATGTTTTGGTGCATTGTTGTGACATTACATATTCGAAGCTAATCTGTAATTTTGTCAAGGTGACCATGCTCAGACCTGCCCCTGCCCCGTATAATTAATTCAAGACACGAACGTACATAAATAGCTCAAACTGTAGGATAAATGTACCATGATTCGTTTGACGTGCAGGGTGGCCTATATGGTTTATAATGTTTCATATATGGAAATCCACAGTCACTGCGCCCTTGGTTGCGCGTATTTTATGCTGTGTCTCTTTAAATACAGTAGGCAGTGCTGTCGGCCTGTGTGGAGCGCAGAGCGCAGTTAGGGCTGTGGTGTGCACGACCCGCAGGGCTGTTTGACAGGCACTCTGGACACAGAGAGACAAGTCGCCTCACCGTGACACGCTGGCTGCATCATACCGACTTTGACCTAACAGCAGATTACGGGGTACGGAAATGATCTTCTCCTGCGTACCGTCATCAACATAATTGAGTTTGCTTCAAGGACCATATGCTATTCTGCCTTATTCTGTCCTTGTAAATAAGCTTGTGGCAGCATCCACAGAATGCTGTATTGAACTAGACAGAGATTGGTTTGTAACGGGATTGAGAATCGCAGTGACAGAGGACAGACGCACGGACGTTATGGTGAATACATAAATTAGAAACCCTATCGCAACATTTAGACTACCACTGGATCTATACTCTTCATTTTGTGAGGAGCCAAGATTGTGAATGATAGCTGTATCAGACCGATTCTTATTTCAGAGTTGCGTCTTTCCATTAGGTTCAGACAAATATTTCCGTATATGCGGTAACGGATTGTATTCGACTCTCCCTTGGATTACTCTCTTATGACTCCTATTTGAGGTAGGTTATGCACCTTATCATATTTTATTTATTTAAATGAAAGTTGTCAAACAATTATTATTTTTTGCCAGATATGACATTGTAGGCTATTATGGGCGTTTTCTATAAGCAGATGAACACATTGTACTCTATAACGTCTATCAGCAGATTTCTAATGTATCAAATCTGGTTCTATCAGCTGGTTTCTACAGTATAATATCTGAGAAATGTGCCCCCATCACAATTGTTGACTTTCAGACAGTGTAGTGTAATTTCAGCAAACCCCATGCAGTGATACAACTCGTTCACTACTCATCATTGGTCCTCTTCTCTCCCCTTGGATCTTTATGTATGCCGCAGTGGGCTCTGACATAAATGTAAGTAATACAAACATCAGAATGTAGCCTACAGCCTATAGCTTATTAAAAGTAGACCATTATTTTTGCTGCCTGCTGAAGGTTGTGGTGAGAGACCTACTTGTTGTGTTTACTATATGTACTTACATGTATGTGTAACTGATAGATGCATGCACACACACACACACACACACACACACACACACACACACACACACACACACACACACACACACACACACACTACATCTTAATGTACATCAATTGTAAAGTCTTTTGTCTGCAATGTCTTTTCCGTTACGTGTCGAACCCCAGTATAACTAGCTGTCGCCATTGGCCTCAGCTGATGGGAAACTAAATCAAAATCAAAAAACCAAATGATCACTGGTAGTTAATGGTGGAAAGAGTCATTATCACTGAGCTGACATGGAAAACATAACAGATGGGCCTACAATTACCGGACCAGGATGTCTGCTTTATTTATTCTAACAGACTCTAAACGCAAGAATAGTTTTATTTAATTCATTTTCTTGCATATGTTCTACATATATTACAAAAAAAGAGGTCAAAACAATAGTCCCAGAAAGAGGGTAAAACAATAGTCCCATTAGCAAGTTATTTGATTTTGGACTGGTATGTGATGCTATCTATATCTATCTGATTCACCTCAACCTCAAATAAGATCAATTTGTTTAATTTGTAACTGCCAGCACTGAACACAGTGTGGATCTCACAACAACACCTTGTGATACATGCAGGGTTTATTTGGATTAGTTAAGTGCTAATGGAAATGTGAGAGCGCCCTAGTCTCCACCAGTAGCCAACTCATCCCAGCGTGTGCCATCATGCCGAGTCAGTGGCTCAGCTAGGCTGCATGTAATTATTCCCCTGCCTGTTCCAGAGGGCTGGCTTTATGTAAATATCATGTGGCCTTGAATCAACACATCGCCACTCTCACTTGACCCAAAGTGTGAAGTAGCTGGACTTTCTTTAGAGCCCTCATGCTAATGTTTAACTAGCATAATGATTTGCAGATCCACCTCAGAGAGCAGAGGAGACCTGCCTGTCTCTCTGCCTTCCTGACTTTCTTCTTTCACTTCCTTCACCCTCTGTTGTTCTGTTACTAGAGCTAATGACATGCTTAGATATATGTTAGGAGATGTATTCTCCTTTGTGGCAGCTCAGTAATGGGGCAATTGACTGAAGTGATATTCAGTGGTATTTATCATGAAGCATCATCATCTGTCAGCAGGTGCTCTCCAGAAGCATATTTATTCAGGAAGGACTGGAGGTAAGCAAACATTCCCACATTTAATAGCTTTCTTGGGTCAGAATAACAGAATAGCAATATCTTAAGTCTGTAAAATGAAAACAAGGCCTTGAAATGCCCAGTTATTAATGCTAGGACTGTTGCCATTGTACAGTAGCCTATGGGCAAATCCACGGCAACAGAAATGTATGACAAACCAAAACCACTAATTTGAAAGTTTAACAAACCATACAACTCTATGCACAAGGATACTCTATGCACAAGGATACTCTATGCACAAGGATACTCTATGCACAAGGATACTCTATGCACAAGGATACATTACTTGGGTAATGTAATTACAGTAAAATCCCCCTCAGGGTTTTATGTAAACACGTTTTCCAAAAACTCTGCAGAAAGATAGGGGTGTCAGCTATGACATGGCACCTCGAGTTTGTTTATTGAACTACAGTAAGTGGGGTGAATTTACACCCGGTAACGAAATTACATTATGGGTCCCTGATCTGTACAACACAGAAATGCATAATTATGGATATGAATGTCATTCTCTGTTTCACAAGTTTGGACATCACAGCTGAGAATTGCAGGGTACAGTAGAATAAAGCACAGCACAGTAGAATACAGCACAGCAATGCAGAGTAGAATTTAGTACAGTGCAGTACAGTACAGTAAACTAGAGTATAGTTCAGTACAGTATACAGTATAACAAACTGTACTGTACTATACTATACTTTTCTTTACTGTCCTGCATTGTACTGTACTCTACTCAATGTACTGTATTGTACTGTACTATCTAAACTTGGGAAACACATGTCTGTGATAGGTTCAGATTTGGTCCATTCCAGTCCATCTGTGTACGTCAACATGAAGGCCAGAGTGGACTGACCAAATTTCAACGACTTTTCAACGTCTATGGATGTCCGGTGTTGGTCGGTGCTCAGTGGGTGAGGATGCTGGTTACAGTAAATGGAAAGAGAGGGGCTCATGGGTAGGTGTCAGTAAGAGCTGGGAGAGGTGACATTAACTGGAGAGTGAGTGAGTGAGTGAGTGAGTGAGTGGTGAGTGAGTGAGTGAGTGAGTGAGTGAGTGAGTGAGTGAGTGAGTGAGTGAGTGAGTGAGAGAGAGAGAGAGAGAGAGAGAGAGAGAGAGCACCAGACAACAGACAAATCTATGCCTTCATTTCCCAAAAATATAGAGTCTTCGCTTTCATTTGACATTTGTTCCTCATGGGTCCTTTTCCATGGAAATACCCGTTGTCATCACGCTCTCGGGATAAAAGGGTATAAAACCCAGTACCCACTATTAATGGCAGGTCGTATATACACTGCTCAAAAAAATAAAGGGAACACTAAAATAACACATCCTAGATCTGAATGAATGAAATATTCTTATTAAATACTTTTTTCTTTACATAGTTGAATGTGCTGACAACAAAATCACACAAAAATGATGAATGGAAATCAAATTTATCATCCCATGGAGGTCTGGATTTGGAGTCACACTCAAAATTAAAGTGGAAAACCACACAACAGGCTGATCCAACTTTGATGTAATGTCCTTAAAACAAGTCAAAATGAGGCTCAGTAGTGTGTGTGGCCTCCACGTGCCTGTATGACCTCCCTACAATGCCTGGGCATGCTCCTGATGAGGTGGCGGATGGTGTCCTGAGGGATCTCCTCCCAGACCATGACTAAAGCATCCGCCAACTCCTGGACAGTCTGGGGTGCAACGTGGCGTTGGTGGATGGAGCGAGACATGATGTCCCAGATGTGCTCAATTGGATTCAGGCCTGGGGCCAGTCCATAGCATCAATGCCTACCTCTTGCAGGATCTGCTGACACACTCCAGCCACATGAGGTCTAGCATTGTCTTGCATTAGGAGGAACCCAGGGCCAACCGCACCAGCATATGGTCTCACAATGGGTCTGAGGATCTCATCTCGGTACCTAATGGCAGTCAGGCTACCTCTGGTGAGCACATGGAGGGCTGTGCGACCCCCCAAAGAAATGCCACCCCACACCATGACTGACCCACCACCAAACCGGTCATGCTGGAGGATGTTGCAGGCAGTAGAACGTTCTCCACGGCGTCTCCAGACTGTCACGTCTGTCATATGTGCTCAGTGTGAACCTGCTTTCATCTGTGAAGAGCACAGGGCGCCAGTGGCGAATTTGCCAATCTTGGTGTTCTCTGGCAAATGCCAAACGTCCTGCACGGTGTTGGGCTGTAAGCACAACCCCCACCTGTGGACGTCGGGCCCTCATACCACCCTCATGGAGTCTGTTTCTGACTGTTTGAGCAGACACATGCACATTTGTGGCCTGCTGGAGGTCATTTTGCAGGGCTCTGGCAGTGCTCCTCCTGCTCCTCCTTGCACAAAGGCGGAGGTAGCGGTCCTGTACTGGGCTGTCTCCTGGTAGCGCCTCCATGCTCGGGACTACGCTGACAGACACAGCAAATCTTCTTGCCACAGCTCGCATTGATGTTCCATCCTGGATGAGCTGCACTAACTGAGCCACTTGTGACCAAAAGTGACCAAAACATCAGCCAGGAAGCATAGGAACTGAGAAGTGGTCTGTGGTCCCCACCTGCAGAACCACTCCTTTATTGGGGGTGTCTTGCTAAATGCCTATAATTTCCACCTGTTGTCTATTCCATTTGCACAACAGCATGTGAAATTTATTGTCAATCAGTGTTGCTTCCTAAGTGGACAGTTTGATTTCACAGAAGTGTGATTGACTTGGAGTTACATTGTGTTGTTTAAGTGTTCCCTTTATTTTTTTGAGCAGTGTATTATATAAGTGTCAACACCTTCTACTTTTAAATCAGATTAATTATAAGTCACACATTTTGAGAAATTACATTTTGATTTGATTTATTAGCATCCCCATTAGTCGACGCCAACGACAACAGCTAGTCTTACTGGGGTCCAACATATAACCATAAATACATTACAAACAAAATACTTCACACTTTACGTACATAAAAAAACATCATTATCTTTACTGTAGCTGACAGACTAGGCTAGTGACATGAACGCTCAAGGGGGATTCAATTCTGAGTGAGGCTGTGCCAAGCAGCAACAGGATATCTAAATAATGTTCCTCTAGCCCCCTCACAGTTAGCTTGGAACAAGAGGCAGCCAGGTGCTCTCAATGACTGTTATTGGAATGTTAACTAACCATGGGGAAAACTGATGCATGGTACAGTATTTTGTAGTAATACCCATTAGTTCTTATCAAAACGATTGAATTCTCAACATTCTCAGGAGAATACTGAGAATTCATTCATTCCAATTATACACCAGGGCAGCTGACACGTTCGTTGTGGGTGCTCATTCAACCTTACAAGAATCTTTCAAATAACACTTTTTCAAAATAGAGTACGTAAATAAAGGTAACTGCCCAAAAAAAGGAAATACTTTAGTAAATACCACACAGGTGTAGTCCCTGAGTTAATTACGCATCATGCTTTGGGTCATATATAAAAACTCCCAGTTTCCCATGGTTTTGGCTATCATGGCTAGAAGAAGAGATCCCAGTGACTTTGAAAGAGGGATCTCAAAGAATCATAGTGTGCTTAAAGGACTGTGTCACAGTCACCAGATCTCAACCCAATTGAACACTTTTGGGAAATTCTGGAGAGGCGCCTGAGGCAGTGTTTTCCACCACCATCAACTTAACACCAAATTATGGAATTTTCTCATGGAAGAACAGTGTCGCATTCCTCCAATAGAGTTCCAGACACTTGTAGAATCTATGCCAAGGTGCATTGAAGCTGTTCAGGTGGCTCGTGGTGTCCCAACGCCCTATTAAGATACTTTATGTCAGTGTTTCCTTTATTTCGACAGTTACCTGTAGTATTTCAGAGGGGTTTATTGCTAGCAGGCTTAGCACCCAGCCCAATGGAGCACTTTAAAGCCTCTCAGATATGCAGCCCTCTGCAGAGCCATGACCAGAGCAGCACAGTGTCCAGACTCACTGTGATGAATGCTTTGAATTTCTTCAGCATTTATGTTGCTTCCTTATCTCTTTATCCTCTTGTTGACCTCTCAGCGACTCCTCATGGATCGGAACCAGTGGCTCTGGTCTGTGAAGATAACCAGGGGAGCTGACTTGAAGGAGAACATCCATGTCTGAGCTTGTCATAGCATTGAAACCCTCTGAACCCTGCTGCTTTATGGGGAGGCACTGTACTTTACTGTATGTATGTTTGATGATGTGCTCTCTCTATCGATATTTCATCGTCATGAATGGATGCCAAGATTCTCATTAGAGTGTATACAGAAATAGCCTGGCTATAAAAAACTGAGAATCAGTGTTGAGTGCTTAAGCTCTGGCATGTGGACAATGGCTCCTCACTGTTCCCTGGGCTTCATCAGTGCAGTGTCTCAGTGAAATTGTACATTAGACAGAGGGAGTTGATGGTTTTCTGTACTCATTGTCAAATGCTGTTTTGGAGCAGAAGAAGGCTGAATGTTTCAGACCAGGAATAATCATAGACAGACAGAACAGCAGATCTCTGACCTGTCAGTTAGAAGGAGTTGAATCAGGGGTTGAAGTAAAGAACAGTGAATAATACACACCCATCATCTCAATGCAAACAGTATAAAGCCTCCAAATTCAGACAGGTTAGTTAGGCATTGTCTCATCTATGACCTCTATAAACAGTGAGACACAGGACTTATATGTATATAGTGATGGCTCAGTCATATGTTTTTCTGAGGGAAATGACAGAAACATATACGTACACTTACAGCTCTGTGATTGTTTCTAGTATAAGTAAATATGACTATATGTTTCATGTTCTCCTTTGTGGCACAGAGGAAAATGCTCTATTTTTCTGCTAATATTTCCTTAAAGGACAAGATGATTTTGGAGTGGGGTTTATCTGCAAGACTCTTTGATCAGTTCCTGGGAAGGCCCAAGGAGGGTTGGCTTTGCTGTATTCATATCTCAGACAGATTTTTTGCTCAGACCGGGATAATCTGTAACAGTGTGATTTTTCAGTAAATAATACTCAAGTAACAACTGCCTGAAAATGGTATATCAAATCAAATCAAATCAAATGTATTTATATAGCCCTTCGTACATCAGCTGATATCTCAAAGTGCTGTACAGAAACCCAGCCTAAAACCCCAAACAGCAAGCAATGCAGGTGTAGAAGCACGGTGGCTAGGAAAAACTCCCTAGAAATTAACATTGTGTGGAGAAAGGCCAGACTATGGGAAGTTAAGATGATGTCCTAATTAGGTATAACATTGACATTGTGTGTGTGCGCGAGTGTGGGTGTGTGTGCGTGCTTATATAGTTACATGTGTTTGTGTGTATGTCGCTGTTATGCATTCCATTCACTTCATCCTCATCGAACACTTTCATGTTTTGTTTATGCTGATGTTGTTATTCTTGAGGAGTTTTAAGAGCCAGCCTGTGGACAGATGTTCCTCTCAGAAGGATGTGAACCCAGGCCTGTCCACTTAGAGTAATACTCCTCCGATGGGCCTCCTCCAGCAGACAGCACATAGAGCAAGGCACCCTGGGTACAGTTTTAGGAAGGTGGTGGTGGGCTGGTACTGGTGTGTGTGGGTGGCTGGGGGGTTCAGTGAATCACCAGTGTGTTTCCCTGCACGCTGTAGAGTCTGTCACTGTTAACATGTTGTTATGGAACATTCGGCAACCACAATCTCTAACGGCGTTTGCCTGGCCATTAGCTGTGGGGTCTGCCCACCGAGGAGGAAGGATGATGGATCAGCTGTGTTAAAGGCGTCCCAATGGCGATGCATGACTGCATAGAAAGGGCAGGCCACTATCAGCAGCGTCACAGAAACAAGGAGATGACTTGTCATCAGTCCCGTCATTAGCCAAGGTCATTACTGTAACACTGCTAGTCAGTGTGTGAATCCACTCTATAATGCCGGTTGTGTTTAGAGGTGGCTTGTTTATATACTGTAATGTGGTTATCAACAGCGGGCTCATACCGTCATACCCTCGGTCCTTATTGTATCCTTGAACTTGAATTGATGTTGTGTTTTGATGATTTAAATGTATTCAGTTGGCTTTGTTAGTCATTTATTTATTGTATTGCAGAGGAAGTCATCAGAACAGGCCAGTACCTGTATGCTCATCATACCCAGCATTCACATCATCTATCAATCAACTGGTTTTGAAAGGTTGATACCAGGTCTTCTCAGTTGGCAGAGTTGAAGTAGATAACGCATATGCTATTAAGCTCTTCCCTGACACACACATGCTTATTAACCCAAAGTGGCTGATTAGGTCTGATCGTTGGCCACTGTAGAAGAAGCTTCCCAAGGCCTAATCACGTGATTCCCTCATCAATAATAACTCTAACTCTAACACTACTCTACTCTCCCCTTGTGTGTGGGTGGGGGTGTGTGTGTATGTGTGTGACGGAGAGAAAGAGTGTGGACACTAGAGAATTAGAGAGTGAGGGGAAAAAGAGAGAAAGAATAGTCCATTATGTAGTCAATGGCTGACCTTGAGATACGGCCAGTCATAGGGATTAGAGTATCAGCCAACTGTAATTGCTGACCTACAATAACAGACCCTCTTGTTCATTCTTGAACTTGGTTGCTGATACACAAACAACCCTTTGTATGCATCAAACTACTGGATCATGTTTTCTCTTCCTGGTTTACCAAGAGGGCACTACCTGCCAACACCCATCCTCCTAAAACACAGCCTTTTAGTTCTCTGGTTCCACTTTCAGCACGTCTTAAAGCAGAGAGATGTAGTTACTGGCGCCAGTGTGTAACTCAGAGAGCCATTTATCTTGGGTTAATCCTGAGCCCTAAACTAAAGCCCCATTGATATTTAACACACAACTTCCAAAGCCTGGAGATTTCCACGCTATTATATTCCATTCTGCAAATTAATTCCCATATTAAAGTAATTAATGCCTCCTTAGGCTGATGAGTGTGGGAAGAAAGATAAACACAGCATTTATTTCATAATTGATCTTTTTGTTTTGAGCTACAGTTTCTGACTGATGAATTCAGGCTCTGTTTGGTTAACAAGTTGCAGATATTACCCAGATTTTCCCCTTGCTGGTAGAAAAATGCAACTATAGTATGGTCTGTAGTTACACATACCTAATCTTCACAACAATCTTCTTGCACAATAATCTAGTTGACCAATTTAAGGCCTAGTTATGTATGGTGAATCTGCACTGCATGGGACAGTGGGAAATAGGAAATAGACTGACAGGGGATCCAAACCCATATTCAGAAAAGCTCTGTGAAGAATCAGACAGGCTTCACTTAAAAGAGGAAAGGGAAGAGATATTTCATCTTAATGCTCCTTCCTCCCTCCAATGCAGCACCAGTTGTTGGTCTGATAAAGGATATGAGAAGAGAGATCCCCTGTGGGTCTGTCTGTCTGTCTACAGGGAGAGGCAGCAGCCTATATCAGATCTCCTCTCCTCTCCCCTCTTCTTGGTGGACCCTAATTGGGCTGTCACACCTGCCATGCAGATTTGTCAGAATGCTGTGAAGTGAAGTTCCTCGCAAAATCACAGGGTGCATCCCACTGTTCCTGCTAGAAGTCGCTACATACAACAGGCCTGTTACTGCTGTGTAATTCAAATCAAATCCAATTGTATGTTTCACATTTCGTAAACAACAGGTGACTAACAATGAAATGCTTACTTACGGGCCCTTCCCAACAGTGTAGAGAGAGAAAAAAGATAAATAGTAGAAAAGTAATAACACAAGGAAAGAAACTATTCTCATGGAATAAGTGGTTGAACGAGTACTAATGAGGGGCCCACAGTTGGTTATGCACCGTTGGGAACAATTACATGAAGGATGAACCTTAAATGTTCTTACAATATGTTTTCTGCTCTTCATGACTAGGATTTTGTAATGTAATGTAAAGCAGTAGCCAAGCTCTGTCTTTTTACTATAAGACCTGCAATTGTTACCGTTCTACAATGTTTTAATTCAAAGAGTTGGCTCCTGCACTACAAGCATCAAATAGGATGTCTTAAAGACCCAGTACAGTCAAAAACATGATTTCCTGTCTTTAATATATAGTTCCACACTAGGAGATTGGAATAATACTGTGAAATGATGATAATGCCGTTTTAGTGTAAGAGCTGTTTGAAAGGGCTGCCTGAAATGTCAGTCTGTTTTGGTGGGATGGAGTTTTAGTCTGCCTGGTGACATCACCAGATGGTAAATTAGTTAATAGACCAATAAGAAAGAGAGCCAAACCTCTCTGCCAGTAACAGCTAGTTTTAGGTTTTCCCCGACCACTAGGACCTCTCTCAGACAGTCTTCGCGAAATTCTTGCTTGATAAATTGCTCTTTGCTAAGAAGCTATTTAAAAAAAAATGTTTAAAACAATCACAGTAAGGTACTTAATTGTTACCCAGAAATGATTTGATATTGAGATAAAAACATCTGCATTGGACCTTTTAAGTATTAGCCTGGCATTGTTTCTAGTCTGGTGATAAGCAGTAAGCACGCTCATTCATTCTCCATCTGTCAGTGAAGTCACATAGGTCTGGTGAGATGTGTGGTGTCACGTTATTACACAGTGCCTGGTCATCCACGTGGCAGGGCCCATGCCATGTCAGCTCCCATTATCTCCTGTGTCTACTCTGTGTTGACAGCATGTGTCAGTACCAGGTCTCTTATAGATGTGCCTGAGGATGACTCAGCTCACTCAGTCCCTCACTGACTCCCTGGTGGAAACATTTCCACATGCAGCCACATGGACGTAAACAAGGTCTTGCTGAAAGGTTAGATTGAGGCCAGGGTTGGGAATGCTATATTGCTGCTACTACAGTATGTAGCTATGCCTTATTCATGGAGAACATAACCTCAAGTGTTGCTGGTATGATTGTACCTAGGCTGGGAAAAGGCTGTGTGACTTCTGTAGATGAATGATGCTTCAAATCCTAAGTGGGTGTTATACTATTATTCTGTGCTTGCCCCTGAATACACTACTCTCCTCTCATTGTACCCATATTTAAAGCAATGTTTGAAATAGGATTTATTACTACTATTTTCCCTTAGCAACCTTCATGGCTCATACAATTTCCTCCTTGCCTTCCTCTACCCCCCTCTTTTCTCTCTTCCTCTTCATCAGTTATATTATCTTTTCCTCCAAGTCTCTACTACAACTCTGCATGGCCACTTCCCCTGAGAATGAGAGAGAATCTCTCCCTCTCTCCATTCCAGCTGGGACTTGAGTGCTTTGTGCACTTCATATTTTATTCATCCTGTGAGTGAGAGGCTGCAGTACAGAGGCTTCCTCAGTCCTGTGAGCCCAGAGCACGTCTCAGCAGCTGTCATACTGTCTGCAGCCCAGCTGCACGTATTCTCCCTTCTGCGGCAGCAGCACACACTCATATCACACCACTCTCCACTGGACACACAACACATGTATACCTCCCCATAAAATACAAAAGCTGCAGTTCCTTGATTTCCTTTTCCTCAATCTCATGTCATGTGATATTCTGATTGCATGGACACAAAAGGCAGTGCATTCTGAGACCTGAAAAGCAATGATACTGATTCTTAACAGAGTTGCACCTTTTCCTTTTGTTTAATCAGTTTACTATGAATCTGGAATCACTAATTACTGATGTGCAACAGGAATGCACTTAAAAAAAATCTTAACCTCCACTGTTGGATAGGAGATTGAGGTTAGAGTAGATTTCACCATGCTCCTCTTCATTATCCATCAACCCTTTAGGGCTACACACCTTCATTAGCTTCTTCCTTCCTGTCTGAGTGAAGAGGCAAAAAGAGCATCAACAATAACAACAACATCAGTCTTCCAGAAATAGAAACAGCAGTGAGCAACTGGGACTCCCTCTAACGATGGCCCCTCTTTAATTAATGTGGCTGTGATGATATCTGGCTGCCGGTGCTACTCAGCCTTTTCAGGCAGATTGGCGTGATGAGTAGGCCCATGGTTCATTGTCCGTTCCGCAAGAGGAGGCATGCTCACGGAACTCTCAACCCCAACCTTACCCCACACCACCCCATCACCCTCTCTCTTCCCCAAAACAAGTACATCCAGCCCTGTGGGTCCTTGCCACTGCCTGACATGACTGCTCACTGTTGCAGAGCTCTGATGAAAAGACAAAGTGCCCCGGGCTTTTGGAGGAGATCCACTGCAGTGGTAAAGCAGTGTTCATCAGGGTGAGAAGCAGGTTCACACGCTTCTCTTCCCATCCTCATCATACCCTCTCTTGGTGTGCTAAGGTTCAGGACAAGGCCTCTGGAGTCTGCTCAATCTCCATGGCTCAAAATAGTCATCAGGCTGTTCAGGTTTTCCTGAGGAGAACTAGAAACAGAGTGTAGAGTCCATGGACATTGTGAGGACATTGAGCTTTCTGCACCTAGAAATGCTTTCTGAATAGAAAATAATGCCTTAAAAGCAGTCCACAATGAAGGACTATTTGGAAATCTGAAATGTAGCTCAGTAAATCTCTGCTCTTGCTAATGATACATGTACGGTAGAGGTCGACCGATTAATCGGAATGGCCGATTAATTAGGGACGATTTCAAGTTTTCATAACAATCGGTAATCGTCATTTTTGGACCGATTACATTGCACTCCACGAGGAGACTGCGTGGCAGGCTGACTACCTGTTATGCAAGTGCAGCAAGGAGCCAAGGTATGTATTGATTTCTTAAAATCAATACACAAGTATCTATTTTTAAACCTGCATATTTAGTTAATATTGCCTGCTAACATGAATGTATTTTAACTAGGCAAATTGTGTCACTTCTCTTGCGTTCTGTGCAACAGAGTCAGGGTATATGCAGCAGTTTGGGCTGCCTGGCTCGTTGCGAACTGTGTTTCCTAACAAAGACAGCCAATTTCGCCAAATGGGGGATGATTTAACAAAAGCGCATTTGCGAAAAAGTACAATCTTTGCACGAATGTACCTAACCATAAACATCAATGCCTTTCTTAAAATCAATACACAGACGTATGTATTTTTAAACCTGCATATTTAGTTAAAAGAAATTCAGGTTAGCAGGCAATATTAAACTAGGGAAATTGTGTCACTTCTCTTGCGTTCATTGTACGCAGAGTCAGGGTATATGCAGCAGTTTGGGCCGCCTGGCTCGTTGCAAACTAATTTGACCGAATTTTACGTATTTATGACATGACATTGAAGGTTGTACAATGTAACAGCAATATTTACACTTACGGATGCCACCCGTTAGATAAAATACGGAACGGTTCCGTATTTCACTGAAAGAATAAACGTTTTGTTTTCGAAATGATATGGATTTGATCATATTAATGACCTAAGGCTCGTATTTCTGTGTGTTATTATATTATAATTAAGTCTATGATTTGATAGTGCAGTCTGACTGAGCGGTGGTAGGCAGCAGCAGGCTCGTAAGCATTCATTCAAACAGCACTTTACTGCGTTTGCCAGCAGCTGTTTAGGAACCACCAGCTTTCATATGTTCTCATGTTCTGAGCAAGGAACTTAAACGTTAGCTTTCTTACATAGCACATATTGTACTATTACTTTCTTCTCCAACACTTTGTTTTTGCATTATTTAAACCAAATTGAACATGTTTCATTATTTATTTGAGACTAAATTGATTTTATTGATGTATTATATTAAGTTAAAATAAATGTTCATTGTTCATTCAGGATTGTTGTAACTGTCATTATTACAAATATATATATATATATATATATATATATATATATATATATATATATATATATATATATATATATATATATATCGTCCAATTAATCGGTATCAGAGTTTTTTGGTCCTCCAATAATCGGTATCGGCCGACGTCTAATGTACAGTACAGTATAATATGCAGCCATGTTCTGCTGCATAGTGAAATGTGCCAATTTGAATGTGCCTTTTAGTTTCATTAGACTCCCAGGCTGTTAAAACAAGAAACTGTTTGTTCCTTGAGCCCCTCACGGTATAAGCACATCCTGGTCTAGAGTCAGACTGGCAGACAGACAACTTTCTGTTCCCCCCTAATCATGTGTCATCCTATCTGAATTGGCCTTGAGACATTGTCACACAGCCAAGAGGAGGAGTATTGCATATTGAATGTTGAAAGGGGAGATATTAGACATTAATAGACGTTAATAGACATAGATGTTTAATGTTCAGTAGGAAGCACCTAAAGGTTAAGGCCATTAGACATCCTACTCTTGATAAGGCAAAGGTAAAGAATTATCATTCCATCATCATGCTGGTGCGGCAGCTCAGAGAGGCTGTTTTGTTCATGTGGAATCTCATTATGCTCCCTGTAGCTGAGGTGTTGATGCTAAAAGGAGGAGACGGCTTTGCCGGATGGTGGACGGGGGGTGAGGGACGGGGGGTGAGGATGGGGATGGTGGACAGGGGTGAGGGACGGGGGATGGTGGACGGGGATGGTGGACGGGGGTGAGGGACGGGGGTGAGGGACGGGGGATGGTGGACGGGGATGGTGGACGGGGGTGAGGGACGGGGGATGGTGGACGGGGATGGTGGGTGGGGAATGGTGGACGGGGGTGAGGGACGGGGGTGAGGAATGGGGGATGGTGGGCAGGGGATGGTGGGTGGGGAATGGTGGACGAGGGATGGTGGACGGGGGTGAGGGACGGGGATGGTGGACGGGGTGAGGGACGAGGGTGAGGACGGGGATGGTGGACGGGGGTGAGGGACGGGGGTGAGGACATGGGTGAGGGACGGGGATGGTGGACGGGGGTGAGGGACGGGGTGAGGGACGGGGGATGGGGATGGTGGACGGGGGTGAGGGACGGGGATGGTGGACGGGGATGGTGGACGGGGGTGAGGACGGTGGATGGTGGACGGGGGTGAGGGACGGTGGATGGTGGACGGGGGATGGTGGACGGGGTGAGGGACGGGGGATGGTGGACGGGGATGGTGGACGGGGTGAGGGACGGTGGATGGTGGACGGGGGTGAGGGACGGGGGATGGTGGACGGGGGTGAGGGACGGGTGGGAGTGGGACCCTTACAGAAAAACCACATGATTTCACATGGAACACTTCACATGTTTAGTTTCATGTTATCAATCAATCACATTTATTTATAAAGCCCTTCTTACATCAGCTTATGTCACAAAGTGCTGTACAGAAATCCAGCCAAAAACCCCAAACAGCAAGCAATGCAGGTGTAGAAGCATGGTGGCTAGGAAAAACTCCTTAGAAAGGCCAGCATAGAAAGAAACCTAGAGAGGAACCAGGCTATGAGGGGTGGCCAGTCATCTTCTGGCTGTGCCGGGTGGAGATTATAACAGAACATGAACAAGATGTTCAAATGTTCATAGATGACCAGCAGGGTCAAATAATAATAATCACAGTGGTTGTCGAAGGTGCAACAGGGGTGAGGGACCTCAGGAGTAAATGTTAGTTGGCTTTTCATAGCCGATCATTCAGAGTATCTCTACCGCTCCTGTTGTCTCTAGAGAGTTGAAAACAGCAGGTCTGGGACAGGTAGCACGTCCGGTGAACAGCTTAGGGTTCCATAGCCGCAGGCAGAACAATTGAAACTGGAGCAGCAGCACGGCCAGGTGGACTGGGGATAGCAAGGAGTCATCAGGCCAGGTAGTCCTGAGGCATGGTCCTAGGGCTCAGATCCTCAGAGAGAGAGAGAAAGAAAGAAAGAGAGAAAGAGATAAAAAAAAAAAGAGAGAGAATTAGAGAGAGCATACTTAAATTCACACAGGACACCGGATAAGACAGGAGAAATACTCCAGATATAACAGACTGACCCTAGCCCTCCGACACATAAACTACTGCAGCATAACTGGAGGCATGTTATCACATGTTGCTTTACATGTTGTCACATGCTATCACATTAACTCCACATAAGATCATATGTGTTCACATGTGAAATTCATGTGTTTTTTCCACAAGGGGAAGCAGGTTAACGCTTTACACAATTCAGATTCAACTGCCGTCCATCTGAAACCTGCTCATGCCACCTTCTTGACATTATCTACAGTGTGTGTGTGTGTGTGTGTGTGTGTGTGTGTGTGTGTGTGTGTGTGTGTGTGTGTGTGTGTGTGTGTGTGTGTGTGTGTGTGTGTGTGTGTGTCAATGGACAGGACAAGATGGGGGTTTGGTGACTAATTCTGTCCAGAAATAAACAGCTACTATATTTAGATAAACAGGAGTCAGAGGTTAGGTGAGCCCATACGCGAGCTGGCTGCTTGGCTCTTTATCTGAATCTGGGCTTTAGGGTATCCTTGGCTGCTGGTGAAGTCAGGTTTCAGTTTGTCATTCAGGTTTTCACATTTGAATTTCATCCAAAGGTGCACTCTGTCATTTCTAAAATCTGAAATCTGCATTCAAAAGAACATGCCAGAAGAGACAATATAGCCAAATGAAGAGATAATAAAACCACAGGTACAGGTAAAACCACAGGTACAGGTAAAACCACAGGTACAGGTAAAACCACAGGTACAGGTAAAACCACAGGTACAGGTAAAATCATAGATACAGGTAAAACCACAGGTACAGGTAAAACCACAGGTACAGGTAAAATCATAGATACAGGTAAAACCACAGGTACAGGTAAAACCACAGGTACAGGTAAAACCACAGGTACAGGTAAAATCATAGATACAGGTAAAACCATAGGTACAGGTAAAACCACAGGTACAGGTAAAATCATAGATACAGGTAAAACCATAGATACAGGTAAAACCAGAGGTACAGGTAAAATCATAGATACAGGTAAAACCACAGGTACAGGTAAAACCACAGGTACAGGTAAAACCACAGGTACAGGTAAAATCATAGATACAGGTAAAACCACAGGTACAGGTAAAACCACAGGTACAGGTAAAATCATAGATACAGGTAAAACCACAGGTACAGGTAAAACCACAGGTACAGGTAAAATCATAGATACAGGTAAAACCACAGGTACAGGTAAAACCACAGGTACAGGTAAAACCACAGGTACAGGTAAAATCATAGATACAGGTAAAACCACAGGTACAGGTAAAACCACAGGTACAGGTAAAACCACAGGTACAGGTAAAATCATAGATACAGGTAAAACCACAGGTACAGGTAAAATCATAGATACAGGTAAAACCACAGGTACAGGTAAAACCACAGGTACAGGTAAAATCATAGATACAGGTAAAACCACAGGTACAGGTAAAACCACAGGTACAGGTAAAACCACAGGTACAGGTAAAATCACAGGTACAGGGAAAACCACATGTACAGGTAAAACCACAGGTACAGGTAAAACCACAGGTACAGGTAAAACCACAGGTACAGGTAAAATCATAGATACAGGTAAAACCACAGGTACAGGTAAAACCACAGGTACAGGTAAAATCATAGATACAGGTAAAACCACAGGTACAGGTAAAATCATAGATACAGGTAAAACCACAGGTACAGGTAAAACCACAGGTACAGGTAAAATCATAGATACAGGTAAAACCACAGGTACAGGTAAAACCACAGGTACAGGTAAAACCACAGGTACAGGTAAAATCATAGATACAGGTAAAACCACAGGTACAGGTAAAACCACAGGTACAGGTAAAATCATAGATACAGGTAAAACCACAGGTACAGGTAAAACCACAGGTACAGGTAAAATCATAGATACAGGTAAAACCACAGGTACAGGTAAAACCACAGGTACAGGTAAAACCACAGGTACAGGTAAAATCATAGATACAGGTAAAACCACAGGTACAGGTAAAACCACAGGTACAGGTAAAACCACAGGTACAGGTAAAATCATAGATACAGGTAAAACCACAGGTACAGGTAAAATCATAGATACAGGTAAAACCACAGGTACAGGTAAAACCACAGGTACAGGTAAAATCATAGATACAGGTAAAACCACAGGTACAGGTAAAACCACAGGTACAGGTAAAACCACAGGTACAGGTAAAATCACAGGTACAGGGAAAACCACATGTACAGGTAAAACCACAGGTACAGGTAAAACCACAGGTACAGGTAAAACCACAGGTACAGGTAAAATCATAGATACAGGTAAAACCACAGGTACAGGTAAAACCACAGGTACAGGTAAAATCATAGATACAGGTAAAACCACAGGTACAGGTAAAACCACAGGTACAGGTAAAACCACAGGTACAGGTAAAATCATAGATACAGGTAAAACCACAGGTACAGGTAAAACCACAGGTACAGGTAAAATCATAGATACAGGTAAAACCACAGGTACAGGTAAAACCACAGGTACAGGTAAAATCATAGATACAGGTAAAACCACAGGTACAGGTAAAACCACAGGTACAGGTAAAACCACAGGTACAGGTAAAATCATAGATACAGGTAAAACCACAGGTACAGGTAAAACCACAGGTACAGGTAAAACCACAGGTACAGGTAAAATCATAGATACAGGTAAAACCACAGGTACAGGTAAAATCATAGATACAGGTAAAACCACAGGTACAGGTAAAACCACAGGTACAGGTAAAATCATAGATACAGGTAAAACCACAGGTACAGGTAAAACCACAGGTACAGGTAAAACCACAGGTACAGGTAAAATCACAGGTACAGGGAAAACCACATGTACAGGTAAAACCACAGGTACAGGTAAAACCACAGGTACAGGTAAAACCACAGGTACAGGTAAAATCATAGATACAGGTAAAACCACAGGTACAGGTAAAATCATAGATACAGGTAAAACCACAGGTACAGGTAAAATCATAGATACAGGTAATATCATAGATAAAGGTAAAACCACAGGTAAAGGTAAAATCATAGATACAGGTAAAACCACAGGTACAGGTAAAACCACAGGTACAGGTAAAACCACAGGTACAGGTAAAACCACAGGTACAGGTAAAATCACAGGTACAGGGAAAACCACAGGTACAGGTAAAACCACAGGTACAGGTAAAACCACAGGTACAGGTAAAATCATAGATACAGGTAAAACCACAGGTACAGGTAAAATCATAGATACAGGTAAAACCACAGGTACAGGTAAAACCACAGGTACAGGTAAAACCACAGGTACAGGTAAAATCATAGATACAAGTAAAACCACAGGTACAGGTAAAATCATAGATACAGGTAAAACCACAGGTACAGGTAAAACCACAGGTACAGGTAAAACCACAGGTACAGGGAAAACCACAGGTACAGGTAAAATCATAGATACAGGTAAAACCACAGGTACAGGGAAAACCACAGCTACAGGTAAAACCACAGGTACAGGTAAAACCACAGGTACAGGTAAAACCATAGATACAGGTAAAACCACAGGTACAGGGAAAACTACAGGTACAGGGAAAACCACAGCTACAGGTAAAACCACAGGTACAGGTAAAACCACAGGTACAGGTAAAACCACAGGTACAGGTAAAATCATAGATACAGGTAAAACCACAGGTACAGGTAAAATCATAGATACAGGTAAAACCACAGGTACAGGTAAAACCACAGGTACAGGTAAAATCATAGATACAGGTAAAATAATAGATACAGGTAAAACCACAGGTACAGGTAAAATCATAGATACAGGTAAAACCACAGGCACAGGTAAAACCACAGGTACAGGTAAAACCACAGGTACAGGTAAAATCATAGATACAGGTAAAACCACAGGCACAGGTAAAACCACAGGTACAGGTAAAACCACAGGTACAGGTAAAACCACAGGTACAGGTAAAACCACAGGAACAGGTAAAATCATAGATACAGGTAAAACCACAGGTACAGGTAAAACCACAGGTACAGGTAAAACCACAGGTACAGGTAAAACCATAGATACAGGTAAAACCACAGGTACAGGTAAAACCACAGGTACAGGTAAAACCACAGGTACAGGTAAAATCACAGGTACAGGAAAACCACAGGTACAGGTAAAACCACAGGTACAGGTAAAACCACAGGTACAGGTAAAATCATAGATACAGGTAAAACCACAGGTACAGGTAAAATCATAGATACAGGTAAAACCACAGGTACAGGTAAAATCATAGATACAGGTAAAACCACAGGTACAGGTAAAATCATAGATACAGGTAAAATCATAGATACAGGTAAAACCACAGGTAAAGGTAAAATCATAGATACAGGTAAAACCACAGGTACAGGTAAAACCACAGGTACAGGTAAAACCACAGGTACAGGTAAAACCACAGGTACAGGTAAAATCATAGATACAGGTAAAATCATAGATACAGGTAAAACCACAGGTACAGGTAAAACCACAGGTACAGGTAAAACCACAGGTACAGGTAAAATCATAGATACAAGTAAAACCACAGGTACATGTAAAATCATAGATACAGGTAAAACCACAGGTACAGGTAAAACCACAGGTACAGGTAAAACCACAGGTACAGGGAAAACCACAGGTACAGGTAAAATCATAGATACAGGTAAAACCACAGGTACAGGGAAAACCACAGCTACAGGTAAAACCACAGGTACAGGTAAAACCACAGGTACAGGTAAAACCACAGGTACAGGTAAAACCATAGATACAGGTAAAACCACAGGTACAGGGAAAACTACAGGTACAGGGAAAACCACAGCTACAGGTAAAACCACAGGTACAGGTAAAACCACAGGTACAGGTAAAACCACAGGTACAGGTAAAATCATAGATACAGGTAAAACCACAGGTACAGGTAAAATCATAGATACAGGTAAAACCACAGGTACAGGTAAAACCACAGGTACAGGTAAAATCATAGATACAGGTAAAATAATAGATACAGGTAAAACCACAGGTAAAGGTAAAATCATAGATACAGGTAAAACCACAGGTACAGGTAAAACCACAGGTACAGGTAAAACCACAGGTACAGGTAAAACCACAGGTACAGGTAAAATCATAGATACAGGTAAAAACACAGGTACAGGTAAAACCACAGGTACAGGTAAAACCACAGGTACAGGTAAAACCATAGATACAGGTAAAACCACAGGTACAGGTAAAACCACAGGTACAGGTAAAATCATAGATACAGGTAAAACCACAGGTACAGGTAAAATCATAGATACAGGTAAAACCACAGGTACAGGTAAAACCACAGGTACAGGTAAAATCATAGATACAGGTAAAACCACAGGTACAGGTAAAACCACAGGTACAGGTAAAACCACAGGTACAGGTAAAATCATAGATACAGGTAAAACCACAGGTACAGGTAAAACCACAGGTACAGGTAAAATCATAGATACAGGTAAAACCACAGGTACAGGTAAAACCACAGGTACAGGTAAAATCATAGATACAGGTAAAACCACAGGTACAGGTAAAACCACAGGTACAGGTAAAACCACAGGTACAGGTAAAATCATAGATACAGGTAAAACCACAGGTACAGGTAAAACCACAGGTACAGGTAAAACCACAGGTACAGGTAAAATCATAGATACAGGTAAAACCACAGGTACAGGTAAAATCATAGATACAGGTAATATCATAGATAAAGGTAAAACCACAGGTAAAGGTAAAACCACAGGTACAGGTAAAATCATAGGTACAGGTAAAACCACAGGTACAGGTAAAACCACAGGTACAGGTAAAATCACAGGTACAGGGAAAACCACATGTACAGGTAAAACCACAGGTACAGGTAAAACCACAGGTACAGGTAAAACCACAGGTACAGGTAAAATCATAGATACAGGTAAAACCACAGGTACAGGTAAAACCACAGGTACAGGTAAAATCATAGATACATGTAAAACCACAGGTACAGGTAAAATCATAGATACAGGTAAAACCACAGGTACAGGTAAAACCACAGGTACAGGTAAAATCATAGATACAGGTAAAACCACAGGTACAGGTAAAACCACAGGTACAGGTAAAACCACAGGTACAGGTAAAATCATAGATACAGGTAAAACCACAGGTACAGGTAAAACCACAGGTACAGGTAAAATCATAGATACAGGTAAAACCACAGGTACAGGTAAAACCACAGGTACAGGTAAAATCATAGATACAGGTAAAACCACAGGTACAGGTAAAACCACAGGTACAGGTAAAACCACAGGTACAGGTAAAATCATAGATACAGGTAAAACCACAGGTACAGGTAAAACCACAGGTACAGGTAAAACCACAGGTACAGGTAAAATCATAGATACAGGTAAAACCACAGGTACAGGTAAAATCATAGATACAGGTAAAACCACAGGTACAGGTAAAACCACAGGTACAGGTAAAATCATAGATACAGGTAAAACCACAGGTACAGGTAAAACCACAGGTACAGGTAAAACCACAGGTACAGGTAAAATCACAGGTACAGGGAAAACCACATGTACAGGTAAAACCACAGGTACAGGTAAAACCACAGGTACAGGTAAAACCACAGGTACAGGTAAAATCATAGATACAGGTAAAACCACAGGTACAGGTAAAACCACAGGTACAGGTAAAATCATAGATACAGGTAAAACCACAGGTACAGGTAAAACCACAGGTACAGGTAAAACCACAGGTACAGGTAAAATCATAGATACAGGTAAAACCACAGGTACAGGTAAAACCACAGGTACAGGTAAAATCATAGATACAGGTAAAACCACAGGTACAGGTAAAACCACAGGTACAGGTAAAATCATAGATACAGGTAAAACCACAGGTACAGGTAAAACCACAGGTACAGGTAAAACCACAGGTACAGGTAAAATCATAGATACAGGTAAAACCACAGGTACAGGTAAAACCACAGGTACAGGTAAAACCACAGGTACAGGTAAAATCATAGATACAGGTAAAACCACAGGTACAGGTAAAATCATAGATACAGGTAAAACCACAGGTACAGGTAAAACCACAGGTACAGGTAAAATCATAGATACAGGTAAAACCACAGGTACAGGTAAAACCACAGGTACAGGTAAAACCACAGGTACAGGTAAAATCACAGGTACAGGGAAAACCACATGTACAGGTAAAACCACAGGTACAGGTAAAACCACAGGTACAGGTAAAACCACAGGTACAGGTAAAATCATAGATACAGGTAAAACCACAGGTACAGGTAAAATCATAGATACAGGTAAAACCACAGGTACAGGTAAAATCATAGATACAGGTAATATCATAGATAAAGGTAAAACCACAGGTAAAGGTAAAACCACAGGTACAGGTAAAATCATAGATACAGGTAAAACCACAGGTACAGGTAAAACCACAGGTACAGGTAAAATCACAGGTACAGGGAAAACCACAGGTACAGGTAAAACCACAGGTACAGGTAAAACCACAGGTACAGGTAAAATCATAGATACAGGTAAAACCACAGGTACAGGTAAAATCATAGATACAGGTAAAACCACAGGTACAGGTAAAATCATAGATACAGGTAAAACCACAGGTACAGGTAAAATCATAGATACAGGTAAAATCATAGATACAGGTAAAACCACAGGTAAAGGTAAAATCATAGATACAGGTAAAACCACAGGTACAGGTAAAACCACAGGTACAGGTAAAACCACAGGTACAGGTAAAATCATAGATACAGGTAAAACCACAGGTACAGGTAAAACCACAGGTACAGGTAAAACCACAGGTACAGGTAAAACCACAGGTACAGGTAAAATCATAGATACAAGTAAAACCACAGGTACAGGTAAAATCATAGATACAGGTAAAACCACAGGTACAGGTAAAACCACAGGTACAGGTAAAACCACAGGTACAGGGAAAACCACAGGTACAGGTAAAATCATAGATACAGGTAAAACCACAGGTACAGGGAAAACCACAGCTACAGGTAAAACCACAGGTACAGGTAAAACCACAGGTACAGGTAAAACCATAGATACAGGTAAAACCACAGGTACAGGGAAAACTACAGGTACAGGGAAAACCACAGCTACAGGTAAAACCACAGGTACAGGTAAAACCACAGGTACAGGTAAAACCACAGGTACAGGTAAAATCATAGATACAGGTAAAACCACAGGTACAGGTAAAATCATAGATACAGGTAAAACCACAGGTACAGGTAAAACCACAGGTACAGGTAAAATCATAGATACAGGTAAAATAATAGATACAGGTAAAACCACAGGTACAGGTAAAATCATAGATACAGGTAAAACCACAGGCACAGGTAAAACCACAGGTACAGGTAAAACCACAGGTACAGGTAAAATCATAGATACAGGTAAAACCACAGGCACAGGTAAAACCACAGGTACAGGTAAAACCACAGGTACAGGTAAAACCACAGGTACAGGTAAAACCACAGGAACAGGTAAAATCATAGATACAGGTAAAACCACAGGTACAGGTAAAACCACAGGTACAGGTAAAACCACAGGTACAGGTAAAACCATAGATACAGGTAAAACCACAGGTACAGGTAAAACCACAGGTACAGGTAAAACCACAGGTACAGGTAAAATCACAGGTACAGGGAAAACCACAGGTACAGGTAAAACCACAGGTACAGGTAAAACCACAGGTACAGGTAAAATCATAGATACAGGTAAAACCACAGGTACAGGTAAAATCATAGATACAGGTAAAACCACAGGTACAGGTAAAATCATAGATACAGGTAAAACCACAGGTACAGGTAAAATCATAGATACAGGTAAAATCATAGATACAGGTAAAACCACAGGTAAAGGTAAAATCATAGATACAGGTAAAACCACAGGTACAGGTAAAACCACAGGTACAGGTAAAACCACAGGTACAGGTAAAACCACAGGTACAGGTAAAACCACAGGTACAGGTAAAATCATAGATACAGGTAAAACCACAGGTACAGGTAAAACCACAGGTACAGGTAAAATCATAGATACAGGTAAAACCACAGGTACAGGTAAAACCACAGGTACAGGTAAAATCATAGATACAGGTAAAACCACAGGTACAGGTAAAACCACAGGTACAGGTAAAACCACAGGTACAGGTAAAATCATAGATACAGGTAAAACCACAGGTACAGGTAAAACCACAGGTACAGGTAAAACCACAGGTACAGGTAAAATCATAGATACAGGTAAAACCACAGGTACAGGTAAAATCATAGATACAGGTAAAACCACAGGTACAGGTAAAACCACAGGTACAGGTAAAATCATAGATACAGGTAAAACCACAGGTACAGGTAAAACCACAGGTACAGGTAAAACCACAGGTACAGGTAAAATCACAGGTACAGGGAAAACCACATGTACAGGTAAAACCACAGGTACAGGTAAAACCACAGGTACAGGTAAAACCACAGGTACAGGTAAAATCATAGATACAGGTAAAACCACAGGTACAGGTAAAATCATAGATACAGGTAAAACCACAGGTACAGGTAAAATCATAGATACAGGTAATATCATAGATAAAGGTAAAACCACAGGTAAAGGTAAAACCACAGGTACAGGTAAAATCATAGATACAGGTAAAACCACAGGTACAGGTAAAACCACAGGTACAGGTAAAATCACAGGTACAGGGAAAACCACAGGTACAGGTAAAACCACAGGTACAGGTAAAACCACAGGTACAGGTAAAATCATAGATACAGGTAAAACCACAGGTACAGGTAAAATCATAGATACAGGTAAAACCACAGGTACAGGTAAAATCATAGATACAGGTAAAACCACAGGTACAGGTAAAATCATAGATACAGGTAAAATCATAGATACAGGTAAAACCACAGGTAAAGGTAAAATCATAGATACAGGTAAAACCACAGGTACAGGTAAAACCACAGGTACAGGTAAAACCACAGGTACAGGTAAAATCATAGATACAGGTAAAACCACAGGTACAGGTAAAACCACAGGTACAGGTAAAACCACAGGTACAGGTAAAACCACAGGTACAGGTAAAATCATAGATACAAGTAAAACCACAGGTACAGGTAAAATCATAGATACAGGTAAAACCACAGGTACAGGTAAAACCACAGGTACAGGTAAAACCACAGGTACAGGGAAAACCACAGGTACAGGTAAAATCATAGATACAGGTAAAACCACAGGTACAGGGAAAACCACAGCTACAGGTAAAACCACAGGTACAGGTAAAACCACAGGTACAGGTAAAACCATAGATACAGGTAAAACCACAGGTACAGGGAAAACTACAGGTACAGGGAAAACCACAGCTACAGGTAAAACCACAGGTACAGGTAAAACCACAGGTACAGGTAAAACCACAGGTACAGGTAAAATCATAGATACAGGTAAAACCACAGGTACAGGTAAAATCATAGATACAGGTAAAACCACAGGTACAGGTAAAACCACAGGTACAGGTAAAATCATAGATACAGGTAAAATAATAGATACAGGTAAAACCACAGGTACAGGTAAAATCATAGATACAGGTAAAACCACAGGCACAGGTAAAACCACAGGTACAGGTAAAACCACAGGTACAGGTAAAATCATAGATACAGGTAAAACCACAGGCACAGGTAAAACCACAGGTACAGGTAAAACCACAGGTACAGGTAAAACCACAGGTACAGGTAAAACCACAGGAACAGGTAAAATCATAGATACAGGTAAAACCACAGGTACAGGTAAAACCACAGGTACAGGTAAAACCACAGGTACAGGTAAAACCATAGATACAGGTAAAACCACAGGTACAGGTAAAACCACAGGTACAGGTAAAACCACAGGTACAGGTAAAATCACAGGTACAGGGAAAACCACAGGTACAGGTAAAACCACAGGTACAGGTAAAACCACAGGTACAGGTAAAATCATAGATACAGGTAAAACCACAGGTACAGGTAAAATCATAGATACAGGTAAAACCACAGGTACAGGTAAAATCATAGATACAGGTAAAACCACAGGTACAGGTAAAATCATAGATACAGGTAAAATCATAGATACAGGTAAAACCACAGGTAAAGGTAAAATCATAGATACAGGTAAAACCACAGGTACAGGTAAAACCACAGGTACAGGTAAAACCACAGGTACAGGTAAAACCACAGGTACAGGTAAAATCATAGATACAGGTAAAATCATAGATACAGGTAAAACCACAGGTACAGGTAAAACCACAGGTACAGGTAAAACCACAGGTACAGGTAAAATCATAGATACAAGTAAAACCACAGGTACATGTAAAATCATAGATACAGGTAAAACCACAGGTACAGGTAAAACCACAGGTACAGGTAAAACCACAGGTACAGGGAAAACCACAGGTACAGGTAAAATCATAGATACAGGTAAAACCACAGGTACAGGGAAAACCACAGCTACAGGTAAAACCACAGGTACAGGTAAAACCACAGGTACAGGTAAAACCACAGGTACAGGTAAAACCATAGATACAGGTAAAACCACAGGTACAGGGAAAACTACAGGTACAGGGAAAACCACAGCTACAGGTAAAACCACAGGTACAGGTAAAACCACAGGTACAGGTAAAACCACAGGTACAGGTAAAATCATAGATACAGGTAAAACCACAGGTACAGGTAAAATCATAGATACAGGTAAAACCACAGGTACAGGTAAAACCACAGGTACAGGTAAAATCATAGATACAGGTAAAATAATAGATACAGGTAAAACCACAGGTAAAGGTAAAATCATAGATACAGGTAAAACCACAGGTACAGGTAAAACCACAGGTACAGGTAAAACCACAGGTACAGGTAAAACCACAGGTACAGGTAAAATCATAGATACAGGTAAAAACACAGGTACAGGTAAAACCACAGGTACAGGTAAAACCACAGGTACAGGTAAAACCATAGATACAGGTAAAACCACAGGTACAGGTAAAACCACAGGTACAGGTAAAACCACAGGTACAGGTAAAATCACAGGTACAGGGAAAACCACAGGTACAGGTAAAACCACAGGTACAGGTAAAACCACAGGTACAGGTAAAATCATAGATACAGGTAAAACCACAGGTACAGGTAAAATCATAGATACAGGTAAAACCACAGGTACAGGTAAAATCATAGATACAGGTAAAACCACAGGTACAGGTAAAATCATAGATACAGGTAAAACCACAGGTACAGGTAAAACCACAGGTACAGGTAAAACCACAGGTACAGGGAAAACCACAGGTACAGGTAAAATCATAGATACAGGTAAAACCACAGGTACAGGGAAAACCACAGCTACAGGTAAAACCACAGGTACAGGTAAAACCACAGGTACAGGTAAAACCATAGATACAGGTAAAACCACAGGTACAGGGAAAACTACAGGTACAGGGAAAACCACAGCTACAGGTAAAACCACAGGTACAGGTAAAACCACAGGTACAGGTAAAACCACAGGTACAGGTAAAATCATAGATACAGGTAAAACCACAGGTACAGGTAAAATCATAGATACAGGTAAAACCACAGGTACAGGTAAAACCACAGGTACAGGTAAAATCATAGATACAGGTAAAATAATAGATACAGGTAAAACCACAGGTACAGGTAAAATCATAGATACAGGTAAAACCACAGGCACAGGTAAAACCACAGGTACAGGTAAAACCACAGGTACAGGTAAAATCATAGATACAGGTAAAACCACAGGCACAGGTAAAACCACAGGTACAGGTAAAACCACAGGTACAGGTAAAACCACAGGTACAGGTAAAACCACAGGAACAGGTAAAATCATAGATACAGGTAAAACCACAGGTACAGGTAAAACCACAGGTACAGGTAAAACCACAGGTACAGGTAAAACCATAGATACAGGTAAAACCACAGGTACAGGTAAAACCACAGGTACAGGTAAAACCACAGGTACAGGTAAAATCACAGGTACAGGGAAAACCACAGGTACAGGTAAAACCACAGGTACAGGTAAAACCACAGGTACAGGTAAAATCATAGATACAGGTAAAACCACAGGTACAGGTAAAATCATAGATACAGGTAAAACCACAGGTACAGGTAAAATCATAGATACAGGTAAAACCACAGGTACAGGTAAAATCATAGATACAGGTAAAATCATAGATACAGGTAAAACCACAGGTAAAGGTAAAATCATAGATACAGGTAAAACCACAGGTACAGGTAAAACCACAGGTACAGGTAAAACCACAGGTACAGGTAAAATCATAGATACAGGTAAAATCATAGATACAGGTAAAACCACAGGTACAGGTAAAACCACAGGTACAGGTAAAACCACAGGTACAGGTAAAATCATAGATACAAGTAAAACCACAGGTACATGTAAAATCATAGATACAGGTAAAACCACAGGTACAGGTAAAACCACAGGTACAGGTAAAACCACAGGTACAGGAAAACCACAGGTACAGGTAAAATCATAGATACAGGTAAAACCACAGGTACAGGGAAAACCACAGCTACAGGTAAAACCACAGGTACAGGTAAAACCACAGGTACAGGTAAAACCACAGGTACAGGTAAAACCATAGATACAGGTAAAACCACAGGTACAGGGAAAACTACAGGTACAGGTAAAACCACAGCTACAGGTAAAACCACAGGTACAGGTAAAACCACAGGTACAGGTAAAACCACAGGTACAGGTAAAATCATAGATACAGGTAAAACCACAGGTACAGGTAAAATCATAGATACAGGTAAAACCACAGGTACAGGTAAAACCACAGGTACAGGTAAAATCATAGATACAGGTAAAATAATAGATACAGGTAAAACCACAGGTAAAGGTAAAATCATAGATACAGGTAAAACCACAGGTACAGGTAAAACCACAGGTACAGGTAAAACCACAGGTACAGGTAAAACCACAGGTACAGGTAAAATCATAGATACAGGTAAAAACACAGGTACAGGTAAAACCACAGGTACAGGTAAAACCACAGGTACAGGTAAAACCATAGATACAGGTAAAACCACAGGTACAGGTAAAACCACAGGTACAGGTAAAACCACAGGTACAGGTAAAATCACAGGTACAGGGAAAACCACAGGTACAGGTAAAACCACAGGTACAGGTAAAACCACAGGTACAGGTAAAATCATAGATACAGGTAAAACCACAGGTACAGGTAAAATCATAGATACAGGTAAAACCACAGGTACAGGTAAAATCATAGATACAGGTAAAACCACAGGTACAGGTAAAATCATAGATACAGGTAAAATCATAGATACAGGTAAAACCACAGGTAAAGGTAAAATCATAGATACAGGTAAAACCACAGGTACAGGTAAAACCACAGGTACAGGTAAAACCACAGGTACAGGTAAAACCACAGGTACAGGTAAAATCATAGATACAGGTAAAACCACAGGTACAGGTAAAACCACAGGTACAGGTAAAACCACAGGTACAGGTAAAATCATAGATACAAGTAAAACCACAGGTACAGGTAAAATCATAGATACAGGTAAAACCACAGGTACAGGTAAAACCACAGGTACAGGTAAAATCATAGATACAGGTAAAATCATAGATACAGGTAAAACCACAGGTACAGGGAAAACCACAGCTACAGGTAAAACCACAGGTACAGGTAAAACCACAGGTACAGGTAAAACCACAGGTACAGGTAAAACCATAGATACAGGTAAAACCACAGGTACAGGGAAAACTACAGGTACAGGGAAAACCACAGCTACAGGTAAAACCACAGGTACAGGTAAAACCACAGGTACAGGTAAAACCACAGGTACAGGTAAAATCATAGATACAGGTAAAACCACAGGTACAGGTAAAATCATAGATACAGGTAAAACCACAGGTACAGGTAAAACCACAGGTACAGGTAAAATCATAGATACAGGTAAAATAATAGATACAGGTAAAACCACAGGTAAAGGTAAAATCATAGATACAGGTAAAACCACAGGTACAGGTAAAACCACAGGTACAGGTAAAACCACAGGTACAGGTAAAACCACAGGTACAGGTAAAATCATAGATACAGGTAAAACCACAGGTACAGGTAAAACCACAGGTACAGGTAAAACCACAGGTACAGGTAAAACCACAGGTACAGGTAAAATCATAGATACAGGTAAAACCACAGGCACAGGTAAAACCACAGGTACAGGTAAAACCACAGGTACAGGTAAAATCATAGATACAGGTAAAACCACAGGCACAGGTAAAACCACAGGTACAGGTAAAACCACAGGTACAGGTAAAACCACAGGTACAGGTAAAACCACAGGAACAGGTAAAATCATAGATACAGGTAAAACCACAGGTACAGGTAAAATCATAGATACAGGTAAAACCACAGGTACAGGTAAAATCATAGATACAGGTAAAACCACAGGTACAGGTAAAATCATAGATAGAGGTAAAACCACAGGTACAGGTAAAATCATAGATACAGGTAAAACCACAGGTACAGGTAAAATCATAGATACAGGTAAAATCATAGATACAGGTAAAACCACAGGTACAGGTAAAATCATAGATACAGGTAAAACCACAGGTACAGGTAAAACCACAGGTACAGGTAAAACCACAGGTACAGGTAAAACCACAGGTACAGGTAAAATCATAGATACAAGTAAAACCACAGGTACAGGTAAAATCATAGATACAGGTAAAACCACAGGTACAGGTAAAACCACAGGTACAGGGAAAACCACAGGTACAGGTAAAATCATAGATACAGGTAAAACCACAGGTACAGGGAAAACCACAGCTACAGGTAAAACCACAGGTACAGGTAAAACCACAGGTACAGGTAAAACCACAGGTACAGGTAAAACCATAGATACAGGTAAAACCACAGGTACAGGGAAAACTACAGGTACAGGGAAAACCACAGCTACAGGTAAAACCACAGGTACAGGTAAAACCACAGGTACAGGTAAAACCACAGGTACAGGTAAAATCATAGATACAGGTAAAACCACAGGTACAGGTAAAATCATAGATACAGGTAAAACCACAGGTACAGGTAAAACCACAGGTACAGGTAAAATCATAGATACAGGTAAAATAATAGATACAGGTAAAACCACAGGTAAAGGTAAAATCATAGATACAGGTAAAACCACAGGTACAGGTAAAACCACAGGTACAGGTAAAACCACAGGTACAGGTAAAACCACAGGTACAGGTAAAATCATAGATACAGGTAAAACCACAGGTACAGGTAAAACCACAGGTACAGGTAAAACCACAGGTACAGGTAAAACCACAGGTACAGGTAAAACCACAGGTACAGGTAAAACCACAGGTACAGGTAAAATCATAGATACAGGTAAAACCACAGGCACAGGTAAAACCACAGGTACAGGTAAAACCACAGGTACAGGTAAAATCATAGATACAGGTAAAACCACAGGCACAGGTAAAACCACAGGTACAGGTAAAACCACAGGTACAGGTAAAACCACAGGTACAGGTAAAACCACAGGAACAGGTAAAATCATAGATACAGGTAAAACCACAGGTACAGGTAAAATCATAGATACAGGTAAAACCACAGGTACAGGTAAAATCATAGATACAGGTAAAACCACAGGTACAGGTAAAATCATAGATAGAGGTAAAACCACAGGTACAGGTAAAATCATAGATACAGGTAAAACCACAGGTACAGGTAAAATCATAGATACAGGTAAAATCATAGATACAGGTAAAACCACAGGTAAAGGTAAAATCATAGATACAGGTAAAACCACAGGTACAGGTAAAACCACAGGTACAGGTAAAACCACAGGTACAGGTAAAACCACAGGTACAGGTAAAATCATAGATACAGGTAAAACCACAGGTACAGGTAAAACCACAGGTACAGGTAAAACCACAGGTACAGGTAAAATCATAGATACAAGTAAAACCACAGGTACAGGTAAAATCATAGATACAGGTAAAACCACAGGTACAGGTAAAACCACAGGTACAGGTAAAACCACAGGTACAGGGAAAACCACAGGTACAGGTAAAATCATAGATACAGGTAAAACCACAGGTACAGGGAAAACCACAGCTACAGGTAAAACCACAGGTACAGGTAAAACCACAGGTACAGGTAAAACCACAGGTACAGGTAAAACCATAGATACAGGTAAAACCACAGGTACAGGGAAAACTACAGGTACAGGGAAAACCACAGCTACAGGTAAAACCACAGGTACAGGTAAAACCACAGGTACAGGTAAAACCACAGGTACAGGTAAAATCATAGATACAGGTAAAACCACAGGTACAGGTAAAATCATAGATACAGGTAAAACCACAGGTACAGGTAAAACCACAGGTACAGGTAAAATCATAGATACAGGTAAAATAATAGATACAGGTAAAACCACAGGTAAAGGTAAAATCATAGATACAGGTAAAACCACAGGTACAGGTAAAACCACAGGTACAGGTAAAACCACAGGTACAGGTAAAACCACAGGTACAGGTAAAATCATAGATACAGGTAAAACCACAGGTACAGGTAAAACCACAGGTACAGGTAAAACCACAGGTACAGGTAAAACCATAGATACAGGTAAAACCACAGGTACAGGTAAAACCACAGGTACAGGTAAAACCACAGGTACAGGTAAAACCACAGGTACAGGTAAAATCATAGATACAGGTAAAACCACAGGCACAGGTAAAACCACAGGTACAGGTAAAACCACAGGTACAGGTAAAATCATAGATACAGGTAAAACCACAGGCACAGGTAAAACCACAGGTACAGGTAAAACCACAGGTACAGGTAAAACCACAGGTACAGGTAAAACCACAGGAACAGGTAAAATCATAGATACAGGTAAAACCACAGGTACAGGTAAAACCACAGGTACAGGTAAAACCACAGGTACAGGTAAAACCATAGATACAGGTAAAACCACAGGTACAGGTAAAACCACAGGTACAGGTAAAACCACAGGTACAGGTAAAATCACAGGTACAGGGAAAACCACAGGTACAGGTAAAACCACAGGTACAGGTAAAACCACAGGTACAGGTAAAATCATAGATACAGGTAAAACCACAGGTACAGGTAAAATCATAGATACAGGTAAAACCACAGGTACAGGTAAAATCATAGATACAGGTAAAACCACAGGTACAGGTAAAATCATAGATACAGGTAAAATCATAGATACAGGTAAAACCACAGGTAAAGGTAAAATCATAGATACAGGTAAAACCACAGGTACAGGTAAAATCATAGATACAGGTAAAACCACAGGTACAGGTAAAACCACAGGTACAGGTAAAACCACAGGTACAGGGAAAACCACAGGTACAGGTAAAATCATAGATACAGGTAAAACCACAGGTACAGGGAAAACCACAGCTACAGGTAAAACCACAGGTACAGGTAAAACCACAGGTACAGGTAAAACCATAGATACAGGTAAAACCACAGGTACAGGGAAAACTACAGGTACAGGGAAAACCACAGGTACAGGTAAAACCACAGGTACAGGGAAAACTACAGGTACAGGGAAAACCACAGGTACAGGTAAAACCACAGGTACAGGTTAAACCACAGGTACAGGGAAAACCACAGGTACAGGTAAAACCACAGGTACAGGGAAAACCACAGGTACAGGGAAAACCACAGGTACAGGTAAAACCACAGGTACAGGTAAAATCATAGATACAGGTAAAACCACAGGTACAGGTAAAACCACAGGTACAGGTAAAATCATAGATACAGGTAAAACCACAGGTACAGGTAAAATCATAGATACAGGTAAAACCACAGGTACAGGTAAAATCATAGATACAGGTAAAATCATAGATACAGGTAAAACCACAGGTACAGGTAAAATCATAGATACAGGTAAAACCACAGGTACAGGTAAAACCACAGGTACAGGTAAAACCACAGGTACAGGTAAAATCATAGATACAGGTAAAACCACAGGTACAGGTAAAATCATAGATACAGGTAAAACCACAGGTACAGGTAAAACCACAGGTACAGGGAAAACCACAGGTACAGGTAAAATCATAGATACAGGTAAAACCACAGGTACAGGGAAAACCACAGCTACAGGTAAAACCACAGGTACAGGTTAAACCACAGGTACAGGGAAAACCACAGGTACAGGGAAAACCACAGGTACAGGTAAAACCACAGGTACAGGGAAAACCACAGGTACAGGGAAAACCACAGGTACAGGGAAAACCACAGGTACAGGTAAAACCACAGGTACAGGTAAAATCATAGATACAGGTAAAACCACAGGTACAGGTAAAATCATAGATACAGGTAAAACCACAGGTACAGGTAAAATCATAGATACAGGTAAAATCATAGATACAGGTAAAACCACAGGTACAGGTAAAATCATAGATACAGGTAAAACCACAGGTACAGGTAAAACCACAGGTACAGGGAAAACCACAGGTACAGGTAAAATCATAGATACAGGTAAAACCACAGGTACAGGGAAAACCACAGCTACAGGTAAAACCACAGGTACAGGTAAAACCACAGGTACAGGGAAAACCACAGCTACAGGTAAAACCACAGGTACAGGTAAAACCACAGGTACAGGTAAAACCACAGGTACAGGTAAAACCATAGATACAGGTAAAACCACAGGTACAGGGAAAACTACAGGTACAGGGAAAACCACAGGTACAGGTAAAACCACAGGTACAGGGAAAACTACAGGTACAGGGAAAACTACAGGTACAGGGAAAACCACAGGTACAGGTAAAACCACAGGTACAGGTTAAACCACAGGTACAGGGAAAACCACAGGTACAGGGAAAACCACAGGTACAGGTAAAACCACAGGTACAGGTAAAACCACAGGTACAGGGAAAACCACAGGTACAGGTAAAATCATAGATACAGGTAAAACCACAGGTACAGGTAAAATCATAGATACAGGTAAAACCACAGGTACAGGTAAAACCACAGGTACAGGTAAAACCACAGGTACAGGTAAAATCATAGATACAGGTAAAACCACAGGTACAGGTAAAATCATAGATACAGGTAAAACCACAGGTACAGGTAAAATCATAGATACAGGTAAAACCACAGGTACAGGTAAAATCATAGATACAGGTAAAATCATAGATACAGGTAAAACCACAGGTACAGGTAAAATCATAGATACAGGTAAAACTACAGGTACAGGTAAAACCATAGATACACAGGTAAAACCACGGGTACAGGGAAAACCATAGATACAGGTGAAACCACAGGTACAGGTAAAACCACAGGTACAGGTAAAACTACAGGTACAGGTAAAACCACAGGTACATGTCAAATCATAGATACAGGTAAAACCACAGGTACAGGTAAAACCACAGGTACAGGTAAAACCACAGGTACAGGGAAAACCACAGGTACAGGTAAAACCACAGGTACAGGGAAAACCACAGGTACAGGTAAAACTACAGGTACTGTACAGCACAAGCTCTTTCAACTTACCATTACTTGACATGCATTGAGCACCGTCACATTGGTTTACTTGTAAATACCCCAACATCGCTCTCTCTCTTTCTCCCACTCAGTCAATAGCAGCAGGCTCTGATTGGATCAATGTGTTTTTGTTGCCGTCTGATTAGCTTGCTAAGTAGAGTGAAGGTAAGGCTGGGGTGAATGTTGGTGTGGAGTAATGACTGGCCAGGATGTTGGATTAGTAACTAAATTTACAGCATTAGTTACAGGTTCTGTTCTCAGTGTATTTGGAATCTATGATCAGGCCACAAGTGATTTGGTTTTGGGTACAGTATGTACAAAGTTGTATTATATAGTATGGTTTTGGGTACAGTATGTACAAAGCTGTATTAGATAGTATGGTTTTGGGTATAGTATGCACAAGCTGTATCAGATAGTATGGTTTTGGGTACAGTATGTACAAAGCTGTATCAGATACTATGGTTTTGGGTACAGTATGTACAAAGATGTATCAGCTAGTATGGTTTTGGGTATAGTATGCACAAGCTGTATCAGATAGTATGGTTTTGGGTATAGTATGTACAAAGCTGTATCAGATAGTATGGTTTTGGGTACAGTATGTACAAAGATGTATCAGATAGTATGGGTTTGGGTATAGTATGTACAAAGCTGTTTCAGATAGTATGGGTTTGGGTATAGTATGTACAAAGCTGTATCAGATAGTATGGTTTTGGGTATAGTATGTACAAAGCTGTATCAGATAGTATGGTTTTGGGTATAGTATGTACAAAGCTGTATCAGATAGTATGGTTTTGGGTATAGTATGTACAAAGCTGTATCAGATAGTATGGGTTTGGGTATAGTATGTACAAAGCTGTATCAGATAGTATGGTTTGGGGTACAGTATGTACAAAGCTGTATCAGATAGTATGGTTTTGGGTACAGTATGTACAAAGATGTATCAGCTAGTATGGTTTTGGGTACAGTATGTACAAAGCGGTATCAGATAGTATGGTTTTTGGTACAGTATGTACAAAGATGTATCAGATAGTATGGGTTTGGGTATAGTATGTACAAAGCTGTATCAGATAGTATGGGTTTGGGTATAGTATTTACAAAGCTGTATCAGATAGTATGGGTTTGGGTATAGTATTTACAAAGCTGTATCAGATAGTATGGTTTTGGGTACAGTATGTACAAAGCTGTATCAGATAGTATGGTTTTGGGTACAGTATGTACAAAGATGTATCAGATAGTATGGGTTTGGGTATAGTATGTACAAAGCTGTATCAGATAGTATGGGTTTGGGTATAGTATGTACAAAGCTGTATCAGATAGTATGGTTTTGGGTATAGTATGTACAAAGCTGTATCAGATAGTATGGGTTTGGGTATAGTATGTACAAAGCTGTATCAGATAGTATGGTTTTGGGTATAGTATGTACAAAGCTGTATCAGATAGTATGGTTTTGGGTATAGTATGTACAAAGCTGTATCAGATAGTATGGAACATGTTGAGTAATGAGCCTCTCACACTAAGTGAATCTGCTATCAAGGAAGAAATGGTAATTTAGTATTTATTCCACAACAACATGTCTCTCTCTCTCTCCCCTCTCTCTCTCTCTCTCTCTCTCTCTCTCGCTCTCTGTGTCTGCCTGCCTTGCTGGTGAAAAGGAGCCAGTCTGCGGTGTCCTGTTTCAGGCGTGCACGCTTTGCTGAGATGCTAATCTTTTCCTGGAATAGATTCAGATCTGAGTCAAAGGGCAGGAAGACTGATGTGAGACATGGTGTAATGTAGGAGCTGGGAGAGAGTGGGAGTTGCCTCCCCCTCTCTGGCTAGGTTGAAAATATACAGGTTAAGACAATGTAATAATTCCATGCCGTTGGGTTAGAAAATAAGCACATTCACTGGATCAGCGCCGTAGCTATGAGATTTATTTTGTAATTAAAGCCACGGGATCCTGCGAGTGGGAATGCTGGAACCAAGGAGCAGCATTTCCAGCCAGAGGAGAAATACAGATATTCTGTGGGCCCTGAATGATCGCTTTGTTCATGCTGGTGAGTGGAAGACATCATTTGATCTCCCATTGACAGAGCTTCCCCATTCAGCAGTATTGCACATAATTACTTATTTTAGGGAGCCATCAGAGAGGGCCAATTCACTCAATTGTTTTTCAAATGTCTGTCTATGGCTACCGGACAGAGTGCTGGGTGGGCTGGGTGGAGAGACTGCGTGGGGGGCCAGAGGCTCAGAGGAGTTGAGGAATCTGAGGTATGGGTGACACATGGGTAAGGAGGACAGGATGACAGAACCTCCTCTGTTGGGCCCATCAATGGCTCCTTCTCTGGTTTTGGTTCCTCTCAACCTGTAAAGGTGAAGGGGCTGCTGCACTGTTTTATTCATTCTCTCTGTCCCTTTCTCACTCACACTCGCTCCCTATTTTTCTCTCTCTCTCACTCCTTTCTTCCTTCCCTCCCTCTCCCCCTAAAGCGGAAAGCTTCATGGATAGATTATGTTTCACACAGCCTATTGTCCTGTGGAACAAAAAGAAAGCTGATTCAGCTTTTGTTGAAATGCTAGGTGGAACCTGTACAGTCCAATTTTGATTTGCTTAATTGCACCTCACTGCTCTTGGGCACTTTCCATAATCAAAGGAAAGCTATTATCCCTTTCTGTCCATTTCTTTGTACTCTGTAGTTTCCATGGCACCATATGTTCAGAAAATGGTTCTCATCACCAATGTAGTGACTCCATTACCCCACACTCAGCTAAGGCTACTGTACAGGGCCAGTTGCTACCGTATAGAATTACATTATTTTGGGGGTCTTTTATTTACCTCTTCTCTTTCACTGTAAAAAGGACACCATTGGTCCATTGAGTATTTTAAGGATTACAATGAGCCTTTTCCCTGCCACCCATAAGCTTAATTTCTAAGCTTTATATGGCTGACCTAAAACCCCATCCTTTTTGTGCCAAATACAGGGGAATTATTGGGATCTGCCACTTCAATGTGTGCAACTGTGTAAGAATTCACTTGTTTACAAACGTTCGAAATGTGATTTTGCATAATGCACATCCGTCATTTTTCACCCGTCTAACATGTCTATTTTTGTTTTCCACCTTCCCTTGGTAGCAGTAAATAACATTTCTTTGCAAACCTCACCAAGAGAGGTGTTGAATACTTTCCCAGTCAGAACAGCACTGTATCTTCCACCCAATATCTATAAGCTATATACTGTATCTCTCTCCCATAGACAGATGTTGACAATTATGGCTCATCTGAAGAGTTGTAGGTATTCAAACTATGACTGGTGTTCAATATATCTACTGTCTGGCTGCTGTTCACTGTCTTGTGGTAATTGCAGCACTGCCTCTGGATAGTTTGTGAGACACAAATACAGCTAGTGTTAGACACTGTACCCTACTACAGCTAGTGTTAGACACTGTACCCTACTACAGCTAGTGTTAGACACTGTACCCTACTACAGCCAGTGATAGACACTGTACCCTACTACAGCTAGTGTTAGACACTGTACCCTACTACAGCTAGTGTTAGACACTGTACCCTACTACAGCTAGTGTTAGACACTGTACCCTACTACAGCTAGTGTTAGACACTGTACCCTACTACAGCTAGTGTTAGACACTGTACCCAACTACAGCTAGTGTTAGACACTGTACCCTACTACAGCTAGTGTTAGACACTGTACCCGACTACAGCTAGTGTTAGACACTGTACCCTACTACAGTTAGTGTTAGACACTGTACCCTACTACAGCTAGTGTTAGACACTGTACCCTATTACAGCTAGTGTTAGACACTGTACCCTACTACAGCTAGTGTTAGACACTGTACCCTACTACAGCTAGTGTTAGACACTGTACCCTACTACAGCTAGTGTTAGACACTGTACCCTACTACAGCTAGTGTTAGACACTGTACCCTACTACAGCTAGTGTTAGACACTGTACCCTACTACAGCTAGTGTTAGACACTGTACCCTACTACAGCTAGTGTTAGACACTGTACCCTACTACAGTTAGTGTTAGACACTGTACCCTACTACAGCTAGTGTTAGACACTGTACCCTACTACAGCTAGTGTTAGACACTGTACTCTACTACAGCTAGTGTTAGACACTGTACCCTACTACAGCTAGTGTTAGACACTGTACCCTACTACAGCTAGTGTTAGACACTGTACCCTACTACAGCTAGTGTTAGACTGTACCCTACTACAGCTAGTGTTAGACACTGTACCCTACTACAGCTAGTGTTAGACTGTACCCTACTACAGCTAGTGTTAGACACTGTACCCTACTACAGCTAGTGTTATACACTGTACCCTACTACAGTTAGTGTTAGACACTGTACCCTACTACAGCTAGTGTTAGACACTGTACCCTACTACAGCTAGTGTTAGACACTGTACCCTACTACAGCTAGTGTTAGACACTGTACCCTACTACAGCTAGTGTTAGACACTGTACCCTACTACAGCTAGTGTTAGACACTGTACCCTACTACAGCTAGTGTTAGACTGTACCCTACTACAGCTAGTGTTAGACACTGTACCCTACTACAGCTAGTGTTAGACACTGTACCCTACTACAGCTAGTGTTAGACTGTACCCTACTACAGCTAGTGTTAGACTGTACCCTACTACAGCTAGTGTTAGACACTGTACTCAAATACAGCTACTGTTAGACTGTACCCTACTACAGCTAGTGTTAGACACAGCTAGTGTTAGACACTGTACCCTACTACAGCTAGTGTTAGACACTGTACCCTACTACAGCTAGTGTTAGACACTGTACCCTACTACAGTTAGTGTTAGACACTGTACCCTACTACAGCTAGTGTTAGACACTGTACCCTACTACAGCTAGTGTTAGACACTGTACCCTACTACAGCTAGTGTTAGACACTGTACCCTACTACAGCTAGTGTTAGACACTGTACCCTACTACAGCTAGTGTTAGACACTGTACTCTACTACAGCTAGTGTTAGACACTGTACCCTACTACAGCTAGTGTTAGACACTGTACCCTACTACAGCTAGTGTTAGACACTGTACCCTACTACAGCTAGTGTTAGACTGTACCCTACTACAGCTAGTGTTAGACACTGTACCCTACTACAGCTAGTGTTAGACTGTACCCTACTACAGCTAGTGTTAGACACTGTACCCTACTACAGCTAGTGTTATACACTGTACCCTACTACAGTTAGTGTTAGACACTGTACCCTACTACAGCTAGTGTTAGACACTGTACCCTACTACAGCTAGTGTTAGACACTGTACCCTACTACAGCTAGTGTTAGACACTGTACCCTACTACAGCTAGTGTTAGACACTGTACCCTACTACAGCTAGTGTTAGACACTGTACCCTACTACAGCTAGTGTTAGACTGTACCCTACTACAGCTAGTGTTAGACACTGTACCCTACTACAGCTAGTGTTAGACACTGTACCCTACTACAGCTAGTGTTAGACTGTACCCTACTACAGCTAGTGTTAGACTGTACCCTACTACAGCTAGTGTTAGACACTGTACTCAAATACAGCTACTGTTAGACTGTACCCTACTACAGCTAGTGTTAGACACAGCTAGTGTTAGACACTGTACCCTACTACAGCTAGTGTTAGACACTGTACCCTACTACAGCTAGTGTTAGACACTGTACCCTACTACAGCTAGTGTTAGACACTGTACCCTACTACAGCTAGTGTTAGACTCTGTACCCTACTACAGCTAGTGTTAGACACTGTACCCTACTACAGCTAGTGTTAGACACTGTACCCTACTACAGCTAGTGTTAGACACTGTACCCTACTACAGCTAGTGTTAGACACTGTACCCTACTACAGCTAGTGTTAGACACTGTACCCTACTACAGCTAGTGTTAGACACTGTGCCCTACTACAGCTAGTGTTAGACACTGTGCCCTACTACAGCTAGTGTTAGACACTGTACCCTACTACAGCTAGTGTTAGACACTGTACCCTACTACAGCTAGTGTTAGACACTGTACCCTACTACAGCTAGTGTTAGACACTGTACCCTACTACAGCTAATGTTAGACACTGTACCCTACTACAGCTAGTGTTAGACACTGTACCCTACTACAGCTAGTGTTAGACACTGTACCCTACTACAGCTAGTGTTAGACACTGTACCCTACTACAGCTAGTGTTAGACACTGTACCCTACTACAGTTAGTGTTAGACACTGTACCCTACTACAGCTAGTGTTAGACACGGTACCCTACTACAGCTAGTGTTAGACACTGTACCCTACTACAGCTAGTGTTAGACTGTACCCTACTACAGCTAGTGTTAGACACTGTACCCTACTACAGCTAGTGTTAGACACTGTACCCTACTACAGCTAGTGTTAGACACTGTACCCTACTACAGCTAGTGTTAGACACTGTACCCTACTACAGCTAGTGTTAGACACTGTACCCTACTACAGCTAGTGTTAGACACTGTACCCTACTACAGCTAGTGTTAGACACTGTACCCTACTACAGCTAGTGTTAGACACTGTACCCTACTACAGCTAGTGTTAGACACTGTACCCTACTACAGCTAGTGTTAGACTGTACCCTACTACAGCTAGTGTTAGACACTGTACCCTACTACAGCTAGTGTTAGACTGTACCCTACTACAGCTAGTGTTAGACACTATACCCTACTACAGCTAGTGTTATACACTGTACCCTACTACAGTTAGTGTTAGACACTGTACCCTACTACAGCTAGTGTTAGACACTGTACCCTACTACAGCTAGTGTTAGACACTGTACCCTACTACAGCTAGTGTTAGACACTGTACCCTACTACAGCTAGTGTTAGACACTGTACCCTACTACAGCTAGTGTTAGACTGTACCCTACTACAGCTAGTGTTAGACACTGTACCCTACTACAGCTAGTGTTAGACACTGTACCCTACTACAGCTAATGTTAGACTGTACCCTACTACAGCTAGTGTTAGACTGTACCCTACTACAGCTAGTGTTAGACACTGTACTCAAATACAGCTACTGTTAGACTGTACCCTACTACAGCTAGTGTTAGACACAGCTAGTGTTAGACACTGTACCCTACTACAGCTAGTGTTAGACACTGTACCCTACTACAGCTAGTGTTAGACACTGTACCCTACTACAGCTAGTGTTAGACACTGTACCCTACTACAGCTAGTGTTAGACTCTGTACCCTACTACAGCTAGTGTTAGACACTGTACCCTACTACAGCTAGTGTTAGACACTGTACCCTACTACAGCTAGTGTTAGACACTGTACCCTACTACAGCTAGTGTTAGACACTGTACCCTACTACAGCTAGTGTTAGACACTGTACCCTACTACAGCTAGTGTTAGACACTGTACCCTACTACAGCTAGTGTTAGACTGTACCCTACTACAGCTAGTGTTAGACACTGTACCCTACTACAGCTAGTGTTAGACACTGTACCCTACTACAGCTAATGTTAGACACTGTACCCTACTACAGCTAGTGTTAGACACTGTACCCTACTACAGCTAATGTTAGACACTGTACCCTACTACAGCTAGTGTTAGACACTGTACCCTACTACAGCTAGTGTTAGACACTGTGCCCTACTACAGCTAGTGTTAGACACTGTACCCTACTACAGCTAGTGTTAGACACTGTACCCTACTACAGCTAGTGTTAGACACTGTACCCTACTACAGTTAGTGTTAGACACTGTACCCTACTACAGCTAGTGTTAGACACTGTACCCTACTACAGCTAGTGTTAGACACTGTACCCTACTACAGCTAGTGTTAGACACTGTACCCTACTACAGCTAGTGTTAGACACTGTACCCTACTACAGTTAGTGTTAGACACTGTACCCTACTACAGCTAGTGTTAGACACTGTACCCTACTACAGCTAGTGTTAGACACTGTACCCTACTACAGCTAGTGTTAGACTGTACCCTACTACAGCTAGTGTTAGACACTGTACCCTACTACAGCTAGTGTTAGACACTGTACCCTACTACAGCTAGTGTTAGACACTGTACCCTACTACAGCTAGTGTTAGACACTGTACCCTACTACAGCTAGTGTTAGACACTGTACCCTACTACAGCTAGTGTTAGACACTGTACCCTACTACAGCTAGTGTTAGACACTGTACCCTACTACAGCTAGTGTTAGACACTGTACCCTACTACAGCTAGTGTTATACACTGTACCCTACTACAGCTAGTGTTAGACACTGTACCCTACTACAGCTAGTGTTAGACACTGTACCCTACTACAGCTAGTGTTATACACTGTACCCTACTACAGCTAGTGTTAGACACTGTACCCTACTACAGCTAGTGTTAGGCACTGTACCCTACTACAGCTAGTGTTATACACTGTACCCTACTACAGTTAGTGTTAGACACTGTACCCTACTACAGCTAGTGTTAGACACTGTACCCTACTACAGCTAGTGTTAGACACTGTACCCTACTACAGCTAGTGTTAGACACTGTACCCTACTACAGCTAGTGTTAGACACTGTACCCTACTACAGCTAGTGTTAGACACTGTACCCTACTACAGCTAGTGTTAGACTGTACCCTACTACAGCTAGTGTTAGACACTGTACCCTACTACAGCTAGTGTTAGACACTGTACCCTACTACAGCTAGTGTTAGACACTGTACCCTACTACAGCTAGTGTTATACACTGTACCCTACTACAGCTAGTGTTAGACACTGTACCCTACTACAGCTAGTGTTAGACACTGTACCCTACTACAGCTAGTGTTAGACACTGTACCCTACTACAGCTAGTGTTAGACTGTACCCTACTACAGCTAGTGTTAGACTGTACCCTACTACAGCTAGTGTTAGACACTGTACTCAAATACAGCTACTGTTAGACTGTACCCTACTACAGCTAGTGTTAGACACAGCTAGTGTTAGACACTGTACCCTACTACAGCTAGTGTTAGACACTGTACCCTACTACAGCTAGTGTTAGACACTGTACCCTACTACAGCTAGTGTTAGACACTGTACCCTACTACAGCTAGTGTTAGACTGTACCCTACTACAGCTAGTGTTAGACACTGTACCCTACTACAGCTAGTGTTAGACACTGTACCCTACTACAGCTAGTGTTAGACACTGTACCCTACTACAGCTAGTGTTAGACACTGTACCCTACTACAGCTAGTGTTAGACACTGTACCCTACTACAGCTAGTGTTATACACTGTACCCTACTACAGCTAGTGTTAGACACTGTACCCTACTACAGCCAGTGTTAGACACTGTACCCTACTACAGCTAGTGTTAGACACTGTACCCTACTACAGCTAGTGTTAGACACTGTAACCTACTACAGCTAGTGTTAGACACTGTACCCTACTACAGCTAGTGTTAGACACTGTGCCCTACTACAGCTAGTGTTAGACACTGTACGCTACTACAGCTAGTGTTAGACACTGTACCCTACTACAGCTAGTGTTAGACACTGTGCCCTACTACAGCTAGTGTTAGACACTGTACCCTACTACAGCTAGTGTTATACACTGTACCCTACTACAGCTAGTGTTAGACACTGTACCCTACTACAGCTAGTGTTAGACACTGTATCCTACTACAGCTAGTGTTAGACACTGTGCCCTACTACAGCTAGTGTTAGACACTGTACCCTACTACAGCTAGTGTTAGACACTGTACCCTACTACAGCTAGTGTTAGACACTGTACCCTACTACAGCTAGTGTTAGACACTGTGCCCTACTACAGCTAGTGTTAGACACTGTACCCTACTACAGCTAGTGTTAGACACTGTACCCTACTACAGCTAGTGTTAGACACTGTACCCTACTACAGCTAGTGTTAGACACTGTACCCTACTACAGCTAGTGTTAGACACTGTACCCTACTACAGTTAGTGTTAGACACTGTACCCTACTACAGCTAGTGTTAGACACTGTACCCTACTACAGCTAGTGTTAGACACTGTACCCTACTACAGCTAGTGTTAGACACTGTACCCTACTACAGCTAGTGTTAGACACTGTACCCTACTACAGCTAGTGTTAGACACTGTACCCTACTACAGCTAGTGTTATACACTGTACCCTACTACAGCTAGTGTTAGACACTGTGCCCTACTACAGCTAGTGTTAGACACTGTACCCTACTACAGCTAGTGTTAGACACTGTACCCTACTACAGCTAGTGTTAGACACTGTACCCTACTACAGCTAGTGTTAGACACTGTACCCTACTACAGCTAGTGTTAGACACTGTACCCTACTACAGCTAGTGTTAGACACTGTACGCTACTACAGCTAGTGTTAGACACTGTACCCTACTACAGCTAGTGTTAGACACTGTACCCTACTACAGCTAGTGTTAGACACTGTACCCTACTACAGCTAGTGTTATACACTGTACCCTACTACAGCTAGTGTTAGACACTGTACCCTACTACAGCTAGTGTTAGACACTGTATCCTACTACAGCTAGTGTTAGACACTGTACCCTACTACAGCTAGTGTTAGACACTGTACCCTACTACAGCTAGTGTTAGACACTGTACCCTACTACAGCTAGTGTTAGACTGTACCCTACTACAGCTAGTGTTAGACACTGTACCCTACTACAGCTAGTGTTATACACTGTACCCTACTACAGTTAGTGTTAGACACTGTACCCTACTACAGCTAGTGTTAGACACTGTACCCTACTACAGCTAGTGTTAGACACTGTACCCTACTACAGCTAGTGTTAGACACTGTACCCTACTACAGCTAGTGTTAGACACTGTACCCTACTACAGCTAGTGTTAGACACTGTACCCTACTACAGCTAGTGTTAGACACTGTACCCTACTACAGCTAGTGTTAGACACTGTACCCTACAACAGCTAGTGTTATACACTGTACCCTACTACAGCTAGTGTTAGACACTGTACCCTACTACAGCTAGTGTTAGACACTGTACCCTACTACAGCTAGTGTTAGACTGTACCCTACTACAGCTAGTGTTAGACTGTACCCTACTACAGCTAGTGTTAGACACTGTACTCAAATACAGCTACTGTTAGACTGTGCCCTACTACAGCTAGTGTTAGACACAGCTAGTGTTAGACACTGTACCCTACTACAGCTAGTGTTAGACACTGTACCCTACTACAGCTAGTATTAGACACTGTACCCTACTACAGCTAGTGTTAGACACTGTACCCTACTACAGCTAGTGTTAGACACTGTACCCTACTACAGCTAGTGTTAGACACTGTACCCTACTACAGCTAGTGTTAGACACTGTACCCTACTACAGCTAGTGTTAGACACTGTACCCTACTACAGCTAGTGTTAGACACTGTACCCTACTACAGTTAGTGTTAGACACTGTACCCTACTACAGCTAGTGTTAGACACTGTACCCTACTACAGCTAGTGTTAGACACTGTACCCTACTACAGCTAGTGTTAGACTGTACCCTACTACAGCTAGTGTTAGACACTGTACCCTACTACAGCTAGTGTTAGACACTGTACCCTACTACAGCTAGTGTTAGACTGTACCCTACTACAGCTAGTGTTAGACACTGTACCCTACTACAGCTAGTGTTAGACTGTACCCTACTACAGCTAGTGTTAGACACTGTGCCCTACTACAGCTAGTGTTATACACTGTACCCTACTACAGTTAGTGTTAGACACTGTACCCTACTACAGCTAGTGTTAGACACTGTACCCTACTACAGCTAGTGTTAGACACTGTACCCTACTACAGCTAGTGTTAGACACTGTACCCTACTACAGCTAGTGTTAGACACTGTACCCTACTACAGCTAGTGTTAGACACTGTACCCTACTACAGCTAGTGTTAAACACTGTGCCCTACTACAGCTAGTGTTAGACACTGTGCCCTACTACAGCTAGTGTTAGACACTGTGCCCTACTACAGCTAGTGTTAGACACTGTACCCTACTACAGCTAGTGTTAGACACTGTGCCTACTACAGCTAGTGTTAGACACTGTGCCCTACTACAGCTAGTGTTAGACACTGTACCCTACTACAGCTAGTGTTAGACACTGTACCCTACTACAGCTAGTGTTAGACACTGTACCCTACTACAGCTAGTGTTAGACACTGTGCCCTACTACAGCTAGTGTTAGACACTGTACCCTACTACAGCTAGTGTTAGACACTGTACCCTACTACAGCTAGTGTTAGACACTGTACCCTACTACAGCTAGTGTTAGACACTGTGCCCTACTACAGCTAGTGTTAGACACTGTACCCTACTACAGCTAGTGTTAGACACTGTGCCCTACTACAGCTAGTGTTAGACACTGTACCCTACTACAGCTAGTGTTAGACACTGTACCCTACTACAGCTAGTGTTAGACACTGTGCCCTACTACAGCTAGTGTTAGACACTGTGCCCTACTACAGCTAGTGTTAGACACTGTACCCTACTACAGCTAGTGTTAGACACTGTACCCTACTACAGCTAGTGTTAGACACTGTACCCTACTACAGCTAGTGTTAGACACTGTACCCTACTACAGCTAGTGTTAGACACTGTACCCTACTACAGCTAGTGTTAGACACTGTGCCCTACTACAGCTAGTGTTAGACACTGTACCCTACTACAGCTAGTGTTAGACACTGTACCCTACTACAGCTAGTGTTAGACACTGTACCCTACTACAGCTAGTGTTAGACACTGTACCCTACTACAGCTAGTGTTAGACACTGTACCCTACTACAGCTAGTGTTAGACACTGTACCCTACTACAGCTAGTGTTAGACACTGTACCCTACTACAGTTAGTGTTAGACACTGTACCCTACTACAGCTAGTGTTAGACACTGTACCCTACTACAGCTAGTGTTAGACACTGTACCCTACTACAGCTAGTGTTAGACACTGTACCCTACTACAGCTAGTGTTAGACACTGTACCCTACTACAGCTAGTGTTAGACACTGTACCCTACTACAGCTAGTGTTAGACACTGTACCCTACTACAGCTAGTGTTAGACACTGTACCCTACAACAGCTAGTGTTAGACACTGCACCCTACTACAGCTAGTGTTAGACACTGTGCCCTACTACAGCTAGTGTTAGACACTGTACCCTACTGCAGCTAGTGTTAGACACTGTGCCCTACTACAGCTAGTGTTAGACTGTACCCTACTACAGCTAGTGTTAGACACTGTACCCTACTACAGCTAGTGTTAGACTGTACCCTACTACAGCTAGTGTTGGACACTGACACAGCTAGTGTTAGACACTGTACCCTACTACAGCTAGTGTTAGACACTGTGCCCTACTACAGCTAGTGTTAGACACTGTACCCTACTACAGCTAGTGTTAGACACTGTGCCCTACTACAGCTAGTGTTAGACACTGTGCCCTACTACAGCTAGTGTTAGACACTGTGCCCTACTACAGCTAGTGTTAGACACTGTACCCTACTACAGCTAGTGTTAGACACTGTACCCTACTACAGCAGTGTTAGACACTGTGCCCTACTACAGCTAGTGTTAGACACTGTGCCCTACTACAGCTAGTGTTAGACACTGTACCCTACTACAGCTAGTGTTAGACACTGTACCCTACTGCAGCTAGTGTTGGACACTGTGCCCTACTACAGCTAGTGTTGGACACTGTGCCCTACTACAGCTAGTGTTAGACACTGTGCCCTACTACAGCTAGTGTTGGACACTGTGCCCTACTACAGCTAGTGTTGGACACTGTGCCCTACTACAGCTAGTGTTGGACACTGTACCCTACTACAGCTAGTGTTAGACACTGTGCCCTACTACAGCTAGTGTTAGACACTGTACCCTACTACAGCTAGTGTTAGACACTGTGCCCTACTACAGCTAGTGTTAGACACTGTACCCTACTACAGCTAGTGTTAGACACTGTACCCTACTACAGCTAGTGTTAGACACTGTGCCCTACTACAGCTAGTGTTAGACACTGTACCCTACTACAGCTAGTGTTAGACACTGTACCCTACTACAGCTAGTGTTAGACACTGTACCCTACTACAGCTAGTGTTAGACACTGTACCCTACTACAGCTAGTGTTAGACACTGTGCCCTACTACAGCTAGTGTTAGACACTGTACCCTACTACAGCTAGTGTTAGACACTGTGCCCTACTACAGCTAGTGTTAGACACTGTACCCTACTACAGCTAGTGTTAGACACTGTACCCTACTACAGCTAGTGTTAGACACTGTGCCCTACTACAGCTAGTGTTAGACACTGTGCCCTACTACAGCTAGTGTTGGACACTGTGCCCTACTACAGCTAGTGTTAGACACTGTGCCCTACTACAGCTAGTGTTAGACACTGTGCCCTACTACAGCTAGTGTTGGACACTGTGCCCTACTACAGCTGGTGTTGGACACTGTGCCCTACTACAGCTAGTGTTGGACACTGTGCCCTACTACAGCTAGTGTTAGACACTGTGCCCTACTACAGCTAGTGTTGGACACTGTGCCTACTACAGCTAGTGTTAGACACTGTGCCCTACTACAGCTAGTGTTAGACACTGTACCCTACTACAGCTAGTGTTGGACACTGTGCCCTACTACAGCTAGTGTTAGACACTGTGCCCTACTACAGCTAGTGTTAGACACTGTGCCCTACTACAGCTAGTGTTGGACACTGTACCCTACTACAGCTAGTGTTGGACACTGTACCCTACTACAGCTGGTGTTAGACACTGTGCCCTACTACAGCTGGTGTTAGACACTGTACCCTACTACAGCTAGTGTTAGACACTGTGCCCTACTACAGCTAGTGTTAGACACTGTGCCCTACTACAGCTAGTGTTGGACACTGTACCCTACTACAGCTAGTGTTAGACACTGTGCCCTACTACAGCTAGTGTTAGACACTGTACCCTACTACAGCTAGTGTTAGACACTGTACCCTACTACAGCTAGTGTTAGACACTGTACCCTACTACAGCTAGTGTTAGACACTGTGCCCTACTACAGCTAGTGTTAGACACTGTGCCCTACTACAGCTAGTGTTAGACACTGTACCCTACTACAGCTAGTGTTAGACACTGTACCCTACTACAGCTAGTGTTAGACACTGTACCCTACTACAGCTAGTGTTAGACACTGTACCCTACTACAGCTAGTGTTAGACACTGTACCCTACTACAGCTAGTGTTAGACACTGTACCCTACTACAGCTAGTGTTGGACACTGTGCCCTACTACAGCTAGTGTTAGACACTGTGCCCTACTACAGCTAGTGTTAGACACTGTGCCCTACTACAGCTAGTGTTAGACACTGTACCCTACTACAGCTAGTGTTAGACACTGTACCCTACTACAGCTAGTGTTAGACACTGTACCCTACTACAGCTAGTGTTAGACACTGTACCCTACTACAGCTAGTGTTAGACACTGTACCCTACTACAGCTAGTGTTAGACACTGTACCCTACTACAGCTAGTGTTAGACACTGTACCCTACTACAGCTAGTGTTAGACACTGTGCCCTACTACAGCTAGTGTTAGACACTGTACCCTACTACAGCTAGTGTTAGACACTGTGCCCTACTACAGCTAGTGTTAGACACTGTACCCTACTACAGCTAGTGTTAGACACTGTGCCCTACTACAGCTAGTGTTAGACACTGTGCCCTACTACAGCTAGTGTTAGACACTGTGCCCTACTACAGCTAGTGTTAGACACTGTGCCCTACTACAGCTAGTGTTAGACTGTGCCCTACTACAGCTAGTGTTAGACACTGCTAGTGTTGGACACCCTACTACAGCTAGTGTTGGACACTGTGCCCTACTACAGCTAGTGTTGGACACTGTGCCCTACTACAGCTAGTGTTGACACTGTACCCTACTACAGCTAGTGTTAGACACTGTGCCCTACTACAGCTAGTGTTAGACACTGTGCCCTACTACAGCTAGTGTTAGACACTGTACCCTACTACAGCTAGTGTTAGACACTGTGCCCTACTACAGCTAGTGTTAGACACTGTGCCCTACTACAGCTAGTGTTAGACACTGTGCCCTACTACAGCTAGTGTTAGACACTGTGCCCTACTACAGCTAGTGTTAGACACTGTGCCCTACTACAGCTAGTGTTAGACACTGTACCCTACTACAGCTAGTGTTAGACACTGTACCCTACTACAGCTAGTGTTAGACACTGTACCCTACTACAGCTAGTGTTAGACACTGTACCCTACTACAGCTAGTGTTAGACACTGTACCCTACTACAGCTAGTGTTAGACACTGTACCCTACTACAGCTAGTGTTAGACACTGTACCCTACTACAGCTAGTGTTAGACACTGTGCCCTACTACAGCTAGTGTTAGACACTGTACCCTACTACAGCTAGTGTTAGACACTGTGCCCTACTACAGCTAGTGTTAGACACTGTGCCCTACTACAGCTAGTGACACTGGACCCTACTACAGCTAGTGTTGACACTGTACCCTACTACAGCTAGTGTTAGACACTGTACCCTACTACAGCTAGTGTTAGACACTGTGCCCTACTACAGCTAGTGTTAGACACTGTACCCTACTACAGCTAGTGTTAGACACTGTGCCCTACTACAGCTAGTGTTAGACACTGTACCCTACTACAGCTAGTGTTAGACACTGTGCCCTACTACAGCTAGTGTTGACACTGTACCCTACTACAGCTAGTGTTGACACTGTACCCTACTACAGCTAGTGTTGGACACTGTGCCCTACTACAGCTAGTGTTAGACACTGTGCCCTACTACAGCTAGTGTTAGACACTGTGCCCTACTACAGCTAGTGTTAGACACTGTACCCTACTACAGCTAGTGTTAGACACTGTACCCTACTACAGCTAGTGTTAGACACTGTGCCCTACTACAGCTAGTGTTAGACACTGTACCCTACTACAGCTAGTGTTAGACACTGTACCCTACTACAGCTAGTGTTAGACACTGTGCCCTACTACAGCTAGTGTTAGACACTGTGCCCTACTACAGCTAGTGTTGGACACTGTGCCCTACTACAGCTAGTGTTAGACACTGTACCCTACTACAGCTAGTGTTGGACACTGTACCCTACTACAGCTAGTGTTAGACACTGTACCCTACTACAGCTAGTGTTAGACACTGTACCCTACTACAGCTAGTGTTAGACACTGTGCCCTACTACAGCTAGTGTTAGACACTGTGCCCTACTACAGCTAGTGTTAGACACTGTGCCCTACTACAGCTAGTGTTGGACACTGTGCCCTACTACAGCTAGTGTTAGACACTGTACCCTACTACAGCTAGTGTTAGACACTGTGCCCTACTACAGCTAGTGTTAGACACTGTACCCTACTACAGCTAGTGTTAGACACTGTTAGACTGTACCCTACTACAGCTAGTGTTAGACACTGTACCCTACTACAGCTAGTGTTAGACACTGTACCCTACTACAGCTAGTGTTAGACACTGTACCCTACTACAGCTAGTGTTAGACACTGTGCCCTACTACAGCTAGTGTTAGACACTGTACCCTACTACAGCTAGTGTTGGACACTGTACCCTACTACAGCTAGTGTTAGACACTGTACCCTACTACAGCTAGTGTTAGACACTGTGCCCTACTACAGCTAGTGTTAGACACTGTACCCTACTACAGCTAGTGTTAGACACTGTACCCTACTACAGCTAGTGTTAGACACTGTACCCTACTACAGCTGGTGTTAGACACTGTACCCTACTACAGCTAGTGTTAGACACTGTACCCTACTACAGCTAGTGTTAGACACTGTGCCCTACTACAGCTAGTGTTAGACACTGTACCCTACTACAGCTAGTGTTAGACACTGCCCTACTACAGCTAGTGTTAGACACTGTACCCTACTACAGCTAGTGTTAGACACTGTGCCCTACTACAGCTAGTGTTAGACACTGTGCCCTACTACAGCTAGTGTTAGACACTGTGCCCTACTACAGCTAGTGTTAGACACTGTACCCTACTACAGCTAGTGTTAGACACTGTGCCCTACTACAGCTAGTGTTAGACACTGTGCCCTACTACAGCTAGTGTTAGACACTGTACCCTACTACAGCTAGTGTTAGACACTGTGCCCTACTACAGCTAGTGTTAGACACTGTGCCCTACTACAGCTAGTGTTAGACACTGTACCCTACTACAGCTAGTGTTGGACACTGTGCCCTACTACAGCTAGTGTTAGACACTGTGCCCTACTACAGCTAGTGTTAGACACTGTGCCCTACTACAGCTAGTGTTAGACACTGTACCCTACTACAGCTAGTGTTAGACACTGTGCCCTACTACAGCTAGTGTTAGACACTGTACCCTACTACAGCTAGTGTTAGACACTGTGCCCTACTACAGCTAGTGTTAGACACTGTACCCTACTACAGCTAGTGTTAGACACTGTACCCTACTACAGCTAGTGTTAGACACTGTACCCTACTACAGCTAGTGTTGGACACTGTACCCTACTACAGCTAGTGTTAGACACTGTACCCTACTACAGCTAGTGTTGGACACTGTACCCTACTACAGCTAGTGTTAGACACTGTACCCTACTACAGCTAGTGTTAGACACTGTACCCTACTACAGCTAGTGTTAGACACTGTACCCTACTACAGCTAGTGTTAGACACTGTACCCTACTACAGCTAGTGTTAGACACTGTACCCTACTACAGCTAGTGTTAGACACTGTGCCCTACTACAGCTAGTGTTAGACACTGTACCCTACTACAGCTAGTGTTAGACACTGTGCCCTACTACAGCTAGTGTTAGACACTGTACCCTACTACAGCTAGTGTTAGACACTGTACCCTACTACAGCTAGTGTTAGACACTGTGCCCTACTACAGCTAGTGTTGGACACTGTGCCCTACTACAGCTAGTGTTAGACACTGTACCCTACTACAGCTAGTGTTAGACACTGTACCCTACTACAGCTAGTGTTAGACACTGTACCCTACTACAGCTAGTGTTAGACACTGTGCCCTACTACAGCTAGTGTTAGACACTGTACCCTACTACAGCTAGTGTTAGACACTGTGCCCTACTACAGCTAGTGTTAGACACTGTGCCCTACTACAGCTAGTGTTAGACACTGTACCCTACTACAGCTAGTGTTGGACACTGTACCCTACTACAGCTAGTGTTAGACACTGTACCCTACTACAGCTAGTGTTAGACACTGTGCCCTACTACAGCTAGTGTTAGACACTGTACCCTACTACAGCTAGTGTTAGACACTGTACCCTACTACAGCTAGTGTTGACACTGTACCCTACTACAGCTAGTGTTAGACACTGTACCCTACTACAGCTAGTGTTAGACACTGTACCCTACTACAGCTAGTGTTAGACACTGTGCCCTACTACAGCTAGTGTTAGACACTGTACCCTACTACAGCTAGTGTTAGACACTGTACCCTACTACAGCTAGTGTTAGACACTGTACCCTACTACAGCTAGTGTTAGACACTGTACCCTACTACAGCTAGTGTTAGACACTGTACCCTACTACAGCTAGTGTTAGACACTGTACCCTACTACAGCTAGTGTTAGACACTGTACCCTACTACAGCTAGTGTTAGACACTGTACCCTACTACAGCTAGTGTTAGACACTGTACCCTACTACAGCTAGTGTTAGACACTGTACCCTACTACAGCTAGTGTTAGACACTGTACCCTACTACAGCTAGTGTTAGACACTGTACCCTACTACAGCTAGTGTTAGACACTGTACCCTACTACAGCTAGTGTTAGACACTGTACCCTACTACAGCTAGTGTTAGACACTGTACCCTACTACAGCTAGTGTTAGACACTGTGCCCTACTACAGCTAGTGTTAGACACTGTACCCTACTACAGCTAGTGTTAGACACTGTACCCTACTACAGCTAGTGTTAGACACTGTACCCTACTACAGCTAGTGTTAGACACTGTACCCTACTACAGCTAGTGTTAGACACTGTACCCTACTACAGCTAGTGTTAGACACTGTACCCTACTACAGCTAGTGTTAGACACTGTACCCTACTACAGCTAGTGTTAGACACTGTACCCTACTACAGCTAGTGTTAGACACTGTACCCTACTACAGCTAGTGTTAGACACTGTACCCTACTACAGCTAGTGTTAGACACTGTACCCTACTAGTGTTACAGCTAGTGTTAGACACTGTACCCTACTACAGCTAGTGTTAGACACTGTACCCTACTACAGCTAGTGTTAGACACTGTGCCCTACTACAGCTAGTGTTAGACACTGTACCCTACTACAGCTAGTGTTAGACACTGTACCCTACTACAGCTAGTGTTAGACACTGTACCCTACTACAGCTAGTGTTAGACACTGTACCCTACTACAGCTAGTGTTAGACACTGTACCCTACTACAGCTAGTGTTAGACACTGTGCCCTACTACAGCTAGTGTTAGACACTGTACCCTACTACAGCTAGTGTTAGACACTGTACCCTACTACAGCTAGTGTTAGACACTGTACCCTACTACAGCTAGTGTTAGACACTGTACCCTACTACAGCTAGTGTTAGACACTGTACCCTACTACAGCTAGTGTTAGACACTGCCTACCCTGCCCTACAGCTAGTGTTAGACACTGTACCCTACTACAGCTAGTGTTAGACACTGTACCCTACTACAGCTAGTGTTAGACACTGTACCCTACTACAGCTAGTGTTAGACACTGTGCCCTACTACAGCTAGTGTTGAACTGTACCCTACTACAGCTAGTGTTAGACACTGTACCCTACTACAGCTAGTGTTAGACACTGTACCCTACTACAGCTAGTGTTAGACACTGTACCCTACTACAGCTAGTGTTGACACTGTACCCCTACAGCTAGTGTTAGACACTGTACCCTACTACAGCTAGTGTTAGACACTGTACCCTACTACAGTTAGTGTTAGACACTGTACCCTACTACAGCTAGTGTTAGACACTGTACCCTACTACAGCTAGTGTTAGACACTGTACCCTACTACAGCTAGTGTTAGACACTGTACCCTACTACAGCTAGTGTTAGACACTGTACCCTACTACAGCTAGTGTTAGACACTGTACCCTACTACAGCTAGTGTTAAACACTGTACCCTACTACAGCTAGTGTTAGACACTGTACCCTACTACAGCTAGT